>NC_090999.1:72300000-72925000 GCF_041146395.1 Eulemur rufifrons | reverse complement strand
GCCTCATGTTCATAAAAGGGCTCAATAACATTTGACCTGCCCTCAGGAAGAAGGGAGAAATGACTAGGAAAAGAAAAATTTAAAAAGGAATGAATTTAAGAATTCTTAAAATTAGATTACACTTAGCCAAAGATGTGATGCAGAAATGAGGTATTCACAAACATACTGGACTATAAAACTAATTGTTACTGACGGGACTATTATATTTGAACTTGTTCTATGAAGCACACATACTATATTTAAACAGATTTTTAAAAGGTGTTTTGTTAGAAGCTGAGGCAATATTTGAATCTGGGTTTGATTCCAAAGCCATGATTCTCACCTATACTTGTCTTTGCTGACTTAACATTTATATTCATGTTTTGCATTTTGTCTTTCTCCTATAAATAAAATTTCATAAATCTTTGAGGCTCCTTGACTATAATCTTTGATTTTTTTGGCTTTAACTCAAGACTAAAATCACTTTTATGTGTTTTAAAATAATATCTTATTTTTTGTAATTGGAAAAGAAACTATATAAATGCATTTGTCCTTTTTTGATTGATTATCATAGTTTTAAAGTTAGTTATTCAAACTATGTTGCTTTTTTTTCTGTCCTTGAATTGTTTTGAGTTTGTAATTTAAATAGTATTAGAATGGAGACAGTCCTTCGCTCAGCATATTCAGGGGAGAAAGATCAGGATGATGAGAGGATATTAAAGCAGCCTTTATGCTGAATGGTAAGTGAAATTAAGTTTGTCTAGAGTAAAACAAAAATGAAGAGATGATAAAAGCAAGGGAGCATGACCATTGTCTTTAAAAATACCATATTTTATAGTGCTTTAACACTCACAAGGAGTCTTCACACAAATGAACTCAATTAATACTCAACAACCCCAACAGTTATAAAGGGCAGGAATTGTTATCCCAGTATTATAATTGAAGCAAATAAGGGTCATACGAGTTCTGATCCTTAGGCAATATTACATAATTAGTAAATCGTAACTTCTGCACTTTAACTGATATTTTCTGATTTCTGATACTGTGTACGTGTGTGTGTGTGCATGTGCACTACCACAGATGTAAAAAAAAAAAAAATGTTTAAAATGTTGACTATATGAACCCAAGAATAAAATAAAGTCTAATGGATGGGAACTGTAAGAGCGAGTATGGGTAAAAATAAGGAGAGTCTTTCTAATAATGAGTGTTGCCCAAAGATAAGATGGACTTTTCTAGAAGAAAAAAAGATTTTTGTAATTCTAGTTGTTTCATTATAAATTTGATATCCCCTTGATAGACTATCTTAAAAAGAGAATGAAATAATTAATGTATGCAATACTAGGTGACCACAGCCACCTGTTCAACCATAGAATGCAATAATCATGTGGGATTTAATAATTCCTGGTTTTTATTATGAAATATTAAAAATATATGCAAAACTATGAAAATAATACAACAAATAGCCATTTGCTCAACATTCAAGTTAATAATTTACCATTTTATTCAGATTATTTTAAAAGAAATGAAGCATTACAGACATTACTGAACAGCTTCCTTCATAATTTCTCTTGATCCCATTCTCCTCCGCCCCTTCTTCCCTCCCCAGAATATTAGCATGATCTATGGAACCACTTCAGACTTTCTATGTGTGTGTGTGTGTGTGTGTGTGTGTGTGTGTATAAATTTATCAACAAAGATTATCAAAAACTCTGGAGGATCTGAAATATCAGCCTACTTGCAAGCTAACGAATTAGCCTGCCACATTTCATGGATGCTGGCAGAATATTCCCACCTTGATCAAAGACAAAAGACTATATTATTTCAGTAATAACAATAGATGGAACAATAGCATTTTCATGTGTGACTTTCTCAAACTCCAATTCTCACAGGGTAACCCAAAGAGGGGCAGATGACACTTGCACAGCTAGTGGATAATGTTACAGGAGAGAAACCACAAGCCTAGAGATCCCAAAGCTTTTATAATGGACAATAAACACTGCTTCCCTTTGCTCTAACGGGAAACTTTGCCTCTATTTCTGAAGGACATTTCTTATTAACAAATTCTTGAAAAGATACTTCAGTAAACTTTGGGATGATTTATAAAGCAACATTTTTTGCTATATTTTATATTGTGTCATAGGAAGGAAATATGTTTTAAGATCAGAAAAATAGACGTGGGAATCACCTTTGAACTTTTCTTTTAATTTGTGTTTAATTTTATATTGATTCAAATTATTTTATGTCCCTTAGTTCTGAATTTTGTAATTTTGTATACATACAGAGGAAATATATTTCTGCAATAATTATTTAATATCACCACAAGTATAGTGTCTTAGATATGTAGTAATTCATCTCTTTGATATATTTTTAAATTTTCTAACAAACAAAATAGGTTATTAATCCTAAAAGGAAGCATTGTAATAATTGTAATAAATTGGAAATTTATTCTTATGCCATTTCTCTCCATATATTCCAATTGCTATTTAGTATGCCAAAAGGTAAGATTATGATTACCCATATTTTTTCCTAAGTTGGCATTGGGCTATGCAATGTGAGCCAAAAAAAAAAAAAAAAAAAGAAGAATATTTGTAAACAAGATTTAAAGTGTTATTGAAGAAATAAAATGAAACATGATATGTATATTTTCTTCCTTATTGCCTGGGAAGTTTGTTCCCCTAAGTGATTAATGATTTTACAAATAAGGAAACACAATCAGTTTGGGAACTTAGCTTGATATAATCAAAACTGGACAAGTGACACAGTACCTTCTGTTATGGGAATACCCGAGATGCTGAAATTGGAAATCATGAACACAACCACCTCTGAGAAAAACCCTGTCTGTTCTTCTCATCTTATTTATGAAAGTAAAGAAAAATATCAGTTCCAGGAAAAGAATGTTCAAGAGCAACTTCAAACAGCCAGAAAAGAAATAACTAGAGATCTTCACAGTACCAGATTGATAGGGACTATTCTGAGATAAATTCAAAGTTTTATCTCACCTGCATTGAAGAATATGTTCTTTTACAATTATCCAAAGAAAGTCTGGTTTCTGTAAGATTTTAATACTCACAAGACATATTGCACAAATTCTTGTATTTCACAGTAACACAATGAGTTAATATAGATATGTTTCAGAAATGTATTTGTCTTAGACTGTTTGTGCTGCTGTAACAGAATACCTGAAACTAGGTAATTTAAAAAAAGAAACAAAAAATTCATGTCTCACAGTTCTGTAAGCTGAAAGTGCAAGGTCAAGGCACCTGCATTTGGTAAGGGCCTTCTTGCTGTGTACTTACATGGCTGAAGGCAGAAAGGCACACAAGCTTGTTAGCCAAACGCTGCATGAAGCCTCTTCTATAAGGACCCTAATCCCACTGAAAAAGGAGCAGCCCTCATCACCTATTCGTCTCTCACAGGCCCTACCTCTCAATACCAGCACATTGGCAACATCTGAATTTTGGAAGGGGCTCATTCAAACCACAGCAATATTTATATACAGCTCAAGAAAGATGTTCAGCAAAAATAATCATATGTATCATTAGAATGTCTTCATCTACAGAATTAATATTTTGGCTCTGAGAATATATTAATGCATAGTCTGTGAATTTTAAATTGTAATAACAATTGCTTAAAGTAATACATTAAATACTAGGGGTGACATGGTGCTAAGCACTAGTTGTTCCCTTTATTTTTATTAAACTTCTAATAAACATGTATACTATTTAGCCTTATTGATAGATATTTCTCAAATGTGGACAATTGGTCCACCACCTCTAACATCATGGTCTTAAGGCATCATCATGTTTTGCTTAGACTAGCTTATAAGGCTATAATCTAGAGCAAATGGCATTTTAAACATATTTTCTCACATCACATATAAAGAAAAGGACTATATTATTTATATGGTTTTTCCATTTCTAGACACTCTGCTGGGGAAAAACAAATGGTTGTTGAGCAGAAGAGAATAGTAGAAAGCCCAGGAGGTTGACTCTGCCATTTATCGGTGTGACCTTACTTATGTCTCTTAGCCTCAGTTTCCTCAGTTACAGACAAATAATAAGAACATTTTGGGGAGGTTAAATGTGATTTTGATTTTGCAGTATTTAGTATTCTTTCAGATGTATGTAGTAAAACCCCATAAAGTGGTAGTTATTTAAATTAGTGTCATTATTAGATAATTGATAATCATATGTAAATTAAAAAGTAATTAAGAGCTAGCTTTGGTAAGATATTTGGACATAATCATTAGAGAAATGTGTAGGTACTGACAGGATTTAAGAGAATGAATGACATGTTTATATTTGCATTTTAGAAATGTCACTGGGGTAACAATAAGAGGACTGAAGGAAGCAGCTATGCTGGAAATTTTTGCCCCATTAACTGTTGTGAAAAGTACCCCTGATTACATGATATTGCTTATATTGGTCCTGTCCTTGATCAAGGATTGACTTGTTTAATTTAAACAAATCATCATATTCCATCTTTCTGGATGGTATAACTTCATAAGTAGGCACCAGGGCCCAACTCAGGGAAGTCAAATAAAGGAGACTGTATTCTGAAACGTTTTGTTTAAGAAATGTTTTGTTTTGTTATTCTCTTTCTTACTGGAGTCTACCACAGAAGTTTGTAGCTTCGGGAACTTCTAGCAACCATCTTGTGGTGACAAAAAGGGAAAAAGTGGCAAGAATGGAGTAACCCCATCCACAATGATGAAAGCCTGGACCATTAAGCCTGGCTTAATGTTTTGTCATGAATATTAAAGAAGACAATGATGTAGACTTAGTAGTGTTTGGTTCATATGGAGATGAGGATGGTCATGAAAAGTAAAGTATACACGATTCCTGGGTTTTGAGATTTGTGTGGCTATATGGATGCTAGTGCCTGCCATTTGCTAAAGTAGGGAATACTGATGGAGCATTGCATAGGCAATAGATAGGTAGATAGGTAGACAAATTCATTGTCAAATCCTCTATCAGTCAGGGTTCAGTTTAGAAAGTAGAAAACAGAAATCACTCCAGAAAAAAAAAATAATTTATAGTTAGATGCTTGTAAGTCATGAAAAGACTACATGTGCCTAAAATCATGGTAGATCATTGTTCTGTTCATTGCAAGGTCATTTTCTTGCAGTTCTGATCTAGAGATGGGGAAGCTACCACAGCTTCTACCTCCAATGTTCACACTATAATCTCTCACGTCCATGCAGCCTGTCACCAGGTGCTGGAATACTGGTGTCTGCTGCTTACACTCTGTTATGTCTCTTCTGGCTCACCAGAAACCACAACAGAAGGAAAACAATCTTCACCTCATCCATATCTTTCAAATATCAAGCCAGGCCCTTTCATTAGCACAACCTTATTTGCAAAACGTTTTAACTTTCTAATCTCTGTGTTATAGGCAGAAACATAGGCTTCGGAGAGATGCCTTATGGCAGCAGATCTTCTTTATTCAAAGTGCTCACGAGTCTCGCAGATACACATGACTAACGAGCAACTGGATATACAGCTCTGAATCACAGTTTTGGGGTGGACAGAATTTGTAAAATAGAATTCTGACTTTTACCTTCTGAGTTGTTAAAAATCAAAATAACCTCTTCACTCTAAGAATTTTAGGCTGGATTTCAAAGAAAAGGGAATCTACCTGGATACAAAGCCATGTATCTGCTTCCTCCAGAAGACTGAATTGTCACTATGTGGGAGCTGGAAGGCTTAATCCAAGCTCCATGTTGTGAGATCCAAAATGGTCTTTGGGCAATCATGAAATTGCAACAAAGCATATCACATGCATTCGTATGTGCTTTTTCTTCTGAGAAGAGAACAAGTAGTTTTAATGAGATTATTTAACAAAGCAAACAGTAAGAACCGTTATTTCAAATTTCTGCCAATTTAACATAAGAAATATTGCTAATAAGCTAACTCCTAATCGGGTCAGAAGACAGCTCTTAAAGGCCTTGACTATAAATAGGAAACATAGCCTACTTCATGAGAAACTGTAAAACACACTTTTGTCAATGTGAAAAGCAAAGGCAAGGCACAAACCTCCTGCCTCAGTATAATTTCTATAAACAGGAAATTGGATCAGCCTCACAAGATTGAGTCTGAGAAGGTATGAGAAGGGATTCATAGAGCTTATTGTAGGAACCTTGAACGGCAAGGGGATATTACAAGTCATTGAAACTTCGGCCCTTTATGCTACTTCTATAAAAGTTAATTCTGTTTGACTGTTTCCTAATTAGGTTCCAAATGCCAACCTTGTCAGTGAAAATAGAGTCCTGATTACCTCATGTTTCCCACCAAGCACTAGGATTTTGATACTCTCAGAATGGTAACCTAACGCGGAGTGCTTGTGTTCCTTCTGGCACAGGGTCTGTGAGTTAACAAAGTGCAACCTACTTGGTAAAGTTTCTTTATCTTGGCATCAAAAATTGAATTATGACCGTGAATATAATCAACGTGTATATACTCACACCTCCATCCATTGAAGAAAAAAAGGAAAGAAAGAACATCTTAGGGTTCCAAATATTTGGTAACAAAAAACATATAGGGTGTAAGCTATGGAAAGCTGTATAAATATGTTGTCAAGTTCACTTTTTAAAAGGAGTGAAAAAGAGTGAGAAGGACAGAGGGAATAAAATGAGCTAAGACAGAGAGGTGAAAGAAAGCAGTTCAAAAGAAAGGAGAAAAAGAAAAAAAAGACAAAGTTCAGTAAAAGGACACGCCTTATTTACAATAATGATTATATCACATTAGCAGGAATACTTCCCAAAAGAAAACACATTTCGTGTTCCTTATGAAGTCAGTTACCCTGTCTCTTCCCCAAAAGGCTATTGGGAAGTAGTAATTCTGAAATTTAATCAATGCAAAACATAATATAGTGTGGGAAATTGTGGCATGTCATAAAAGAATATAGAGGGGAAGTAACATTAAGTGCCAAACAGTGATGGAGCCCAAAAAATGGGGCACTCTACAAAACACTTCTGAATTAGAAAATGTGGAAAAACCAATATATTGTCTTGGTTTCTTTAACACATTTCAGAAGACAGTATCATACTGGTGAGCAAAAATCTGTTGTGCTGGTAAGCGTATTCTTTTAGTGAGGGGTGACTGAGAAAGCTTCCATGCCTTGTTGAAATGCATTGTAGAATTATTTAACTCCGTTAACATAATCGACAACTGGAAAAAAAAAGGTTTGATTTTAAAGTGATTTCAAAGTGTCTTTTCCACCAGAGATAATAACAGTGACCAAGTAATATTTGCATTCCTATATGTTTAGCAATATTTTTATGTGAATTAATCAATTAGTTTTTTGTTGTAAACTAAACTTCATGTAAGCTTGCAAAAGCTAAGATTGCCAGAATGTCGTGAGCCCAGGAGGAGCTGATTATGAAAAGAGAAGGCCTTCCATGTAGGCTAAAATATACTAAAGTGCTAAAGTCAGTGTACAGAATACAGTCATTAACTTACTACATTTAATTTTCAAGAGAATGAAACTTTTCCATTAGAATTGTAATGAAACAAGTTTAAAAAATAATTATATCCTTTTTACTGATAATAACATATACAATGCCACAATGCTTAAAATTAATGGGAAAATATTGTAGCTTTTCAACAGTAAAGGGGAACAATCAATGTCTGCCTGAAAACTCACTCTACATTGATCTATTTTAAATGACTCTTTTGTTTTTCAAACAGTATGGTTTATATACCTCACCTAACAAAAGTGCATACCTGATGTAAACATCTACAGGTTAATGGAACTATCATAGGAGTTCTTGCAGCTAGTTTGAATTGGAATTCGTCATGTATGATGTATTTTTTTTTTGCTTACTTTAGGGTAATGGGTATACTTGTCAGGAATCAGAATGACTAATGACTTACAGTATGAAGATTTTCCTAACACAGAGTGGTTGTATAGAAATAGGACTGAGAGATAAACAATTGAGGTGGAAATAAGTAAGCCTCCAGCTGAAAATATACATTATGCAATACCAATTCCATGAGCTGACTCTAAACAGACACCAATATCAGGTTTCCAGTGCTTTCTGGCTTAGGGTTCATTTTCTGCCAAGAAATGAAATTCATTCTGAATTGTCCCCAGAAATTAATCTTCTGTTATGTGTTAAATCATATGTATGAACTAGGCTCAGGAAGCTGATGCAATGGTTTGTACCTTGAAGTAAGAAAATTTAGCAATGTGCATGCTTTTTATAGTCAGTTTAACAGAGAGCAGGCTTTCGGCTCCACATAAGATAAACATTAATAGCCTGTCCTGCACATTATGCATTCTTTTCTTCCCTTTCATTCTCTGTCCACAGTCATCATTTTCTTCATCTTACTGTTCCAATACCCAATATCTACACTACCGGTTGGATCTCCATGCGAGCCGTCTTCACAATCATTTGAGTGGTGATCTAATCCTCTTGTTTAGAAGGCTCACAAGACTGGATCAATAGTCCATTTCTTTCTGTTATGGGCATACAGCCTTACTGTCACTTTGTTCTATACGGGGGAAGTTCTATCAGTTGTTATCATTTTTCCTTTTCAAGGTAACAACCCCAAGTTTAGTAGAGATTCTTTGTATTTCTCTTTTTATAGTTTTAGTTCTGGTTTTCTTTTGGGGCTCAGGAGTATTGAGGAAACTAACACTCTAGGTCATTCTAGCTGCTGATCTTAAGATTTATTTTACTTCAATTTCCACAGCATACTCTCCCCATGTTCAGACTCTACGTTCTGCACAAATTTTCACTCTGTCAGTGTCTCATCTCTCATATTTCCATTAAATCTCTCTGTAATTCCCCACACTTGTGCAGTATATCCCCTGTCACCGCCTACGTGCAAGGGCAAATGTAATCAGTGCTTTATCACCAAAAGAGGCGATTTCGGATAAGGGTTTATGATCCAGAGAACCTACTAGAGAGGAATAATTTACCCTTCAAAATTCTCTTTTTCCCATTATGAATAACTATTGGATAAATTCCTGATTTCACGAAGTTTTATTTCCGTTTTTCATCAAATGACTGTCAAATGGAAAGAATTATAATATTATGAGATGGAAAGAGACAATGGTTTATAGATCATGTCACATTAACATTCTTGGAGAGCAGCAACTGAGTGCACTCACCACTTCTCGTAGCTAAAGAACATAAAAGATTTGTAACATTTTCTCCTTATACAGGCTAGGTAGGTCCAGGTCAAAGAAACGTATCTCCCTTTATTTCTGGAAAAGAAGACTACAGTAAAGGAAACAATTAATAACTTCACATTTTAAAACTATAGTCAAAATGATCTATAATTTTTAAAACAGTTGTTATCTAAAAGTATCTAATTCCTTTGTAACTGGAAATAAAAGTATGGTGCCAAAACAACTGAGATCATTCTAAATGTATTAACCGACTTAGCATCTCTGTAAGTATGGGGCACGTGGGCTGATGTTCTCTTGCTTTCTTTACCTCTCAAGCCGAGAGATCATAAATAAAGCTTTAATAAATGCCTAAACAGTTTCTTTACCTGCTAAAACATGACTACCATGGCTGTGAAAGACAAACAACCAAAGAGAAAACTCATAAACAGCCCTTTTTTAAAAAACTTTCTCATCCATTAAATTCTCCCCTAAGCTTTACCTACTGCTTTTAAAAGCTCATGATTTTCTGCTATCTAGAAAGATCAGCAAAGGCAGTGGCAAAGAATATTTATATGTATATATAAAATACATACTTTGATATATACATATGCACATACAGAAAGAGAAAGAATGAGCTATTGCAAATATTGTAACCTAGTTCTACATGAATAATATATAGAAATAATCAATGTGAAAGAATAATCATATATATTGAAGTACTTCATTGAGATTTTTCCTTATTGCAGGCACTCTATTAACTCTTTTTCTTTTCTTTTCTTTTTTTTTTGGGGGGGGGGACAGAGTCTCACTCTGTTGCCTAGACTAGAGTGACGTGGCCTCAGCCTAGCTCACAGCAACCTCAAACTCCTGGGCTCAGGCTATCCTCTTGCCTCAGCCTCCCAAGTATCTGGGACTACAGGCATGCGCCACCATGCCCAGCTAATTTTTTCTATATATTTTAAGTTGTCCAGCTAATTTCTTTCTGTTTTTTTTTTTCTTTTAGTAGAGACGGGGGTCTCGCTCTTGCTCAGGCTTGTCTCGAACTCCTGAGCTCAAACGATCCCCCTGCCTAGGCCTTTCAGAGTGCTAGGATTACAGGAGTGAGCCACCGTGCCTGGCCTCTATTAACTCTTTTAATTATATTCTTTCTGTTATATTCCCTTCTCTTCATCTTCACAATAACCAAACCTATGAGGTAGGTATTATTTATCCCCATTTCATAAATGAGGAAAATTAAGCTTAGAGAGTTTAAATATCTTGTCCAAAAGCACTCCTTGGAATTACTGTCAGGGCCAGAATTTTAACTCATAATTGCCCTTGCTTGAGATGTGTTTAAAAGCATTTACTAATGGCGTACAGGACCTATTTGAAACATCATCAGTTGTAGTCTTATTTTAAAATAGTATTTATACCTTACACTTTTAAAGTAAGATATGAGGATTGTTGAATTTTTTAAAAAAATACAATGAGGAGAACTTTACCTGGATTTAGGAATTAAGAACCAATACAGTAAATCTGCTCCAGTTATTTCCAGTTATTTCCTCCTCACTTTGCACCTGATTCTACTGGATTTCTTCAAATCCCATGTTCAAGAGAAATTTGCTGTGCAGAGCCCATGTCAAAATGGTGGTGGTTTCGCTGTTCACTTTATCAAACTAGATGTAAATTATTTCCTATGTTTATTGCCTGTCCTTCTGTGACCAAATGGCAAAATTATTTCCAAAGAATAAATGGTTTGTGATTTTTTATTTTTCTAGAAATGATTTCTGAGAAGCCAGAAACCATAGGGTACACTGATCCCAGTACTGTCCCTGTCTCAGCCACTATCTGCAGTGGATTTAATATCCAAACATGTTACACCTCTCACTGTTCATTGCCTGGTATCTCAGGTTTTCTTGCATTATTGGCAGTTAGAATCTTCTAATTGCATATGGCAGGAAGGATGTTGAGAAGATTGGGGGTAAAATTAAATAACATTGGGTATTCAAGAAGTTTTCTTTTTTTGTGCATTCTCATTTGGGGGGGAGGGGACAGAAGACTGTGAGAAATTTTTTTAAACAAATTGTTGGAGCTGCTACTTTTGGGTAGCTTGTTAACACTGTTGTCTGTTTCCTAGATGGCTGAGTAGAGCTCAATAAATGTAAGTTACTCTTACACTGATACACAATAATGTGAGATAATTTGTCAGACTTGCTTTAATTAGAAATAATTCTTTTCACAAGTTGACAAAGTATTGATTATTGTGTTTATGTTTCTGGACATTTATGACCGCATCTTTCCTGAAGTAAAGTGAGGAAGCCTTAGAAGGCATAACTAACTTCTAATACAATTGGGAGAACTTCCAAAGTATTTTTTAATTTTTATAATCCCCTTCCTAATACATTATTTTTCATTTGAACCAATAGCAAGAATCTATATTTTAGCTAAATTTAGCTATACATTAAACATGGTATCATCTGAGTTTATAAATATTTAAATAAATTTATTAATTACATGCTCAAAGGCTTTTGTAAGGATTGTAATTTATAAACATAATTAATGAAGAAGTTACTAAGACTCTACTGAATTTAAAAAATGCACTATAGGGCATTTACTAAAACCATTCAGAGTGGAACTATAAATAAATTAAACTGCTACACTTGTCAGAGTAAATGAGCAAAATCTATTTTGATGTAATGGTCTTGTTTACTCACTAATTTGATGGAGCTACTATTTTCCCATAGATTTTCCATCACGAAAAATGAAAGCATATGCGATGTAAAACACATATATTATGAGTTATATTTATACCACATAATGAAAGGATGTCCCAAGAATCTGCATTTCTTCTGTAGTTAAGTCACGCAACATTGATCTAATCCATGGTCAATATGGGTGGGTAAGGGGTTATTCCAATTTGTATTATAATAGACATAGATTTTTTTTCAGTCTAGTCTAAAAATATATACTTAATTTTTAGTCCTAAATCATTTTTATTCTCCTTGAAATATACATTCACAAAATTTTGTAAAAAATGAAAATGTGTCAATCATTTTTACTCAATAAAATGATGACTTTTTCCAAATAGTTTCTAACATAGCATGTGCTATTCTATATGGTCATCTTCTTTCAGGGTAAAATCTCATTCTTCAGGGAAACTTGGTGGTAAAGACATCTTATGAAGATTATATCCAGGATAAAAATCTTTAATTGCCTGTTTTCAACTTACTAGAATTAAAATGCTAAAATACCTTCTTGACACTGTCCATTCTTTTTCCCCTCATGTGTATAAAAGCTACTTTCAGTTTCACTGGGAAAGCAAGAAAAGAGATTATGGTCTTGTCACAAACGCTAGACAGCAGGGGTGAACTACATGTTTTCAACTTCTTCTAGTCAAAGAAAGATATTTTTTTCTTTATAAAGTTTCTTTTTTTATTCAGTCAAGTATTTTGCTTGCTTGACATTGCAATTTTTAAAACTCTATATGAGTTGCCTCACTCACTAACATCTGAGGGTATAAAACACTCTTGAAATCTGCTTCCAATTTTCAAAAGGCCGAGACCATTATAGATACATAGCACGCTAGCACACACATGCACACACAGGCAGGCACACTCATGACTTAAACATATATTTCTAATTATTTAAATGACAAAATGTATCAATAGAAAAGCTAAAAAAATTAACTCCTGGGAGAAGAAGGAAGTGAAGGGGGATAAAATGAATGTAGTATATGTTTATATTACTAACATCCTCAACTTGACAGAGGTAAATTTATTTGATATATTCTATAAGCTTATACCTTACAATGGTGTCTAAGCATAATACAGGCAGATGCCACCGGATGAAATCCACAAAATATTAAAGAGTTGTCTCTTTGACCTAGGTATGAGGTTCACACTAACCATAGGGAGACTATGTTTTTGTAATCTCTGTAGTTTTCATTATTGGGCCATGTGCAAAATTCGGTTGAAAGATGAATACCATATTAAAATATAAGTATCAAGAAATATACTTGTAAACTTGTTGATAGACTATCTCAATCCATTCTCTAGCCAAGAAAAGGAGCATATTTTAAAAATAATTGAAAATTTTAAATAGTCATCTCAGATTTAAATAAAACTACACACAAGTATATGTATAATTTCTGAACAATTTATTTGTTGTATTTGTTGTTGCTTCATGACTTGAGTAAACCTCATGGTTCTGTGGCTCAAAATGTAGCATCAAGAAATAGTGATGTTCCCTGTTTTCAGTAATAATAAACATCTGGGTGTAAAGTTAAGATAATAAGTAAAATTATATACATTACTGAAAGGAGATGAAGAAAGAAGTGATACGGCATTGAAGACCTATCTCTATCTAATATTTTATGCAAACTCTAAAAATATTGACATAACTTTTTTAGATATAAGATTGATTTTATTTTAGAGTACATACTGTAATTACTGTGTACCAATACCATGTAAGTCATTAAAAAGCATATGCAATTCTGCCATCCTGTCCATCATTAAGATCAGCTGAGAAATAATCTTTCTGACATTTAATGACCTTAAATCATGTGCATGCTAGCCAAATAATTGAAAATGTATACATTATTTCATATTACATACACAAATGTTAAAACCTAATTGCATTGCCCAGTTTAATTACATAATGTTAATTTGTAAAGTTTTGCTTATGTTAATTTTTTTCAAATCATTTGATAAGGGGACACAATATAAATGTATATTACTCAATTCTTTTAATTGCTCCTTATATTACCTATTGTATCTGTTCTTTTTCCCCAATCTTCTTTTCACTAGTTTCTCTTTTATTCCTAATAGTGTGTGTGTGTGTGTGTATGTATATATGTGTGTATATATACATATATACACACATATATGTATATATACATATATATGTGTGTATATATATGTGTGTATATATACATACACACACACACACACACACACACATAATGTCACCATTCAAGTAAATATGGAATTTGGAAATTAATTAAAAACATCTGATAAGTGCATTAATCTTCTAATACTAAAGAAACCTGATTTATGACATATGTACATAAAGTTGCACATGTAAAAAGTACAAAATAAATTGACTGTGACATAGTAGGAATAATCAGTGTATTTTTCTTAGGCAAGTAATTTTCATATATAAACTTGGCTGAAACTAAATTAACCATGAAAAATATTTGTTATATTTACTAATTGTAAATGGTGCTGACTAGCACAGTAACATCACAATTCTGACGTATTTATATGTGAATCTTTTTGATAAACTTGGATGTGATTGATGTATATTTATATCCATGGTATAAATAGAAAATTATTATAGTTAAATTATGACTACATATGTCCAAAATTTTAGTATGCATTAAAAATTACCCTAATATTATGATAATTAACGGAAAAAATACAAAGTTCTTTTATTAACATTGACTATATATATACATATACATGTGTGTATATACATACATATGAGTAATAAATTTTTCAACATAAAAATACCAACACTATTGACCTGTTAACTTAGTTCATGGTTTTTCCTGTTATGAAATACATGAAATCATAAAAACTTATTTGCATAATTTGAAATATCAGTCAAGAGATGGGACCAGGGGTGGGGAACCATTTCATGTTGGAAGACCACATTAGATTAGCTGTAATCAAATAAGGCCACATTCACAAAACTTCAATTAGATATACTTAGAATGTACATTATTTTGTAAAAATTTAACTACTATCTACTTAATAAGTTCAAAAAATGAAAGCCATTTGTTAATTTTAAAGTTAACTAACCCTTTAATAACTTTAAGGTGTCTGCTTTTTATTGAAAACATTTGAATGTTTGGTTGAAGCATGGGGGTCCACAGTTTCAATTGATCCTCTAGATGGGTATCAGTCATCTGTGGCCTTAAGGTGTCTTGATTTGGGTTAGGTAGGAGAATGTAAATTAGTAGCAATAAATGGTTGAAAAGCAAGAAAGCGTGTTGCCAAAGGTATGGGTATTCTACTGCATTTTTCCACGTTTCACCTGGACCTTTCTTAGCATCAAACAATATTTTTAAAATGTCATCTACTGAGAGCTCAATCAATTCCATTTGTATTTCTTTAGGTGCCTTGGTGATAACAACTAGGTGAGGCTAAAATGCAAATTTGAGTATGATGTCATGATTCTCAAAGTCAGTGAACCTTTCATTGTATGCTCCAATTAATAGGTTTATAACAGCTGTGGATTCTTCAAATGATTAGCATATATCATCCTGCTCATCAATGACCTTTGCTAACTGGGGAAAATGTTCATCTGAAATTTCCTTTTGAAGAAGTGTTTTGACAAAAGGTAGCTTTTTTCAAAATGCTTGGATTTTCTTGCCACATGTCATATACAGACTTAGTTTTACCTTGCAAAGAAATATTCAAATTGCTCTGATTTGATGTTATCACAAAGAAATGCTATATTCCTATGGAAATCTTCTTTCAATAATTCACATTGCTGATTCTGTTCTTCATACAATTTAACTATCTGTTCTTTCAGAGATAAAATGTTGGCTAAGAACTGTCCCTGTCATAGCCAACACACTTTAGAATGATACAGCAATTCCACACTGAATACCTCATTGTTCAACTGTAGCATGTTATGAAACTGATTATGCCATGTTGCATTAGCATGAATATAGTTAACAATATAAATTGTTTCAAAGTGTTACTTAAAATATTAGTAGTAGCTTTAGCACAGAGATTTTTCAAGATACAATGAAAGGAAATGCAAGCACCTGGATCTGTTAATACTTTCTTATCTGTGTAATAAACCCTTCATGTTTTCCTGTCATGGAAGGTGAACCATCTGTATATACACTCACTAAATTTTTCGAATTCAGCCCCACTTCATGACATTTATCTTGAAAATTGTTGAAGATATCTGTTCCCTGTGTTCTGTTCACAAGAGTGCCCAAAGTGAGAAACTCTTTGCAGCAAAAAGAATCTTCTGTTATGACCTGAATGAAGTATAAAACCTGCACCAAGGCAGTAGTGTCAGTTTATTCATCCGAAGTGATTGAATAATACATATTTTCCTTCTGAAGTATTTCATGAAGTTGTTCTGTTAAGTGAAAGCTAATTCATGCTGCCAGTCAGTTATAGTTTTTCTTGAAAGAGGAAGCTGTTTGTACTTTGAAATGTTATCAGGATTTAGCATCCTACAGCTTCAACAATGCATTCTTTCACAATCTCTACAGAACTGAATAGCTTCCCTTTTTTCTCAAGTATAGAGATTACTATATAAGTTGTTTCAGTGGCATTATTTCCAGGTCTATTGCTGTTTGAAAGAATTACTTTTACTTTTGCTTTTCAACTTTTAACTTCTACAATACAACCTTTTGTGTCTCTCCCTCCAATTTAAAATATTTGTGGTCCTTATGAGTGTTATAATTCTGTTGATCATTGAATTTCTTTAATGTTGATATTGCAGTATAACAAAGCAAGCAAATCATCTTATCTTAAGCAGAAACAAGATTATATTGCAATTCCTAATCCTCATTAAAATATCTGTTTTCTTCCTTCAGCATTATCTTGGTTTTCTTTGGCATGATGGGCTGTTAAGCAGAGAGAATTTAAAAATACTGTCAAGCTGTGCAACTATTCACAAATCCCACTTCAAACAGAAAATCAGTGCACCATTGTCAAAAGCTGATAACAGACTGGCGTACTTAATTCCCATAAACTCTCACCAACCAGCCTTGAGTGGTAGTGGTGCCAGTCAGGTGGGTCAAGTTAGAACTAAATCATGAGCATAGCAGCTGTCAATTTAACCCTTATGGCTTGCTAATCTTCTAATTGTTCTGTTCAATCTGGGAGGATTATTTTATTGAAACTTATTTTATTCTTTGGTACTTTAAATATGTTTATTTTAAAAATAAAATAAAAATATAAAAGATGAAAAAGAATGTATTAATAAAAATAAAACGATTTGTTTTGTAAAATTTGGATTCAGTCAAAAGGCTGCACTTAACCTAGAAGGCCACATGTGGCTTTAAGGCTGCAGATTCCCCACCCATGGATGGGACCTTTTAAATAAATGTAAGTTAGTTATTAGGAATTATACACTAAACTTAAATAGGAATATTTAAAAATAATAAGGATTGTCAAAAATGCTATTTATTATCTATGTATTTGCCAGTTGAGAATTACAGAGTTTTAAAGACTGATTTTTTGATATGTTAAATTATTTTAGTTGATAATCTGAATATATTTAGCTGATCATCTGGAAGAGCCTAATAATGTAGTCTTTAGAGTATTTAATAAATTTTTCAGGTACTCTACCTTCAGAGATTACCTTCCTCACCCGCTGGTGTTTGAGTGGGACCATGTGACTAGCTCTGAACCAACAGTCATGATGAGGAGCTGTATATGTTACTTTCAGACCCACAATTTAATTGCAATGCTTCCTCCACAGTGCCTTCTTTTCCTCTGACATAATTATAGGTAATGTTTGAAATGTAATGTACTCCGTCAGTTTGGATTCCTGAGCAAATAAAATTATCAGAGACTTCAGCAATGACTCATGATGGACATATAAGTTGAGTAAGAATTAAATATTGTCATTCTAAGTCAATGAAATTCTGAGCTTGGTTATTGCTCCAGCATAATGTAGCCTATCCTGGCTAAAACACTTCACAAATCTCTTCAGACTACATATCATGGAGCTATTTTAAAATGTTCACAAAAGTGCAAATGAGGCAATGGATAGCACTATATTTATTGACGGTTAGGTTGGATTTGAGAAAGTTGATTAAACAAAACTAGAACCAAAGCTTCTAATTTTTTTTCTCTTGTATTATTACACTTACTAAGACTACGAGGTCAATATTGAATAAAACTAGTTAGAAGAAATAACTTTATCTTGCTCTCAGTCTTAGCAGGAAAATATTCACCCTAATTAGAATGCTAGTTTTAAATTTTTTATATATCCCTTTAGAAGGCTGAGAAAGTTAGCATCTATGTCGAATTAGCTCTGTATTTTCATCATGAAATATTGTTAAATTTTATCACATGAGTTTTCTGCATGATATTATGTAATTTTTCATTTCTAGCATGTTATGTTGGATGATATGTATTTATTTTTGTAATGTTTAAGCAACTTTTCATTCCAGGATGAACAAAACCATGTTAGGATGTTTTCTTAATTTTATGTTACTTGATTTAATTTGGTAAAATTTTGTTAAGAATTTGTATATCTAGGCCGGGCGCGGTGGCTCACGCCTGTAATCCTAGCACTCTGGGAGGCCGAGGTGGGCGGATCATTTGAGCTCAGGAGTTCGAGACCAGCCTGAGCAAGAGCGAGACCCCATCTCTACTAAAAATAGAAAGAAATTATATGGACAGCTAAAAATATATATAGAAAAAATTAGCCGGGCATGGTGGTGCATGCCTGTAGTCCCAGCTACTCGGGAGGCTGAGACAGGAGGATCACTTGAGCCCAGGAGTTTGAGGTTGCTGTGAGCTAGGCTGACGCCACGGCACTCACTCTAGCCTGGGCAACAGAGTGAGACTCTGTCTCAAAAAAAAAAAAAAAAAAAAAAAAAAAAAAAAGAATTTGTATATCTTTGTCCATGAGGGAAATTGGTCTGTTGCTTTTTGTTGTTGTTATTTTCCTACTAATGTCTTTGTTTAGTTTAATTTTGGTATTGGCCTCATATACTGAATAGGGAACAGTTTTGCTCTCTTATATTTCCCAGATAAATTTATGTAGAAATTACATTATTTTTTATTAAATAATAGGTTAATTCACCAGTGAAACCACATATGCCTGAGGTTTTCATTTTCAGAACATTTTACCTAAAAACTCAATTTCTTTAATAAATATAAAATAATTTGGCTGGGCGCGGTGGCTCACGCCTGTAATCCTAGCACTCTGGGAGGCCGAGGTGGGCGGATCATTTGAGCTCAGGAGTTCGAGACCAGCCTGAGCAAGAGCGAGACCCCATCTCTACTAAAAATAGAAAGAAATGATATCGACAGCTAAAAATATATATAAAAAAAATTAGCCGGGCATGGTGGTGCATGCCTGTAGTCCCAGCTACTCGGGAGGCTGAGACAGGAGGATCGCTTGAGCCCAGGAGTTTGAGGTTGCTGTGAGCTAGGCTGACGCCATGGCACTCACTCTAGCCTGGGCAACAGAGTGAGACTCTGTCTCAAAAAAAAAAAAAAAATTTAATACAAGTAGTTTTTTTTTTTTTTTAAGTGAGGCTTGGTAGTTTCTGCCTTTCAATAAATTGTTCCATTTCATATAAATTGTTGAATGTTGGTCTAAATTTCTTCATAATAACCTCTTGTAATACTTTGATGTCCCTGTAATCTGTAGTGATATCATGCTTTCATTCTTGATACTGGTTGGCCTCCCACAGTTTCATAATATTGGCAGAAGAATAGGAATTCTTATGTCAGAGACAGAGCTCTTTATTACTCATGGTACTTCAGGTAGAATTGGCTTCATGATCCCATCAATCTACCTTGTCCCTGTGAAATTTGTAAGAATCAAAATGGAATAACTGTGTTAAAAACACCTGGACAAATAGAACCTAGAAAGGTCATGAAGAGAGGTTCTTGTGCATAAATGCTTAATTTATGCACAATAACAAAAGCTATCAAAAAAGACTCTGCAAAACTGCAACCTTGCACAAAGTCCATCACAACTTTACACAAAAATCACTTCTGTTAGGACACCTGCCCAGCAACTGCCTATCAAATCTTGGACTGGTGTCACCCTTGTTATTCATCCTTGTAGACAAGGATAATTATCTCAAAGCAATTATGTGACTTTTCTCATTTTTACTTTAAAAGCCTTTGTCTTTCTTTACCTTCCAATATGACATGCATATTACCATTGCAATGTCCTATTCCTGAATAAATGTTTTTTTCTCTCTGTTTGCTGTTTAGATTGACATATATCCTATCAGAAGTCACACTTATAGCAAGATCACTTTTGAGAGGAATTGGCAATTCTTAAAATCATTGTAAATACTCTCTTGTGCCTTTCAACTCTACACTTCCACTCCTCACCTTTTCTGCCTTGGCGAATCTTCTCTCAAGCCAAGCTTTCATTTTTTTTTTTGTTGAAGTTCTTGACCTTATTCAAGATATGATTTGGATAAGGCCACCTTAATAAAGGACCTTACATTATACCTGGGATAAAAAGAAAAGTGGAATAAAGCTAGAAATCAACTCTAAGAGAAACACTAAATTCTACACAAAGTCATATAAATTAAATAACCTGCTACTGAATGATTATTGGATCAAGAATGAAACTAAGATCAAAATAAAAAGATTCCTTGACTGAATGACAAAAGAGACACAAGCTATAAAAAAAAATCTATGAGATTCAGCAAAACCAGTCCTCAGGGGCAAATTCATAACCTTAAATGCCTAAATCAAAAAGACAGAAAAAAACACAAATTAACAATCTAATGACACAGCTCAATGAACTAAAAAAACAAGAGCAAACCAATCCCAAACCCAGCAGAAGAAAAGAAATAACTAAGGTCAGACCGGAACTGAATAAAATCAAAAATAAAAAAATAATACAGATGATCAAGAAAACAAAAAGTTGGTTCTTCGAAAAGATAAACAAAATTGATAGACCTCTTACTAAATTAACCAGGAACATAAGAAAAGGGCCCAAATAAGCACAATAAGAAATGAAAAAGGAGATATCACAACTGATACCACAGAAATACAAATTATCATCTGCGAATATTATGAAAGTCTCTATGCACATACACTCAAAAATGTAGAGGAAATGGACAAATTTCTGGGAACACACAGCCTCCCTAGACTCAATCAGGAAGAAATAGAACTCCTTAACAGACCAATAACAAGCAAAGAGATTGAAGCAACAATAAAAATCTTCCAACAAAAAAAGTGCCCCAGACCAGATGGATTCACAGCAGAATTTTATGAGACCTAAAAAGAGCTGGTACCCATAGTGCAGAAATTATTTCACAACACCGGGAAGGAGGAAATCCTCCCTAACTCATTCTATGAAGCCAGTAACAACTTTGATACCAAAGCCAGAAAAAGACACAACAAAAAAACAAAACTACAGACCAGTATCTCTTGTGACTATAGATGTAAAAATCTCCAATAAAATACTAGCAAACCAAATTTAACAGCATATCAAAAAAATAATCCACATGACAAAGTGAGCTTCATCCCAGGGATGCAAGATTATTCAACATACATAAATCAATAAATATGATTCATAACATAACAGAAGCAAAAACAAAGAACATGTGATCATCTTAATAGATGCAGAAAAAGCATTTGACAAAATTTAGCACACTTTCAAAATAAAAAGTCAACAAATTTGGCATACAGGGAAAGTATCTCAAAATTATAAAAACAATATATGAAAAACCAACAGCCAGCATCAGATTAAATGAGGAAAAGTTGAAAGCATTCTGATTAAGATCTGGAACAAGACAAGAATGCCCACCATCACCACTTCTATTTAACATAGTCCTAGAAGTCCCAGCCAGAGCACTCAGGCAAGAGAAAGAAATAAAGAGTATTAAATCAGGAAAGAGGAGGTAAAACTATTGGTTTTTGCTGACAATGCAATCTTATATCTAAACAACCACAAAGATTCCACCAACGGACTCCTGGAATTGATAAATAAATTCAGCAAAGTCTCAGGTTACAAAATCAATGTATACAAATCAGTAGCATTCCTATACACCTAAAACAGTCAAGCTGAAAGTAAAATCAGAGACTCAATAACATCCACAATAGCTAAAAAGAAAATAAAATACCTAGGAATATAGTTAACCAAGGAGATGAAAGATCTCTACAAAGAGAACTATTAAACACTAAGGAAAGAAATCACTGATGATATAAACAAATGGAAACATATATCTTGGCCGGGCGCGGTGGCTCACGCCTGTAATCCTAGCACTCTGGGAGGCCGAGGTGGGCGGATCGTTTGAGCTCAGGAGTTCGAGACCAGCCTGAGCAAGAGCGAGACCCCATCTCTACTAAAAATAGAAAGAAATTATATGGACAGCTAAAAATATATATATAGAAAAAATTAGCCGGGCATAGTGGTGCATGCCTGTAGTCCCAGCTACTCGGGAGGCTGAGACAGGAGGATCCCTTGAGCTCAGGAGTTTGAGGTTGCTGTGAGCTAGGCTGACGCCACGGCACTCACTCTAGCCTGGGCAACAGAGAGAGACTCTGTCTCAAAAAAAAAAAAAAAAAAAAAAAAAAAAAAAGAAACATATATCTTGCTCATGGATCAGTAGAATCAACATTGTCCAAATGTCCATACTTACTAAAATGATTTACAGATTCAATGCAATCCTCATCAAAATACCAGAATCATATTTCACAGATCTAGAAAAAATAATTCTATGGTTCATTGGAACCAGAAAAGAGCCTGAATAGCCAAAGCAATCTTAAGCAAAAAGAACAAATCTCAGGCCATCATATTACCAGACTTTAAACTGTACTACAAGGGTATAGTAACCAAAATAGCATGATGTTGGCACAAAAATAGAGTCATAGACCAATGGAACAGAGCAGAAAACCTAGACATAATATTATCCACATACAGCCAACTGATCATTGACAAAGCAGACAACAATACACACTTGGAAAGGAAGCTCTATTCAATAAATGATGCTGTGATAACTGGGTAGTCACATGCAGAAGAATGAAGCAGGATCCATATCTCTCACCACTCACAAAAATTAAATCAAGATGGATAAAAGACTTAATTTAATGTAGGGCATGAAACCATAAGAACTCTAGAATGTTAGAAAAACTCTTCTAGATACTGGCCTACGAATTTATGAAGAAGACCCAATGGCAATGTCAGCAACAACAAAAATAAATAAATGGGACCTGATTAAAAGCTTCTGCACAGCCAAGGAAATAATCAACAGAGCAAATAGACAACCTACAGAGTGGGGGAAAATATTTGCAAACTATACATCTGATAAACGACTAATTACCAGAATCTACAAAGAACACAGGCAAATCATCAAGAGAAAAACAAACAAACAAGCAAGAAAACCCATTCAAAAGTGGGCAAAAGACATGAACAGAAGCATTTTAAAATAAGGTAGACAAATGTTCAATTAACATTAAAAAATGCTTAATGTCACTAATCATCAGTGAAATGCAAATTAAAACCACAATAAGATATCACCTAACCCCAATTAGAATGACTTTTGTTAAAAAGTCCAAAACAACAGATACTGCCATGGATGCAGAGAGAAATGAACACTTGTACACTTTTTTGGGGACTACAAATTTGGACAATCTCTATGGAAAACAGTATGGAGATTCCTCAAAGAACTAAAACTAGACCTACCATTTGATCCAGTAATCCCAGTACTAGGTATTCATCCAAAGGAAATGAAGTCATTTTATCAAAAAGACACCTGCACTCAAATGTTTATTGCAGTGTAATTCACAATTGCAAAGATGTGGAAGCAACCCAAGTGCCTATCAATTCATGAGTAGATTAACAGATTGTGGTATATATATATATATATATATATCATGCAATACTACTCAGCTATAAAAAGAAATGTATTAATGCCTTTTAGCAATTTGGATGGAAGTGGAGACCATTATCCTAAGTGACGTATCTCAAGAATGGGAAAACAAACACCACATGTACTCACTATTATAGTGGAACTAACTGATGAAAACATATGTGCATAGAGGGAAGTATAACTCCGTGGAAATCAGTCAGGGGGAGTGAGGAGGAGGAGATGGGCAAAAACCTACCTAATGTGTACAATGAACACTATTTGGGTGATGGGCACACTTATAACCCTGACTCAAACATTACAAAAGCAATCCTTGTAACCAAAAACATTTGTATACCCATAATACTTTGAAATAAAAAAAGATCAACAGACTAAATAATTTTTTTCCCAGTTCTAATGAAGAAACTTACGGGTTCATAAAGCTGCTAATCAAGATCAAACAGAACAAAAATTTATTACATGAGATAGAATAACTGATGAAGATAATGTTTTGTGATTTTTATTTATAACATTGTTGTTTTTTAATTAAATGCTTTGTTTTCCAGATTTAAGACAATTTTCTCTTTTAAGCTACGTATAGTTTACAGCAATTTGGTGCAGTATACCTTTGTGAATGAAAGTGAAAGCATTTTTTTCCCTACTTGATTCCTCCAAAATCCAGAAACTATTCATGAGTATTCTTATGGCATAAGAATTTATTTGAATAAATTCAACAAAAATGTGTTGTTTCTTTATAATAAGACATTCTTAAAACCTTTGGTTATATTACCAAGGCTTTGACTGGAAATACCATAATTGAGAATATACATAGAATGCCTGGTTTCAAGGTTTCCTAGCTTTACAGTGAGTGAAAATTGTCATTTCCTTGTAGTCCCGGAAACATTGACTATAAGTAAAATCTAAAGTCTGCCTTGGTTTGGCTTCCTAGCCTCAAGATGTTTTTAAGTCTGAGATTCCTATGTGATCAATACAGAGAGAAAACATTATGTTACTAAAGAAAAGCTATAATACACTTGTTAGATTGTAGGTCTGTGGATTGTTTTTGAGTTCTAGTTAAGAATCTATAGACTATATTAGATCTGGAATTTTTTTAGATTCTTCCAATCCAGCTTTCTTCTATGGAATTACTAAAATTGGAAACTGACCCATTCTTGAAGCCTTATAAGTTGAAACTAGATGGATTTTAAGGAACAAGTATACTGCTTGATATATGAGCCACACAAAAAGTTCACAAAGGCACTTGATGCTGCAAACAGAGACATTTAAACTGCAAACCAGGGTGAGAAGTTGACATTTTCACACTGTAAACAGCTATTGCCAAGATGTCTATACAAGCCTCCATCTCATAATGAGATCCTTACACTTCATAATGTCTACATTTTTCACTTGACAGTGTAATGGTCAATTGATTTATTCAATTAGTTGCCTTTAAGCCTAGGTTCATGGCTCAAAACCATTATGCAAACTAGGATTGTCATGTTACTATTAATTTTTTACTTTGTATTTCCTTTTTAAACTTTGTATCTCTTAACTTATTAAATTCTTGCAGAAATACAACTCCTAACATGATAATGCTCGCCTCATACTCTGAGATGATAGCAAAAGACTACAAAACAGACAAAATTGAACTTAATTACAGATTTTAGGCCGACTTAGCCTGAGACCACTCCCTTCAAACATCCCTTGTTGTTCAAATAGGACTAAAAAGTTTTTGATGTTGACTACTCATCACCAATCACTCCCTCCAACATGGGACCAGACCAGCATGAGAAAGGTCCGTTTCAGTACCAAGGGACATCAAAAACTCATTACAGGATGATCATCAGTGATGCTTTTGGAGAAATATCTTGACCAAAAGGCAGAAATGTGAAAGTTGTCAGAATATAAAAAGAGTCACTTGTGTTAAAAACACCCCAAAAATAGAGCCAGGGATGGCCGTGAAGTTAGGGTTCACATACATAAATTCCTGATAACAAAAACTATCACAAAAGACTGCAACCTTGCACAGAGGTCATCACAACCTTACACAAAAAATACTTCTGCAAGAACTTCTGTCCAGCAACAGCCTGTTCAGCCTTAGGATGACAGCACACATATTATTGATCCTTGTAGCCAAGGATAATTATCTCAAAACAGTTATGTAATCCTCCTCACTTATCTTTAAAAACTTTTATCTTTCTTCATCTCCCTGAAGATGCACATAGTTTACTATGACATATGCATTCCCTTTGCAATGCCCTACTCTTAAATAAATATCATTTTCTTTTAGAGAGCCTCTCTCTGTTTGATAGTTAGGTTGGACGTTCCCCAAGTTCAATGAGGCAAATGCAGAATGGCTAAAGTGGATGCTATGCATGTAGCAATTTGGGTCATAGCTAAGGGACCCCAATCCCCCTAGAGGGAGACATTATCTTTATCATCTCAGGCAGCAGACAAATCTGCTCCTTGCTCTGGAAGGAGATACCATCTCTACCTTCTATAACATCATCCAGAACAAAATCTGTTAATGCATCGTCTCAGAAGATATGTATAAATGTAAGAGATACATGAAAAATGGTTTCCCAACTGATTTTTCCTTTCTTTTCAAGATTCAGTTTGCTTTGAATTTATCACATATATTATTCCCAAAGAATCGAGCATGGTATATTCTCTATTTTTGGTTCTTATTTTTAGTATTTCTTTCTTTCTGCTTGCTTTGGGTTGAATTATCACTTCTTTTTATAGTTTCTTAAAGTAGAAATTTAGATTATTGATTTGAAATCTTTTTTTCTTTTGTAATGTATGTATATGAGTGTGTAAAATTTTTATAAGTACTGCTTTATTTATAGCCCACAAATTTTAATATGTTGTATATTACTATTATTCTCTTAAAATATTTTGTACTTTTTCTTTTTTTTTTTTTTAAAGTTCATAAGCAGCTGATTTTTTTTTGTTGTTAGATACAGTATGTCCTCATAATGTATACATTATTTCTTGTACAATGATATGAAATAATATGGGAAATATTCATGATAAATTATTAAGTGAACAGTGCAAGTTAAAAACAATAGTTTCATATTTTTTTCCCCACCCCCCCTTTCCCGAGTCAGCACCTTCAAGTGTTACCACTCCCCAAACGGTGCACAATGCACTCATTGTGTAGGCATACCCCCATCCCCTCCCCCACCCCCCACCTCAGTCTGATGTCCAATTGGTGTCGTTCCCAGATTTGTGTTTAGGTGATGATCAGGGAAACCAATTTTCTGGTGATGTACTTTTTCTTATAGTTTTTTTTTTTTTATTGACCCATGGGCTATATAGAATTTTATTGTTTTCTTTCTCAATGTGATGAATGAATTTAGTATATTTTTATTGCAATATTGTTTTATTTCTAAGATAGATACATAAGTATTTTTTTACATCTTTTATGTCTCACCTCTTCATGATCATGTTTTATTCTACATTCTTAAGTATATAGTGCATATTTACAATGGCTGTTTAAACTCCTTGTTACTATTTCATTTTCTCTGTCTTTTCTGGGTCTTTTTTGTTGATTAATTTTTCTCTTATTTATGGGTTATATTTTCTGTTTTCTGAAATGCCTGCATATTTTCAACTAAATATTGAGCATTATAAATTTTGCACATTGTGTGT
This sequence comes from Eulemur rufifrons, assembly GCF_041146395.1. Lineage (NCBI taxonomy): Eukaryota > Metazoa > Chordata > Mammalia > Primates > Lemuridae > Eulemur > Eulemur rufifrons. The sequence continues at coordinate 72,897,738 of NC_090999.1, read as the reverse complement.
TGGGTTTTATTGTATTCCTTTGAAAGGTGTTTGCTTTTATTCTGTCACATAGTTAACTCACACATAATCAAGTTTATTATTTTGAGTCTGACTTTTAAACTTACTAAAGTGAAACAAAAGGAGACTTTAGTCTGAATCTGACACTACTCAGGCTAGAACTTCTTGAGGACTCTTCCTACTGTACCATATATTGTGATGTCTTTCCATTCTCAGTAATAGAAATGTAAACTATTTCTAGCCCTTGGTATTTGTGAGAATTCTGTGGTTTGCTGCTTTCTGGTGGCCTTTAATAGTCTTTTGGAGTTTTAACTCCACACATGTATAGATCAACATTTCAAAGATTTAAGATTTATCTTCAGATTGCCAGAGATTTCTCTGTGAAACTCCTTCCTTCTAGCACTATGCCTTTCAGATTCTACATTCCTCAGCCTTTTTGAGTTGCAATACCTCTCTCCTCAACTCAACAAGACCACCAGGCAATGTTTGTGGTCCCCATCTCTGCACTGAAACTGGAAACAGTCTGCAGACAGTAAACTGGAGTTATTATAGGACTTATACCAAGTATGTTCCTTCTCTCGGGGTTCAATCCTGAGCTACCTGTTTTGCAATGACAGAAATGTTTTTTTTTCCCCCACATATTTCTTCTGTGTTATTGCTGTTATACTGAGAAAGTAATTTTAGTCCCTCTTACACCATCATGGAGAAATTCTAAAAGGAGAATTTTTCTTTTGCTCTTGAATTTAAGACCATTGGTTGCACATAATTTTACTGATGTGGCTAAGAAAGTCAATGCAACAGAAGCATACCTTGGATTGGATTTGGGGTTAGGAAGAGGATGAGAGAGAGCAAGAGAGAGAGAGAGAGAGAGAGATGACAGCTAAGAGCTGAGACACTGATGATAAATGGTTTTAGCAATGTCTGCCTCCTCAAAAGTAAACATGTAAATATCAAATTCTATTAGTCATTTTTATGATTAAGTCTGCAGGTGGTTCTGTTGAGTTAGGATGTAAAGAAAATGGCAGGAACTTTTTTCCAGTGTACTTATTGAAGAGGGTAGATATTCACAGCACTTTCCAAGAGCCTGAAAGAACTGGTGTAAAATGTGTCTTTTTTCTTTACTTGAGTCAGAAATATAACTAAATAAAGAGAAATTATAGCAATGGTAAATTCAAGGTTTGCTGCTATTTTGTTGTTAATAATTATTAAAAGTGTACAGTTACTTAGATATATCCACAAGGTACTGAAAGAAGCCATTTTACCAAAAATATACTTGAGGCAAAATTAAAAATCCATAATTTTCATAATGAGAAATGTGTTTAGAATGATATGACATTTAATTCAGTATTAAACTTAAGGTCAGGTAGCACACCATGTTCAACAACTATTAGAGTAATGTCAAGATGACCTTCAGATGTCTACAGAGAGTTCATTAATAATATCTACCAATATATTATATACAAAAAAAACATAATGGAGCCTCAAAGTTAGAATTCTTATGGAAAATATCATATTCTAATAAATGCAATCATCTATTTTTATGCTAGTTCTGCATATCAAATTTAACTCAAATAAATGAAAAAATAAGAAATCCCAGTATTCCAGTACCCTCATCCTCTTGCCTTGTAAGTTGAGTCTGCTTAGAAAGAAATCGGCCAGTTTTTGAAATGTGTATGTGCCTTTAACTCCTGCCATAGGCTCAGCTAACAGATCAGACAATCCCCTGCAGCTATGTCAAGCCTCAAATATAACCTGGTTCCCTGAAATCCACACGTGTAAGAAAGTAAATTTAAATCATGTGTTGTAATTGTTGTTGCTGCTACTTTTATTATGAAACTTCATGGCAGCCAAACTCACCATGTCACAAAAACTTACCTCCATTCATCTTACTTTTCTTATTAAACTCTGTCTTTATTCAATCGTTTCCCTATTGCCTCACATGTAGTGGCCAGGAAAAGGCACCTCTCATGTTACCAACTTAAGAAGCTTACGTGCCTAAATGCCCTAGAGGTCGTACTTCAAAACATATCAATATTTTTGTGTTAGGCCACGATTTCAATGACAATTATTGAGAAATTATTGAGCAGTGCATGAATATTTGGGTGGCCTATCTTTGGAGATGGGCTGCTCTTCTGATGGCTGACTTTGGTTTAAGGACTCCCCTTAAGCCTTGATAAAACTTAGAACTGTACTACACTCCAAATTTTCTTTCTGTGTTTTCTTCTGTCCTTCACAAAGATCAAGCCTGCATCACGAAAAACCTGGAAATATGAGGCATAAAATTAGCACATTTGTATGAATGCTCCTGAGGATATTGGCTCTACTCTCCTCATTAAAACTGGGGTTATTGAGGTGGCTTCTCATTCCCCAGTAAGAGCTTGTACTTCTTCCAAGATAGATGATGCTGCAGAAACATTCTTCATGCAAGGCAACAGGTCTCTCTCCCCTCAGAAACTACCCTCATCACTTCTCCTGACTACGTAGGATAGGTAAATATCTCAACATAATCTGGAGAAGTCTAGGTCCTAGTGAGAGAACAAAGAGACTATACATTGAAAGAGTTGCAATAATTATCTGGCATTTACTAGTTGGAGCCAGAGAAGTACTCTGGGAATGTATATTGGGAATTTTTCGTCAAGGGAACTAATGTTTAAGGTTGGATAAACAAGAATTTATTAATTTAGGAAGGTACTTTCTCAGGACATGCAATGTGTTCTCAGTGCGGCAAAGTCATTGTTAGTGTGGTCCTTAGATACCAAAGTTATAATACGGCATTTAACTAACAATGTGGAATTTTCTAAGTTGTTTTTGACAAATAGTAAAGATAGGAATAGAAAGGCTGAAGAAAGTGGGAATAAAGACATGCATATACTACGTGAGGCTGGTGGTCCCACCCAAAGCTTATTCTTATCAGAGGAGCCAAAGCACACAGTTTTCACCAAGATCGTTAAGAATACACAGGTAAGAGGAGCACCAGTTTTACTAAAAATTTCAGTGTGGCTACCCTTTACAGGCCAATGTTGATGGTAGGAGAGGTGGCCATAGAGACAGCTCTTTAATATACACATGGATGATCTGATCTTGGAGTAATAGATCCTCAATAGTAAGAAGTGAGTAGTTTTCAATCAACATAATGATCTGTGAAGTTGAAGCGGCAGTGAGTGGAATTTTACCTACAGGGACTTGTGAAGATGGTTAATAAACTATGGTGCCCCTAGAGGCAGCCAACAAGGGTATCTATTAACATCTACAGACATCAAATGACAACATTTAAAAAAAAAAAAAAAACAAAAACAAGAGGTTGAAGGCAGTTACTATAATTAAAAGTCACAATTTCTTGCTTAATCTCCACACCTAAAGAAATTATATCGTCTAAGAGGCAAAGAGTCCAAGACTGTGGCAAGAATCTACCATTACGATTCACATAGTTCTTTAAATGAGTGCTTATGTGTTAGAGAAAGAGGGGAGTGGACTCAGACATTTTATGGACTATTGGACCCAGGGTCTGATTTGACATTAATACATGGAGATGTAAAAATTCATCTTCATACTCTTGTTAGAGTGGCTTGCAAAGTCCATGTGGTCAAGGCATCATATTTCACCCAAATTTAAATATATTTAGAGTGGATAATGAGCAGTCAAAATAACAAATATACACCTTGCAAAAGCCTTTCCCCAAATGTACTGATCCTCGTGCTATGCATTTTACATCTTAGTTACTGGCACCACTATCTGTCAGTTGTCCAAACTAGGAACCCAAGTGTTATTCTTAGCTCCCCACCCTCTACTCTCTACCCTCAATCAATCATTCAAATCTGTTGATTCTACTGGTTTTATGTGTCTTGACTTATTAAACATGTATCATTTCCTGATTGACCTCCTTCCAATCTCAGGTTTTCAAAATATAGTCCAAAGACATGATGTATAAATTTATCTAAAATACAAATTTATACACTTTTTTTCCCTGCCAAAAACCTTTCAGTGGCTTGAATAGCATTCAGGAAGAATTCCAAACTCCTTACTGTTCCAAATAATGCTATTCATAGACCAGCCCCCACTCTAACTTTCAAACTTCATCTCTCAACACCTCACCCCCCACCTGAAAACACCAACTGAAAGTTAATGCTCCAGCCATATTAGAGTGTTTACAATTTGTCAACTTCCTCCTGGAAGCCTTCCATAATGCTGACAGCTAGATTGAGTGTACTCATATATATATTCATAACATCCATGCTTTATCCTCTCTCAGCAATCATTAAGATAAAATGTTAGTATATTTAATTTTCTCTCATATTAAACTATTTCATTTATCTAGTATCTAGCATTTTCCATGATACACATATGTTAGATATTTGGCATATGGTTTTTAAATGAAAACAGGATGTCAAAACATTCTCAAAATCCTTGAACGTAAGATAAAGTTAACTTCAGAAGATTTATTACCTCATATTACCTGGAATGGAGGATGTATCACATTCAAATAAATCAGAATTCATAATTTAAATTTCTTCTAATCGCCAATATGGAATTAATTGAAATAACGATCATAGTTAAAGTAGTAAAAAATTCCCTCCAATCTTTAGTCCAGACAATGGAAATAGATGTTAGCAACATCTATGTGAAGTCAAGAGTGGTACTGTTCTTTACCAAATATAGTTGCATTTGTTTGTTTTGTGTCAGGTTTTCAGGCACACACATAATCTTCATATTAAAAATCAGCACAGTATCTTAGGTTAAGATATCTTTGCCAACCCATATAAAATCCACAAGGTTTGGGAAGTAAGAGGAGCAATTCTATTTCACAAAATGCTCAGCAACTTAACACAAGCATAGTCATTCTATACTCAGAAGTATGAATCCAATGAACACTCTTCATTTGGACATTTAGAAAACTTCTTCCATTGGGATAATATCTCTATTCTGGTTGTTATTCATGCAATTCTATCCAGTTTTATGGCTAGGTACAGCTTCTTAGTAAGGATGGAGATATTTCAATTCAAGGGTGTGGAGGAGGGAGAAGAAAAAGAGACCATTAGCTTGGTTAGTTTTTGAGAAGAGTCATTTAAAAAATTATATCTTTCACTATAGAATTTTTCTTAGAATATCTCCAAAGTGTTTTTATGCTGTCTCTATCCCTTTCCCTTTGCTTGCTTTCCCATTCTTCTCCTCCCTGGTCTCATCTCCCCAACTTCTCATTTCTCCTCTCTTTTCTCCTGTAAATGGTAGAATCCAAGTGCTACATCTGTATTCCTTGTTTCTTGAAAGAACCCAGGAAGAAAACAAAGAAATGAATCCTTTCCTGGTTTTACGTTATATAAATTTCCACAAATAGAATATTGAAAACACGGCTTAAATAATGAAAAGACTTAAGTATAGGAATTAAACAACATTCTAACATTTATAATTACCTTCTCTCCTTCATTTATCTCTGATAAAAAAGTATCATGAAAACTAAGGTATTTTTTCATAATTTATTGATATCAATCTATTGATATCACAGGAAAATAGCTGGGTATTTTTTAACTACAAAGAATCTATTTTAGACCAGTTAAATTATGGAATAAATTATTTTATCTTCTTCTAGTTTTATTTAAGAGAGCATTAATTAGAAAATAAGCTAAAAGGTTTTCCTTTTATCTGTATAATACTTAGTGTGTCCTCTCTTTTTTTATTGCATGGATAGCTTTTATTAATATAATGTTTTAGTCAGAGCTATAAGTGTGCCCATCACCCAAATAGTGTTCATAGTACCAGTTTGGTAGGTTTTTACCTCTCCACTACTCTCCCCTCCCCACTTCTTGATTTCCAGTGATTTTTACCTCTTTCTGTGCAGATATGTGCCCATCAATTAGTTCCAAATTATTAGAAAGTACATGTGGCATTTTTCCCCCCATTCTTGAGATACTTCACTCAGGACAATGGTCTCCAGTTGCATCCAAATTGCTAAAAGGCATTAAATCATTTATTTGTATGGCTGAATAGTAATGCGTGGTGTATATATACATATATACACACCACAATTTGTTAATCTGTTCATGAATTGATGGGCACTTAGGTTGATTCCACATCTTTGAAATCATGAATTATGCTGCAATAAACATTAGAGTACAGGTTTCTTTTTGATAAAATGATTTATTTTCATTTGGGATTACTGGATCGAGTCGTAGGTCTACTTTTACTTTTTTGAGAAATCTCCATACTATTTTCCATAGAGGATGTATTAATTTGCAGACCTACCAACATTGTATAAGCATTCTTTTCTCTCTGCATCCATGCCACTATCTATTGTTTTTTGACTTTTTAATAATGGCCATTATGACAGGGGTAATGGGAAATCTCACTATGGTTTTAATTTGCATTTCCCTGATGATTAGTGATGTTGATTATTTTTAAATATATTTGTTGGCCATTTATCTATCTTCTTTTGAAAAACATCTGTTCATGTTTTTTGCCCACTTTTTAATGGGTTGTTTGATTTATTCTTGCTAATTTGTTTCAATTCTTTGTATTAGAAAATTCTGGATACTAGCCTTTATTGGATTTATAGTTTGTGAATATTTTCTCCCATTTTGTAGGTTGTCTATTTCCTCTGCTGTATATTTCTTTTGCTGTGCAGAAGCTTTTTAATTTAATCAAGTCCCATTTATTTATTTTTGTTGCCATAATTACTTTTGGGATCTTAGTCTTAAATTCCTTGCCTAGGCCAATATCTAGAGGAGTTTTTCCATATTTTCTTCTAGAATTCTTATGATTGTAAATCTTTTATCCACTTTGAATTAATTATTGTAATTGGTAAGACATAGGGGTCCTGTTTCATGTCTTCTGCGTGAGGCTATCCAATTTTCCCAGGACCATTTATTGAATAGGGCTTCTTTTCCCACAAGCATGTTATTGTCTGCTTTGTCAAAGATCCGTTGGTTGTAGGTAGATTGTTTTATATCTGGGTTCTCTGTTCTGTTCCATTGTTCTAAGACTCTATTTTTGTACCAATACCATGCTGTTAGGTTACTATAGCTTTATAGTACAATTTGAAGTCTGATTATGTGATCCTTCCAGATTTGTTCTTTTTGCTTAAGATTCATTTGGCTATTCAGGCTCTTTTTTCGTTCCAAACAAAGCATAAAATTATTTTTTCTAGATCTGTGAAATATGACATTGGTATTTTGATAGAGATTAAGTTGAATCTCTAAATCACTTTGGGTAGTATAGACATTTTAAAAATGTTGATTCTACTGATCCATGAGCATGGTATATTATTCTATTTGTTTGTGTCATCTGCTATCTCCTTCGTTAGTATTTCATAGTTCTCCTCGTAGAGAACTTTCACCACCTTGGTTAAATATAGTCCTGGGTATTTTATTTTCTTTGTAGGTTTTGTGAATGATATCGAGTCTTTGATTTCACTCTCAGCTTGACTGTTACTGGTATATAGAAATGCTACTAATTTTTATATGTTGATTTTATAACCTGAGATTTGCTGACTTTATTTATCAATTCCAGGAATCTCTTGGTGGACTCTTTGGGGTTTTCTATGGACAAGATCATACTATCAGCAAAAAGTAATAGCTTGACCTCTTCTTTTCCAATTTAGATATCCTTTATATCTTTCTCTTGCCTTATTGCTCTGGCTAGGACTTCCAGTATAATGTTGAATAGAAGTAGTCAGAATGGGCACCTTTGTGTTGTTTCAGTTCTTGGGGGAAATGCTTTCAACTTTTTCCCATTCAGTATAATGTTGGCAGTTGGGTTTGGCATATATGGCTTTTATAATTTGAGGTATGTTTTTACTAAGCCTAGTTCATTGGGGGTTTTTATCATAAAATAATGCTGGATTTAGTCAAATCCTTTTTCTGCATCTATAGAGATGACAATATGGTCTTCTATTTTTGCTTCTATTTATGTGAGAAACATATCTATTGATGTACATATGTTGAACCATCCTCGCCTCCCTGCAATGAAGCCCACTTGGTCATAGTGGATTATTTTTTTGATATGCTGTCGAATTTGGTTTGCTAGTGTTTTATTGGAGATTTTTGCATCTATATTCATTAGGGATACTGTTCTGTAGTTTTCTATTTTGTTGTATCCATTCCTGGCGTTGGTATCAAGGTGGTACTGGCTTCATAGAATGAGTTAGGGGAGGATTTCCTGTTTCTTGATGTTAGGAGATAATTTCTGCAGTATGTGTGCCAGCTCCTCTTTGTTGGTCTTACAGAATTCAGCTATGAATCCATCTTTTATGGGGCTTTTTTTGTTGGAAGGCTTTTTAATTACCACTGTAGAGGACATTTCGGGTCATATGTGGCCTGGAGCTGGGAATGTCTCCTTGTTGTTTTGTTCCGAAAACATGCCTGTGGGCTTGCACGCGAGCCAGGGCGCCCTGACCCTGCAAATAGGAGGGGCTAGAGAGTTCAGAAGGCAAACATCGGCTCTCCGGAGACAAAACAACAAGGAATAGGATGTGCTGAGTAGGGACAGTGTGGGAACAGGGAAATTGCGGCGGAACAGTTGCCAAACAGGCTGTGTTAAAAATAAAGATGCTGCAGCAGGAAGGCACTGAAGTCTTGTACCATCTTTATGTGTGTGTGTCTCTTTGTCTCTGTGTTCATTGTCTCTGTGTTCATTCCTCATTCCTGCATAATGGGCCACGACAACTACCTTGATCTCACTGCTCATTAATGATGTGTTCAGGATTCTATTTCTTCCAACTTGAGTATTGGGAGGTTGTATGTTTCTGGGAATTTGTACATTTCCTGTAAATTTCCTAACTTATGTGCATAGAGATTTTCATAGTATTCAAGGATGATATTTTGTATTTTTGTGCTGTCAATTTTAATATATCCTTTTGCTTTTAAGATTGAGAGTATTTGGGTCCTTTCTTTTCTATTCCTGGTTAATATAGAAAGATAAATATCAATATCATGAATCTTTTCAAAGAACCAACTTTTTGTTTCATTGATCCTTTGTTTTATTTTTTTTGTTTTGTTTTGTTTTCCATTTCATTTATTTTTGCTGTGACCTTTGGTATTTCTTTTCTTCTTCTGGCTTTGGATTTGGTTTGGTCTTGATGTGTGTCATAAGGTTGTTAATTTATGACCTTTCTGTCTTTATAGTGTAGTCATTTAAGGCTATGAATTTCCCTCTTAGGACTGCTTTAGCTGAATCCCGTAGATTTTGATAGCTCGTATCACTTTGTCATTCAGTTTAAGAAATCTTTTGATTTTTATCTTAACTTCATTATTGACCCAATAATCATTCAGCATCAGGTTGTTTAATTTCCATGACTTTGTGTAGATTTGAGTGTTTCTCTTGGAATTGGTTTCCAGTTTTATTCCACTATAGTCTGAGAAGGTACATGGTATGATTTCACAGCCAAATTCTACCAAACTTACAAAGAAGAACTAGCACCTAATCTATAGAAATTATTCCTTAACATCAAGAAGGAGGGAATCCTCCATAACTCATTCTACAAGGCCAATATCACCTTGATACCAAAGCCAGGAAAGGACATAACATAAAACCAAAACTACAGACCAATATCCCTTATGAACATAGATGCAAAAATCCTCATTTGTGAAATTTTCTCCCATTATGTAGGTTGCCTATTTATTCTGTTGATTATTTACTTTGTTGTGCAGAAGTTTTAAATTTAATTCAGTCCCATTTATTTATTTTTGTTGCTGCTATATTTGCCTTTGGGGTCCTAGTCATAAATTTTTTGCCTAGGCCTATGTCTAGAAGAGTTTTTCCTATGTTTTCTTCTAGAGTTTTTATAGTTTTGTGCCTTACATTTAAATCTTTAACTCATCTTGAATTAATTTTTGTATACAGTAAGAGACAGGGTCCTTTTTCATTCTTCTGCATGTGGCTATCCAACTTTTCCAGCACCACTTATTGAATAGGGACTCCTTTCCCTAGTTTACATTTTTGTCTATTTGTCAAACATCAGCTGTTTGTAGTGATATGGTTTTATTTCAGTGTTCTCTATTGTGTTCCATTGGGCTATGTCTCTACTTTCATAACAGCATCATGATGTTTTGGTTACTGTAGCCCTATAGTATAATTTGAAGTCAGGTAATGTGATGTCTCCAGGTTTGTTCTTTTTGCTTAAGATTACTTTAGATATTCAGCCTCTTTTGTGGTTCCAAATTAATGTTAGGGTTATTTTTTCTAGACCTGTGAAGTAAGATGTTGGCATTTTCATGGGAATTGCATTGAATCTGTAAATCATTTCGGACTATGTGGACATTTTAATGATGTTTGTTCTACCAATCAATGCACATGGGATGTTTTTCCAGTTCTTTATGTCATATACAATTTATTTCATCAGTGTTTTGCAGTTTATCACAGCACAATTCACTATTGCAAAGATATGGAATCAAGTTAAATGTCCATCAATTCATGAGTGGTAAAGAAAAATGTGGTATCTATATACCATGGCGTACTACTCAGCCATAAAAAGGAATGAAATAATGTTTTTCACAGCAACTTGGATGGAACTGGAGACCATTATACTAAGTGAAATATCTCAGGAATGGAAAAGCAAGCACCACATGTACTGTCTAATAATTGGGAATTAAATGATGGGTACACATGGCACAAAGAAACATAAAGGTCATTGAAAACTGAGAAGGGGGAAGAATGGGAGAGGGTTGAGGGATAAAAACTTATCTGTTCGTACAATAAACACTGTCCTGGTGATGGGCACACTGAAAGCCCTGATTTTGGCATTATACAGTGTATCCATTTAACAAAAACATTTGTACCCCCTTAATATTTTGAACTAAAAAACATTTAAAAAAGGAAAATGTTCCTTTTTCTACAATGGATACTCTTCTCATTTTTTACTTCTTAATACACTTGAGCCAAGGTCAGTGTTCCAAAGCTAGATTTTCTATATTTAAATTTCAGCTCTGCTATTTACATGCTTCTTGATCTTTGGCTAATTACTCAATCTGCTTGTGTCTCAGTTTAATCAACTATTTTAAAAAATGGAGATAAAAGTACCTACCAAAAAGATTACTCACAAGCATTATATACATTATTATATGTACAACACATATAACATTGTCATCACATAGTAAATGTGTATATTATTTCTGAATTGTGTTTTTATTATTGCCCTTCTTCCTTTTTGAAACATTTTATTCTTTGTATTCCTTGAAACACAGTCTTAATTTTCTTTCATCTTCCTTTACTATATCTTCCAGTCTTCTTTAGGTTATAAACCTTATCTATCTGATTTTTAAATATTGGAATTCTGCAAAGATTGTTCCTAGGATTTTTCTGTACTCACTCTAAATCAGTGGTTCTAAGCTTAGGCTGTACAGTAGAATCATCTATGAAGTTTTTAGAACTCACAATCCCCAGCTGGTATCCCAGACTAAGATCCACATGGTGCCTCAGACTAAGTGAGTAATAGTCTACGGATCTAGGCCTCAGGTATTAATAATTTTTTCCTTTTCTTCTTCTTCTTCTCTCTCTCTCTCTTTCTCTCAATAAATTATGTGGTTATTCCAATGAATTAAATGAAAAGTCAGAAAACTATAGCCCACAGGCCAAATCAGGCCCATGCCCTGTCTCTATAAATAAAGTTTTATTGGAAACATAGCTACACATACTTGCTTACTATGGTCTCTGGCTACTTTCACTCCACAAAAGTAGTATGTGGTAGTTGCAACAGAGAATGTATGGTCCACAAAACTTAAAATATTTACTATATATCCCTTTACAGAAAAAATAAAAACCCAAACAGTTTTCTGATCTCTGCTGTAAGTTCTTGCTTAGGCAATCACATCCATTTGAGTGACTTTAAATTTCATTCATATGCCAGAATTGTGTCTTCATCACAGACCTTTCTTCTCCAAATAGCTCCAAAACAAATAGCTATTTGATACTGATACTTAGGATTCTCACAGATCTTGTATTTTCAGGTAACAAACTGTTTTCTTCCTCTTTTTCAATTCCCTGATCTGTTCCTTCTTTTGTATGACATAACCTGATAAACTAAACTTCAACTACTCAGCTATTCAAATCAAACATTGATCTTGTAATACCTTCAAAATGCTTCTTGACTCTTTCCTTACTCTCTACCTCTATTACCACAAAATGCAAGCTTTATCCACCATCATCTTTCATCTAGAGAGCTTTTAAATTGACTCACTGACCCTTGTTTGTCCCTATCTAATCCATTCTTTACAATATACCAAAAATAGTAACCTTTCCTAATGAAAATTTAATCTCGCCTTAGATTTTTTAAAATAACTTTAGAGTTATGAAGAAAGTCCATAATTCTGAAGTTGAATCTCAATGCCCTGTATGAAGTATCCACTGCCTACTTCTACAGCCTCAATTTGAGTCACACTGCTCTCCTGTATTGACATACAGCTTTCTTTCAGATCTTTCTTATCTTTGCTTACTTTGGTCCCTGGACATGGAATATTCTTATCATAATTATCTGACTCATTAAATCACATTGATCACCCAGTTTTCAGCTTAAATGCCACATCCTCAAAAAATGTTTTCCTGATCTTCTTTGATCTAAATTATGTCATCCTCTTTTATTCTCATAACCACCTTAATTTAAATTCATAGAATTTATTACAGATTGTAATTTTATGTTCATAAATATAATTATATCTTTAATGCATGTCTCCTTCCCTGAATGGTAAGATTCATGAGGACAGGAGCCACGTCTACTTGGTTCATTGCTGTATCTATAGAACTCTGTACAGCTTCCGGCACAGAACACATTAGATAGTTAATGAATATTTGATCAAAACACTTATCTGCTTGAGGATATACTGCAAATATATTTTGGATACGAACCTTACTCCCCATAATCTTAATGTAGCAAGGCATATTGTATTATTCTAAATTTTATTTCCAAGTGAGACTGGAAACATGTCCTTTAAAGGAGAGGGCATTTTCACAAACACACAGGTATACAAGCTATAAACAAAACACAAATAAGCAGCATTGCTGTCCTCTAGAGATCCTTTGGAAAAGAAAGAAGACAATCTCTAGTTAATGAGAGGAGTTAAAGTTTACAGTTTCTATCCACTCTAGGCAGAGTTAGTACATTCTTGCTGTGGAGATGAGGAGACAAGAAGCCATCATTATTTTAATATCCAGTGTATTCAAAGGAAACCCCTGCTTCCTCCTTTGGGGGTGAGATGGGGGAGCAACCTGCACTGCAATAGAATTAACCAGCACGTTTGATCAGGCATTGCTTCTGTTGCCTCATCCTGTCACATTGTTGCATTTCAAATGTAGTGTTGGTATTTGAATTCAGACTGTTTAATTATAATCCGCTTGAGTCAGTCTGCTTTATATATAAAGACCATAGGTTTCATCTCCTTTTCAGGATTGTCTGGTGATTGACAAAAGAGTGTCTCGTTACAAAGGACACTCACTGGAGATGTCTCAGTTCCAATAAGGTTTATTGTCCCAGGAACTCCAACAAACTATGTAGATATTTCCATTTAGTTATATAATCCTTACATGGTCTGTGTGTTATATAAAATGTTTGTAATTTTTTAAAAGGATCACTTTTTCTTTTCCCCAAATTATGTTATATAATGTATAAAAAGGCTTCTCAAGCACTTTTAATTCAAGTGTTTAATAGTTTTTACTCACTGTATCAGTTATTCTGTTTTATTATTGCTGTTGCTGCAGGTCACGGGGAACTTCACTTTAAATGACTTTAAAATAAATAAATGTATTAATTCCTGCAACTGTTCAGGTATAATCCAAGACTCAAGAAAAGGTTGACACCAAGCACCCTTTTCTCGACCTTCCATCTTATCATCTTTATCCTAAGTACGGCTTCTTTCAAGATAATAGGATGATTACTGGAAGATACTAGAGCTACATTCTGGCAGCAGAAAACTCTCCTTTGCCAAATGATCAAATATTTGGGGGCTTTGTTCCTTTTCATCCAACTAAGGTCCCATGCCTTCCCTAAACCAATTACTATTATATAATTGGGGAATGGATGGCAAGGCAGCTAGTCTTGAAAAATGACCCAAAGTCATCTTGCTTCACAAGGCTTGACATTTTCCTCTTTGAACAGTGGGGACCCTGAGCCAACATGTAAGAAGTCTGTTGACCCTGCTGGAGATACTACAGAAGTAATCACATGGAGAGGCGTATGGGTGGGGGGGTGGAGAGATAGAGAGAGAGAGAGAGAGAGAGAAAGGGAAACCCAGCTGTACCGGAATCCCAGCCGAGTTTAATCAACCCACAGAATCATATGAGATAACGAACTGGTTATTGTTTTAGGCCACTACATTTTGGGTGATATGTTATGTAGGATTAAGTAACAGACATAGTTGTGTTTATACTAATTAAATTAGGTAAATCAGTGCCCAACCCTGGAGTTGAATGTGATTGTAATACTTCCGAAAACAGAGAGCGGTTGTAAGAGTGCTAAGTGGAAAGTATGCTGGAGAGAATGGAAGTACTGTTCATCACACTTACCAAACATAACAGGAAATTGGTAAGAGTTAGACATTTCATTTTTTTACTCAGTAGCTGTGAGATTGAATCTGAGTTACTTGGTTTTATTAAGCCTCAGATTCCTCATATGTTGTATTATTAATAGTATAATGATACTGACATTGTCAGTTTTTTTTTTAATTAGAAATGAATGGGATGATATATAGAATGTATTAAGCTTAGTCCTTGGCACATAGCAAAAGGCCAATGAATGTAACATCTACTATGGTTAATAATCTCCCCTTTCTGCTAGACATCCTGAAATGCTGGGCTCTTGCCAACATTTGTTACACTTCAGGATGCTATACATATTAAAATATCTGCTGATTGTCATCCATTATAGGGAACTTTGTAATAATAAAAGTCCCAGTATGTTCTGTGTTCTTCTTGCTGCTGTCTCTTCTAATCCAGGATATGTTTTTGGGGTTTGTGTTGCCAGTGCTGCTGTTTAGGTAAGTGTGTTAACTGAGAGCACAGATGGAGAATGATTCTTTTTTTAAACTGTGTCTGTATTGGTGGGAAGGCAGGGAAATAATTTGAAGGGAGCATTGGACGTAAGGAACAAGAAGAGTTCCAGAAAAACCAAACACTTTAAAAGCTTGGAGAAGAGACTTGGACTGAATGTTTCTTTATGCAAACATTACTAGCAATAAATAGAAGAAATAGACACTTTTATAAATGCATGATATCACTAAAGGCAATATAAAACTCAAACCGTATCTGCATAACAAAATGTACTGGAAAATATTTAGTCAACTTGATAAACATATACAACAAAAGCAAAATAATAAGAACCCAAGGAAACTTTCTCTAATTTAGCAATTTTAAGTTAGGCTGTTTGGGAATAAAATAGAGTAGAATCACTATGATTTTATTGTTTTCTCCCAAAAATAAAAAATTATTTTTTTTCTTTTCTAAATTGCTCTTTCAAATTTAGTTTATGCCTGTTTTGTGTGGAGAAAGACTGCTCCAGTTCTAGAGGGGCACAGGAAGCCAAGGAAGTAGCTGGATAGGTGCCTTTCCTCATAGTTCACTAAGGTCCCCTGACACTAAAGAAATCTAAGGCAGTACCCTAAGGAGGGAGAGTGTCCTTTAGGGTTTTCTACTTGGTTATTTATCTGCCCTATCTTAAGCTTCATTCTAGGACTGTACAAATTAGAGTTAAAAAGGGAGAGAAGAATACAAAACCGCAACACTGATGCTGCCCCGAAATCCTCCAAAGTTCGAGGGTGTCCCCTCTTCTCATTGGTCAATTTGGAGGAAAAGGACAAAGTTGGCTGCTGTATGTTCAATATAAC
This sequence comes from Eulemur rufifrons, assembly GCF_041146395.1. NCBI lineage: Eukaryota > Metazoa > Chordata > Mammalia > Primates > Lemuridae > Eulemur > Eulemur rufifrons. The sequence goes on along the minus strand of NC_090999.1, from coordinate 72,881,944 downwards.
ATAAACATTTACTTGTGTCTCTCTGGTCTGAGAGGAAGCATTAAGTGCACACCAATAGCATAATTCTTATTAGCTGCTCATATATTCATAGGACACCCAGAGTCCCATGTGTAAAGCATTTCTTTACTTTTCCTATCAAGTACATATGGAAATTACCTTGGCTATGCACCGATTAATTTTCCTCTCTCTCTGGTCTGTCAAGCTCCTCTATGTTCTAGGAAACCCACTTCCTTTTTCTATCCTCACTGTCCTCTCACAGGATTTCCAATGAAGGCAACATTGTATCCTTAAGTTACTATGACCTGCAGAATCTTCAAACACCCACAGAAAATGTTTGTATTTTCCCAGCTAATCTTGTAAATTCTCAGATATAACTTTGACTAATTAGTTTAACAGAATCTCTCTGTTTGTCTTATGAAAGACCCTCTCTCCATGTATAGTAAGTGAACAGAAAGGGAGAAAAAATGGATGGCAGGGAAAGAAAATCTTGTATTGCCTACATATATATTCTCTTCTCTTTGTGACCCTCAAAGTTAATTATTTCTCTCTAAATGCATTTGCAAAACCAATTTATCTGAGAAACCTTGATAAAAGACCTTACAAATGATATGTTCTGGTGACTGACTCTAAACTTTCTACCCCTACTCACAGTATTGATAATTTTGATGGATAAAGATGTGCTAGATAGAGGTCAAATTTAGGTGATTTCAAACCTATAAAAAGAAGCCTAATTTCATTTTTGAGTAGATGAAATGGCCTGAGTGGCCTTAAAAGTCATTACAGTTTTATATGAGGCTTGGCAAATTCCCAGTCCTCTGATAGGAACTCATACATAGGCATAGAGTACAAAGGCCCTGAGCAGGTCGAGATGATCTCAGTATTTATGTTTGGCACCAACAGTCCATGAAAAATAAATGACTTATCTTAGAAGGTCCTTCATGTTTTTAAGAAGTCATTTCACTTCAGCTATATTTCAGATTAAGAGTTATTAAGATCTTTAGTACACTTAAGATGCTTGCATTCAAGTTAATTTCTAGTCATTAATTCAGTATGTCTGCCTCTTGTGTCTAAAATTACTCTTTAGGTGGGTACAGATGTTTATTACACTAGGAAATTAAAAACATTTTTCCTAAAAATGATTCTCTGAGCAGAGCCACTCAGTCTTCCTTCTTGGATCAGAGTTGATCACTCTGGTAGCTTTTGCTAACATTCTCAAATCTACCAAGCATCTAGGGATACAAAAACCAATGTTTTTGTTGTTTTTGGTTGTTTATTTTCTTTTCATATGGCCAATTCTAATTGTCAAGATATGCCTCTCCACAGACTGCCTATTCTGCTTTCCTTTAGTTGTTTCTTTTCTACACAGACACACTATAATTGCCTTTTCACACTAACTTATTTTTGTTAACTTTCATTTTCTGCAAACATAAATTGCTACTCTCTCCCTAGCACCCGGAGCCACATAAAACCTACAAATATGAGATGGTTTGTTGCTTATTTTAGGCCTCCCCCAATTATTCACACCACTGAAATATCCATTCATCTGTGATTGATATTTAGTGAGAAACTACTCAAATTGAAATACTTGCTAATGATTTAGAGTACAGACAGGAAATCTCGCGCACACACACACACACACACACACACACACACAGGCAAGATGAATGGACATCTCACTCTCCTCAGATAAGCTTGAAATCTAGTAGGATGCATGAAATAAAGATACAAGAAATGATGTGAGGAATTTCTTTAAAAAGAAACTCAAAAATCTGCTAGAAACCTGCTACCCAAAGTGTGGTCTTCAAACCAACAGCATTGGTATGCTTTAATGGCTTGTTAGAAATGAAGAACATTAGGGCCCACAGCAGACATAATGTTTCAAATATTGCATCTTAATTATATCCATAGTTGAATCCTATACATGTTAAAGTTGGAGAAGTTCTGAGTTAGAGCTCTCAGGTTCTATGGCAGATCAAAAGTATATGTGTGGAAACGAAAGTATTGAAGTCAGATTTTAAATACAGAGCTAGAGAGGGCAAAAGCATATCAGTCATGTCAATTGTATAAGGAAAGGGCTACAAGGAGGCTATCTGGAGTGAAACCATAAGAGTGAGCTTGTCCTTGCTATGGATAGAGTCAGAAAATGACATATTACATATAAGAGTGCAGAAAGCTCTGGATACTGTTGGGTATCACTTTTTTTTTTTTAGGAAGTTGGGAGTAAAAGTAGAAATGACACTATCCCTAGATTTAGTGACATGGTAAGAGCTTAATAATCAATAAATCCAAAAAGCTGTAGTTACAAACAGATACATTCAGAAATATTATTCAGATCTCTTCTCTACTTGTGGCACTAACAGCTCTATCTCCAATTGAGAAGCATGGAGATTTATATTTATACTTGAGAAACGGTGGTCACTGAGTTACTTTCATCTGCCACTATTAAGATGGAAAAATTACTCTGTAATATTATAGACCATGAGTCTGGATTTTTGTCAAAAGTTTTCTTTTGGCTACTGTATCAGAGAAAACTGAGTACTGTAGAAAATAAGAAAGTCTTCAATTAATTTAAGAAGGGTATTTTAGCTGCTGAAAGTGTGTGCACTAATGAAGGGAGCTATGAGAATATGCTCATATCATTAATTTTGTATAAAAATTTGAATTTCTAATAAGCCACATTTATGTTACAATTTCCATATTTATGTAGCAGTATATTTCTCATATATGTGTGTAATTATGTATGCATATGTGTGTATGTATTTTAAGGCAACTAAGAAGAAATAATCTTTTAAATTGAGAAGTTTTTAATCCTAAAGTTGACAAAAATCCTACATGCATCATTAACAAACAAAAACTGATTCAAATCCTGCCTGAGGATGAGTCCATGTCATTGATACAGTCACAAAAAGACAGGCTCATTTCCCTTAAACTAACAATTTGGAGAACTAATAATGAATATGTCACCACGTTTAACATGACATATTCAGCTCATTTGTTTGATTGGGATTTTTATCTAATATGTGTGTCTATAAGTAGAGTCAATAATCATATTTCGTATATATAGATTCTCCCTAAAAAGCTATAGAAAACAAGGATGCTACTAGAAAATCTGCCATCTCATTCACTCAATCCTAAATTCCATCCAAAACATATGCTAAACACAAAAATGAGCTAGATCTTAGTCTAAGACTCTAGGTAGTCAAAACCTCAAAATTAATAATGCAATGGCTCTGTCCTCAAGAAACTTACTGTATATTAAAGGAAATGCATATATTCAAATTAGTTATTATGCAAATATAGTTGCTACAAATATTTTGGGAGTGAATTTATTAATTTTCTGTGAGAAAATGGGAAATTCTTCACAAAGTGATATTTACTGAGTATCTTGAAGGTTTGGTGGGATATCAAAAGTCAGGAAAAAAGGAAAATATTTTTTAATTCTACTCATTAACTTGATCATAGATTGGAAGCTGTGAGTAGTCATGGCACATGTAGAAAATGGCAAAATTCTGATGTTTCCAGAGGGAGTGATGTGTTAAACAAAGTAATGGGAGATGAGGAGGAGAAGAAATCTATGTTGATAATGGATTAATGGGTTTGGGGAGAAAAGTCCTATGAACAAGCAACTATATAAAATGCTATTATAATAGCCGAGGCAAGACATCATGAAGACCTACTTTACTGAAAGGGCTTCAGCAGAGCATGGAGGAGGGAAACTGGAGACAATGAGTATAAATATAGTTTCTTGAGGAGTATTCCTGTAAAGTGAAAGAGATAAACAGCTATAGCTGGAGGGTAAATGGGTTCAAAATGATTTTTTTTCCATTTGATTGTTGTGAGAAATAAGGATATGTTTGTTGCTGATGGGGATGATGTAATAAAGAGGGAAATATCGATGATGTCCTTGAGTATGTGATAAAGAATCAGGAGCATAGGGAGTAATTATATCCTCAGTAACAGGACACAAATCTTAGTACATGGGCCCCAGTGGATATTGTTAAGTAGATTACAGTAGGAAGAGCTAGTGGAAGTGGAAATTCTCTAACATACCAATTTTCTTTGTAAAGTAAAATGAAATAGTATTGGCTCACACTGAGAATGGGAAAGGAGATTGCAGCTTTTAGGGATGAAAAGAAAATATGAAATCCTCTTTCATATTTCACAGAAAAGACAATGGACTATGCATCAACATTCACTTTTGGTGATTAGTTATTAATTTAAATTGAGACTAGTGACATGATTGTACATTCTTTGGGGAGAAAGTCAGCTCACTAAAACCTAAATGGGATAAGTCATTAGATTAAACTAGACTGCATGACATAAACAGATACTGTAAAAGGATAGAGAAGCAGGAGAGCTAAGGCTGTATGAAGGGGAAAGCTTAAAATGATTGACAATTGAATAAAGTTGGCTGAAAAGGTAATAAAGTTCATGGGGAGGGGGATGAGAGGTAGATAAAAGGCATTTTTTCCCCTGGTGATTATGATGAAAGGAGACAAAAGGTTTTTGTGCCAATGGGTTTAAACTTCCATTTAAAGAGTTGCTGTTAATATAGTAATAGAGAATTTGATTTGGAAAATATCAATACGATAGTAGAGTGACGAGGTAGTATGTGGAGAGCAAGATCATTGGAGAAAGTTAGTTCATGTAACTGAAAGTTTAAGGTGAAAGATAATTTACATGGATATTAAAATCACCAAGAATGGTAACAGGGGTATTATTGGAGAGAGGTATAGTTATCCAGGTAAAGAAAATATTCAAGAATGGAGGAGAAGACATTAAGTGGGTTATAGATGGCCACAACAAGAAGGGGTAGTGGATAGTAGAAAGCTTATGACATGAGACTGGAACTAGAGCAAGAAGGTAAAGAAAATAATAGCATTCAAAGAAGAGTTTACAGATTAAGGAACTATTTATTATTGACCTTGAGTTTAACATAACACAATGGAACTTCGGGAAATGGAAAGAAGCAGCAGATGTGGGCAGCAAGAGGTTTATATAGCATCACATGGGGATTACAGTCAAGGGAATAAAATATGATCTACGATCCTGGGCTTCCTGTTGCATTTAGAAGAAAGAAGAATGAGTAAATCCTGAGGTCCCACAGCTATAGATTTTGAGGGAAGGCAGGCTTTCTGGGGCTCTTACCTAATATTGTTGAATTGAATTCTGAAACTCAATTCCAATATAGAGATATTCTTATAATAAAGAAAATATCTAATTTGAATGTTTTAGAACTTCTTTGAAAAAGAATACAGTACATAGAATATTATTTTAAATTATTTCCCTCATCATAATTTAGTACCATTAATAAATTTTTAAAAATATTTTTTCTCATAAAAATAATAGTAATAAATATTTTTGTACAATTTTCCAGTCCATTCTACTGACTGTATAAGAATTCAAAAACATAGAAATGCCTAAAATAATTTTTTGGCAAAATAACAACCAAAAAAAAAAAAAAAAGAAAGAAAGGGAAAAACCTCAACCACCCACTATATAATTATATAATTAATTGAACTTTTCCTGTATGGAAAACACACACACACACACACACACACACACACACAGAGAAGCACACAAAGTGTCTTTGTACAATTTTCCAATTTTCTCTTTTTATCATGTTTATATGGAAACTTTTTTCTTTAACTAGATTGTTGAGATAATTAATTATAAAATAGACTGTTTCTTCATGAAATAAGAATATAAATATAAAAAGTATTTATCAACATGTATGCTGATAAACCTTAATTATAAATATTTGACTGTATTTTATGACATTTGAGAAAACTAAGCTATAAAACTAAAAAATCAAATTTCAATATAATTTAAAAAATTGTTTTTAAAAAGTCATATTGTGACTGAAAAAGTTTACATTCTTTCCAGTCTGAAGCAGGCTTAAGTTAATTTAGCAGTATATGATGTTCTTTTTAACTATATTCTATGGTGAATATTTCTAACAAACCATATGGCTATGTTGTCTCTTAGTGCCCATTATGCAAAATGGTTGATCCTTTTAATTGAATTTATTCATCATTCCAATCAAATAGTATGTCGATTCACTAAAGAGGTAAGTCAATACAAGACTGATGTAGAAGAGTATTGGCAAGGGACTGAAAATCATTACACAGTCCTTTAAAGAGAGAGTCTCAAGGACTACAGAATGTGACTGTTAACTGACTAGGTTAACTGATGAGTTCAGTAAATATTATTGAACTACATGTTTATCTAAAATTAGTGTTGAACTTCTGGTAGAATAGTCAAAATTGAAATGTTGAGTTTAATTTTGTCAAAGAATTTTTATGTAATGAAAGAGATTTATTAAGTATATTATGTCTGATTCATTTTATTCCAAGAGTTCCAACAAAGAAATAAACATGTGTTTATGGTTTAGATTATAAAATTCTAGAAAAATATATTTATCTCCTAACTATTATATTTCATTTAAAACAATATATACCCAGTATCTATTATAAAATTATCTTTTTACATACAAATCTGTTCTCTGGCATTTGGAAAATTAGTAAAAATTTACCTTTTTTTTGCCAGGCTGAACTCAATTCTATTTCTATTTTTATGAAAAATAAATCATGTTCCTTTCCTTAGAGCTTTTATTTTCTCTCTATATATTATTGCCTTCATATCTCTGTTTCTAATTTCTTAGTTCTTCTCAGAACTGGATACAGCTGAATAAAGATCTAATGATGTTTTCACTACAATTAAAATGAAAATTAAAAAATATAATTCAGAGATTAATGGCGATTAGGATCATAAATGCTTGGGAATTTTCTGTCACTCATTTCTTCTATTGGTCAATTCCTCAGTGCCTTAAGTGGACATCCTCTAGTGGTTCAGAGCCCCTGATCCTGTGCAATAACACAATATTGAATGAGCATAAATTGATGACCTCACTTGACTTCACAGTTGGACTGATACACAAAAAGAAATCTAGCTGCATCGCCATAGTTGAGTTATTAACCTTGCTCAGTTGTTTTGCCTACCAGGAGGCAGCTGTCTTGATGACTGATAATAAGGCAGATTCTGGTACATAAAACTAGGTACTCATGCTCACAATTCACTTCTTTGGTAAACCAGATGGTCAAGAGAATTACCAATGTATAGAAGTCAGAGGAGAAAGTCAATTAATAAATGGAATAGCTCAGGTGTTAGAGGAGTCAATTTAACTCCTTGCAGCAATATACATGGCATTAATATGCTATTAATCATGTACCACATGACTGTTTATATCTTAGTAAGGGACTGATTTTTTCCAAATTCATGATATTACAAATACAGTCATGTGTTGCTTAACAATGGGGATACATCCTGAGATATACATTGTTAGGAGATTTCAACATTGTGCAAACATCATAGAGTTACTTACAGAAACCTAGGTGATACAGCCTACTACACACCTAGGCTATATGCTATAGTCTATTACTCCTATAAACCTACCCAGCATGTTACTCTACCAAATACTGTAGGCAATTGTAACACAATGGAAAGTATTTATGTATCTAAATATATCTAAACATAGAAAAGGTACAGTAAAATATAGTATTATCATCTTATAGGACCACCATAGTAAATGCAGTCTGTTGCATTATGCAGCTCATGACTATACTTAAATTTGGAGAATGAAAATTGGTACAGAAGACCATTCAATCTGTATGCAAAATGAGAAAATATCAATGTAATAATAAGAAGAGTACCTGTCAATAACTCATACTCTAGCTTACCTTAACTTGACTGAATACAAAGAATAAGAAAAATGTCAATTGCACAATAATACTAATCACAATAATTAAAGCAATACAGCAACAGCAGCAGCAAAAATAATGACAGCAAAAAAGTGCCCTGAATCTAAAGTTAAATGTGTTGACAAATGATTTAAAATAGGTTGTAAAACTTGAAAATATTTTGAGAGATGATGTGTGAAATGTACAATGTTATTCTTATTCCTTTTTAGAAACCTGAATGATTTCATATCTTCAGGGCTGGACTCCATAATTCAGGCCAAGTGGATTTCACTAATGCCAAGTCAGTAAACAGGGTTTCCAAGGGCAACACACTACTCTTTCTGTCCAAAGGGCATAAAATATGGATTAACTTGGATGTCACCAAATAATATCTAATGGTCCTCCTGAGTAGAATATTGAAAACATCCTCCAACTGTAAAAATTACTCTCTTCACGAATTACATTTTCTAAAAATTTATATAATTTCTTTATTCCTCCTGAGGTTAACACCAACATAAAAGCCATATTAAGATCCAAAGAACAGTGTAATGGGCCAAAAGAGTTATAGATACCATTCAAAGTCTTCTTCCAACCATAGATATCAAACCAGTGAACAGAATTAATTACAGAGAAGTCCTTAGAATGGACCTAAAAGCATGTTAATGATAATCACTTTACTAAGAAGTTAGTTGTAAATATGTTTATGATTTTTTCTCATTTTTAACTCTAACAAAGCACTGATAATTTTAAAATAGTACAGTTTATAAAAAAATGTAAGAGAGAAGGACAAGAAAATTTACCTGAACACACTGTAAGATTGACTAGTTTTACTGTCATGTTTGTGGGAATAGACATATATTTGCAAATTGGACAATAAGTTATTTAAAGGCATGTTAAATTAGAGCCATAAACATATTCGTAATAAAAATATGTGGTCTAATATTTGCGAGTGCCTTAGAAAGAATTGAGAACGGAGAACACACCTGATGCAAGCTCTGTTTCTAAACTTGCAGTGATGAGAGCCCAAGGAAGTTTTTGTTTCTTAAGTATTCTGTTGCTTGAAACCAGTAGCATTCCAAGTGACTTGTAATAATTATGAATAGAATTTTTTTTAAACTTTTGATAACTAGTAATGCTTAACCTACTCTTACAATGGCTCTAATAGTATAGTTAATTTGTATAAAATAACCTGCTTTTTGGTTAAAATACTTGACAGAAAGTTGTAGTTGGGACGATTGTCACAATACTAGAAGTATATAGAAATGCACTTTAAAAGAGCTCACTTGATGTCTGTGTGGAAACAGGGTTACAAGAACACATGTGTGTCTGCTGCACATATTAAAAGTTAGTTTCTTGAACTGTTAAAAGTTAAAACGAAATTTTTTTAAAAAGTACTGATGAGGATAGGTAGATCATACCATGTGTATGTTTCGAATGGAAACCCCACAGATTGCCTTAAGACAAACCTTTTTCCAAACTCCATATATTGATCAGAACACTCTTTGGGGAAACAGTGAGATCACTGATTCACTCAGAACAATGATACTGCAATAACACAATTCCAAAACCTCAGAGACTTAACAACAATGATTAATATCTTACTAATACTACGGGCCCATCACGGTGGCTGTCACTCGGCTCAATATCATCTTGTTTTAGGGAACAAGCTGACTGAGCAGACTACTAGGGAAATTGCAGTATTGTAGCAAAAGCAAAAGGGACCCAGTAAGCCAAGAGTGATTCAAAGATTGTGTTGAGAAGTGATTATGTAAGAAGCTCACATTTCATTTGCCAAAGAAAATCACATGATCATTCCTGAGCTAAGCAAGTTGGGAATGTCAAATCTTCCTGTAAGGAGTGTGCTTTTTTGTGTGCATGTGGGTGGAGCGATATAAGTCACATGGCCAAGCCTAACATCAAAGTCACAGATGTATGATCCACTTGCAAGAAGGAGAATTGAATAAATATGATCAAATATAGTCTACCACAACCATACCCCTCTCACCCTACTTTTCATGCTCAGCCTTACCACCTCCATCAGCCTAGGGACATTAGAACTAATCTTATCATGCTTATTATCTCCATTTGAGGCATTATAGGAGGTCTAGACACCCCAAATCACCCATTCTCCTGTGAACTCTAACTTCCACATGGCTCTATGAGTTCTAAGAGTTCTCTTTTCCAATCCTATTTACCAACTCTTGACACTTCCTCTGATCCCTCTAGAACTTATATGCTTTCAAAATATATTTTCTTTTTCAAACTATTCTCTGTTTGTTTCGTTCTCTTTCTAGCTCTCCTTGGGTCCTGACTCTCTTTTAAGGACACTGTTTCCCTGCTGTGCTTCCAATTAGTCGATATTTCCTCTCCCACATCCATTTTACCACTGGACATTCAGATAGAGTATGTTTCCTCCTTGTTCTTTATTGCTATAGCTAGATAATTTTATGTACTTTTGTAAACACCTTCCCACCCCCTAGTTTACATGTTGTACTACTTTTCTGTGTTTCAGCCCCTTCCTGCCTCCAGGTGCTCTACCTTATTGCTTAGAAATTTTAGTTCTTTCTTCACTCTCAGTGTCTCTGAAATGACTCTGTTAATTTTGTTTTAAATTTTAATATTCAATTCCAATCTTTTCCATACTCCATTCTCTCACTTCCTTAGCCTCCTGTCTTCTAGTTATCTTGTTCTTCACCCTACTTTGCCTTTGTATTTCCATGGGCATGACTGAGGCTTTGCCATTACAAATAACTGCAACTTGCGCATTATTTCAGTTTCAGAAATCTCTCAATATTTTATCTTTCTAACTCATTCATTCTATTACTGCAACTGTTAGTTCACTGATCTCATCAATGCTTACCAAGCATTGATCCTACAATCTTTATCAGTGCCTTACCCATCTCACATCCTTACTTCCCTACAGAACCAGCTCAAATCAATCACTGTAGCCACCACTATGTACATATTCTCAACTCACAAACACCACTCCGGCTTCATCATACTTACTTGCCTTAACTAGTTAAATTTAACTAAATCTCCTATTTCTGAACAGGAAGGTGAATACGGCTAGAGAACAAGAATAACCTTCTTGACCAGATTCACTTTAAATTCATAATTATTAACTTCCAGTGACTCCTAATGTGGGCTAGCATTCATACTGCATTTCCCTCATCCAATCACATTTTCACTTTCCCCGTCACTTCTTCACGACTTTTCACCTTTGCTGAGCTTTCCACACCTCTCCCTTCATCCTGTCTTTCACTTGATGACCTTGCTTTCTATTTCATGAACACAATAAAAGCAATCAAAAAGAAATTTCACTAGTGTCCACCTATCCATAGCTCTACTTTCTCCACTATAGCTTTGTCTAACTGCCTATTCTTTTAGCAAAAGTCCAACTTTCCAGTTTTTTCCATCTATTTTTTATGAAAAAAATAGAGCTCATCTATTTTTATCTATTCAACAACATACTCTGAAAATATTCTCCCATTCTCTTCTCTGTATCACCATTCTCAATAGCATAAAAATACAATGTTATTTCTCCCATCTTAAAAATTAAAACTAAAAATTAGAAATCTCTTGTATTCCACTTTTCTATCTAGCTACCAATCTACTTATTTTCTTCACAGTGCCAGTATCATGCACCAAAATTGTGCATATCAAGTACATCATTTCTTCTACAATGACAAACCCAGTGGTTAATTCTTACTTTTCATTTTTCTTGACACAAGAGCACTTGACAAAGTTGGTAATCCTCTTGTTCTTTCTTTGCTTGGTTGCCAGAATACTATACAACTTCTGTCCTTGTTCCATCTTTCTGGTCACTTATTTTCAATCTATTCTACTAGATCCTCCCCATTTTACCAAGCCTTTAATTTTGTAACATCCCAGGGCTCAATCCTTTGGCTGCCAAAACATCTGTATGCCACCTCTGGATTAGTCAAGATTTTGGCAGGTGTGCTCAGTGTTCATTGAAGAGGATTTAAAGAAGGGACTATTTAGAGGCAGGGTTAAGGGAACTACTAACAGATGATGAAGCATGCAGGTGTTAGCACTAGTTGTGTTAATAGATTCCATAAATTGCTGGAGCTATGGAAATGGTCAGTGATGTGCTCAAGCCAGCTCATACTGGCTGACAAGGGCTGATGGTTAGAATTCCAGAAATTTTGCAAGCTTGTACCTAAACCCAGCATTATTAAAATTAAATTATGTAAACTTTCAATCAAAGGAATTATATTAAAAATGAACAAATATTAGTACTTCATAATTATTTTATGACAATTTACTGCTCTCTATGTTCTGATGATCATTTACGTCTGTGTGTGTGAAATAGTAAGATAAAATATTGTCCTACTCTTTCTGCCTTCCCAACTTGGCCAGGGTGGTAATATTTATACCAGAGAAAGTAGAAAAGGCTATGAAGTTGGCTTTTTTTTTTTTTTCCTTATATCCCCTTGTTCATCATTTTTCAGCACGCCACTAACCTATGGTCACATGACAGGAACAGTGGCATAGAGAAACACAGCCACAATCAGAGCCACAGTGAGGTAGGCTAGAAGGTAAGAGAATTATTACCCTAAACTTTTTCTCCTCAGATGTCTTTTGTCCTGCCAAATTCAATTAAAAGCCCCAACTATGGTCCATAGACTTTGGAGCACACAGCATAGGACAGAAGGATATGTAATGTATCTGAAGGGACAGAGTCCACAGTGGATGAGATCATCTTCTCTAGCCTCAAATACTCTCTACTTGAGAGACTCTCAAATTTGTATTTTGGGTATACCATTCCCCTCAACTCCAGACACTTAGATGTCTAATTGATGTCATGAACTCATATCATCATATTCACAACTGAGCTCTTGAATGTCCAGCCCCAGCCTACTCCTCCACAGCCCTCTTCCCCACCCATTACCAGTTACTGATATGTTGCTCAGGCCCCAAAACCTTGGTGTCATCATGAATAACTGCCTTTCTCTTACACTAGAAATCTGGCCAAACAAATCATTTTATCCTTTGTATTTTCATAAATATATTAAGATCCTAACATTTGTGACCAAATACATTGTTCCACCTTGTTCTAAATTATCACCATCCTTCTCCTAGACAATGGCAATAGCTTCTTCTTTCTTCTCTGTTTCTTCACTATCCCTCTTTCAGAGTAGTCTTAATTTGGCAGCCAGAGTTAAAACGTAAATGAAATAATGTCACTCTAACTTTGGGAGGCAGAATTTTAAGATGGCCCTCAACATTTCCAGCTCTTACTGTACATAGATCTTCTCCTAGTTATTCAATCAAACAATAATCTAGGTGATTTTTAAAGGGATTTTGCAGATGTTATTAAGATTCCAAGTCAGTCAAAATTAAATGATTATCATGGGTGGACCTAAATTAATTAGGTCAGTGCTTAAAAGGGCCTGGGTTCTTCTAATTAAAAGAAATTTGAAGAATGAGAAGTATTTGATGTGAGGGATATTGTCCATTTCCAATTTTTCATTAGAAAATGAGGGAGAACACATGGCAAGGAATGCAGATAGCCTGTACGAGCTGAGAGCAGGGCTCAACTGACAAGGAACAAGAATATGAGACCTCAGTCCTATAACCACAGAAACTGAAGTCTACCAAGAACCTGAATGAGCTTATGGGTAAATTATTCCCTAGAGCCTGACCAAAGCCATAATATCTATCTGGTGATAACCTGAGCAGAGACCCAGTTATACCATGCTTGAACTTCTGATTTACAGACCTGTGAATGAACAGATGGATGTTTCGAACTATTAAGTCTACTGTCATTTGTTATGTAGCAATAGAATACTAAAATACTAACCATTTAGTGTCTTCTCATAAGTAAATGAGTAAAACACAGTCTTTCTAAAAGCCTACAAGTTCCTTCACATCCTGTCCCGTATCCCTAAAGCTCTTATAGCTAATCACCTCACCACTATCTCCCTCCCCCAAGTGCTTCCAGCCAAAATTGACTTCTTGCTATTCATTGAAGTTCCAAGAACACGCAAGCATGTTCCAAACTCAGACCTTTTTATTTGCTCTCCTCACATGCCAGAATGTTCTTCTTAAAGCATTTGCATGATTTATTTCTTTACCAACCGTAGGCCTTTTCTCAAATGCAACCTCTCCATGGGACTTTCTGTAGCCTTTCATGTGAAATCACAGCTCCTTTCCCACCTGTGCTCTGTATTCCCCTTCATTGCTCTGTTTTTCATAACAGTTATTAGCTATATTATGGTGATCATGCATTTACCTAGTTATTGTTTGTCTTTATGCACTAGAAAAAAAATTTTCTGCTGCATCAGTGAAGGGATATTTTTCCCATGTGAAATGATGTACCCCTAATTCCTAGAAAAGTATGTAGCAGATAGAAGACACGTCAGTCCATATTTGTAATAAAAAATGAAGAAATATCTTCTTTCATTCTTTTGGAAATCTTGGTAATTTTGGAGAGAGTAGAAGGTTAAAGAAATGTGGCAGTGACAGCTGGATTGGGGATCTACCTTTTAGAATTTCCATGTCAAATTTCAGATCCCATTCTATCGTTTGGGATATAGAGGCTCTTCAGAGAAGCTTTAAAAATGAAGCTTGAGGCCGGGCGCGGTGGCTCACGCCTGTAATCCTAGCACTCTGGGAGGCCGAGGCGGGTGGATCGCTGGAGGTCAGGAGTTCGAGACCAGCCTGAGCAAGAGTGAGACCCCGTCTCTACTAAAAATAGAAAGAAATTATATGGACAACTAAAATATATATATACAAAAAATTAGCCGGGCATGGTGGCACATGCCTGTAGTCCCAGCTACTCGGGAGGCTGAGGCAGTAGGATCGCTTAAGCCCAGGAGTTTGAGGTTGCTGTGAGCTAGACTGACGCCACGGCACTCACTCCAGCCTGGGCAACAGAGTGAGACTCTGTCTCAAAAAAAAAAATAAATAAATAAATAAAAAAATAAAAATGAAGCTTGTAAATTATAATTATTGTTAATAAATACTAGCATTGATAAAGATGTAGATAAACAAGTTTCAGAATTATGCAGATTAAACTGTTTCTGTGAATACCACTATAATGAGTTTTTCCATATACTTAAAATATGTTAACTCTAATCAATGAGCAACTGAAGTTTAACAGTTTCAGAACACTGAGATTCAAATATAATATGAAACTTGAAATTCATCACAACAAAAGATGATCTGTGGCACATTTTTATCACTTCTGCATGTACTTTATTACCTAGCTTTATAGTAGTTTAAAAAATATATAGAGGATCGTTGGATGCAGTTGTTGCTCAGTTGTTTAGTTGTTTCCCACTTTTTCAACTTCTTACATTTTTATTTATACTAAGTTTATAAATGTATACATATGCACGTGTTTTCCTAAAAATTAATTTAAACTTCTTCCTTTTATAACTTTGAGCTAAGCATATTTCCTCCTTACACATAAACTGCCCTCTTCAATACAAATTCTTCCACAAACTGTGAGTTTTTTTTTTTTTTCAGCTTATTATGGGGGTACAAAAGTTCAGGTTATGTATATTTCCCATGCCCCTCCCATCTCCCCAAGTAAGAGCTTCATTGTGTAGATATACACCCATCCCCTTCCCCTACCCCCCACATCTGTCAGACACCCAATTGGTGTTATTCCCAAATGTGCACTTAGGTGATGATCAGGGAAACCAATTTGCTGGTGAGTACATGTGGTGCTTATTTTTCCATTCTTGGGATACTTCACTTAATAGGATGGGTTCCAACTCTCTCCAGGAGAACAAAAGAGATTCTATATCACCGTTATTTCTTATAGCTGAGTAATATTCCATGGTATACATATGCCACATTTTACTAATCCACTCATGAATTGATGGGAATTTGGGTTGTTTCCACATCTTTGCAATTGTGAATTATGCTGCTATAAACATTCGGGTGCAGGTGTATTTTTTATAGAATGACTTTTGTTCTTTTGGCATCAGACTGACCGAAATATCCACTAAAGAGGCACAATACTGTTTACATCAGCCTTTCCTCCAAATTATCACTTAACAAATATTTAAGAAAAATGCAAGCTCCTGAAATTTTATATATATATATATATATATATATATATATGTACAATTTAGACTTGTAACAAAATAAATAGGAATTTATTTACTTTGATTCATGTAGTAAATACATATAAGGTAATGTGATTTTTTTTTTCTTTTTTGAGACAGAATCTCACTCTGTTGCCCAGGCTAGAGTGCCATGGTGTCAGCCTAGCTCACAGCAACCTCAAACTCCTGAACTTAAGCAATCTTCTTTGCCTTAGCCTCCCAAATAGCTGGGACTACAGGTGCTCACCACCACGCCTGGCTAATTTTTTGTTTCTATTTTTAGTTGGCTGGCTAATTTTTTCTATTTTTAGTAGAGATGGGGTCTTATTCTTGCTCAGGCTGATCTCAAACTCCTGACCTCAAGCGATCCTCCTGCCTCGGCCTCCCAGAGTGCTAGGATTATTACAGGTGTGAGCCACCACACCCGGCCAGTAATGTGATTTTATTACTATGATTATTTAAATAGTATTCACAGCTACTCAGAATATCTTTAAAAATGAAGTTCTGATGAATTGGTATTTGATAACCTCTCCCACATTAGTCTTATATGTTAAACTGGCTAAATTGTCATATATTGCTCTTTCAACTTGTCCATGCTTTTAGAGCTCCTTGGATATGACAAATCAACATTAATCTATACCTGACTAATCTTTTACATGTATCTGTGATTCCATTTTCTGAAGCCATGTCTCAAAAGTGTTTTTCTATAACTTGTAATACACACCAAGAGAAAGCACCCATCACGTAGAATGTACTGCACAAATCTGTCCCGCTTAGCTAAAAACACATACTGAGAAGGTGTTCTTGACTCAGTTGGCTTGACATTGTAATAGAGATAAACAAAAAGATTAATTGACACTTAAAGAACAATGAATTGAAAACCAGGATCTCTCTGATTCTATTTCTGGTTTTTCCACTACTTATATCATTCTCTCGCTCAGTCTGAGAAACATGTTGAATCTCTCTGTGAAATAGGAGAGTGGACTCTCAGATATTTTAAATTGGCAACTTATATTCATGATTTTTTAGTCCCAAACTGAGTAATTTTTTAGAGTCTGGATTTCTAACTTCCTTTTAAAAGAAATAACAGGTGGCGAGAGCCATGTTCCTTTTCACGCCACATATGGCAACAGTGTTTGCTCTCAGAAGGGGCCACTCTACACAGTTTCCACTATCCTAATTCTCCCGAGTGCGAAACATGATGCCCACTTTACTCATGTTGTTACTTGCTTGTGTCTCTATACATTTGTATTTGCAACACATAGTCTCTCCCTGTTGCAAAATGTTATGACTTTGTGATGATATATTTTTGTAATCCTAGAATGACCTCCTACTTTAGCAAATCACACAGCTGGTGTGTATCGCTCCCCAGGTTGAAACCTTTGTAGTCACTACTGGAAAATTCCTTAAGCAGAAGGAACTGTGTTAAGAGGATTTGAATATATTTTATTGTGACTAGGCAAGAGGTAGTTTGGTGTCAGTAATGAAGGGGGACTGAAATGAGGTCCTGAATTAATAGACACAGGTGTTGATGGGGCCACAGGATCGAGGAGAGCGTCATTATCCACATCCTAACATTCAGCCTACACAGGATCTGAATGCAGAAAGCAAGGTAATGGGAGCATTCAAGTAAGTGCAGGGGCATTCCAGCTCCTTAGCTGTGTACCTCAAGCCAGCCTGGCATCTGACAGGAATGGTAATGAGTCATAGGGTTAAACGGTTATGTGTTGCTTGATTGAAAACTTAGTGTTAATGTTGGCTTTTAAAATGCTAATAAAAACTGCAATTTAGCTCCAGAGATTTACGTAAAATTGCTGGCACTTTCAGTTTGTGAAGAGGCCAGAATTGAGATTATCTAATTCAATATTTGATCTTTGTTTAGGGTCATATAGATGATGAAATTCCAAAAATTATAAAAATATGAATTAAAGTAGTGCTTCATGATTTAGATTATTCTTTGTCCCTTTAGTGAAAGCATACATTTGACTACAAAGGCAGAAAAAAGTGGTAGTAGTCCAGTTTCAAAGTATTATTTTGGTTGCAAATACAAACGTTTTTTCCCAAATCTTTAGGATGACACAGCTAATGGAGTCCACCAACCATTTCCCACATAACTATCTATTTTACACATTTAATTCAGATCATATCATTCCTGTGTATAAAATCTTATTCTCAATGTATTTAGAACCATATCTAAAGCTCATTATCATAAATAGAAACCCCATGGGTATTTTTCAACAGGGAAGGAGTTGATGGGTGGTTATATGGTCATTGAGAATAGAAGAGTTCTCCATTGTGAGGGATGGTCCTATAGGACAGTTAGCATCACTGGTCCCTGGGTATTAATTGTCAGCAGGTGCCCATCTCCATACATCATGACAACCATACATTTCCAAATGTCCCCAAAGTAGCATGGTAGCGTACTCCCCTGGTTGTAAGCTACTGGAGAGTGGGTGAGAACTGACCCCTATCCATCCCTCTCCTCTCATTTCCTGCCTTGCTTACTGACTCCAGCTTTTTTTCCCCACTCCTCAAATCCTAAAGTATTTCATGTGATGCAGGTCTTGCACTGCTTTTCACATGGTAGGCTCATTTTCATCCTCCAAGGCCAAGCTAAAATTGCATTTCCTCAGAATGGCCTTCACTGGTGACCCTTTCTAAGTTTATTCCACTCATCCTCAAACCTTTCTGTGACATCACTCTGTTGATTTCTTCCACTGCTTTTAACACAATCAAAAAGCAACATGTTAATTTATTTGTTGACATGTTTAGTGTCTGTCCCTGCATTAGGATTCATGAAAGCTGAATATTAGGAGGGAATTTTCTATTTCTGTAATGTATCACATAGAATGCAATAATTTTTTCTCTCTGTGTTTCCTTCTTCTATCTCTCTCTTTCTTTCTCTATACTCATGCTTTATATATTATCTATTTCTTCTCTCTATTTAAAACTAAATCCAGTGTCATCAGTACAGAAAGATTTTTCTGAATGTCTAACCCCCATTTTAAAGGTGCAGTGTACTTTCACAGCGTACTTTACAAATAAACAGATCCTTAAAAGTGAACTTTGGATGTGCCATGGTTGGAGTGTGTTCCCTCTGAAAATCATGTTGTAATTGGATCCCCAATATGGCAGTTGAGGGATCTGTTGAGAGGGGCCTGTTGAGAGGTATTTGGATCATGGAGGCACTACCCTCATGAATGGATGAATGCCACCTCTTGGAAATAAGCGAATTCTCACTCTTGCAGGAATAGTTTCTGTGAAAGTGTGTTGCTATACAGTAAGCCCAGCCTCTCATGTATGTCTCTTTGCACACACCCACTTGCCTTTCTCCCCCGTGCCATGTTCTGATGCAGCATGTGGCCCTCACCGGAAGCCAAACAGATGCTGGTGCCATGCTCTTGAACTATCCAGCCACCAGAATCATAAGCCAAATAAATCCCTTTACTTTATAAATTACTGAGCCTCAGGTATTCTGTTATAGCAACACTAAACAGACTACGAAAGAAAATTGGTACTGAGGAATGGGGTGTGGCTATGCAGATAACATGAAAATGTGGAAGCAGCTTTCAAACTGGATAATGGGTAGTGGCTGGAAAAATTTAGAGGAGCAGTGACAAAAAGCCTGTATTGCTGTGAATAGAGCATTAAGGATAATTCTGAGAAGGATTCAGAGGATGAGAAGACTAGGGAAGGTCTGGAACTTCATAGGGATTGGTTAAATGGTCATGACCAAAATGCTGATAGATAGATATACAGACAGTAAAGGCCATTCTGATGAGGTCTCAGATGGAAATGAGGAATATCCTATTGGGGATTAGAGTAAAGGGCATCCTTGTTATATAGCAAGAAGGAATTTGGTTGAATGGTCTCCATGCCCTGGGACTTTGTGAAAGGCTGAACTTAAGATTAATGGAACAGCATATCTGGTGGAAGAAATTTCTAAGCAGCTAAGCGCTCAGGCTGCACTCAGTAACTGGTGGTTACTTCTAACTGCTTACAGTGAGCTGCTGGAGGAGAGAGAAGCAGAGTAGAAAGATTTGAAAAATACACAGCCAAGCTATGTTGTAGAGAATGAACAGCATGTTCAGTAGAAGAAACCAAAACTATGGCCCAGAAACTGCTTGGTAGCATTAATATGGCTGAAAGGGAGCTAGGCACTAACCATCAGGGCAATGGGAAAAAAGGCCTCCTTGATACCCTTTGAGATAGGTTGATAATATTTAAGATCCTTAAGATGGTGAGACTATAAGTTATTTCTACTTTTCTAATATAGACCCTAGATAATACCCCCACAAAAAATCCTTCATTACCAGCAATATAAATTTTATATCTATAATAGCAAAATTATCTTTGTTATTAAGAATTATATTGTTAAAATAGATGTATTTTCAAATAGTGTTACCAACCCATGATTCTCTGCTTTCACACACTTTGCTTATGGATATTTTAAAATTTTGATAGAGTTATGTAGCTTAAAAGGCATTTTCCAAAATAGTATCTCATTTAATTCTCAAAACTCCAAATGTAGGTATTATTAAAGGCATTTTCTCCATAATTCTTACAAGGGCAGGATCAGAATCAGCTGAGGGGCTACTTCTTTAACCTCAAGTTGTTCTTGCTCCAATTCACCATGACAGATAATCCTTTAAATATAATTATATCTAAATGTTTAATCCAAGCCTATTGTTGCCAAAAGCCTTAATCTTTCCTAAGAGATAAAAAAAATGGGTACTATATTAGGGTGATCATTTGTGTCAGTTTTTGCCTGGGATATCCCAGTTTATGCCTGTTTGTCCTCCTGTCCTAGAGTTCTGATTATATATTCTCTGTCCCACCCTCTTCCACTCTCAAGTGTATTCTGGCTTGGACCATAATCTATATAACGCTTAATATTATATAATGGAATACTTGCTGAGAAAAATGGAAAAGAGGCCATTTATGAAAAGCAAATGATACAAGGTAGAGTATTAGTAAATTGTAGAAGAAATGAAGACCATTTACAGATCCTGTCCAAGAAAGTTCAAGCTAAACCGTGCTTGGAAAATCCTCATTTACACAACCAGTACACGTCTGGCAGATAATCCATTGAGGTAGTGATTGGAGCAGCAATGTAAGTCAGTGTTTACTCAAGGCTGTACTGCTCTCATTCAATGTATTAGAAAGCCTGCTCCCTTCAACTCCAACTGTTCTCTTTTCCCAGTCATTTGTTCAAAACAAGCTTGTCAGAAAATTGAAGTCGAAGCCATCGGGGTCAGGTGAAGGGGATTTACCACTGCTCAGAACGTCAGTGAAAATTCCAAAGACTGGGCTGGACTCCAGAAATCTGCTGTGGGATGATCACAGAATGGGCTGTCAGATCATCTTTGTTCCTTGCTCCTAAAGCAGAACTGATGGCAGTGCTTTGCAGTTGCTTTTCAAGTATGAAAAGAAGGTATGGGATAGGAAATGAGGTAAAGACCATATGGAGATTTACTCCAATTGTATAAGGAGCCTAGGGGTGCCCATTCTCTATTTAGAGCATTCACACTGCCACTGAGAATTAAGTGACAGTTTTCCAACCATGATGCCTGACCCCTACCTTCATTCACTAAAGTGAACTAAAGAAGGTATATTCCACACTGGCATATTGTTCCTTGCCAGAAGATATAAATGAGCTAATTAAAATGGACAACTCTCAATAACTTCAGAAGCTGAGGACATGATGTGCAATAGCCCATTGACACTGAAGACTTGAGTCCCAGAAAAGAATGCTTATAAACCAATGTCACGGCAACTTGAGGCTTCACAGCTTTTAGATATTTTTTTTAAAAAAAAAAAAAAAAGAAAAGAAAAAAACAATTTAAAATAAAACTTCTGTACATATGAAAGCAAAACTCAGGGAAAGTCTTAGGTAAAATGAGAATGCAGTTGAAATTGTTCACTTCTTTTCCCCACATTTTCCTTCCAGAATCTATTCTTCTTTTTCCTTCAAGTAGTCCCTATGTTTTTCCTGGGATGAGTTTATATCACTTGACTTGTATAATACCTCCCATCATTTGCACCACATCTACTGGCCATCTGCGCTACTTTCCAAATGTAATACTCCCTAAATCAAAAGCATTCATAAGCAATGAGATGGAACCATCAAGAAATTGTTCTGCCATTTTGTTGAGTACACCCTACATCCCTGATTGAGTGCTTTGTCTTTCATGCCAGTTATATCGTTTGATCTCAAAACTACCTGTGTTTAACTATCATATTCCCAATGTATAGATGAACGAACATTATCAGAGAGGTTTAGTAACTTATTATGGTCATGCAGTAATTGACTCAACACTGTCAGTTATGTTTATCTTTCCTACTCCCTTCATCACAAAAACTTATCATTCTCTAGCTTTTTATTTAGATCACTGTAAAGAATGAAACAAATCTAAAATTGTAATTTGTTTTAAATCAGAAATATCTATTTAACTTAATTTGCTCTCTATATTGTTAACAGTTAACTCTTGAAGAAAAAAAATACCCTCAAGGAAAATAAAATTTAATAAAGTTCAATCATTATATCAAAATAATAGGAGACATTTGGGGAAGCAGGAATACTTGGGGCTTCTAAAAATTCCTTGACGTTTTCTTCTCTATTTGAATATATTACGAGTACAGTTTTTGAGACATTTTTAATGATAATGATATATTAGGAAATGTATTTTTCCAAAAATGGGGGGGTTGGTCAACCTGATTCTATTTCAGTTTAAAAGTTGCAAATATTCAAGTTAAATTCTTGACTATAAAGCAATACACTCTCTGAAATAGAAGGAAATTAATTCTTTTGTATGTGACAGTGAACTAAAATATCACAAAATAATTTTTTGGACCTATTATTTTAAAATGCAAAACTTCAAAGAATCCTTACCATGAAATGCTTCACATCTTGACTCAGTGTCTGACTTCTGAGAAAAGATTACTCCCATGGGAGAAGACATTTCTGTTGCACTTCTTTCTTTAATGCTGTCACGGATGATCAGAGATAATAAAAAAGTATTTACCACATTATATGCTCTCCATTTTGATAGAAATTTTCTATTTGAAAAGTATTGAGCATCTGAATTTAACTGCAGTCCAGAAACTGTACTTTTCAAAACCATCTTTGTTACATGGTTGGAAAAGAGTATATTCCTTGTTGTCTGCTTTTCATGTAACACTTGCACACTATCTTTGAATTTTACTCTGAGAATTGATTTTTTTTTACCAAACCATTTATATCTCTGAGATAACACTGAGACTATATATATATATATATATTTTTTTTTTTTTTTTGCTAAAGCAAAGCTAATAAATGTGAAATCCTCTCTCCACACTCAAGATATCAAGGTAAGGAGGATACGTTTGAAAAATTGCTCTAATACATCAGAAAATATAAAAATCAATAAGCTATAAAAGCTAAAAAGCTTCTTCAATTTTGTCCCCTTATTGCTCAGTGTAGGTGGCCAGGGCCCGGAGAACAATCCAAGGTTGCAAAAAAGCCATTATACATCTAGTTGTGTAGTGCAGACAATATGTGCAGCTCCGCCAGGAAGGGACAAGTGTGCATCTGACAAAGAATAGGGAGCTCTGAACGGCCTCTAAGTTCCTGCTTGTTTGATTGAGAGCTGGAAAGTGTACTTGAGAAATCAGGCAATGGTGACTGTGTTTTTTGTCATTTTTGTGTGAAAATAAAACAGGCCCAAAGAGCATTTCCCTCTTCCTTTTCTTCCTCCGCTATTTTTCAGGCATAGGACGTTTAGGGTGCTTTATATTGGTGCACGTTACTATTAGACTCCGGGAAGGCAAACAAAATGCAGTGCCCCATGTAAAATAAAGCTTATACCCCAATCATACAGAGAATAATATACTTGCCAGAAAAAAATTTAAGTTACACTTTTTCTAGAACAGGTATAGGGCAGGAATTACCAGAATAATTCAGTGACGGATATGACTAAATGAAGTTGGTTTTGACCAGTGGTCTTCAGATATTTTTCATCATGCATTATTATTAAGACAATATTCTGAGCAAGTATGATCAATATCTATCTTTAAATAAATGCATAGTATGTACTAATAAATTATATTGTGCATCATATTTAACAAACGTAAATGTAAAAGTTTGGATAAAACATGAATACACATCACCACAAATCATCTTAAACACTACCTGGAATGTTAAGACATACTGTAGAGGCCTTCTTTCTTGCATATTCTGGAGTACTGTAAAGAGTCAGCCTTTTCACACTAAAGCAGTAAAGAAAGGGAAGTTCCATCTCCTCCCTGCCTTCTCTTTTTCCTAAAATGGAAGTTTAAGCACAGTACAAAATTAAGTACAGTGAAAGATCTTTGGCATGCTAGAAGAATAATCCTAAGATCTTAATAAAATCTTCAAATTCCAAATATAATTAAAATATTTTGGCAGAATATGTTCAATTAGCTCTCAGCATCCATTTCTACCTTTTTTGAGTGTGCTTTCCTGTATTTCAGGGGTTGGAAATCTATATTCCCAAGAGTCCCTTATAGCTAGAGTTCTGAATGCAAATTAGGTTTTAACAATTAGATATATTTCACAAGAATCAATGCCAATACATAAGGCAGATGCTATCTCACTGATGATTTGGGCTATTTCCTAGCAACTATGGTTTGCATATGTGAATTTTTTCTGCAACAGATTTCCAGCATCCAGTCATGGGCTCTTTAGGGCAACGAGAAATAGCGGCTGTGGACGTAGGGGCAGCTTCCTGGATTGTAGCTATGGTAATGTGTTCTTCAACTAAATTGTTCTTGTGGTGGTTTCTAACTTTCTTGCCTTTCTAACGGTGACAAAATTAGTAACTCCCTTGGTAGGTTAGTTCTGGGGGTTCTGAGAGTTCCTCCTGGGATCTACAATAAAGCTCACTTCACTGTCCTTCTAATATGTCTGCATGATCTTAATTAACTATTAAATCACTTTCTGCTGAAAGTGGTATAATTTCTGTTTCCTGAGCTCAACCCCAACAAAAACAAGCATAAAATATGCATATGACAAGTGAAGAAGAACAAAGCAGCCCTGAGATGAATTTTCTAGCTAGACCATCAACACCTTTGTCAACAAAAGCTTCGATTCAAGAGTGATTCAAATTAGGACTTTAGTAAAATTACTGATTACTATTTGTCACATTACTATAAGGTTGATTATGAGTATCTGAAACCTCATGTTAATGCCTGGATACAAGAGACTACTGTACTTATTTAGATGTAAATTTGAAAGCCATCACAATCTCAATAAAGGAAACACAATGCAAACATATAAGCAGTAAGACAAGCATACTCATATAAAACATTTAGTTGCTATTTTATCTTGTTAAATTATATGCCAAAACATAATAAAAGCTAATAGTGGAAAAGTCACTTGGCTTGAGAATACATGAGTATGCCAGGTAAGGAAATTAGGTGCTAAGTTGATCTATCACCGAGGCTTACTTATTTTCATTTATTTTATATTTCAACTAGGCACTCTAATCTTCACTGTGAAAAATAATAGTGTATATCTTTATAGAATACATTTCCAGGTATAGATTTCAGAATCATATAGAGTCAAATGTGAAGTATGTCTATAAATCTGGATAACGGCAAAGTCTTTAAGGAATTAAACTATGTTAAATCAGCAATTTTAAAACAAATGTAGAATCTACTGAATGGTAAAAGGTGTATAGTTAAATTTATCTATCTAATTTAGGTAATTAAGCAGCCATATGTATATTTTCCTCTTGTTTAACATGAAAACACAACATTTTTATTTTACATAACTTTAAATATAAGTTTGTTTATGCTAAAGTGTTTAAAAAGGTGTTTGGTACTTAAAAGACAACCACACAAATATTTTACACAACATAATTAGTAAATAATATGTTAGAAAATTCTCTAAGAATTTACAAAAGATTTTGCACAGCAATGAGTATTAAATAGTTTGCAAAGTTATATTTCATATTTCTGCTACTTCCAATTCAAGAAAGATATAAATAAAAAATATAAACCTAAAATATAGTAAATGTAATAAGTGCTCAATAATACCCATGGTTAAAAATCTACTGAAATCAATTTGTCATTTCCTAATACAATACTATTAACTTTAATCAAAGAAACCAAAAGTAAAAAGAATGATGAGTATAGACTTACATGAAAACAAATGGAAGATTTAGAAATAAGCACATTTTATAATCTTATATATTTATAAATATATGCATAAACATAAATACATATCATGATTTCTGTTAGTTTTTATATCTAATAAAGTATCTTCATTGATTGTGTCTTTATAATTTAAATATCACACATTATTGGGGATCTGTCTAGTCATCCTTTTGCATTATTCTTTAGATGCTAATATTAATGTAACTGCAAACACACAAAATACATGCTAGTATTCTAGTGCACACACACACACACACACAGACACACAGAGAAACCCCTACAGTACAAATCCTTGAAAAGTAGGGTCACGTTTTGCTAATTATTTCAGGTTAGAAAGTATGTCACACTAGTCTCTTTCAGGCTGTGTGTGGTGGCTCATGCCTATAATCCTAGCACTCTGGGAGGCCAAGGTGGGATAACCATTTGAGCTCAGGAGTTTGAGACCAACCTGAGCAAGAGCGAGACTCCATCTCTACTAAAAAAAATAGAAGAAATTAGCTGGACAACTAAAAATATATAGAAAAAAATTAGCTAGCATGGTGGCAATTGCCTGTAGTCCCAGCTGCTTGGGAGGTTGAGGCAGGAGGATCGCTTGAGCCCAGGAGTTTGAGGTTGCTGTGAGCTAGGCTGACGCCACTAGCCTGGGCAACAGAGTGAGACTCTGTCTCAAAAAAAAAAAAAAAAAAAAAAAAAAAAATTCTCTTTCAATGTTCATTATTTTTAGAAGTTCCACTCCTTTCAGAATTCCCTCATCTATTTTACCCAACAATGTCTTGCCAACTCCTGATTTACTGCTTTTTTGATCACATTACTCAACTTTCCTTAGGGCTTGTTTTATTCTTCCCACATTTTGCATAACTTAGCCTTTTCTTGACTTCTTCAGTTCTCCTTTGCATTCAGTGTATCACTCAAATTAAAGTCATCTCACCCCTTAGAAGGCAGAACAGAGAGGTGATTATAAATACTAATGACTTTCAATTATTTCCTTGCTACACATAGTAGATGCTCAATAATCACATAGAATTAATTTGTTTTGTTATTAACAATTAAAGCAGTAGAAATGCTATTTAATTTAGTGGAAGCAGAAAAAAATGAATGCTTACAGTTAGTGTGTAATGTTTACAACCATTTGATTTTTTTGTTTTTTCAATAGATATTTCCTTCTGGGCATAAAGCAGCATTATATATCACCACAGTATGCACATTTGCTAACAGGGGGTTCTGATTTAGGACATTGTAAACCACATGGAAAAATAATCAAAGGCTTAAATAAGTACAGAATTAGTCTTGAGAGACATACTTTTTAGTTCATCAAAGAAAAATGTAGTGGAAGAGGTGGTGGTATTATGAGTAAGTTATTTTTAAAAAGTGATTAGGTACATGGAATCCGTAAATCCGTAGCATAAACAATAAGTTCTGACTGGGGGGGATTGGGTGGGAGGAGGGGAGGGGTGCACACCTATATGATGAGTGTGATGTGCACTGTCTAGGGAATGGACACAATTGAAGCTCAGACTCGGGGGGATGGGGAGGCATGGGCAATGTATATAGCCTGATCTTTTGTACCCCCATAATGAGCTGAAAAACAAACAAAAAATAAAAATTAAAAAAATAAATAAATAAATAAAAACAAAAAACAACAACAACAAAAAATAGCTGAATGTTTCTATACTAAGGTCAGATTAGGTATACTTTATGGTATGACCACTGATAGATTTAAAGAAGGAAATTTCATAATGGTAAGTGAGTAAATTCATAAGAGCCATATTATAGTTTTAATTATATTCACTTGATAACTTGCCGTCCAAATATATGGAATAGAAATTGAAATAGGAAGGAAGGGACAATCTATAACATAGAGATTTTTAACAAAGTTGTTCAGTAGCAGACTAAGAACATAGAAAAATAAAGATTTAAACAACATAACTAACAAAATGGACCCATTGGTGTACATTTACCCAATGAATGAATGAAGAATACAATTTCTTTACAAGTCTACAAGGGAAATTTACCAATGTCAGTTTACATTATTTCCCTTAAAAGGGTGTATTCAGAGTTGTGTAAGCATCAATACTATCTAATTTAAGAACATCATCCCAAAGAAAAACCCTATACCTATTAGCAGTCCTACTCTATCCTACCAGACCACTTACCCTTGTCTAGCCCTAAGCAACCATTAATCATTTTCTCTCTATAGATTTGCCTATTCTGGATATTTTACATGAATGTGTTATTTTATTATTGGCTAATTTCGCTTGTTGTAATGTTATTGAGTTCATCATACTGTTACACGTATTAGTGCTTTATTTCTTTTTATTGCTAAATAATATTCTATTGTATGGATATATCACATTTTGTTTATTAATTCCTCAGTTTCTTCTTTTTGGCTACTATAAGTAACGCTGTTATAAATATTCATATACAAGTGTTGTGTGGATATATGTTTTTATTTCTGTTAGGTACATACCCAGGAATAGAATTTCTGGGTCATGTGGTACTCTATATATAATACATCAAGGAATTGACAAATTATTTTCCAAAATGGCTGCACCAACTTACATTTCTACCAGCAATATTTAAGGATTCTAATTCTATCACATCCTTGACAACAACTGTAGCCATCCTAATGGTTATGTAGTGCTATTGTGATTTTGATTTGCAGTTCCCTAATGATTTTGAACATCTTTTCATGTGCTCATTTGTATATCTATTTTTAAGAATATGTTTATTAAAATACTTTGCTTGTTTATTTAAAAAAAAAGAATAAACTTCAAGTACAAATAAAACAAAAACATTAATTAGGAATCCTTGTTTTAAGGTTGAAGAATCCTGCTGTGACATCTATTCTCCTATCCTTACTTCAAGGTCATCAGTGATACCCATTTTTACTATGCTTCACCTTTATAAAAATGAATGACAGACAGGGAGATGGTACAATGAACAGCGACATTTATTTCCAGGACCTGAGTTCTCAGCACAGTATCTAGCAGGTCACTAAGTTTTTAACTCAAAGATAAATTTTTATGTCACAGCGTAAATATATAAGTAAATATTTAATATTAATCACCAATTTTACCTAAAAAATTTAATACGAGTTATTATTTTGACCAGGATTTAAAGAAATTTAAAGAGCTAATCTAAAAACACCTGTATCCACTTATATGAGGACTTTTAAAGCTATGGTTCCCCCTAAACCTCTAAGTAGCAACTCACTTTTTCTCTTTTCATCATTTAGAAGAAAATATTATGCAATGACTTAGTACTAAACAATGATAAAATAAATACCTCTAATCAAGTCTAGAAATGCACGTCAAAAATTGGGTCAGGGAAGTCAGAGAGTGTACCCATTCTGAGAATAACGGTTTGAAAGTTTGGTGAGGAAAAGGAGAGACTCCCAAAGTTATTAAAATAGCTCCTTAATGGAAAAGGGGTACAAATACATTTTTAAAAAGTGATTGGCAAGTACTGTAGAATATTCAACTAGAACTGAAAACAATGATATTGGAGTTGTATCTATCTGACATCCCCCGAATTTTTCCAGTTTTTTCCAAAAGTATTTGCTTTTTAGTGCAGAAATACAGGGAACAAATTACAATATTTAACCAGAGGTAGGTGCTGGATGCTGGGTGCAGTAGAAGGAAATAAGGGCTGTGATTTTGAGACCATTCATGAGCTAACAGGCCAACTCATTACCAATCTGAGTAGGGACTTAGACTAAGGTGACCATGTTTCCCTGGAGAAAATTGTAAAGAAAAGCATAACATATCTTAGTAGATTGTAAACTAAACAAAAGACAGATATATTTATTGATATTGAAGGCTTTGGTCAGAAAATGTCATATTAGAGAATAAAATATTAAAATGAAATACTTTTGGTAATAATAAAGCCCAAGATGCGGCTATACCTCAGGAGATGATGTGCTGCAGGACAGTCTGATCCTCTCTAATAATTGCATTCTAACAGTACTACTTTACCAGATCTTTAGTTGTCTTTTTCATGAACATTCCATTGCCTAATTTTCAGATTTGTCCATATAAGTACGATATCATTTTATATAATGTTGGCTCCTTCAAGTTTAGCATAATTACCTATGTTTTCTTCCTCCTCAAATATGTGTTTTATCAGCCAATATTTACTATCACTGGGTGATAGTCATTAGCAGAAGAAAGCTGAATAAATAGAACCACCCCTCAATGAGTTTGTGACCAAGTACAGAATGGAATCAGTTGCTGATCTCTCTGGGTCTCGGTTACGTCATTTGTGAAATAAACATCATAGGATTATTATAAGGATTAAATGAGCTGACCAAAGTAAAGCACGTGGCACAGTGCTTGGCACATTGGAGAATGTAATAATAGTTAAAGTTAATATCCTGGCATGAGACTGGCAAGGGCCAACAATGTGCAGAAGCAGCTGAGTAGATGATATGTTCGGAAAATGGGAAAAAAGCCTCACGTGGCTGCCATATAAGGCAAACCTACTATGGAACTCATCTTAATATCAATGCAACAAAGTTAACTGGTAAAATAAACCTGCTTTGAAAAACATTATTAAGCATTCCAAAGCCAAATCAAAATTATTTTTGACTTTCAGTTTATTAGTCATGGCTCCCTTCCAGTAGTTCAGGTAAATAAGAGCTGAATCTCTGCGTGTATGTTTGTATGTGTGTGTGTATGTGTGTGTGTGTGTGTGTGTGAGACAGGGAGAGGGGGAGAGAGGGGGTTCGGGGGGGAGAGAGAGAGAGAGAGAGATATTTAGGAAATAAATAAATTTCAGGGAAGAAATAATAGGTATTTGAAGACAATATCTTTCTTGTTTGATAAACAGGTAAGCTTATTTTAGAGATTCTGTCTACCTGCTGATCCAGAAGTCAATTTCCCCAAACACAGTCCCCCCAAATAGTCCATCACTGTCATCCCTCTGCTCAGATGAGGAATCCTTATTCTCAAGAGGAAAAGATTCAACTTTTAAAAGTGACTTTTCTATCTGTTCTTAATCTGGATGCAATTTACCTATCACCACAGCTTATCTTCTTTCCTGGAAGACCCACATGCCCAACTAAAACCTAATTTCTTGTGTTTGCTTCTGCTGTGCTGTACTTTCTGAAATGCTTGCCACACCTCTCTTTTTAATCCATCAAGTTCTTTCATTTTTCCTTAAAAACCTAACTTAACTCAAATTTTACATAAGCCTTTTCTTGAACCTTCAAGACCACTCTACTCTCTTTTAAAAAATAAGATAAATAATGTAACACTTATCTTTCCAATAGTCATACTGTCCACGACTTTCTACCATTCAATACATTTGTGAATGTATTATCTCCCCAGTCAAGATAATAGTTTCCTCTAAGTCAAAGTTGCGTTTTATACTGCTTATACTCTCAACATTTCTGGTACCTGCTAGATACTCAATAACTGTTTAGCAAATTTAAAGGTCATTTTTAAGCTAAACAGTTGAGAGCGCATATAATTTTGTGTATAATTTTGTCCTATCTGTGACAGAAAAATAGCTGAGGAGCACAGTTTTGACTCTGTCCTTTCTCTGAATCTTCATACAGTTTATAGAGGATGTGGGAATACATCATGACACAATTTATAAAAACAGATCACAATTTACAGCTACGCACTGCCTTATTCCTGTAACTGGCATTAGAAGAATATGAACATTGTCAGTAAATGACTGAGAAAACTTGATTAAGACAGTTATATAATTTAAATGACTATGGTACATCCTGGCAATTATTTTTGAAAGAGCTGAGGCTTTCATTGGGCATCATTATTGAACTTTAAATTACTTTCCTTTATTTATGGAAGTGGCGTAAGTATAAAAGCAGAATTTTTTAAAATTCTAAATAGCCTTTTAATATGAGAAGTAAAATCTTCGCGACAATTCAAATTGTTAGTTCACCAGTACTGCAAGCCACATTTCTCTCCTTAATGTATACGCTCAATACCTTAACAGTAATTTATTTGCTAGAAAGCTGAAGTAAATCTCATCTTTTCCTATTGGCATATTGTGGTACTGCAAGCATAAAATAAGATTTCTTCTGTCTTACCTCAGACATATGCCATGCCATGTACGCAGAGGCAATAATTTTTAAAGAAAAATGTAAATTATATTATTTTTTATTAGTTAATATTTTTGTTTAACGAGAATAATAAAAATGATTAAGTATAATTTATCTATTGTAAGTTCTACATATATGCTCACAGGATCAATTCTGAACTATCTTTGATAATGTAAGGAAGCCATGTTTGAATGTCTAAAACACTTCTGTCTGGCTTTGGAATATACTCTAGCAGAGAAGATTTTATTTGCTAATTACAATGTGTTAACACTAATATTAAAATGAACTTATATTCCCTATGTACACATCCACAGAATGTACTGCATATATTATATGAAATAATAAATAATTCACATTGTAATAAAAGCTTAGTGACAATATATTTTTTTCATTTGTTTCACATTTATATTTGCATGTCCATAAAAATTAATGTATGCTCAGAACATTTAACAAATGCACAACACTTGATTTCTTGTCAAATTACATCATAATGATAATGTTAAAATATTTTTTGTTTTGAGAATGGACTATAAATAAGTAACTTAAGCTTTGATGATAGTTTATCTAATACAGTATGTTCCATGAAAGGGCCCTTATATGCAGAAGAAGACAAGAAACCAAGGAAGCAGGCAGACAAATCTAGTTTGTCAGTACAGGTTGATTTATTAGGGAACTTATAGACAGAACTGTAGCCTTCGGCCGCCACAAGACAGGTAGATCTCTACACTATTAATCCCCAGATCCAGGGCTTATGTACTATAGAGAAATGGTATATGTGCTCTGTACAAGACAATTAAAGGGAAGCCTCCAGAACAGGCAAGAATGCTGTATGCATCAAAGCCTGTAATTTGTGTGATAGCATCAAGGTTGCTTTGATATAAAGATGGGATTTACAGTGAGTACATGTCCTTACACTAAGGACAGTAAATAAAATAGGAATCAGAAGGCATTCCTGGGACTAGGCTTAATCAGAAATTAATATGGGTGGATTAGCATATCAGATACAGTCACTTTTGTCTCCACATGGCAAAACTAGCAAATAAATAAGATACTAAGTAAGTGGCCAATTAATACTGGGTAAAATATTTTCCAATTCTAAGGAAAAAAATGAGCATATATTAATTTATAGGTTTTATGCCTTTTTCAGATAGATTCAGAAATTTTTTTCCTCCTAATTTTCATTGTAAAGAGATAGTGAACTTATTTTTTTCTCCTAATATTGAAGGAAAAGAAATTGAAATGATTTTCATCAGGTAAAGCTAGAAATTCTGCATGATAGATTATTTTCTAAATATACTTTTCTTTTTCAGTATTGTAGCTGACAGCCATAATCTAGTAGTGACCCTGGCAAAAGTACCTTAAGGGATTTATAATTATTTAACGAGGCAAGAGCAGCATACCTGTTTGCTCCAATAATTGTTGTCCTTCCCACAGTACTGTTTGGGAGAGCCATAAGTTTTCTTAGTTGAGCAAAATCTATACCTATAATAATAATAGGATTGATATTTTTTCAATGAGAAATCATTTTTAAAGCTGTTTCCATATGTACTACTTTTCCAATATCAAATATAATGGCCCACGGCATTTTACATATTTCTTTGCGATCTTATGGTTACTAATACCCAAAACAAATCATCACCAGTTAAGAGTGATTACATAGTTCATTCGGAAATAAGCATTAATTAATTTTCTGTTTAAAAGATCATGTCTCCTCCCAAGTTAAATGTATAACTTAAATCTTCAATTACCTTTTTAAAATTATATGTCATTACATTAAGCAGTGCAACTAAATTTTTCACTTTACTTAAACAGTTACTTTTATATCATGTAGATGTATCTCTGAGTTCTAGCCCAGAATGATGGGCAATGAGCCAGACTTGAATTGAATCATTTTGATGTAAATGATGCTCAGGGTGACCTGGAGGCACAATGCAGAGCTAAGCAGTCAAATGCCTGCTCATATCCAAATTTTCATATACCTGATTGCAATTTCAGGGTCTCAATAGCATATTGAAAATAGAAATTTGGAAGCAAAATGCCTTTCTAAACAAAGAAACCTTGCCATTAGAAACTCTTTACAATCTTTCCTGTTTGTTTCCCATTTACATGTAAAAATCTGGTGAGTAAAATAGGGCAAACAGTTTATTTCACTTAAGTTTGTCATGAAATGACAGTTTATTTCACTTAAGTTTGTCACGAAACGGAAGTGTAATATTTGACGACAAAGCTCGTAGTATTATCTTCAAGAACAAAGAAGTTAGATTTGATTAGAAAAGTTAATCATATGCATAAAGAGAGCTGAGACGCTAACAGCTAATTACTCACAAAGGGAAATTAAATCAAATTTTCTAACTGACAGTTGCTATCTGGCAATATTTTTATTAAACAAAACAAATTCCAATTTACTGTATAGGAACTTTAAAATTTAAAAGGGGCAATCAAATGTATATAAATTAGGTTAAGAGTCAATGAGCACAGAGAGTGGCAACAGGTCAGCACATTTTTCAATGAATATTTTTATTTCTGTTGTCATTGTTAACTACTAGCAGCTAAACTAAATCATAATGAAGCATTGCAAATCCTTAGGAACTGACCCTCTTTGCTGACTTGCCATTTGTTTTCCTAGATTATTATACAGAAATAAAGTGAGAAATTTGCCGAGGAGATTGAAACCTTGCACACAATTAAAGCTGCTTCATACTGATGATCTTATCAGTTTCTGTATTCAATCCTCACTATTGACCCAGAACTTACTCATTCTTTTCATAATGAAGCACAACCTGTAAAAATGTGCTGAAAAATACTCTCCTAATTAGGAAAATACTATTGCATTTTTGGGCAAGGATAGAACAAAGAGAGAACTAACAATAAGAACAAAAAATGAAAAAGAATATATCTTTTTAAGGATTCCCCAATTGTTTAAAAATACAAGGATATAAAGGTTGAACTAAATAGCTCCACTCTGTCTCAGTGAGGATATAACCTCCACGCAAGAGACATTAATAGTCAAGATGCAGAAAGATTACATTGTGAGTCTGAAAGAGCATACTTTGTAGTATAGGAACACTGGCATATTTAAAAAGAAGTTGTTCTATCATTGAAATATTGGTGTTGAACACATTTATTTGAAGATGGTTTCCTTTTCTTTTGTTTAGGGTAAGTTCATTTCCAGCTAAACAATAGCCCAAAGACTAGCCATTGTCTTTGTGGTAATCATACAGCTACAGGTGGCCTTTTCAAAGTCCCTAATTCATTTTTGGCATAAGGCAATGAGCCACAGGTGGGAGTAGCTACCAATTTAGAAGTATTTCACAGTGATCTTCACACATACTCATGTAAACAAATGTATCTTTGTGCTGTATCACCCCATGGCAAAAGGCAGAAGACGAAGGGAGGATTAGAGAGCAAGAGAGGGTTAAACTCACTTTTTATAACAACCCATTCTCATAATAAGCAACCCACTCCCATGATAACTGCACTAGTCCATTCATAAGGATAGAGCCCTCATGGCATAATCACCTCTTAAGGGTTCCACCACTTACTGCCATCACAATGGTAAATAAACTTCAACATGAGTTTAAGAGGAGTCATTCAAACCATAGCAAGTCTCCTATTAATGGATTCTCTAAGTTTTGAGGGTTTGTTTTGGAATATCTTTAGCTAGCCTTCATTTTTTTATACATACCTTTGCTGGACATAGAATTTTTGGTTGAATTCCTATATTTCTTTCAGCACTTAATATGTCATTCCACTGTCTTCTGGCCTCCATTGTTTCAGATGAAAAGTTAGTTGTTAATTTTATTGTGGTTCTCTGGTATGTGTATTTTCCTCTTGCTGCCTTTAACATTTTCTTTTTTCTTTGTCTTTTAACATTTTATCTATTATGTGTCTGGGTGGGGATCTTTTTGTGTTTTTCCTTGTCGAGTTTCATTGAGTTTCTCAGATGTGTATATTAATGTTTTTCATTAATTTTGGGGTATTTTAAACCATTATTTTTTCAAACATTTTATTCTGCTTCTTTTTTTCCTTCCTCTCCTGATATTCTCACTATATGTTTGTTGGTGTGTTTAGTAGTATCCTGCATGACTCTGAGACTGATAATTTTTATACCTCCTTTTTTTTTTTTTTTTTGCTGTTGCTTAGAATGTATTATCTCTATTAATCTACTTTCAAATCAATTCTACCATTCCAAAACTCAAATACACTTCTGATTTACTTTAGTCAACTTTTTATTTTGATCATTATAGTTTTTACCTCCAGAATTCTCTCTTTTTTAAAAAAAAATATTCTATTCCTTTATTTGTAGTCCCTATGAGCTATTATTATTCCACCTTTCTTTAATTTTTGTAAACATGGTTTGTTTCAGGTCTTTAAACATATTTATATTAGCTGCTTTGAAGTTTTTATCTAGCAGCACCAAGTGAAGTTTTATTTCTTTAAGTTTGAATCACATTTCCCTGTTTCTTTGTATGTATCATAATATTTTTTGAAACTTGGACATTTTAGATGATATCCCAGGAATGGGAACTAAGTGGGGGAAGGAAGCCCCTGTCTTCTCAGTTGTGCCATCCCATAGCAGTATGTTTATGATACAGGACTGGAAATGACAAAAACATTGGTGATTGAGCTCTCCTGGGGTACAGTCATAGCCCTAGGCTAGTAGTTGGTAAGAGAAAGATCCTCTATCTTGGTCACTCCTGCCCAGAGTAGAGCACCTAGAGTAAAATTTCTATCACATGTTTGGGGAGAGGAAATGTGGGAGCTGGTCAAGGCTCAAATACTGGAGACTGTAGCCATTCTTAATGAAATTTAGTAAACATTCTTGAATATTTTTCTATTTACTATGTGCTCTTACAATAATTTCCAGAGACTTATTTTTGCCAGTTAAATGGTTGTTTTTCTGGGAAGGGGATCCAATGCTCTCCTTACATGGCCATTCTAGAAGCCCCAGCAAGCAATATTTATAATATCCATTGGAGGTTATTACTGTTATTATCCCATGTTTTAGTTGAAGAAGCTAAGTTGAAAGAGAATACATAATTTGCTTATCACCATGTTTCCTTAACTTAGTACAGTTTCCTTAGTCTACCAATACTGAATTCAATAAATATTTAGGGGAAAAAATGGATGAATGAATGAATAAATGTATGTGAATATTTTCTTGAAATTATGGCTTTAAGTTCAGCAGTTAGAATCAAATATTTTTAAGTGTTTTACCAAAAAAATTAGATCAAATATATGCCAATGGCATGAGTTGGGTCACAGTACCCTAATTATAAGCCGGAGATTAGTGAGCAGTTTTGATGATCTTCTCTTTTAGAATATAGTTTTTCATTGAAGACATTGAAAGTGAATCTTGATTGGGTTTATTGAAATTATTGCTACAATATCCTTGTGAAAAATTTTCTGTGTGAAATGAAACTAGGAGTGACACATATGAGAAATACTTGCATTGGCCATAAAGCCTTTATGTGGTATACATCATTCATATATGACTACACTGAATGACTTGGGGTTTGAGTGGAGTTCAGTGCCAGCACCAGATATGCTTCACAGAGCCGGTCACCCCTCTTGTCTCTAATTTCTGCCAGATGACCTCCTATTTGGAGATGAGGCTAAGTACTGAAACCACTACTATTGATCAATGAATGGCTGCTCTCCCCAGGATACATAATGTCAGTCATGTTGCTTCTGTGGGCTCATTCAGGAAGGCACTCATGCTGTGTGGGAAAATCAAATGTGTATAGAAATTAGGTTAAGTTCACTGAAATGAGTTCTATTAATGTCAGGTCTCATATACTTAAAATTTAATAAAAAGAATGACTTTATAATGTACTTTAAGAGGGAATTGCCTACTGAAAAGGAAGTGGGTTTTACCTGGCTTTTTACAATTCAGATTTTCAAACTTTCTGATAAAGATACACAATATATTTTCTCTCTCTTTACTTTTGGCTTTAAAAAGCAATTATAATTTGAAGAACAAAAGTAAAAAAATTGGAAACATTTAGTTGGTTTGTTTGGGTGATCTCAAAACTGCTATAGGCCAAAATATGACCCTTTTTACTATGTTTGTCAGTTTTAATGAATGCAATGATTGAATCCCTCATGATGGACTGCCATAAAGAGTATCAGGCACCTAGGTTTGCTTTGAACTTTGGCAACTTAAAAGATCTATGATTTTGAATACTTGTTTTATCATCTCTGATTAGCAGGTATTTTTCCTTAAAATGTATAAAGTAGTGTCTACATGATTTTTGTAAGTATTGACTAATATAACTATTAAAAATATTATTTTTTATAGTAGCATTAAACAAATATAGCCTACATACACCCAAATATTTCCTGTCTGACTTTATATATAATGGGGCAGATATTTAAGTGAACACACTAAGTTCCTGATTCTTAAATGAAATGATATATGTATATATATTACATATATAATATCCCAGTGTGTTTTATATATGTGTGTGTATGTATATAATGCTTTATATATGTATATAAATATATATTCTTGTATATATACTTCTGTGTTCAATTTTGTAAGAGAAATCATTAGAGAAAGCGTTGTTTTATTGTATTAGTGTTTCTGGGATCATCAGTATCCATATATAAAAAAACAAACAAAAACTTTTCTATACCTCACATCTTATAAAAAATTGAACTCAAAGTTCTTTATAATTTTAACTGTATAATTTCTGGATGAAAACATAGGAGAGGAGAGAAAATTTTAATCTTATATTAGGCATCAATTTCTTAGACATGACACCAAAAACACAATCTGTAAAAGAAGCTGATGTCTTTGTCTTCACCAAAACTAAAATATATGAGATAATAGGGAAGGGGAGAAAAAAAAAAGAAAAAAAAAAGCCCTGAAATATATGCTCTCCAAAAATAAAATAAAGACATGGAGAAAATATTTGCAAATTGTATATGTGATAAAGAATTTTTATTAAGATGTGTTGGGGAGGATTCCATCTTTCTCGATGTTGTGGAATAACTTTTGTAGGATAGGCACCAGTTCTTCTTTGTAGGTGTGGTAAAATTCGGGTGTGAAACCATCTGGTCCTGGGGTTTTTTTTGGGGGGGAGGTTTTTGATTGCCGTTTTGATTTCAGTTCTTGATATTGGTCTGTTCAGGAATTCTATTTCTTCCTGGTTGAGACTAGGGAGGTTGTGTGTTTCTAAAAATTTGTCCATTTCCTCCACATTTTCCAGTTTGTGTGCATAAAGGTTTTTGTAGAATTCATAGATGATATCTTGTATCTCTGTGGCATCAGTTGTAATTTCTCCTTTCAGGTTCCTGATGGAGGTTATTAGAGATTTTTCTTTTCTGGTCTTAGTTAGTCTAGCCAAAGGCATGTCGATTTTGTTATCTTTTCAAAGAACCAACTTTTTGTTTTATTAATCTCCCATATAGTTTTCCTGTTGTCCATTTCATTTAGTTCTGATTTGATCTTATTAATTTCACTCCTTCTGCTGGGTTTGGGGTTGATCTGTTCTTCTTTCGTCAGCTCTTTCAGTCTATTCATTAGGTTGTCTATTTGTAAGTTTTCTGTCTTTTTGATATAGGCATTTATGGAAACAAATTTCCTCTCAGGATTGCTTTAGCTGTGTCCCACAGGTTTTGACAACTTGTGTCTCCTTTGTCATTTAGTTCAAAGAATCTTTGATTTCCATCATAATTCTCAAAAGTGTACTGAAAACTTAATAAGGAGAAAGCAACAAAA
The DNA here is from genome assembly GCF_041146395.1 of Eulemur rufifrons. Classification (NCBI taxonomy): domain Eukaryota; kingdom Metazoa; phylum Chordata; class Mammalia; order Primates; family Lemuridae; genus Eulemur; species Eulemur rufifrons. Next base: position 72,842,155 of record NC_090999.1, on the reverse strand, counting down.
AAAATTATTGGAAAAATATTTCAGCACTTTACCAAAGAAGATATAAGGATGGAAAGCAAGTACATGAAAGATGTCATATATTCTTAGTCATTTGGAAGATACAAATTAAAACCACAATTAGACATTACACCTATTAGGATGGATAAAATTTAACTCATACCAAATACTGAAAAGGAAGTAAAGAATGTCTTTAATATTTCTGAGAAGAATGTACAGGGATATGACCACTTTGGAAAAATGTCAATTTCTTTAAAAAAATTGAACTGTGCACCTACCATGAGATCCAACCACTTCAGTTCTAGCTATTTATCCAAGAGAAATGAAAACCCATAGGAACATTCAAATAAGAATTCTACACAAGTGTTCATTGGAGCTTTATTTGTTACAAGAAAGAAACTAAATTCCTATCAGCATGTGAATAAACAAACTGTAGCAAATCCATATCCTGGAGTGCTGCTATCAAAGAAAAAAACTAACGGATTATTGATACTTGCTATAATATGAAAGAATATCAAAGTAATATTGGCAGATGACCCACAAGGAGAATGCATCAAATGTTTCCATTTATACAGAATATTAAGTTATATAAACTAATGTATAATAACAGGAAGCAGACTACCAGTGATTATCTGGAGAACAGGCTGAATGGGAGGGAATGATCACAAAGTCGCACAAGTGAACTTTGGGGATGATGTCCATTGTCTTGATAGTGGTGATGGTTTCATGTATACACACATATGTCAAACTTACCAAATTGTACACTTTAAATATGCGTAGTTAACTTTATGTCAATTATACCTCGATAAAACTTTTTAAAAATGTTAACTGTCATTTTGAATCTTACATACTATATGTATTTTCTGGTTTATTGGTCAAAAGCTACAAAATCAGAATTTTGAAAGGTGAAAAATCATGTTGGTAGTATTACAAGTTACAAGTGACTCTCCAAAATAAAACTTGAAAATATGGCACATAGATATCTGGTATTCAAGAATAAAACCTTGGTATTCCCTAGTCCCTGGATTACATCACAATGACAATATTCTGTCTTAACCAAATATTGTTTCGCTCAGAGAAAATGTTCCACAAGTGTTTGTATTTTCTTGTTTTGTAAAAATTTTTAAGCCTCTTAAAACACCTCAACAATGTAACCATATGAGGGATTGCATTTGGACAGCATTTCAATATTTTACATATATTGTATTTAGCTATAAAGAGTTCAAATATAGATTTAAATTATGAATGTAGGTTGGTTCTATTTCATCGTTGTTTGAACAACTTTAGGTTTCCGAATTATATATGTGTATTCAAATATGACAAAACTTCACATATTTCAAAATATCATTGTAGAATCCAACTTTTATTTTTCATCCAGGAAAATATGCAATATAACTTAATATAATTTACCTTTGGGGTAAATATTGCATTTTTTTACCCCACTATGGGAGAATAAATCTGTATGTAGCAACCTGAATAGAAAGATAATGAAGGATATAAAAGGTGTTATAAGAAAATCCTTTTATATCCTTCGTTATCTTTCTATTCAGGTTGCTTTTAAAACAAAGTCCATAATAATAATATTTACCTTTTATTTAGATCATTATACAACTACCATTTAACATATCATATATTGCTGACATATTTGGGTTTATATTTGCCATCCTGTTGTATATTTATTACCTTATTAGTTTTTTAATAGTTATTTTGGATATTAAACTATGCATCCCTCACTTGCTACAGTTTAATATAAATTAGTGCTTCTAATTTTTCTCAAGCAATGCAAAATTTTAGAACTTTGCTATTCAAAGTGAGGGACCCTAAATGAGCAGCCTTACCATCACTGTGTGCTAGTTAGAAAAACAGATTCTCAGGCTCCACCTCAGACCTGATGAATCAAAATCTGAATTTTTAACATGACCCCAAGTAATTCAGTTGCATCTAAATTTTGAGAAATACTATCTTAACCACTTTAGCTTCATTACCACCTGCCTTTATTGTTTACTTTTGCATTATGATTTCTACTTTATAGATTTAAAATCTGGCAAAACTCCCCATCTTTTCATCTATTTTCTTAATTCATAAGTATTTTAACGTCAGTGACTAATATTTCTAATTTCTGGGTCGGGGATGAGCTTTTCTTTCCTGTATTTCATTTTTCCTCTTTGCTTAATATTTTTCCTTTTCAGTGATTCTTTTGATTATTCAATGCCAACATTATATGTGGACAATTGTGGAAGCTCTGGATGGTGCCATCTTCCTGTGCTAGCAGGCATTATAATAGTAGATCTCCTCAACTTATTCAGGAACTTTACTGACACAAGGGTGGTTTAAACTTTGTGTAAGGCTTGGTTTGCCTTTGGTTCATTACTGCTCCTGAAATTCTGACAAAGATCCTGGGGAGTTTTGCTGGACTCCTGAGTGGCAAGTCCTGAATTCCAATGCTTTGTCTCATCTACCCCATGAGGCTGATCAGAACTCTGTGCTGATTTTCAGATAGTTCTGCCATTAATGATTGGAGAGTAAAATTGATGTTGAACGTCAGTCTCACTTCTTTGTGTATCCTTCATCTTTGGAACCTCAGTATCTCAAATTCTAGCTATCTCACATTCAGGGCTCCTCAAATTCTAAATTTTAACTCTCTAGCCCTTCCTGATTTCCTAAAATGCTAATGGATTATCTTTCTTTCAATAACCACTATTTTGGGGGCTTATCAGGCATATTGTACTCTTGCCCCAAGCCAAGAATCAGCAAATACCACAAAAGGAACAACAACATGCAGAAAATTGGACTCTCATTATTGAGTTTTCCTCCTCTTCAGCATGTGACTTCTCCATTCCTAGCTGTTCAAGCGCTCTCCAAATCCTTCAAAATGTTTATTATTACTATCATTATTACTATTATTACCCTAGATTCTAAAGTATTTCTTTGCTGGAATATTGGTCTTTCATAAGTCACTTCATCATAGCTTAAAGAAGAACTTAGCCTATCATTTCTTTTTGTAAAGCTTCTAATGTCATTAAAAGCAACTACCAAACCCTACAGCCTCTACACTTATTAATGTTCCAATACAGACATCATATCAGAATGCTGCCTTGTACCTTTACTTCACCCCAATTAACCAGAAGCTCAAACTTTAGTAATTGAACTGTCTTCAGATAGAGAGTTTATTGTCACACCACTTACCACCAGCAATGTGGCCCTTCATGGAGCTATGCTATCCAACCCTAATACTCCATCTTACATTTGGAGGAAACTTCAAGGTACCAAGATTGAGAGAAAAATAAAATAAAATATCTAAAGCAAATTTAAAGTTATCCATAACTGAGCGAGCCTCAGTTTCCAAATAAAACAGTCACTTGCCAAGTAAAATAGGAACTCTTGCAAATAGACTGTGTGAAACTATGACATCCTGGTAAAAGAAGGGAGAATTCTTTATCTGCTGCTCCATCCTTTCTTTTAACTCTCATTGTTCTGACATCACCCAATGGAGAATTAACACTCTACATTTCTGGGTTATGATACTGACACTTTCTGCCACCATTCAGAACATCTTGACTGGGTCTTATCAAACCATGGTATTTTCCACTGATAAGAGTCTAAAAAGACTGGTAAAGAAAAGACTTCATATCTTGGAAACTGGGAGAGCCTGTTAGGAGAAATATCTGGAATCCTCCAATAAGAAGTTGAGGCCTACGGAGCATCAGGAACTGCCCCTTTCTTCCCTCCCTCCCTGCTTTACTCCCTTCCTCTCTCTCTTTCTTTCTTCCTTTTTTCTTTCTCTTCCTTCCTGTCTTTCTTCTCTCCCTCTGTCCCTCTTTCTTCCTTTTTTCTTTTTCTCTCTCCTTCATTCCCTCCTCCCTTCCTCCCTTCCTTTCTCCCTCCCTCCCTCTCTTTCTCCCTCCCTCTCTTCCTTCCTTCCTTCTTTCCTTCCTTCCTTTCTTTCTTTTTCTTTTTTTCTTTCTTCCTCATCTACCTTCTTCTTAATAGTTTCTCTACCTTTCTTCCTTATCTTGCTGTTACTCACTGATCGTATCATTCAGATCCCAGCCTATAACACCTAAAAAACCTTCTTTTAACATTTTTACTTAAAATACCTTTCCCCCCACTTGCCAACTTGGCACTTTTATCCCTTTACTGTACATTATTTTCTTCATAGCTTTTGTCACTATCTAAAAATGATAAGATATATGCAGTATGTGTGTGTTTGTGTATGTTTGTGTGTGTGTGAGTGTGTGTGTGTGTGTGTTAACTCCCTATTACCTTTCTCCCCTAGTACAATGCAAGATGCATTATGGCAAGAATTCTGCCTATCTACCTTTTTTACTCTTCTATCTTCAAGCCAAGAGCAGCGTGTGTATATGTAAGAACAGTAAAAGCTATGGCACTATATATAAAGGAGACATACAGAATCTAATTGATTACTGAAATAACTATGAGTTATACCTAATCAACAGGGAGAATAAGAAAATAATTCAGAATGAATTAGTAAATAGATTAATTAAATCAAATAGAATATTGAAGCAAATTCAGGAGGGTGGGGAGGCTTTGCAAACAGAAATGAGATCTAAAAATCAAGTAATGTTAACTTCAATGTATAGATGTGGGCTGAGAGACCAACATCTTCATTAAATATATGTATAGTACCCATTTTAATGACTCTAGAAGAGTCTCACAAAATCCCCACTCAAATTCCTTCTTTCCAGCCCAAATCTCTGGTTGACATGCAACTCAGCTAGGGAAGACTGTAGTAACACTTTTGGGGGGATATTATTATTCTTTTTTATTTGTATAATTATCTCTTTAGTTATTAAAGAAGGTTTAGAATTAAATAGAGTGATGAAATAAATCAAATGCATAAGCTTCTGTTATTCATACCTGTATTTAAAGTTTATCAACACATTTTGTATATTTATTATATTTTGACTTACTTGTTTAATATAGAAAATTATGATTCCATTTTAGTATATGTAATTGAGTAATTGCCTTAGTCTTTAGAATTGAAATTGTAAATTAAAGATAATTTTACTCTAAATTTTCAAAAATAATTACAGGTAACTATTTTTAAGCTTCATTTGTTAGACTCCATAAATTACTTAAGTGCTTGACAGAGTTCAATTGGTTAGTCAAACAATTAAATGACTTAAAAGGACATAAGTTATTAAAATAATAAACACTGATAATATTATATAAACATGTAAATCATAAATTGTAAAAGCATTCTCAATGATAATTAAACTATCTTAAATTATTAAAGATATCAGTAAGATTTGTGGGTTGGATTTAAATGTTCAATCTATTTTATTTCATATATTAATCTAACAAATTAAATAAGCATTTAAAAATCAAGTTTTTAGAAATGAGTTGTTCTATTTACAATGACTGTCACCTATACCACAAAACACACTTTAAAAGCACATACTAATTTCTCAGGAAACATTTGTTGAATAAATCAATGAATGAATAATTTGTATTTTAGTTCTTTTAGGATAGTGACCTTTACTTAATCAATTTGCAGAATTATCTATGGTGTTTGTTTAACAAGACAGACTGCAGAACTTCCTTCATTGGGGCTACTGATTGAGTAGGTTTGGGTAGAGTCCTGAGATCTCTACTTTTCACTAATATCTTATTTGATTCTGACAATTAGTAAATTTGAAATACACTGCCCTAAGGCACACTCCTGCCCCTAATTTACTTCCCATCCCATCTGGGTCTGAAGTCTTTTTATTAAAGCCCAGGTCTCATGCCATCAACCTTCCTAACACAAACCATTCCCCTGAATGGACATGCGGCAATGCTAGTTGATGCTCTTTCTTGCTAGTTGAGATTTCTTAGTTGCCTCCAGATCAGACCTCTGCTCTGATTATCTGTCCTAGACTAAGAACCCTGGATAATGTTTTCATATCTGTCAGTAGGCTGCTTACTAAGCTCATTTCATTATAATTCTTTTCAATTTATGATAGCCAATTGGTGTCAGAAATAAGCATGAAAATAACAAATTTGGATGGCAACTCATCGTAGAGTTTGACTTCTTTTGTGTCTCTCTCAGAAAAGCAACTCAGTGTGAATGTTTATTTGAATATGTTCAGATTACACTGAGGGTCTTGAGTGAATTTCTTTTTTTGTATTGTCCTAAAAATGATTCAGTTTTTGCCATTTGTAATAAAATCAAACACCTCATTCAATTGGAAATGCAGGAAATAACTTTCCAGCTTGGTGATCTAGTCCTAGAATGTGGTATTTGAACATTAATAAATCCTTTTATAATTTATGGATTCTCATTTTGCTACAAAATGATGCCTTTTCCTGTGTAAAATCACAGGTAAACATGCTTATTCAATAACTACCAGCCAAAGAGTTTACTCAGACAATGGAAGATTGGTTCCTAAAGTTATTGAAATCTATGCCATTTTCTAGTGTCACTTTATATTCAAAATACTTCATCTGAATCAGAACAGTGATTATTGAGGACCATCTCTAATATCCTACTGTCTGTCAGCAGAATTACTAGGGCTGAGTTGAATTTTTAAAATCTAGTGTCTTTTTTCTCAAAACATAAAATGCACAAAAATATCATCTAAGATAAATGGGTTATCTAGTGCCCAGTGGATTAAAAAAGTCTGCTACTCATGAAGTCTTATAGCAACAAAGGAGTGTCAACACTCTATGTTCCAAATGACCCTAAATTAAATTCATCTTCACATTTACCCTTATGTTTATTTTTTTTCAAAAATTGAAAGCACAATTCAGTTATTTTTATACTAGAAATAAAAATCTTTTGTTAGTCATGTAATCGCCTAATTGAGGACAGAAAGATCAAAAAAAGTAGTATCTTATAAGATCACTGTAGCTTCAAATTTACAGCACGGCAATTGCCCAGCGTGTGCTAACAAACTGTTCGGCTCATCCAGGCACACTCAGCTAGTAAGGAAGCAAAGAGGAGAAACATAATCAATGGTAATCATATGTCTATTTTTTTTTCCTTTCCTTCAAATGCCATTGTCATCTCATTTATGGGAGAAAAACAAAAAGTAATTTAGAAAGTTATCAAAATAAAAAGGAGAAAAGTGCGATTTAGAAACAGGGAATATGCAAGTTGAAGGGAGGCTTTAATTTCTTCAACACTGAATGAGTTCACTTTTACAACAAGAAAGGATAACAGTATGCTGTTGTAGAGAGAATGGCTGTTGCAATGCAAATCCAAAAGTATTGCAGGATAAATTGAATCAGACTGTGTATATCAGCAGGAGATAAGCAGACAAACCAGATTGGAGATTACAGAAAAGCACAGTTAATATTTAGATTTTAAACATAGCCATGAATAATCTAGTGTTCTGAATATGTGCTTAACTATTAATAGTTTGTGTACTAAATAAAGCTGACCATAACACTGATTAACTATCTAGTGTACTTTTTTAATGAACAAATTTGGAAGTGTCTGTTTATAGCAATGCTAAACTAAGCTCAAAGACTCCATTATTCCACATCATTCCATATTCATTTGAATATATACATATATGTGTATATTTTCAGTCATGAGCTCAGTTTCAATAAAGATATGCATTCAAATAGATCTAAAGTTGACATTAAAATACCTCAAATATATATTCAAATTAAAAAATTTGATTTTATGTTCTTATATCACCAGAGCATAAAAAGGCAAATTCAAATGGATACATTTAGATACTTGGATTTCTTTTTCCATTTTTTTTTCCCTTTGGCATGTTTTAAAGTCCTTTTTTCTTTTTTTTAATTCATTTCAAGATATTAAGGGGGTACAAAACATTGTGTTACATGGATAGTTTTTGTAATGCTTGAATCAGGGCTATAAGAAAGCCCATTACCTGGACAGCGTTCATTGTACCCATTAAGTAGGATTTTACCTGCCTCTCCATCCTCCTCCTCACCACTGCTTCATTTCCAATGACTTTTACTTATCTCTGTGCACATGTGTGCCCCTTGATTAATTCCAACTTATCAGAGAGTATGTGTAGTATTTATTTTTCCATTCTTGAGATATTTCACTTAGGATAATGGTCTCCAGTTCCATCCAAATTGCTGCAAAAGGCAATAATTCATCATTTTTATGGCTAAGTAGTACATCATGATATACATACACCATATTTTGTTAATCCACTCATGGAACTAATGGGCACTTGGGTTGATTCCACATCTTTGCAATTGTGAATTTTGCTGCAGTAAACATTCAAGTGCAGGTCTCTTTTTGATAAGATGACTTCTTTTCTTTTGGATAGATACACAGTAGTGGGATCGCTTTCAGTTCTTTGAGAAATCTCCACTCTGTTTTTCACAGAGGTTGCACTAATTTGCAGTCCCACCAATAGTGTATAAGCGTTCCTTTCTCTCTGCATTCACACCAGCATCAATTGTTTTGGACTTTTTAATAAAAGCCATTCTAACAGGGATAAGGTGATATCTCATCATAGTTTTAATTTGCATTTCCCTGATAATTAGTGACATTGAGCATTTTTTTCATGTGTTTGCTGGCTGTTTGTCTATCTTCTACTGAAAAAATTCTGTTCATGTCTTTTGCTGACATGTTAATAGGGTTATTTGTTTTTTTTCTTGATGATTTGTTTCAGTTCTTTGTAGATTATAAATATTGGCACTTTATCAGATGTATAGTTTGTGGATATTTTCTCCCATTCTCTGGGTTGTTTATTTGCCCTGTTGATTATTTCTTTATCTGTGCAGAAGCTTTTTAATTTAATCTAGTTCCATTTATTTATTTTTGTTGGTGGTATAATCACCTTTGGAATCTTAGTCATAAATTCTTTGCCTAGGCTAACATCTAGAAGAGTTTTTCCTATATTTTCTTCTAGAATTCTTATGGCTTCATGCCTTACATTTAAGTCTTTTATCCATCTTGAATTAATTTTTGGAGTGGTGAGAAATAGGAGTCTTTTATTCTTCTGCATGTGGCTATCCAATTTTCCCAGCACTATTTATTGAATAGGGCTTATTTTCTCCAGTGTATGTTTTTGTCTGCTTTGTTGAAGATGAGTTGGCTGTATGTAGATGGATTCATATAGTTGAGTTTTCTATTCTGTTACATTGGTTTATGTCTCTATTTTTGTGCCAATACTATGCTGTTTGGGTTACTATACACTTCTACAACATTTTGAAGTCTGGCAATGTGATGCTTCCAGATTTGATTTTTTTTTTTTTTTTTTTTGCATAAGATTACTTTGGCTATGAAGGGTCTTTTTTGGTTCCAGACAAAGGATAGAATTATTTTTTCTAGATCTTTGACATATGCCATTGGTATTTTAACGGGAATTGCATTGAATCTGTAAATCACTTTGGGTAGTATGGACATTTTAACAATGTTGATTCTACCAATCCGTGAGCATGGTATGTTTTTCTATTTGTTTGTCTCATCTGTGATTTCTTGCCTCAGTGTTTTGTAGTTCTGTTTGCAGAGATTATTCACCACCTTGGTTAAGTATATTCCTTAGGTATTTTATTTTATTTTTAGCTACTGTGAATGGTATTGAGAGTTTTATTTGACTCTCAGCTTGCCTATTATTGGTGTATAGTAATGCTACTGATTTGTGTACATTGATTTTGTCACCTGAGACTTCACAGAATTAATATATCTATCCAGCTGTCTCTTGGTGGAGTCTTTGGGATTTTCTAGATATAAGATCATATTGTAAGCAAAAAGCGATGGTTTGACCTCCTCTTTCCTGATTTGTATACCCTTCTTTTCTTTCTCTTGCCTGATTGCTCTGGTTAGGACTTCTAGCTCTATGTTCCAGCTCTATGACAATAGGGTGACAGTGGGGACTCTTGCCTTGTTCCACTCTTAATGGGAATGTTTTTAACTTTTCTCCATTCAGTATGATGTTGGCTGTGGGTGTGTCATATATGACTTATATAATTTTGAGATTTTTTTTCCTTCTATGCACTGTTTGTTGAAGATTTTTATCATGAAAAGTTGCTGGATTTTCTTCAATGCTTTTTCTGTATCTGTTGATATGATCATAAGGCCTTTGTCTTTTCTTCTGATTATGTGTCGAATCACATTTATTGAGCCATCCTTGCATCCCTGGAATGAAGGCCACTTGGCTATAGTGGATTTTTTTTTTTTTTTTTGATGTGCTGTTCAGTTCAGTATGCTAGTATTTTATTGAGGATTTTTACATCTATATTCATAAAGAATATTGGTCTGTAGTTTTCTTCTTTTGTTGTGTCCTTTCCTGGCTTTGGTATCAAGGTGATATTGGCTTTGTAGAATGAGTTGGGGTAGATTCCCTTCTTCTCAATGTTATGGAATAATTTCTGCATTATTGGTGCCAACCTTCTTTGTAGATCTGATAGAATTCACTTGGGAATCCATCTGGCCTGGGGCTTTTATTTGTTTCTAAGTTCCAAGTGTGAGGTATTAATTTGGTTTATTTAATATTATTTACCTGTCAAAGTATCTTATATTTTAGAATCTCAGAATGCTGCCTCTTTATTTTTAAGAATTTATTTATAGTATTGCTTTTGATAGGAAAGAATAGCAATGACTTAACTTCTGAAAAATAATTAAGTTATTTAGCAAATCTGAACTCAAAGTAATTTCAATAGGAATTGAGAATAAGAAATCTCAAACTTAGGTGTTCAATATTGCTGATGAAAATTCACAACCTGATATTATAAGAAAAAGGTCACTGAAAAAAAAATTCCAACCTGACTTTTATTGTATATTCAGCACTTAACTTTTGATAAATTCCTTCACGTCCTAATTGTCTTTAAAAAATGTTATAATCAAAATTTTAATTATAAAAGTCATATAACCCCAAGTGATTGTTTATATATGCTTTTTTCTCAAAATATTATAATCTTCTTATAAAAAATGATGATGATAAAATAATATTAATAGGTAATATTTACTGACACAATCCTAAAACAGGAACTGTACTAAATCCTTCATGAGTACAATCTCAATGACAATTTGAAGATAATGTCTGGAATAGTTGCTCAAAATTACAGCAAGTAAGAGGTAACAGCAATATTGAAACCCTACGCTACCTCTAAAGTGTGTATACTTAATCCCTATTACACTATCTTGAATTTGGATATGATTAAATTTTCTTTTAAAATTTTTGTGGTTATGGATAAAGTAAACAAAATATGTTATACAAATCACAGAATAATTGTGCCAATATAAAGTTTTTGATGTCTAGAAAGGTAAAATTGCTATAACATGAGAAAATAGTCTTTTAGCTTACTGTTGAAAAATATAGTTTAGATAACAATTGGGCAAAATAGAATCTGTTGTTCCATGTATGGGTTAAATAACATGCCATTTAGTGTGAAAAACAAATTACAGATACTTTATCCATAGTATACTTACTAGGATAGATCAGAATCTTTACAGATTTGGCTGAACCTGTGGAAGATATCAGTTACCACCCTATAACACCCATTTAAAAGCCCCTTGTGGAAATTAGATTCTAAAAAGATTGAAATAATGCTTCTAATATCACACAATAATGCTCATTTTAAAAACTAGTTTTTAGTACACAATAGATTTTCAAAATTAAATTTTTACTAAAATTTGAATAATAAATCCAGGAAAATATTAAGGCATTACATAAGTGAATTATTGTTGTAGACAATAATACCATCGGGATCATCCTCAACTGTGCAGCAGAGTTGCAGCACTTGTAGCTTCTCTCAGTTGATTTTCAGCTGTGGATCCAGGATCATGTCCGTACAATTTACCATAGATAAGAGGATGTATACTAACGTGGAATAAAATGTTCAACATTTTTCCACAAGGGAGGATAAAACAAGCTGTATTTTTAAATAGCTCTCATATATAATCTCAAATCTGATTCCTTCCTTTACCTATAGCTGATTTCAAAAGCATTAGTGATTGTTAGGTGACAAAAGAAGCTTTGCAGATGTGATCAAGGATCCTAATCACTTGACTTTGACTTAATTAAAGGAAAGATTACCCTGGAAGAGCTTGACTTAATCAACTGATCCCTTTAAAACGACTGGGGACCTCATGGAGGTCAAATATGTTCTCCTGATGACCTTGAAAATGTAAAATGCAATTTGAAAGTGTCTCTGGAAGGGGTCAAATGGCATGGACCTGAGAAGGAATCCTAGGCACTCAGTGTAGTGTCCAGTTAGCAAGAAAACAGAACCTCAGTCATACAGCCACAAGGAACTGAATTGTGCTAGCAATCATGTAAGCTTGGAAGAGAACCCTGATCACCAGAAAGTAATGCATCATGGCAACCACAAGGTCAAGGTAAGTTTCTCATATTTTACCTTTGCATTTGAGGTTAAAACTTACCTTTTAGGGTTAGTGTAAGAAATACAAGATCAGTGTACACAACAGGCCTACCACACTGAATGAATTGACCTTGAGGTCAGACCTAATAAAGAGTAGAGATTCTGGAGCACTATTCTTTCTCAGTTCAGATGTCTCTCTATCAGACTATGTCTACCCTGTCAACTAAATATATTGGTTTCTCCTCCTTGACTTTCTCAAAGAGCATCCTACACTTTAATGCCACTAAACATTCAATTTTGAAGCCACACTTAATAAAGAGAAAAATCAAAATGGAAAACAATAAAAAAGAATATGTTTTCCCCTTGTGAGCTTCCATTCTGAAGCTATTACAAAGACTGAACATGAAGGCCCGCTTAGAATTTTTATTCTTCTGAGACTAGGAAATCTTTTTTTTTTTTTTAGTTTTATTTTATTTTTAATTGACACATAACCATCGCACATATTTATGAGGTACAATGTGATGTTTTGATACATATATACCTGTGTAATGGTCAAATCAGGGTAATTAGCAAATCCATCATCTCAAACATTCATTGTTTCTTTGTGGTGAGAACATTTTTTTCCTTCTGAATCAAGATTGTGGTTTGAAATTAAAAGCAATTTGGGGACTGCTTATGACATATAATGCAAAGTAAAATAATTAGCCTGTTAGAATTTGCATCTGGGTCAGAGAAGTTTATACTCAATGAATAAAGTCTAAGGGGACAGCGGAATCTGACAAATTATGTTTCTGTAAACCAAGGTTTAAAAAATTTTTCTTACCTATGTCTATTTACTTTTCAGGCTGCTCTATAATCTGATTGTTCAAATAGATTTATCCTCTATATTTAACTGTTTTGGTGACAGAAAAATCAATGGCAACTGGTTTAAGCAACAAGGGGATATATTGACTCATGTAAGCATAAACCCAAATAATGGCCCTGGCTCCTGGTTTCTTTCCACTTCCTTCGGTGTGTTGACTTCATTCTGCAGCCGTGCATAATGGCAAGGTGTGTGGATACCTGTTAATAGATACTCCCTTGTTAAAGTCCAGCAGAATGGAGGCCTTAAGGGAGTTTGGAAAAGCCTTGAGAGTTACATTCGATCAGATTACTTCAGACTGTGTTCACCCCTAAAGGAATCAGGTGGCCAGAAAATGTTATTTTAGCATGGTTGGGGGCCTGGTTACAACAGGCCTACCACATTATATGAACTAAATTCAGGCCACATAGGCTGAGAAGAGGGGAAAGATGCAACATCAAATGAAAAACAGGGCCTGTTGCAGGAAGAAAGAGAAATGCATACTGGGCAAGCAAATGATAACTGTCCACCAAGAATGCTTTTTGTGAAAGTTCTATTCCAGCAGGATTTATTTATTTCTGAAAATTCCAAGCATTATTCCAGACTTGAAAAACTAGATTCATTTAATTTAAGCCATTTTGCTGTATAACTACAATCTTCAAACTTCCTCTTTCTGTATTAGTTTTTACATCTTTTGGTACTATCCACCATATGCAGGTGTTTAGCCCTGGGTTACAGGAAGCATTGTGCAGAGACTACGTTCCAGCAGCTTGATGACAGCCTTTGTCCCTCGCCCCATTGTCAAAGGTAGATTCGGGTATTGCTCATAAATGTTTCAAGTACTTAGATTAAATGTCTAAATCAGCCAAACGAATAGTTAAATGTGATTTGTTAGTCTGTGTAGATTTTACCTGATGCTACATTGCTAAGATTTTCTCAGAAAGACTCCAGAACTACAATTTTTTTCTAGAATTTCTTTGTCTGAACATTCACTGAGTCTGAAAAGCTGCACTGCAACGATGAAGCCATATTATGGCCTTCAATTCCATAGCCATTTGCTTCCACTTGTGCATTTAAATTTGTAGCAGAAATCCAAATGTTTAGCTTAATTGCCCTACTATGAAATACAGAGATTTATGAAAAGACGCTAACAGCCTGTCCCTGTGCCATCATTGAAAAAGCTCACTGGGTATTCAGTAATAAGAAGGAAAAAAGCGTAAGTATAAAGAGGCAAAAATTACATTTCAATCAACATGGCAAAAGGTTTCCATGGTACAAAGAAAAATTAAATCAAACAGTGGGGTTCTTTTCAATCCAGGCCTTTAAGAAAATGGGCAAGATACAATGTTCTTTATTTGTCAGACAAGTGACACAGTTAATCAGTGCTAATTGCCCAGGATTGGCCTCTCAGTTATGTCAGGCAATTAAAGCACATTCTAATATATACTGACCAAACCCCCCTATGTGGTGGGTAGGCAGAAAAATGAAAGGCATATACAGTGGGTCCCTCTCTTACTTGGAAAAAGAAATCAATACTGATTTAGTTGTAGCAGAATTGAGCTATTTTGTCTGCAGTCTTTTTATCTGCAAGGCCCCCTGGCCATCAGTGTGGGAAAACATTCACGGAACGAATGCATTTAGCAAGAGTAATCATCATCATCGTGAAGTGCTTATCAGAAATGAAGACAAAATGCAATTAGGCTAGATTTACAGTTGGACCAATAATTACCACTCAGATGTTTCAGCTGAATGGAAAATACATGATTCCAAACCATGACATTTGTGTTCGATTGCTTTCTCCTCCTTTCTCTTGTGATCGCTAACCCTCCTCCATTTTCTTTTCTTTTCTTTTTTTTCATTTATAAAATATGTCAGTCATGATGTAGCACAGCTGAATAATTGTCATAGAGTCAAATGCTTGCAGATGGTTAATGGAAACAGAAAATTAAATGAACAGCAGTAAAGAAACTCATACAAAATTAAAGAACTCTATTGCAAATTTAAAGGGTCATTTGGTTTCATCAAAAATCAAATAATATGAATATGTTATCCTCTGCATGAAAGAGACTATGTTAAATTGTTTTGAGAGCTGAAAAATGAGCAATCAATGGTGTGCTAATGAAATTTGTGAAAAAATCATGCACTATTGAAATATGCCATAAATTGTCATTTAGTCCCTACAGAAAAAGGCTTACTTTGAGGGATCAATTTTTTGTTTTTTTGGGTTTTTACTTGAGCTTATTGTTTACTTAAATTATTGAACTGATAATAGGACTTGAAACAAGTTAAGATTGTTACTAAAAAGAAATGAGAGTAGGATTAAACTAAGCAGACTTCTCTCTGAGCTGTAAACAATAAGCTAGTCTTTCAAAAGTATCTTTTCTGAAACCATTTCCTTACATGACAGAAACCTACCAATTCATAATATATTCATGATATGTCCAAAGAACAGAATCAGTAGCCCTATAGACCTACAAGGACTTAAGATGAATTATGCTAACTAAGCTCTCATCTGCCTGACGTTTTTTAAATATATAATTGATAAAACTTTTGTGAAAAGAAAAGCTGCCTTTCTGGTGAAGCGTTAGCTGTGATGTTGCATGGTATCATTCAGAAGTGGATTTAAGTTACACATTCTTTAAAAATAGATCAAGATTTTAAAGCATTACATTTTCTATTCACCCCTTTTTGTTTTTCATTATCCTCTTCATTCTCTGGGAAACCCAGAAGTCAATATGAAATGTCTTTTGCCCATCATAGAAATGATTTTCATCTTTGATGGTTCCTCATATCAAAGGGAAAGAAAAATAAAGATATATAATTGAGTCTTTATTGAAAATAACTCAAGCATTTGTGACATTGCCATGAATGATGATATAATAGCTGTATAATATGTTTAATGACTAGCAAAATCTTAGAGGGTGTTTGAAAGTGAGTCTGTTTTGCACATTAAAAAATAAGGCTGTATAATAAATATTCCTAAAAGAATAGCTTTAGAAAGGTTAAAATGAAACATTTTTGACAAATCCCTTAAGATTAATCATAGTCTTTTCAAATGCAAAACAAAATGTAGCTTATCTTGCATTACAGAGAAGAAAAAATACTATAAGTATACATTTTTTAATGATTCTTTATTATTTAAACCATTAAATACATCTCTTATTTTTTCCCTCTCAAACTCTGAGTTTGCATATAAAATTGGATTGTTTATAAAATTGATGCAGGGGTGAAAATATTGATTGAACTCTTCATTTGACAAAGTACGAAATCCTTTGTTTTAAATCATATCTAGCAAAGGTAAAGTTTAGTTGTTTGTTATTCCACGTTAAACTAAGATAGGAACAAAAATAGCTCTATAATTTTGAATAGTTTGTGTGAATAAGCTTTAACAAAAGCCTAATTTTATTGAATTAATGCAGTTTTCTTCCATATTTTTCAAAAGTTCCTCTAATTTTTAAGATTTTTTGCACTTTTTCCCAACTGAAGCTCTTTAATACACCCACTTTCTACATACCAATAATATAGTTGCCATTTGAAATACAGTCATTTTAATATCAGATATAATAGCATTATCTACACACTATCCCACAAAAGTGCTCTTTGCAGATTCACTGAAAGTAATTGTTTATAGATGAAATTTGTGGCAGAGACAATGCCATTAGCCACACTTAATATCATTACTCTTCAGATTTTTTAATAAATTAAAATTATTTTCTTTTTACTTTTCAAATAAAGTGAGGGATATCTATGGCAGAAACAAATATCTTTATTTTGATGTATTCAACTGCAATTTCTACAAATATCTTGGCCCTACTGAAGTCCTGTATTTAAGAGCTCCATAGTACAGTGCATGGGTGTGCCTGAAACATTATATATCTTCATAAATATATTCTCTTTTTCATATGTATCTTCCCTTAAATTAATAACCTATCACAGCTGCAAATTTGAGAGGAACATCTA
Organism: Eulemur rufifrons; assembly: GCF_041146395.1. Lineage (NCBI taxonomy): Eukaryota > Metazoa > Chordata > Mammalia > Primates > Lemuridae > Eulemur > Eulemur rufifrons. The sequence goes on along the minus strand of NC_090999.1, from coordinate 72,825,096 downwards.
ATACATTTTTCCAAGTATTTAGAGCACACTTTTGGGATTCAAGATGGCACTGGATGCTAAGCAAGATGTCTCTTTAGCAGTTTGGGAGTCTGTGGTTGAGACAAATCTAAGAAACAGTAAAATAAGTACCAAACCAATCATTGTATTTTCAAGAGCTGTCAAGGTTTTAAAAAGATGCAAGAAGACCACAATGGATGGTGTGTTACCCTCCCCAGGTCCACCTTCAGGACTAGAACATTCATTACCCCAGCAGCCAGGAGTGTTTGCCAATGACAGCTCAAAGCTGAGTCCCTCCCCTGGAATTACTCTTCACCTAACGGAGCTGCTTCAAAAGGAAACTTGTTTGCTCTTATCTCAGCCTATATCTGGTGAGTAAGGTGGATATAAAGAACCAGCACCCTTGCCTCACTTCCAGACATCTCTAAAAGACCTTCCCAGTTTCGATGCTTCCCATGAGATCAAATGAAGCCATTATCATTCTCCTTAATTTGTCCAATACTGTTTCACTTATTTCCTTATGGGGGTTGCTTCTGAGAGCATACAGAACTTCTTGCATACATATCCTAGTCTCAAAGTCTGTTTCCCAGGAACCCAAGAGAGTTTAATTTGAACTTGGATGATAGGTAGCATCTGGATGAATAGAAAGAAGGAGGAAAAGAATCATGGGCTGGTGTGGCACAGACCAACACAAACAGGTGAAAAAGTGGAAATGACTTGTGTTTGTCATATGGTAAAGAGACTCTGGTCTGACAATCTGAAGGATTTTCAGGGAATTATTTGAAATGAAAATAAAGAAGATGGGTGGCAGCAGAATATGAAAAGCATTAAAAGCCATGTAAAGGATTTAGATTTTATTGAATAGATGTTTGTGAGTCATTCTAAGACTTGAATAAAAATGCAGTGTTTAAGGAAGCTTTGCATGGAATAGAATAAGAAATGAAACCACAAATTCATGTCTTAGAGGTGAAGGCCTGCCTAGGTGGTAACAGAAAGGGTAAACAAATTTCTTTCTTTCCTTCTTTTCTCCCTCTAACCGCACCGCACATGTGTGTGTGTGTGTGTGTGTGTGTGTGTCTGTGTGTGTGCACATGTGTGCTGTGGGTTATGGAAAAGGAGAAAAAAATATTGTGTATACTTTCTCAGGACATACTGGGAAAGTATAAATAGGTCTTTTGATGACTACTCTGTTATGAATTATTTTGCTTTATCTGCCATCAAAGAGATAAATTACCTGATATACTTTTCTTTCCATTACATATTTCATATTTCTACTTTGTGGGGAGATTAATGAAAAATTAAAAAAAAAATGGGAACAAAGCCAGAGGAGGAAGGAGGATAATCAAAGGGCCTGGGTAATGGTACATAAACTGAATGGTTGGCTTCTGCCATAACAGAGAGTTAATTGTTTTTCTTTAACTCAGTCTGCGCTCACATCATCTCCCCAGGACACAAGGTGAATGAGAAAATACCCAGTTGAAATAGTGAGTTTTCTATAACTGAATTACCTCTTCACCATACCTCAGATAAGGCCCTAGGTGTTCGCCACACACCTTGTTCCCCAGGAACTATTTCAATATTGTTCTTTCCCACTAGTAGCAGTTTGAGGTTGTCATTGATATGGCAGAATACATTGACCTTCAGTGAATTAGCAAATGTATCAGCAGGTCATCTTTAATATCCAAATAAAAATTCTAGAAACAAATCCTGACAGTTCATCCTTACCGTCAAGTATAACAGGTATTTTTATTATATATTTATAATTTCTTCATAATTAAGAAGATGTCTAATTCAAATTATCTTGCAAATATCTCTTCATGAACAGATTATAAAACAACTAAAAAGGTGAATATGATTTCAAATTACAAATAATATTTTGTTCTTTATAATAAAACTGAGGCCACACTAATAGAGTTCAAATGGTACTCTGATGTCTGTAATTTAAAATGAAAAATATCATGCTGGTATTGGCTCCTCTAAATTTTGGTCTTCCTAAGAAAGTTGTCATCTGAATTCTTTAGTTTAAATATCTCAGTGTAACAGCATTTAAATTTCAACAGTTCCTCTTCATTTTGAGTTTATCATCTTACATAACCCAATACAGACCCAACATCTCAATTTTTTCAAGTAACAATAAGGAAAGGAAGGCAAGACAGAATACTTACTTTAAACTTCTACAGAGATTACATTTCCAGCTACTTAGTCATTCTAAAAGTAAGCCTGGGTATCCTATTTTACAGAAATTCTACTTTGCATGATTATGGAATGCTTGGGCACTCCATAACGACCTTAACAAACTCTTATTCAAAAAATTAACAAGGACACAATTCTTTTCCTTTTTCACAAATCATTGACTCTTATAAACATTGTCAAATAGCAATGATGTTCCCCTATGCCTAGCATAGGTAGGCATTTAATATTGAACATTAATGTGCTCTGTTACTCTTTTCCCGGGTTTTCTAGGATTGTTTTGACTTTATTCTGTGATGAAGCAGAGAAAATTTTATCTATGTTTTTCTCCCCATATCTATTTTCTTGTCATAATTGCATGAATTTTCTTATACAGAGTGATAACAAAACATCTTATAAAGATGAAAATCATTCAGAGAATTCTGATACTGCCCTGGGGCATTTTCACCACACTGGTGCTATAACTCTACTCTGGCCATTGCTTTGTTCTGCAGAGAGTCGAGTTTGATTATTACTAATAGAACTCAAGTCAGGCAATCAGTGCCTGAAAATCCCTATAATTCTCCAGAACTCCTTTTATACCAACTCCCCCCCTACAAAGGGGCTACTGCAGGTAGGATGGGGGCAGAGGAGGGAGCAGGATTACAGACCCTTTTAAAGTCACTTGCCACCAAGGTGAGGGAAAAGGATTCCTAAGTCAAAGGAGATAAAGTTTATCAGATCAAATAGGTGACAGTGTTTTTCTTCAATCTGGGTCATTTTGATTATGCTGCTAGAATTTCTTCTCTAAGCACAGAGAGCTTATCAAGAAACAGTACTAAAATTGACAGAATATTTTTGTTTGACATAATTAAGAACTTTTACTGAAAGAGGAATTAAATAATGGAACAAGGTTATATGGAGCTGTGGATATTTAATAATATAATGAAGGTCTAGGAGCCCAAATTGTCTGCTTACTTAGGTAATTACAGCAGATAATTTACTTTGAGAATCAATCAGTGTTTTTTAGGTGTTTAAAAATTATTCCAATCAATGTCAACTGTTTAATTTTGAAAAGAAATTTTTTACCTTAGCTCTATTATTTGTGACTGGACTAAAATTTTCAAAGCAACTAAAATTTAAGTGGATAATCTCATGGAGGCTAATTTTTATTTGATAACTTAACATGCAAATAATACATAGTAAGATATGGGTCCAACCATTGCTTGGGGCCATTGGAGAGTACGGAAATTTAATAAATAATAATAGCAATGAAAATTATCATTCACAGAGCATATTCTATGTTTAAGGCACAGTGTGAAGCATGTTTCTTATATTACATCAACTCATTCACCTAATTTAATATAATCAAAAATAACTTTCCACCTCTTGGAACATTTTTATCCTTACCTGAAACTCCCTTCTTGAGTCATTACTTTGAGTTATGCAACACAGATACGGAAGCATTTCCAGAGCCAACATTAAATTTCCTAATAAATTTGAACAATGACTCTGTGGAAGAGACTCTGTACTTGACATGTGTGGGAAATAGAAAGTCATGTCGTAGGCTGTTTATGATTCTGCTGATAAGTAACTGCTGGAGTTATGGAAAATTATAGAACATTTATAGACCTTGAAAATAAATTTAGCACTCAGGTAGATTGCGGTTTAGAAGTTTTTATGTGTTCTAGACATTAGAGAGCACATGGCCTTCGATTATTATTAATAGCTCAGAGAAGATGTAATACAAGACAGGTTAGTTTCCTCGGGCTTTTAGGAAAGGGATTCCAGAAGATAGCAGAGATCATGGGAAGAGAGTGATGCCTTAACGTCAGAAAACACAAACGATCAGCTTGAAAGAGGAAGCAAAGGGCAGTTATGTGAGAAAGAGTGCCAGAGAAAAACATCAAATCACTTCTGCCAATTTTGTGTAAGGACAAAATGGTAGGCACCTGATAACACATCTGCTCTAAGGGGCAGAGTAACATGACTGATATAAGGAGCCCCTGGTCACTAAGTGCAACCTTCTACCATCTCAAAACAACACTAGTTTCGCTCTTCTGCTATTTCATTTCCAGCCTAGAGGATGAATGGCTACCAGACACAGAAAGTGTTTCTAAGGAAACCCTATCTTAGGGCAAGTGCAATGATTAGCAGCCATCAAAATATTACAGGGTTTGGCCAGGCACAGTGGCTCATGCCTGGAATCCTAGCACTCTGGGAGGCTGAGGCAGGAGGATTGGTCAAGATCAGGAGTTTGAGACCAGCCTGAGCAAGAGTGAGACCCTGTCTCTACTAAAAATGAAAAGAAATTATCTGGACAACTAGAAATATATAGAAAAAATTAGCCGGGCATGGTGGCACATGCCTGTAGTCCCAGCTACTCAGGAGGCTGAGGCAGAAGGATTGCTTGAGCCCAGGAGTTTGAGGTTGCTGTGAGCTAGGCTGATGCCATGGCACTCTAGTCCAGGCAGCAGAGTGAGACTCTGTCTCAAAAAAAAAAAAAAAAAAAAAAAAAAAGTATTACAGGATTTGTATTTATATTGTTTAAAACTACAACAGAGCACAATTCTACCACTCTCAAAAGTAGTACTTGCTTTATTTCCAGAGAGAGAGAAATGTCCAAAAATATATCCCTTGGATATATTCAATTTGATTTACTCACAAATTCTTAAAAACTATCCGTTTATAGATGATGTAACTCTTATGAACCATGATACTTTCTTCAAAAAATACAGCTACAGAACTGTCAGAGCTTAAGTCACCGTGTGGCACTTTCTCTAATTCAAATTGTGGAGTTGTCTTTAGATAGAAGTTGGTTTTTGAAATGACTGCTCAGCACAAAGCATTCTTCACATCAGTTCTTTTCTGAAGGTTTCTTTGACTGGTCTTATTTGTTTAATCATGCTAACAAGTTATAGGAAAATCTGTGAATCAGTTTTTCAATAACAAGTTAACTGAAGCTTCAGATTTAGATTTCTTTACACACTGGTGTTGTAATAGGTTTACAGAATGAACCTTGAAAATGCCTGAACAGTACATAAATATTGTTTACTCGGAATATAGTAGATGATAGAAATAAACTTGCTTAACTAACAACCAGCAGGCTAAATCCTAGTAAAATCCTATATTCACTCCCCATCATTAAAGAATTGAATCAGCTGAATAATAATCTAATACTTCACATACTTAAGATATGCAGCAGGGGATATTAAACACAATATTTGAAAAAATAGGCAAAAATAAATTTCTTTGGTGTTGGACTTTTATATGGACTTGGAGTCAAGATTTACAAGTCTTTCTTCAATTTATGTTCTTTATAATTTCCCACGAGTACAAAACTGACCAGCATTCATTTGAAACAGAGGAAGAAATCACTTTTAATCTTGAATTAACTGCTTGGGAAAGTGAAAATCAGTACAGTATATTCGCTACTTAGGCTCAAGGGGTGCAAAAATGTTTTGAATTATTTTATGACAAAGACATGTGGTCAACAGTGTTGTACATAGTAGAGGAAAATGATACATTGAAAAGATTTATCTGAACTCTTTAAATCAGTATCTGACTGCCTGAAATTGGTCATGCATGTGTCATTTTTAAGGAGTCAAAAGAACTTATTCATAAATTATATAGAAATATAAAACTAAACTTTTTAAAAAAATTAACCCACATTGTAACATTAATCTACATTTATGCAAAATCTCTAGATTGGTAGCTACATACAATACAACCTAAAACTACCAATTTGTTTCTCCAAAGCATGGAAAACATAACAAATAGTAAATAGTTTCATAACTAATTATAATGAAATAATATATAGGTATCTATGATTTAATACTGCTCAGCAAATTATTATCTTTTGATATGACCAAGATTTTCCTGTGGAGAATTACCCCTTCCTGTTTATCAGAAATTCTCTTTAGGTGAGTTGACCCTACCTGGTCACTCTATGAATGGACATGATTATCACCTGCCATTGGCCACAGTTTCAGCAATGGGCAAGTGACATCTAAAAAGTCATTCCCCAGACCAATGTGACCAATGTCATGGAGCTCTTCCCCCTTGATTTCTTCTAGTAGCTTCATTGTTTTGGATCTTACATTGATTCGTTAATGTGAGAGATAGGGTCTAATTTCATTCTTCTGCATGTGGATACCCAGTTATCCCCACACCATTTATTGAACAGACTATCCTTTCCCTATTGTGTGTTCTTGGCAACTTTGTTGAAAATCAGTTGGCTATAAATGTGTGAATTTATTCCTGGCCTCTCTATTCTGTTCTATTGGTCTGTGTCTGTTTTTATACCAGCACCAGGCTGTTCTGGTTACTATAGCTTTGTGGTATATTTTGAAGTCAGGTAGTGTGATGCCTCCAGCTTTGTTCTTTTTGCTCAAGATTGTTTTAGCTATTCAGGGATGATGGGTAGAAAGAGATCTTGGAGAACCTATGTATGTTTTGAGTATGTGAATTTGTGGGCATAGCTACTTGAATGGGAATTATCAAGAATTAAGGATAGTATTTGATCTGTTTATTTTAACATGCAAGTGGCGTGGGCACTTTGCTGACAGGAATGTAGCTTCAAGTGAAAGAGTAGACTAAGAAAGTGGGCACTACTGGGGGAAGACTCCACTGGCAATAAAACAAGGGGACCCTGTCATAAGTAGTTAAAAAATTCATGGAATACAGTGTTTAGATGGTTTTTGTATATGTGCCTCTGAATGTTAAAATCTACATAGAATATAAGTAGTAATGCATTGTATATAATATAATATGTGCAAAATAAAATGTTGCTATAATTTCAACTACCTGAGTGACACAAGGACATCTTTAAACATTAGAATAGTCCATAGTAATATGATCACCTCAGATAGATGGGGCATGTGAGAACAGAGAATAACTGAAAGGTTATCACATTCACATATTTATTCTTAAACCCATTCTAATGCTTAAGGTCATTAAGTTCAATTGTGAGGATAATCTCTCTCACAATATTTCAAGAATTATTGGTCTATTTATTTTTATTACACATTCTTCCACTTTTTCCTTTTGCCCAATTCACTAGTTGCATTCAAGTAAATAAAATTGGTTTTACAGATTTCTCTATTTTGGACATTTCGTGTGATAGAACTGTGCAATAGGTGTCCTTTTGTGACTGACAACTTGTCCATAGTATAAAGTTTTGAAGGTACATGCATATTGTAACATGTGTAAAATCTGATTACATGCTGCTGGATTCAGTTGCTAGTATTTGGTTGTAGATTTGACAATCTATTTTCTTAAAGGACATTGGTTTCTAGTTTTTTTTTTTTTTCCTTGTGATTTTTGTCTGATTTGGGTATCAAGGTAACACTGGCTTCAGGAAATGAGTTAAGAAGTACCCTCCCATCTATATTTCAAAAGAGTTTGGCAAGCATTATTTATTATTAATTATTTAAATATATAGGAAAATTAATCAGTGAAGGCACCTGGTCTTATACCTTCCCTTATGAGAAGTCTTTTGATTAATAATTCAATCTCTTTGTTTTTTTTATTTCAAAATATTAAGGGGGTACAAATGTTTTGTTACATGAATAGCTTTTATAATGCTTTAGTCAGGGGTATAAGTGTGTCCATCACCCAAATAGTGTTCATTTTAACTGTTAGGTAGGTTTTTACCTCTCCCCCTTTACCCCCTCCCCTCTTCTTAATTTTCAATGATTTTTACTTCTTTCTGTACTTGTGTATTGCCACAAATTACTTCCAAATTATTAGAGGGTACATGTGGTGTTTGTTTTCCCATTCTTGAGATACTTTACTTAGGATAATGGTCTATAGTTCCAGCCAAATTGCTTCAAAAAACGTTATTTCATTTCCTGTTATGGCTGCATAGTACTCCATGGTGTATATATATATACCACATTTGGTTAATCCACTCATGAATTGGTGGGCACTTGTGTTAATTCCGTATCTTTGCAATTGTGAATTGTGCTGCAATTAACATTAGAGTGCATGTGTCTTTTTGATAAAATGACTTCTTTTCCTTTGGGAAGATACCCAGTAGTGGGATTGCTGAATTGAATGGTAGATCTACTTTTAGTTTGTTGAGAAATCTCCATAATGTTTTCAACAGAGGTTATACTAATTTGCAGTCCCACTAACAGTGTATAAGTGTTCCTTTCTTTCTGCATCCATGCCAGCATCTATTGTTTTTGGGACTTATTGATAAAAGCCATTCTAACAGGGGTAAGGTGATATCTCATTGTGGTTTTAACTTGCATTTTCCTGATGATTAGTGATGTTCACCATTTTTTCATATGTTTGTTGATTATTTGTCTATCTTCTATTGAAAATCTTCTGTTTGTGTCTTTTGCCCACATTTTAATGGGCTAGTTTGTTTTTTTCTTGCTGATTCATAAGAGTTTTTTGTAGATTCTGGGTATTAGCCCTTTATCAGATACATAATTAAAGAATATTTTCTTCCATTCTGTAGGTTGTGTATTTGCTCTGTTGATTATTTCCTTATCTATGCAAAAGCTTTTCAATTTAATCTAGTCCCATTTATTTATTTTGGTTGTGGCTGTAATTGCCTTTGGATGTTAGTCATAAATTCTTTGCCTAGGCTGAAATCTGGAAGAAATTTTCCTACATTTTCCTCTAGAATTCTTATGGTTTCATGCCTTACATTTAAGTCTTTTGTCCATCTTTAATTAATTTTTGTGAGTGGTGAGAGATAAGAGGCCTATGTCGTTCCTCTGCATGTGGCTATCCAATATTTCCAGCACCATTTATTGAATAGGGCTTCTTTTCCTCAGTGTCTGTTGTTGTCTGTTTGGTTGAAGATCAGTTGGTTGTAGGTAGATGGTTTTACATCTGAGTTCACTCTTCTGTTCCGTGAGTCTATGTGTCTATTTTTATGTCAATACCATACTGTTTTGGTGGCCATAGCCTTGTAGTATAGTTTGAAGTCTGGTAATGTGATACCTCAAGATTTCTTCTTTTTGCTTAAGATTGCTTTGGCTATCCAGGCTCTTTTTGGGTTCCAAACGAAGCATATAGAGTTATTTTTTCTAGATCTGTGAAATATGACATTGGTATTTAGATGGGGATTATGTTGAATCTGTAAATCACTTTGGGCAGTATAGACATTTTAACAATGTTGATACTACTGATCCATGAGCATGATATGTTTCTCCAATTGTTTGTATCATCTGTGATTTCTTTCCTCAGTGTTTCATAGTTCTCCTTGTAGACATCTTTTGCCTTCTTGGTTAAGTATATTCTTAGGTGTTTTATTTTCTTTGTAGCTATTGTGAATGGTATTGTGTCTTTGATTTGACTCTCAGCTTGACTGTTATTGGTATATAGAAATGCTACTGACTTGTAAATATTAACTTTGTAACCTGAGACTTTGCTGAATTTATTTATCAATTCCAAGAGTCTTTTGGTGAAGTCTTTGGGATTTTCTAGATACAAGATCATATTGTTAGCAACAAGTGATAGTTTGACCACCTCTTTCTCAATTTGGATACCCTTTATTTATTTCTATTGTCTGATTGCTCTGGCTAAGACTTCCAACACCATGTTGAATAAAGGTGGTGACAGTGGGCACTCTTGTCTTGTTCCAGTTCTTAGGAAGAATGCTTTCAACTTTTACCTATTCAGTGTAATGTTGGCTGTGGTTTTGTCATCTATGGCTTTTATGAGTTTGAGATATACCCCTTCTATGCCTAGTTTCTTCAAAGTTTTTATCATGAAAGGGTGCTGGGTTTTTTTGAATGCTTTTTCTGCATCTATTGAGATGATCATATGGTCTTTGTTTTCTCTTCTGTTTATGTGGTGAATCACACTTATTGATTTGCATATGTTGAACAATCTTTGTGTCCCTGGGATGAAATCCACTTGGCCATTGTGGATTATTTTTTGATGTGCTGTTAAACTCGGTTTGCTAGTGTTTAACTGAGCATTTTTGCATCTGTATTCAAAAGAGATATAGTCTATAGTTTTCTTTTTTTTATAGTGACCTTTCCTGGCTCTGGTATCAAGGTGATACTGGCTTGATAGAATGAGTTGGGGAGGATTACCTCCTTCTCAATGTTATGGAATAATTTCTACAGTGTGGGAACAAGCTCTTCTTTGTAGATCTTGTAGAGTTTGCCCATTTGGTCCAGGGCATTTTTTGTTGAAAGAATTTTTATTATTGCTTTGATCTTGCTACTCATTTTTGGTCTGTCTAGGTGTTCTGAGGAGAACAGCATCCCACATATTAAATTCTGTCACTTAATGTTAATGATCTGAATGCCCCCACTCAAGAGACATAGGCTGGCTGAATGGATGAAAAAAATACAACCTAGGTGTCTGCTGTCTCTAGGAAACAAATCTAACTCACAAAGACTCACATAGACTCAAGGTGAAGGGATAAAAAAATTATTCTACATGAATGTAAATCAAAATAAAGCAACTGTAGCCATTCTCATAGCAGATAACATTGACTTTAACTCAACAATGGTAAAGAAAGACAAAGATGGTCATTGTATAATCGTAAAAGGAGCAATTCAACAAGAATATGTAATAATCCTAAATATAATATATATTCCCCTAACACAGAAGGTCCCAGATTCATAAAGCAAATTCTACTAAATGTAAGCAAAAAATAAATAGCAGCATCATAAGTGCTGGGGACTTCAACATCCAATTGACAGAGCAGGATAGGTCATTGAAGTAGAAAATAAATAAACAGTGGGATTTAATGGGACTCCAGAACAAATGGGACTAATAAATATTTATAGACCATTCTACTCCAAAACTACTGAATATACATTCTTCTCATCGGCACATGGAATATTCTTCAAGATTGATCATAACTTAGGCCACAAAATATGTCTCAAGAAATTCAAAAAAATCAAAATCATACAGTATATCTTCTCAGACCACAGTGGAATAAACCCTAAAATCAATTCCAAGGGAAACAACCAAATCTACAAAAATCATAGAAATTAAACAACCTGCTGCTGAATGATTATTGGGTCAATAATGAAGTTAAGATAGAAACCAAAGGATTTCTTGAACTCACTGACAAAGGGGACACAATCTATCAAAATACATGAAATTCAACAAAAGCAGTCCTGGGGGAAAATTGATAGCAAATTAACAACCTTATGACACATCTCAAAGAACTAGGAAAGAAAGAGTAAACTAAAACCAAAGCCAGCAGAAGAAAACAAATAACAAAGGTCAGAGCAGAACTAATGGAAATGGAAAACCAAAAAATAATACAAAGGGTCAAAACAAAACAAAAAGTTGGCTCTTCAAAAAGATAAACGAAATTGATAGACCTCTTGGTAGATTATCCAGGAATAGAAGAGAAAGGACCCAAATAAGGTCAATCAGAAAGGAAAAAGGAGATATTAGAACAGATACCACAGAAATACAAAATATTAATATTATCCATGTATACTACAGTAATCTCTATGCACATAAACTAGAAAACAAGAGAAAATGGACAAATTTCTGGAATCACACAACATTAAGTGTGTAATTCAAGAGAGATGTTGAGGAATGTTCCTGTCTACTGTCTGATTCTCTCTTTTGAGTAGGAGTTATCTGTCACATGTAACAAATGGCAAGAGAGGAGCTGAGGGTTCAGAAAAATCGTTAACGATTTTAAGCAATTGATGTAGGAGGTTGGTGTGGATCTCTGAGCATCTGGCTGAGTTGGATGTGATGGCTCCTATCAACATGTGAGCCTAAAATGCTCCAACAGCAGAGAACATTCAGGCAAAGAGGACACTTGAATTAACTTGGAATGAGAATATTAAAGTTTAAGAGATCAGAGATAAAAGTTGCCATTGACAATATTGTGGAGAAATTTGAAGAGGCGTTACTGATAGGGCAGAAGAGAAAGTGAAAAAATGAAGTGAATACTAATTCAGCAGAATACCAGTGGATTTTGAGTGAGTCCTTAAGTAAATTTAGCAGAATATGTGATTATGTAGGCAACTGCATACAGCATGCAGGCCTTGGTGCCTAAGGTTTTGTAGATGAAAAACAAATTTCAGGCTGTTGCCATAGCGGTGACTTGCTGAAGTGAAGCGAAGTGACAGGCACGGTGGTACAGAATGCCCAGGCTGTGGACAGTTCTGCTCTTTGAGGGGACATCAAAAAAGAATTCGAATTTAAATAAAATGAGCTATCATATATTGTATCTTAGAACAGAAAAAAGACATTAGTGGAAAAACGGGGTAAATCTGAGTAAAATCTGTAGTGTAGTTCACAGTGTTAGACCAATTTTAATTGTCCAGGTCTCATAAATGTGACATACTCATGTAAGATGTTAGCATTACAAAAGGTTGAATGAGAACATTTGGGAAAATGAAAAATATAAACTTTTCAGAGACTGCTTGGCACTGCCTCTGAACTGATATTAATTTTTTGAGACCAGAAACACTACTCTGGTCTTCTAGTAAGAGTAAGAGCTATTATTGGCAGTGAGGTGATAAATGGGAACATTCTGTACTATATTTGGAACTTCTCTTGAAATCCAAAATTATTTCAAAATATAAAGTTTCAGAAAACATGTTGAAGAATTCCTTGATTAGTATAATTTGAGAGAGAAAGATAAATGCACATAACATCATAAAAGTATCACATTTCTCATGTTTTAAGATGTCTTTATTGATATCTTAGCATTATGACTATGTTTTTAAAAAATTAGCAATAATAAACAAGCCCAAATTTCTTTTAAAAGCAAATTCCGTTCCTAACCTGCCAATTTCTCAGTAAAATTCTATTTTTTATGAAAGAAGAAGACATTATGTTTTAATTTTTAAAGTATGCATTTAAATATAATGATTTTATTTCATTTTGTAAAAGTTCTATTATTGAAAAAAGATAACAAATTATTCAGAAAATACAATAAAAAGTCACTAAGGTATTTAATGATTTAATGAGAATGCTAATTATGAGAGAATCCTGGATGAACACACCCAGTTAATTTCTCAGGTTGAAAATGTCATTGGAATCAGGTTTACTGGTTTTAAGAAGGCTTTATTTAACTCAGCTATCCTAGGAGCTTTGAGAAGTTTAGCTAATAACTAAGCTAAACTTAGATTGGTTACTCTGTGGTGATACAGACATCAGAGTATATTCAGGCCATAGGAAATAAAACTTTCTCTGGAAACCGGTCCTTAAATCAAGGGTATCAGTGGGAGTTCTGTGTGTTTTGGAAACATAGAAGTAAGTGGTTGCAATCTGCCATATTCTATGAAAGAAGTGCCCTTTAAAAGAGTTGACAAATCATCAAGTGTTATTAAAACAATAAATCATCAACCTATAGTTTTGAACATTTATTTTAACCCAACTCAGGCCATTCTCTTTCTTATGACTTTCTTGGCTATTTATCTTCATGGTACACCAAAGACCCACATATGAATCTTGCAAGTATTGCCATGTAATGAGTGTACCCACCAAATATTTCACCATCAATTGCAATACTCTCAATGGAAAATTGAGTTTGGAATTTCTGTTGACTAAAAGAAAACTTGTACTATAACAAGTACATTTAGGTACGATTTAAAGAAAATAAAACAATGGAAAATAAACGCATTGTTGAAAGAGAATATTGCCCACAATTCATTAAGACACTTCAATATTTACAAAATATAATCTTAACGTTAAGTACATATTTTATGACAAAAGTATGCCTTCTTTAGACTATGAATTTATTTTTCAACAAGATTTCTAAGACTAAATGCTTCACATGTCCCAAATCCTTATTTTAGCCCAAATAATTGCTGGTTCTAGGTTTCTACAAAATTTAACGTACAAGGTCTCATTTTTTTTTTCTCTTCAGAAGTCTATTTAATAAAGCCTGGCTTCTTTGTCATAAGCCTCCCTTGCTCTTCTGTCAATTTCGAGTTCTTTTTTTTTCCCTGAGCTTCCTCTGCTGTCATGAGAACTACATTGTGCACAGTTATTCTTCAAAACAGACAGGGTCAGCCATTGTTTAATTTGTTGTCATGAGTTATGATTGCTGATAGCTGACTTCTCTCATTGTTGTCACCAAGAGCCTAGATGCCTAAGAAAATCTCAATGCTACAATAGACTATGAAGGTCTTCTAGCTCAAAACTCATTGCCACACTTGTAGAAGTGAATGTTTTAATAAGGATGAATTCTCAAGTATGAATTCTTATATACTTGAGCCATAAAGCCAATATCAAATTCACAGAAAGAGATATGTGAGCCTTAGTTGTAACATTTGGGAAATATGCTTATGTGTTTTACATGACAGCATGTTAAAAAAAACTGTCTGATGTGGTTTTCAAGATATGTCATTAAGAAAATAAATATAAATATTTAGAACTATCTACCTATATATTTAGAATTATATCTAAAGGGAGGCAAGGGCCACTTAAGCAATAACCTTAAAACACTGTCATAATTACAAAGGATAGCACTTCCTTCCAGCCTTCCCCAAGGGAACCTGAAACAATTTGCCTGAGGAAAAGGAAAAATATAAACTTTTCAGGTACTACTTGGCACTGCCTCTGAACTGCTATTAATTTTTTGAGACCAGAAAAACTACTCTGGTCCACTAGTAAGAGTAAGAGCTATTGGTAGTGAGGTGATAAATGGAGGTTTTTGTCCCAGTGCATCTCACAGGGTGCATGTTAGGTCTCATCACTTACTGTATGGTTTTTCTACAGTTCTTAGATGTACAATATGAACAGCTAAACTCTACAACTGTCAGAGTCTCTACGTTAGTTTATGATAAATGAAGTGAGGACTATCAGGACAGTTAAGGCCAAGCACAATTCCCTGGAACTCCCTTTCCCTATCAAAATAGTAAACCAAGAGTAATACCACATCATGGGAGATCTGAAGAGATTAATGTCACTATCAAAGAACTGACAGATACAATAGTGGAGATTACATGCATGTTCTTACTCAAATTTCTATTTGGCTTGTGCAGAAGAAATATTGATTTTGAAGTATTAAAGTAGATTTTCAGAAAGTTCTTCCAATTTCAGCTGTTATTCCAGATTTTTTTGTTTGTTTGTTTGTTTGTTTGTTTGCAGGAGCAAATCAATACCTCTAATGGTACCTGGTATGCTTTATTAATCTTGAGAATGCTGTTTAGGCTTCTTTTTAAATTCTAGAGTAGAGCTATGTCTGCTCCTCATCTGTGTCATGATCTAGTCTTTAAAGACCTGACTCTCTTTCCATTACCTAAGGTCTCATTCTGATTCACCGTACTGATGACCTCATGCAGGTTGGAGTTGGTAAGCAAGAAATACAAAGTATGTTAGAAGCCTTGATAAGACTTATCTGTGCCAGAGAGCAGGCAATATAGTCTCCAAGGTTTAAGAGTCTATCGCTTCAGTGAAGTTTGTCACAATCCAGTGATCTGGGTCATTTTAAGATATACATTACAATGAAAGACACTATGTTGCAGCTTGTGTCCTCTTAACAGTAAAAAGGAGGAGCAACATTCAGTGGGTCTTTTTTAATTCTGGAAGCAACAAGAACAACATATTTGAGTGATCTGCTTTAATTCATTTACATTTACTGAGCAACCTATGAGGAGAAAGAAAAGACATTAATGGAAGTCCACACTGCTATGAAAGGCTCTATCACTGGGTCATAAGATCCTGCAAAACCAAGGGTGCTTGAATTCTCTACAATGGATAGAGATGATTTATGGGAACTCTGGCATCCCCAATAGGAAATTTAATACATATCCCCTTGGGGGTTTGGGAAAAAAGCTATGCCCTCTTCATCAGATCATTCCACTCTTTTTGTTAACAGTTTCCAACACCAATAAACGTAAAGATTTATATCACTTCATTCATCAAGTCATAAATTTGGACATGCAAAAAAATGTGTAACTATCACACTGGAGTAGTCAAGATAGCTTTGGAACAGGTTCTAAAGTCACAAATAATTTATATGAGATAGAACTCAGATTTCACTAATATCACTCCTGCTGTATTGATGAAACATTCACATCCCCTACCTAGGAACACATAGGCAGTTACCTATGTCCAATGGATTTGAAAAGAAAATACATGGAATCATTTTCAGATGGTTTCACATGATAGTTTGGCATCATTCAAGAGGTAATGACTGAAACTATAGTTTCTCAGAAAGGAAGGGATAGATTCCCAGTGAAAAGGATCTTAAAGCACATCTTAAAGCACATTCACTTTGCCTGGAAGGAGAAATGATCAGATCTATAGTGATTCATGAGCAGTTGATAATGGTTTTGTTGATTGGACAGGAACTTGAAGAAGTATACTTTACAAATTAGAGATCCAGGTTAAAAATATGTGCATGGCCTCTTAAAAGACATGCAATATAATGATTTTTATGTCCCATGTGAACATTCTCCAGAGGAAATTCACCAGAGAAAGCACTCAATCATCAGGTGGAAAAAATAACCTTTTCTGTGAATGTCAATTTTTCTCCCCTATTCAGTGCTTGAATTGTGGGCTTATGAATAAACTATCATTGTAGAAAGGTGAATGTTATTCTTGATCACACAAGTATGCTCTTATTCTCACCAAGGATATTCTGGCAGAAACTAAAAAACAAACAAGTAAACAAAAGCTGCCGACAGTAGAGATTAGTGCTGAACTTTTTATATGACAAGATCTTCCAAGGAATAGTAGCTAGCTGATCTCCTTGAAGAATGGAGCCATACTAAGAGCCAGTAATAGCATGGTTAAACTACTGGGTCTGCAGTTCTCTGCTAATTTTAATTTAATAAAAATGTACTAAAAGGCACTTCAAAGGATGTCATACATACATATAGGCAGGGCCAATATTTGCACAGACATTTCAGGACCCATATATAGTCAGGAGCTATTGATTCAGACCCTTCTAGATATCCCACTAAGAATAATGATAAATGCAGATGCTAAGAGCAATAAAAATATGGAATGGATGGTGAAAATAGGAAAATATATGTAACAACTACATATTGTAGAATATAGTACTGTATTCACATAGCCATGAATACCTTTGTGCTTACTTGATATATATGCATTTGTATATAATCAAGCAATTTTTCTCTTCCCCATTGCCCTCCTACCTAATATAAGCTGGGTTCATAGTGGCTACATTGTAATTCAATGTATGTTAAAATATTTATGGGACCTATGATTAAACTAGAAAACAGGTTAGAACTCAAAAATTGATAAAGATACATTTGGGGACAAAAGAATATAGGTCTTTGGCTGTACTAAGTACAGTTATATCATATTAGGAATAAGGTTGCCTTTTCTTAAAAGATTAACTATGATTTAAGGGCAGTGTGTAAGGATGTTAAATTGACAATGGGCGTGCTGTGCTGACTTGCATGGTTTAAGTAACATCCTATCACAGAGGCAACAGGAACTCCAGGATTCCCTTCTCTCTATGGTTCCCTGGTTGGAGCGCGCAATTAGAAGCATTCCCATAGGTGCCTACACTAATGCAAATATTATAATAATTTGTCTATATCATAAAATACATACTGTTTCGATAATAGTGCTTTAGATTTAGGTAAATGCTGTTTTTGCTAGGTATCTCATGTAGCTGTTTCTCTCTTTCAACAGTATTTTTATATCTACCTTTCTTGATATATGTGTGTACTGTATATATATAGCTTGTTTCTTCTTACTACTGCATAGTACTCTATAGTATGTATCCACCATATGCCACTTTCCTTTTCCTCTATTGATGAGACCTAGAGATGTTCCAACTCACTGCTATCACAAACAGTTCCATAATAAGTATCTCCATACATCTTACAGGAGAAAATATAGGAAGGTTTCTCTGGAACATTTACAAAAATTACTGGGACATATGGCATAGCTCAAACTCCATTACACCCTCTTTCTATTATGCTTCCTCCACTACAGAGTCTGGAAGCTATAGACTATGTTTCCCAGAAGCCCATGCTAAGAGTTTTGGATATACATTAAGTTCCACCAGGTATGGGCACTCAAGTGAGACTTGGCTGATACATATAATTCAGAAGCCAACTTCCTGACTCTTCTGTTTTCTACAGACATACTACGCAAGGTCATTCTTTAAGCCTATACTTTATTAATTTAAAAAAAAAGGAGTCAGCTAGACATTCTCTAATATTTTTCTGCTTCTAAATTTTTCTAGTTACAGTGAATGTGAAAGTGGACTTATTTTTACAGTGCGAAGAGAATTTGAAGTCGGCTGGAAATCCATCTATTTCTAAGGGTCCTGTAGTGTAGCATTGTCTTGACAAAATGAGGGCCTGGACCATAGACTGCAGATCTAGAAATCTCATGTATCATCATTTGTGTAATACATTAATAATCTGGGGAAAAAATACATTAAACAAGCCCTCAGAGACTAATATATTAAAATCAGAATGCCAATACATTAATTTAAAGTAGAATATGTTACTTTATACTTCATACATAGTTACTCCCTGAAGGCAGTTATATGGGAAGTCAAATTAAAATCAGAATATTACTAGGTAATCATAATAAGTTGTACAGTCTTTATGATTAAGTCCCTCAATCCATGAACATTGGTGTATCCATCTTTATACTGATAGATATGCTATATAGCTCAGAGACCCATTTCTATGAGTCTGGTCCCTTTCTATCCTGAGCAGTGATGGACACACACCACCTTAGGTTACTAGCTTTTTATACATCACATGAAAATCACAGTCCTCCCATAATACATCCTATCTTCTGATAGAATAGCTTTCATATACATACCAAAATATAAATTTTTTTAGTTAAAAACATGGTTCAAACATATGACTGAAAATATCCTAAGATATTCTAAGAAGTATATCTTAGGATATATCCTAAGAAGTATACTCAATCTACCCCTCATGGGTGTTTGCTGTTCATTTCTGCTATATACCTGGAAATGTGTCAGGAAAAGTATACATATTTAAATAACATTTGTTCAATGGCTGAACCTACAGGTTACTTTTGTTGTTGTTAACCAGATAATTGTCTTTGTCACTGATATATTAATATAAACTAGCTACATTCCTTAAGAGTAGTTTTAACTTTAAATGTCTGGATATTTTCTATTAGCTCCATGTACCATATTAAAATGAGATTTTACTTTGGTAATATTATATTAAGGCAATAGAATTAAAATAAATGGTGTGCAACATTATTAAAAATAGCATTTATTAGCACTTCGTAGTTTTAAGACTAATTATGCATACATAAAATGATTTGAAGTCACTTATTATATTTACATAATCAAATTAGTTCAGGTACTATAATGTTAAATAATTTTAATGTGTCTCTTCTAATATTCAAATCATTAATATAAATGATTCTCCTGATATTCAGGAATGTTTCTTTAATCCATCGTGTTGAATAAAACACAAATGTAAATAAAGTTAGACCTTTAAAGCCCATAAAAACTAAACAGTCAAAGATGCTCTATTTTCTTCCTGTCATCTGTAAATTACAAAATGAAAACATTTGCCATATGTATGCTGAAATTAAGATCACTTCCTTATAGATATTGTAATTGGAACAATGTGGTTAATTTATTGAAGCTGAATTTCTCTCAAGTTTGGGTTCTCATGCTTTGCTGATGTCGTAAGCATAATTTTAATATTTCTAAGGGGTAATCTAGTAAAGAACATTGTTATGACTGAGTGATTCTTAATTTAGGAAAAAAGGTTGACTGCTAAATATTTGTACATGTTCTGTTTCTGTGACATATCTCCTATGAAAAACTGTTTCTTCTTTCCATGTCCCTTTTTGGTTTTATATTGTGTGCTTGTGTATGTGTTTTTGTGTATGTGTTCTTCCTTTTCTTCTTTTAGTTAAGAAGTTTGAATTTGCCTCTTTTTTGTGATCTCATTTTTGACCAATATCCATGGCAAAAAAATCTGTCAAAGACTTTTAAATGCCTACTTTTCATAAGACAGTTCTATTAGGCTTTCTAGAGGCAGCATTTTTAGTCATTTTCTTTTTTAATATTTGATCTTCACAGCTTATAGATACCATCTATTGGATGTTATAGACCAACTGATTGAATCACATAACATACTAGGATACATAGGCATAGAGTCCATATTTTAAATTTGAATGTTACCAGTGTCAGGTAGGGAATACTTTTATATGCATTGTCTAACACTACAATGTTACCTACATTTATTTAAGTCAAGAGAACAATTTACATATTTTTGTATGCCTTCCTTATATAAATTTATTCTAGGAAGAAATCTAACAGTTCCTAAGAAGTTGTTGGTGGATCCTATTTGTCCTGCAAAAGTTTACTTGCCAAGAAACAGGATAAAAAATCATCCTGGTATTGAAAATTTAGAAAAGCAAAAATATCAAATGAAATGGATCAAGTGTTAAGGTTATAACTCTGGCTTCATTACCTATCATTCTCCTTTAACTACATAAATGAGACCTTTCAGAATGTATTTGTTAGGATTAGCAACAATAGTCCTAGTGATTATATTGGATTACAATAAAATTATATGACCTCTAGGAAAATAATACTTTTAGATATTTTATGATTCATTAGATAATGTTATTGTATAATTGAACATTTTTTCTTCAATAAGTAATCATGTTTTAGTTCAGTTGCTCATGATGGAAAATAACCTTTTTAATTAATAAATTTTAAATGTGATTTTCAGAGCCTCTTATCTTTTTCATTATGTCTTCCATCTACGCATTTATTGAAAAGAGGTAAGATATGTATAATGCAAATTAAGTTCATACCACTCTAGAGCTGTTAAGCCAGGTATTCAAATTCTTTTCCAATTCAAATGCAGTCTAAAGCTTAAAGTTATTACTGGTAATGAGTAATTTAATTTTCTTAATTTAATTAAACTATGTTTAATTCAGTTACACGAAGACATTCTAGCAGTCTTTGAAAACACATATGATGATAATATCCATGGGTTTAAGAAAAATATTGTGTTGCAAATATTCTTCATTCTATTGTGGAATCACTGAAGGATAATGGTTCTTGAGTCTTGAATAAAATTCTCTAAAAGATGATGATTAAAACAAATCACACAGCAAACAATAGAGAGTAAAATTAACATAAGGTAAGATTTCAGATTGAGCAAGAAAACTTGGATGACACTTAAAGCTCGCTGCAAAACAAGATCAATAGAGCACAAGAGAATCATTTTCCCCCCCAAAGGAATAAATTAAAAGTCGGAAAAAAAATTAAAACAAAAACTTAAGGAAGTCAATGTCTGCCTGCTTTCTTCTAATTTCTTCTCTATGAATTATGCATGATGTAAACAACGCCATGTGAAAGTTTGTATTAGGTTCCACTATGTAGTGTGTGTGTGTGTGTGTGTGTGTGTGTGTTTTAAAACACATTATTATAAAAACTTATCCATATTCATGGAGAAAAAATTTATAGTGGCCTTTCTTTCTTAACTAAAACTTATATATTGTATTTCTCAAAGGCAGGGAACACTGGGGCCACTTATGAATAGTGTCTGTGCAGTGGCTAATGGGCCCAAAACATGGAGTGCAGGCAGCCCCATCTCCAGAAATCGATCAGCCCATTCCATTCCACCTGACAAAGGTGTTTTATACCCAAAGGCTTTGGGGACGATGTCTTGATGATCTTACAGAGTACACAATCAAAGCCTTCACTATGTGTTTTAAAAGCAGAATCTCAATTCCCAAACTTTCCCATGTCCCTCTTCACTTCCTGTTCTTGTTGATTTTGGGGCTTTTGTTTCCCACCCCTTCTACAATTATGTCTACCCTGCTTTTTCGTGTATGCACTTTTCTCTCTTAGACACTACACTATTCATTTCTTCTTTTTTTTTCTGTTATTCAAGTATTCTACTCTCACTAAAGTTTTTTACTTTATTTGCTTTTCTTATCCTATATCTTCTCATCTCTCTTAAATATTACTTTGAAAATATATTAAACAAAATATACTGTTTGCTCATTTATCTTTTTAAAAGGCACTAAAATTTATTTTCCTCAAACATAATGTAAAAGAAGAGCCCTGTGGCCCTATAGTCTTGATACAGAGGGATGAATTTAAGAGTGTCATAAAATAGAGAAGTGGAATAGCAGAAAAAAGGAGATTAATACAAAAATTAAAAAATAAAATAACAGCTGCAAGATGAAAATAGGGTAATTCAGTGTCCCAGAAGTAATGATAGGTAGATAAAGAAATGTGCATGGGAGGCGAGAATAAAGGTCAGAATGAAAAAATAAGTTCAACTATTCTGACCTGAAGAGCAAAAGCAACAACTGTATAAGGAGATTTGAACAGATAAGAAACATTTGAGGGGACCTAAAATCGACTTTACTCAGATATTTTGACATGAAAGATGAAAAATAAGACCACAATTACTAAACAAAGGAAATATCCAAGGAATAAGAAATGAATAGATTAGAAGCAAAAAATGTTATCAACCAGTTTCTTCTAGTGATTTAAAAATTAGGGAAAGGGAAAAACTTATTTATTAAAAAAATATATATCTAGATAGTTTGCCATGAATGGTAAACTACAATGTCTACTCCACTTTGATACATTCTAGCATTGCTATCTAGTCATAAAAATGGCTTCATATTATACATATCTTTGTAAATTATAGGCAAAGAGAAAATGGAAATTGTCCAGAACTGTCTTAATCTGTTTTGTGTTGTTATAGCAGAATATCTGAGACTGGGAAATTTATAAAGAATAGAAGTTTATTTATCTTATAGTTCTGCAGGCTGAGAAGTTCAAGGACATGGCCCTGGCTACTGGTGAGGATTTTCCTGCTACATCAACATGACAGAGAATGTCAAAGGGGAAGTGGACATGTGTGAAGAGGCAAAACCGGAGGGGCATCCATAAAAGGGTATCCTTAGAACATAGACCCAGTGCAGCCATATCCTTTGTGGTAGTATAACAAACATATATTCCTCATTTCCTTCAGAGACGTCATCAGAATGACCTGTGTCATTCTGAATGTCCATATGTCTATTAGCATTTTGGTCACAACTACTTAGCCAACCTTTAAGAAGTTCCAAACTTTCCCTCATCTTTTTGTGTTTGTTTGAGTTCTTACCAGAATCACTTTTTTTTTTTTTTTTTTTTTTTTTTAGAAACAGAGTCTCGCTCTGTTGCCTGGGCTACAGTGAGTGCCGTGGCGTGAGCCTAGCTCACAACAACCTCAAACTCCTGTGTTCAAGCTAGCTTCCTGACTCAGCCTCCCGAGTAGCTGAGACTGTGGATGCATACATCACCACACCTGGCTAATTTTTTCTATTTTTAGTAGAGACCGGGTCTCGCTCTTGCTCAGGCTGGTCTGGAACTCCGGACCTTGAGCGATCCACCCGCCTTGGCCTCTCAGAGTGCTAGGATTACAGGCGTGAGCCACCGCGCCCGGCCCAGAATCACCCTTAATGCTTCACTTGTGGTAATACAGTCTTTTTCTAGCCTGCTTCTCCAACCTCTCTGCCCATTACCCAGTTCCAAAGCCACTTCCACTGTATCTGTATGGCAACACTCCACTCTTGGTATCAATTTTCTGTCCTATTTGCTTTTTGTATGACAGAATGTGCAAGACTGGACAATTTATAAAGAAAAGAGTTTTATCTAGCTCATGGTTGTGCAGACTGGGAAGTTCAAATGACACAGTTCTGGCCTCTGGCGAGGGCTTTAATTTTATGTCATAACATGGTGAAGAAGGTCAAAGGGGAATTGAACACACGTGAAGAGGAAAAACCTGAGGAGCATCCTTTTTTAACAACCCATTTTCACAAGAACTAATCTATTCCCATGAGAACTAACCTAGTCTTATCAGAAGAAGAAATCACTCACTATGGTAAGAACATCACCAAACCATTCTTGAGGGATTTGCCCTCATGACCCAAACTCCTCCCACTAGACCCCACCTTGCAGCACCACCATATTGAGAATCAAATTTCAACATGAATTTTGGTCGGGACAAACAAACCATATCCAAACCATAGCAAAACCCTAATAGGATACTGAGATTCTCTGACACTTAGAGAAAACAGGAATATTGTTAATACCAACAGAGATTATAGGTTATTTTCATATCTATGTAGGAAACAGTAACCACTCAAAATTATACTTTGTTTATATTACTGACACCATTTCATTTATCGGAGAAGAACTAATATAAATATCTCAAATTTTACCCATAAAAGCTTATGTCTGGACAATGTAATAGTCACCACAGGAAACAAATTTTCATTGGAGGCCTATGATATATCATTCTTTTGTCTTATAACTTTTCTGTTAAATTAGATTACAAATCACTCCTGGGTCCATATCTCTAATATTTCTATTATATTATATAATGTACAATTTCCTCACTTAAGCTGATTATTTTTACATTTCTTCAATTATTATTTTTTTAATTTCAGTAATCACATGTATCATCTTTCTGGAAACAACTGACATGTGCGATGATAGTTCCATGTACACAAAAAGATTAGATTTATTATTCTAGAATACTGAGTAATATGTGAGGGTATGGCTGACTTGCTGAGGCTGCCAAAGCATTTTTGCCCCATACATAGCATGTTAGAATAGAAATTCATCGAGTAGATTATAAGAAAAAAATTAGTTTTTCAAGAACTGTGGAATCGAGGAATCTAGTTCTTCATTCTTATATGTTCCAGGTACAGTTCTTGAGATAAAAGTACAGAGAAGAATACAAGAAAAGCCCCGATTGGGTGCAGTTATATAAATAGATAATTTATATTTATTATAAAAATTAGTAGAATAGCAACATAAACAACATGCTTTAGCAACAGAGAGAGGGGTCTGTTAACTCTGGTGCCTTAGGAAGTCTTCACACACACACACACACACACACACACACACAAATATGTTTACGGTAAGATTTTTACTTAAACACCTTTATTGAGATTAACATAACAAAAGTTAATCCATTTAAAATCTACAATTTGGTAGTTTTTGTATATTCACAGCTGTACAACCATCACCAAAATCTAATTTTAGAAAGTTTTCATCCCTCCAAAAATAAACCCCACAAAAATTGGGAGTTACTTTCCATCTAACCTTCTTCCTCACCCTAAGCAAACACAAATCTTCTTTCTGTTTCCATAGATCTGTGTATGTGGGCCATTTTATATAAATGGAAACATAAATAAGTGATCTTTTGTGACTTGCTTTTTCACTTCCCATAATATTTTTAAGATTCATCCATGTTGTACCATGTATTAGTGCTTTATTTTTTATGGACAAATAATATTCCATTGTCTAAATATATTTTGTTAATTTAATTTGGTTGTTTCCACTGTTTGGCTATTGGGAATAGTGCTGCTATGAACATTTGTGTACAGGTTTTTGTTTGAACACTTGTTTTCAATTCTTTGAGGTATATACTTAGGATTGGAATTGCTAGGAACTGCTAGGAGTGTTCTAAGAGGAACTACCAAAACTGTTTACCATAGTGGCTGTACCATTCGACAATTGCAAAATCAATGTATTTGTTCCAATTTCTTGGTAACACTTGTTGTCTTTTTTATTACAGCCATCTGAGTGGGTAGGAAGTGGTATCTGATGGTTTTGGTTTGCATGTAGCTAATAATGTTGAGCATCTTTTCATGTGCTTATGAGCTATTTATATTTCTACTTTGGATAAATGTTTGTTCAAATGTGCTAACTATTTTCCATTGAGGTATTTATCTTTTTATTACTGAGGTGTAAAGTTCCTTATATATTCTGGATGTGAGTTCCTTATAATATAAAGGATTTATCAATGTTTTTCTCCCCTTTTGTGGACTGAACTTTTATTTTCTTAATAGTATGATTAGCAGCACAATGTTTTTTCATGTTGATGATGTCCAATTTATCTATCCTTTTCTTTCATCACTTGTATTTTTGGCATCATATCTAAAAAATCCTTGCCTAATACAAGGCCACAAAGTTACTCATATATTTTCTTCTAAGAATTTTAGAGATTTAGCTTTTACATTTTGGCTTATAATCTATTTTGAGCTATTTTTTGTGTATAGTGTAAAGAGAGAGTCCAATTTCATTTATTCTCTTATGTCGACATTCAGGTATCCAAGCACCATTTGCCAAAAAGATTATTATGTCCCTATCAAGTTTTCTTGAATCCCTTGTCAAACCTAATTGACCATAAATATAAGGGTTTATTTGTGGAATCTCATTTCTATCCACTTGATCTATATGTCCATCCTTATGTCAGTACCAGACAGTCTTGATTATTTTCTCTTTGTAATAAGTTTTAAAATTGGATATACCATGGAGTACTACTCAGCCATAAAAAGAAATGAATTAATGTCTTTTGCAGCAATTTGGATGGAAGTAGAGACCATTATCTTAAGTGAAGTATCTCAAGAATGGAAAAACAAACACCATATGTACTTTCTAATAATTTGGAACTAATTGATGGGCACACATGGGCACAGAAAGAAGTAAAAATCATTGGAAATCAAGAAGGGGGTGGGGGAAGAAGGAAAAGAATAAAAACCTACCTAACTTCTTAAGTCTTCTGATCCATGAATGTAGGATATTTGTGTATTTACTTAAATACTCTTTAATTTCTTTTAATAATAATATGTAGTTAGTAGACAAGTCTTACTTACACTTATTTTGTTAAATTTTTCCTGATTATTTTATTCTTGTTTACAATATTGTAAATGGTATTGCTTTCTCATTTCATTTTTTTGGATTTTTCATTGATAGTATGTGGGAATTCAATTAATTTTAAATATTGATTGCATACTTTCCAGCAATGGTTAACTAGTATATAAGGTTTAACAGTTTGTAGTGTATTCCTTAGGAATTTCTAGATACAAGATCATGGCCTCTACAATAGAAATACATTTATTTATTCCTTTCCAGTCTGGACAACTTTTATGTCTTTTTTTGCCTTGATTAATTATCTTGGTTAAAAATCTCGAGTGATGTTGAATAGTAGTGTCAAGAGTGGACATCCTTGTCTTCTTATGGATCTTGAAGAGAAAGTTTTCATACTTTTCCAAGTAAGTGTGATGTTCATTATAGGTTTCAGCAGATGACGTTTTTCAGTTGGAGGAAGTTCAACTGAGCAGTCACGCGGAGGCTTCCACAGAGAGTGAGGCTCAGATCTTTGCTATTGGCGTCCTGCAGTGGACTGAGAGGTGCTTGGACTGTGAACTTCCTGATTGCCAGCCCTCTATGGTGCTGCTTGCCTAGTGATGTCATCAGAATGGGGTACACCCCGAGTCACAGGGACAAAGAACCTGCTTGGGCAACTTGGGAACAGCATGCTTCTCCCTGGCACAGTCAGGGATTGATCTTTGGGAACCTCGGGACAGGAACAGAGGCCAGAGCCCATAACCCCAGGTCTCAATTGCATTGACTGGGGAAAAGAAGGAAAGATTTGTGAATTAGTCACAGGAGGAGAAGGAGCCCACATGGGCAGATCAGGAGGAGAGTACAGTGTGGGTCCTAGCTGCAGCGTGCTCGAAGGTACCCCTCCTATGAGCTCTCAGCTCAGGCCAGGATCCCAGGCAGGGAACCTCCTGGCCTGCATCACAGTCATGGGGAATCTCCAGCTGACTTGAGCTCCTGCTTGCCAACTGATGCTGGGGGGTGGGAAACCACAGACCAGATGAGGACAGAAAAGAGTGAAGCCCACTCCAGACTACCAGATTGTGAATCTCAGACAGCCCCACCTCCACAAGCAGACTTGCTGGTTGTGGGGAAATGGCTTTACCTGGAAACTGGGAGCAAACCTTTGACTCCTGCTGAAATAGATCCCTTGCCAGATTGTGTGGAGCCTGAGGGCAAATTTACCCAACCCAGCGCCACTGAGCCACATTTCCCCACCTTCCCCTGCTGTGGGAGAGAATAGGACTCACCTGAATTTCCAGGGTCCCACCCATGACCTGGGGCATTCCTGTGCTTCTCCTGAGGGACTAGAGCTGGTCACAAGATCCCAAACAACATTGATGCTTGTTCTTCCTGGTAAGCATCACCTACTGAGAGGGAGGTAAATTTGTATGCCTTTTACAGCATTTACTGACTCAATCATACAGGGTATGATGATTCTCACCCACAAGTACCACCAAGTGCTTCAGAGATTAAACTGGGTGTGCCATTTCAACTTACACTGGTAAGAAGACCACAGGGCTGGGGAAAGAGAAAGGATTTCAAAGACCTCCAACCTTCCTCATCAAAGAGAGTCAGGGAATCTGCCCACTCAAACAGCTTACCACTCCTACAGCCTACAAACAACTAGTAACTGGGAAAACCATCACACCAAGGATCTCTATAATGAAGTCATCCATCCAGAACCTAGATTGCCATCAAAGCATCCACAAGCAAAGCCAAAGGTTATTACACAACATATGCTGCAAACACACCCATATGAACCAGTCAAGGAGAAAAAGCCCTTTCTAAACAAAAGATAATCCAAAAATGAGAAGCAACAGCTGCTCCAAATGAGAAGAAATCAGCAAAATAACTTCAGAATTATGAAAATTCAGAGCAAAAGGTCACCCCCAAAAGAGAGCACTGGCTCTCTAGCAATGGAAACCAACCTAAGTCAGAATATTGAAATGAGAGATAAAGAATTCCACATATGGATTGTAAGTAAGCTCAATGAAATACAAGAGTGAATGGAAAACCAGCACAAAGAAACCACAAAAAAATTCAGGAAATGAATAAAAATTCACTAGAGAAATCAAATTATTAATATTAAAAGAAATCAAATAGAAATTCTGGAAATGAAAAATTCATTCGAGGAAATACTAAACACAGTGGCAAGCCTTAAGGATAGACTAGACCAGGCAGAAGAAAGTATCTCAGAGCTTGAAGAAAACACCTTTGAATTAAACAAGTTTGTCAAAGATAAAGAACACAGAGTTAAGAGGAAGGAAAAAAGCCTATAAGAAATATGAGATTATGTAAAGAGGCCAAACATAAGAATTATAGGCATCCCTGAGGTTGAAGAAGAAAATACACAAGGGTTGGAAAACCTACTTGAGGGAATAATCGAGAAAAACTGTCCTAGTATTGCTAGCAATTTAGATATCCAGGTACAAGATGCTCAATGAACACCTGGGAAATTCATTGCGAAGAGGCAATCACCATGACACACAGTAGTCAGACTAGCCAAAGTTAACACAAAGGAGGAACTCTTAAGAGCCATAAGGTGAAAATATCGGGTAACTTACAAAGGAAAACCCATCAGGATAACTGCAGTCTTCTCAACTGAGCCCGTATAAACCAGAAGGGATTGGAGCCCCATCTTCAGTTTTCTTAAACAGAATAATGGCCAGTCTATAATTTTGTATTCTGTAAAACTAAGTTTCTTATACAAGGGAGAAATAAAGACTTTCTCAGACAAGCAAATACTCATTTGATGAGAAACTATATGTGTGTATTGGGGTATACCTTCAATTCTTAAGATTACAGATCTGCTTCAAGGTCAGCCAGAGGTGAATAAATGAGGCTTTCTCATATCTTTTCTGGGTATGCTCATAAGCATGCACGTGTGCACAACTTTTTAGATTCCCATGAATATTTCAGAACAATTCAAAAATCCCTGTCAACAACTCATTATCCAGATATTCCTTTTAAGTTTTTGTCAAGGCACTTGTGTGCCCCAGATGTATTGAGCTTTGGGCAGCTACAATGTTAAACATTTGCCCCTAATTTTTTACAAACATGGAGATAGGGAATTTTCTTGCAGAACAAAACTCTGTCATTTCAAATAATGACACTATCCTAAAAATGGGGCTTTTCCAAGGAGCTGTAAGAGTAGAATAGCGACAGTGTTCTGTGGATAGGCTTTTACAAGGAACTCCTAACTCCTCCAGTTGCATGGTTGCTGGTTTTCAAAAGTATCTTGCAGCTGAGGAAAGGTTCATAAGAAGGATAAAAGAGCACAGAAAGTCAAAAACCACAAAGCCCCCTATTCTAACAAAGGTTTAGCAGTTTTCCTTGAATATACATTACTCAGATTATTGCAAGACTTTAGGTACCCTTTAGAATTTTGAAAAAGTTGATTTGATAATTTTTGTGACTGTTTTTATTACCTTTATTGAACTGAAGATCAATGGAGGTCAATACTATACTACTCTTTAAGATCTATCTACTAAAATTCTTTAAAGAGCAAATATTTCACACTTTTATAAGTTATAGGATAAAGTGATTCCATGAAGAGCCTAGCTATGAGTAAAAGCACCAAAAATATAAGAATATGAGATGGGAAAATGACATATTTGAAGACTTCATAATAGTTTACTGAAGCTAGAAATTAGGATACACATGAAGGACAAATGAATTATAAAGCTAAAAAAATAACAAAAGTACACTTCACCCAGCAATGTAAGCTTTAATAGTTATGTAATGAATTTTAACCATGGAAGTGTGGTAATCTGGGGTGGAGTTTGGTGGATGAAGTAAACTTACATTCTTCTTTCTCTTTGCCCCCCCAAATAAAAATTTGTGTATTAATGCTCAACTTTCTGCTTTCCAAGAAAAACCAACCTATTTATACATTTGTAGTTTTCTCTGTAAAAACATTTGATAAATACAGCATAGTCCTTCATAATGATTTCCACTTCAGCTAACTCAGATACTACTTAAATGCTAGAGTCAATGGGAAGCTACTAGAAATTGTAAGTTTCAGAGGTCTGGTGTCTATTATAATAAGTTTGGGTAGCACAAATATTTTATCTAACAGTAAACTATCTTCTTGGGGCCGATTCCAATCACTGCCATGGCATCTCCTCAGAGAAAACTTTCCCAACCACTATTTCTAACATTTCACCCCTATAATATTTTTCACTCTTCCACTGCTGTATTTTTCTTCATAGCACTTACTGTTGCCTGATATTATGTTTATTTGTTTATTGCTTGTACCGTTGCCCAAAATATGAACTCCAGGAGGCAGTAATTTTGTCTCTTTAATTCACTGGCACTTAAAATTGCCCAGGCATTTACACAGTAAGTGTTCATTAATATCTGGTGAATAAGTAAAGCACTTCCCCAGTTAACAGTGCCCAGTGTAGGAAACTGATCATTCAGGATATGTAAATATTTATGTAGTACTGCATTATCATCCTTTAATTGTTCGTTTCCTGCAGATTGTGAATGAATGATTTACAAGTGCATGTGTTTTTCCCTCTTTATGTCTTAAACTGTGGTAAGATTATATGCCATACTGGATATAGAGAAATGATACTGTGATTTTTGGCTCCAAGATCAGCTGCAACAATGTCACTATACTTTCTCCTGCTATCCTTCCTCTTATAAGTTTGTATTGCTATTAATAGAATTCTGGTAGAGCTGGTGAGATAGGCAGAGGGTAGACAATACTCAATGCTATGACATGCCACACAAATCCACCTTCAGTAACAAAGTTGGGAATGTTGTCAGTAGAGAGCTCTCACCTCTCCACATTCTCTGTAATTATCTTGGCTGAAGAGAGCTGCCTATCTCAAAGATGGTTTTACCTTATGGAAACTCATATTCAATAACTGCCATAGTATACTTTTAACAGGCCATACTGACATTGTACTTCCTTTTGGTGTCATCTGAGACCTTCATTGAGACTGTATCATAGCTCAAGTTATCCATCTGGCCAATTCTGCTCCCTTTTCTGCTCTTCCGCAGGTGGTGATGCCAAGATCCTCCCCCTGATAAACCTTCTCCATGCTGATCTCTAATTGGAGAATCACTATCCTGGGGAATCTTATAAGAATGCTTGTAAAAGTGCCATTGAATTCAATAGAAAATTTAATTTCTAATAAACAATAATCATCTTTCCTGTGTTTCCAGTATGTAAGGAACTTCAAATTAAGAAACCATTTTAATTTAAATGACCATTTCAAAGTTGATCTAAAAACTCCATTGTAAGAATACAAAATAATTTCATAAGTCACAAAATAAAAACAAAAGATTATATTAAATGATGCCAACTCTTATTTTTCTTGTGAAGTTCAAATTCTAAGGTGAGTTAAAGCACCCTAAAAAGTGAACAACATATTTAATAGTTGGAATATCATAAAAATCAGTACAATATTGGGGTCCACAACACGGAGTGGTAATATATTATTTGTGTGTTTCTCTATGTGTGTGAGTGAGTTTCTGAAGTAAGGGAATAGCCAAAATTTGTTTTTTGTAGCTTGTGATTTTGGTAATTTGTCTACTTAGTGGAATTAGTCATAGTCTACATAAAGGTATCATATTCAAGTCAAATTCTAATATTCTTTTCAGTAGATTTATATGAAACTAGTATTATCATAAGTAGGTAATGAAGATAAAGGAAAAATACTTGAACTCATGAATGACTGACTTAGTGTAAATACATAAAGCCACAGACTTCCTTTGGATATACACTGGCTAGAATGAGAATACTAAACTTGAAGAAAAACACTGTATTTTTCCATCTCCGTTTATTTTTTCTATAGGCAAAGCCTCCACTTCAATTAGGTGGTATATGGGGGAAATGTGCACAGAGTACACATAAGTCTCTGGCCCTGCATTGAAGGATGTTGTAAAGCACAAGTTTCATTGTTTCACTGGAGGCTGTAGGTGTTTGAAGGTCCCTTCTCATCAGCATAAGGAAAATAACAAGTATTCAATCAGAGCACAAAACCTCCCCTCTAAACACACTCTCATGCATGCATTGTATGCCAGTTTCTAGCTGTTACTTTGTTTTTAGGGTTTTGTTTCATTGTTGTTTTCACTTAAAGGTAAGGCAATATTTTCTCAGAACTATTACCACTGTTTTCTTATTTCTAAATAGAAAGCTATAAACATAAACACTCTATCTGTCTGTCCATTTCCCATAAATCTGCTGGACCGGTACCATGGCCTGTTAGGAACCAGGTCACACAACAGGAACTATGTTCAGTGACCATGATGAAGAAGGTGGTGTCTTTGGAGGATTCTGCATGTCAAGTAAGAAAAAATGATGTCTGACCTCTTTATATATGCAAAAAATATACCTTCAGAATCTGTCAGTAAGCTGGAAGAAGCAGATATTGAAGAAGTTTTTAGCATTGATACTGAAGCTTCAGTTATTCATTCATTGACCAATGGTGAAATAACCAAAATGGTTCTGAATCAAGGAGATCATAATAGTAATAATGAAGATAATGTTGTTAACATTGCAGAAAAAGTGCCTGCAGACAATATACAAAAACCTACACTGGGGAAAAGAATCCTTACTCAATAAATGGTGCTGGGAAAATTGCATAGCCACATGTAGGAGACTGAAACGGGATCCGCACCTCCCACCTCTCATAAAAACCAACTTACGATGGATAACAGACTTAAACCTAAGGCATGAAACTATAAGAATTCTAGAAGAAAATGTTGGAAAAACTCTTATAGACATTGGCCTAGGGAAACAATTTATCAGGAAGACCCCAGGAGCAATCACAGCAACAACAAAAATACATAAATGGGACCTGATCAAATTAAAAAGCTTCTGCACAGCCAAAGAAACCATCATGAGAGCAAACAGACAACCTACAGAATGGGAGAAAATATTTGCATGTTACATATCCAATAAAGGGCTGATAACCAGAATCTATATGGAACTCAGGAAAATCAGCAAGAAAAAAATCAAACAACCCCATTAAGAAGTGAGCAAAGGACATGAACAAAACTTTTCAAAAGAAGACAGACTTATGGCCAACAAACATGAAAAAATGCCCAACATCTGTAATCATCAGTGAAATGCAAATCAAAACCACAGTGAGATATCACTTAACTCCAGTGAGAATGGCTTTTATCAAAAAGTCCCAAAACAACAAATGTTGGCATAATGTGGACAGACAGAAACACTCATAAACTGCTGGTGGGACTGCAAACTAGTACAGCCTCTATCGAAAGTAATATGGAGATACCACAAAGAGCTAAAAATAGAACTACCATTTAATCTAGCAATTCCAGTACTGGACATTTACCTAAACGGAAAAAAACAAAACAAAACAAAACAAAAAAACACATTCTATAAAGAAGACATCTGCACTAGAATGTTTATAGCAGCGTAATTCACAATTTCCAAGATGTGGAAACAACCCAAGTGCCCACTAATACCTTAGTGGATTAATAAAATGTGGTATATGTATATCATGAGTACTACTCAGCCACAAAAAACAATGGTGATCTAGCATCTCTTGTATTACCCTGGATAGAGTTGAAGCCCATTCTACTAAATGAAGTATCACAAGAATGGAAAAACAAGCACCTTAAGTACTCACCACCAAATTGGTATTAATTGATCAACACTTATGTGCACATATAGTAGTAACATTCATCAGGTGTCAGACAGGTGGGAAGGGGGAGGAGGGGATGGGTATATTCACATCTAATGATGTTATGCGCACAGTCTGGGGGATGGACATGCTTGAAGCTCTGACTCGGGCGGGGCAAAGCCAATATATGTAATCTAAACATTTGTACCCCTGTAATATGCTGAAATAAAAACAAAAAATCCCAAATTGGAAACATTTCTTGTCCCAAGCATTTCAGATAAAGGATACTCAACCTGTACTGATTTTCAAAATAGACTTGTATATATAGATTAAATATTTTTCTCTTTTGTATACTGCAATGCACCATCCAATTGTGCATGTATGCATGTGTACAATGTAAGCATCAGTAGCATTTTACATCAATATTCACTCAATATTCCATATTTAATATGAAATCAAGTATTCATCAAGTGTAGAATTTGGTCCTATACAGAATCACTCAAGATAGTTTTTGTTGTTATTGTTGTTGTTGATGACGATGATATTCATGTGTGCTGATTAAAAACAAATCACTCCTAGTACATTCACTTGTCTCATCAGGATACAAAAGCCTTAAAATAACTACACAGGGTCATGTTGCAAACTGCTTGGCATGATTTCATCAACTGTGAACCCTGTGCCAGTCTTGGCATTTGATTCTTCTTCTACAGTGGTTGCTATGGTAAGTAATTGTGAATATTCTTTTTCACATTAAATGAAAAGGAAGTTAAATAATATGAAGGATTACATAAAAATGGTTATAGATATGAAAACTGATGTTAAATTTCTGGGACACAAAAATACAGTTTGAATAGGCACTGATTCACTAGATTATTTTAACCCAAAGACATTCTTCTAACTTACAATGAAATCAGCACCATAATCAGGCCCACAATTTAAATAAAATATAGTGATGGCCAGAAGTGAGAAAGGACACCTAAGACACAGCCACTCTTCAAAAGACTCAAAGAGTTTGTCTCACTAATACAACATGAGGTATAAGTGAATGAAACCACAGAGTGCTCAAGCACTATGACCACAAGACATGACTATGGTTTCAGAAATCATTTCTTGATATAACTCAGATTCTGAAACTTTCTTTAGACAAGTATCACCTTCAATAGTGTTTTCAAGGTGGATTGCAACCCTCATTTACCAGCCACTATCAATCCAGTACCATCGTGGAGCTTCCAGATTACAACTGTCAAAATCTGTCTCAGTTGGCTGCATGGCACCAATTATTTAGATATGGGCAAGGCCATCTTCTAGAATGGAAATGGCTTTCTATTATTAGGGACCAATAAAAATAGGTGTAGAGAAATGAATGACAGAAAGAACGTAGCTGACAATATAGGGCATGTAAAACAGGGATATCTTAATTATGCAGGTGGGAAAGAAAATCCTTCAGAAGTCTTTCACTTTAGATCAGAATTCCATTACTATCTGTTTTACTTCTTATACTCCTTATGTTTTATTTAATATCAAGCCCAGCTTTATGTATTCAAGCAGTAGTTATTTGTCTAATATCTTAATGTAACACATTCAGTGCCTATGAACGACTGATGGTAAAGTAACTACATGATTTCACTCACACCTCAGAAACCAGGGAGTTGTGGTGCCCCCAGTAAACTGTAGAATGTACATCCAACCTAAAGTCATTCATGTTTAATTTCTTTTGAAATATCTGTTTGGCAAAAGAAGCACATTTAAAATCTAGATTTCTGTGGGCTACAAGTTTTGATAGCTCTGGTAAATCATGTGGTTAAATGACTGATGGCCCCTTTTCTCCTCTCTCTTTCCCTTTGAGGTGGTCGGTCATGCTGGACTGTTCTAAAAGGTCGCACCCCTCTTGTGAGCCCCTTACCCCACTTTGTTTTTCATCACATCACTTGTTAGTATCTGACACTACGGAACATTTGTGTTTTCGTATTTTAGTCTTCCCTACTAGAGAAATAAGTTTTGTGAGCTTAAAGACTTTGTTTGGTCTCTGCTTTGTCCTAAACAATTAGAGCAATTCCTGGCTTATGATGGGCGCTTAATAAACTTTTGTTAAATGAGCAAATGAATGAATAATTTTTAAAACAGGCAAGAATAATAGATATATTATTAAAATTCAAATTAAAAAGTAGAGAACATCCATGTATCTAATTTGAAATGGTAGATATTTTATCAAGCTTCTGAACATAGCTGTTTCTCAGGAGAAAAGATAGCTAGAACAAAAAGATTGAAGTTTATTTCCCAGCACTTGTTAAGGGATTTCTGAAATATACTTTCATATTGTATTCTCTAACACTGGTTCTTGTAGAATCCACTAACTTGCACTCATAAAAAAATTAAAAGAAATGAAAGATACAGACCTTCTGCCAAATTACTGTCTGGCATAAGTATGAGATCAATCATAGTAATAAGAGCTACCTAAAATAATATAAATTTATTTTTGAGCCTAAGTTATATAATAGATTATTCTGTTTGCATATAGCTGATATTAAATATATGCTCATTGAAGAGATGGAGGAAAAAGATTTAATCAAAGTACATTAAGATGGACATACGATAGATTTCAAATTTATTATGATTTTCAACTTGTAAGTCACTAATAATATATCACTTGAATATCTAATTGTAATAGCAATGGTCTTTCCAGTTACTGAGCCATACTAAAATTTATTTATTGCTCTTTCTCTCTCTGCCACCTCCTTCCTCTCTTCTTTTCTTTTTCCCTCCCTGTCTCCATTTCTCCCTCCATCCTTCTCTCTCCCTTCCTTTCTAACTTCCTTCCTCTTTTCTCCTGTTTCTTCTCCGAAAAATCTTCTACCCGAAGACATATTGCATGCTCATCTTCTGTTGGCCATACAGCCATTTTAGGGGGAAAGGCATAGATAGCCCTTAGGATGGTGCATTTGGCTAACTAATAATGACAGTGACTAAGTCAGCATGGACATTTAATTTAGGGTGACATATTCAAATGCCCATTGTTGTCACTAGTCTAATTTGCATTTTTAATGAAAGCGATATTTGGGTCTGTTTCCTGGATATATGCATTTACCATTTAATTGGATCCATCCTATGACAGGCAACTTGAAAAAGAATCATTTATCAACTCCTTCAAACCTCAATAATTATTCGCAAAAGTATTTACTTATGTGTACTCTCTTTTTATTTTTGATAGTGCTCAAACTAATACATTATCTCTAATTTGGGGGGAAATGAGATAAATATTTCAGCAGTCTTCACACATTTCAAAGTTTCCCTTTTAATATTCAATTTTATTACTATATAGAATTGTAATATCACTAATTTTTATATCTCATTTATTGATAAATATTTTAAATACAGTTGAGCACACGGTTTAACGGGTTTTGACAAACGTATTCCCCTAACCTAATCCACTGTCTAATCAAGATGTAAAACAGTTCTATCATCTCAGAAAATTTCTTTGTTCATGTTTCCAATCAAATCTCTCTCTTCAACTCCAAATACAATTCTCTGGTTTTCTACCATGATAAAGTTTGCCTGATTCTGAATTACATAGAATTAAATCATACTGAATGTACATTGTTAGTGCCTGACTTTTTTTACTCAACATGCTTTGAGATTCATTCATGCTGTTGAGAGTATAGTCTGTTATTTATTAATTACCCCAAAGAAATTAATCATGTTAATTAATCTTATTAATCATAGAATGTACCCCATTTGTTTATACATTCTGCTATTAATAGACATTTGAGTTGTTTCCAGTTCTATGACCATTATGAACAAAGTTATTTTTAATACATTGCAGAGCCCTTTTTGTGTACATAAATTTTAATTTCACTTGGAAAGATGACTAGAGGTGTCCTCATTGGTTAGTCCATGCTGATTGCTTTTTAAATGGACTAAAGTAGAATTTTTCAATATGGTTGTGCATTTTTACACTGCCACCAAATTATTTTAGATTTCCAGTTGCTTTACAGCTTTGCCAACATGTCTTTTTGTCAACATGGTAAGTTTTATGATATTAGCCCTTTTGTGAATGTACCTAATTTTGGTTTGAGCATACATTTTGCCATGATTTATTTTGAGTGCATTTTTCATGAGCTCATTTGTATAATATCTCCTTTTGTAATAGGTTTGCAGAAGTCTTTTGTCCATTTTTTTAACATTTCACTGTTTTATTTTGTTTATATTATTTTGTTATAAGAATTTATTATATATCTTAGATATCATTTATTTGTCAGAGACATACATTACTTATACATTCCTCATTCAACTCAATTTCTGATTGCTGGTTTTGGATGGGCAGTAGTTTTTATTTTATATGATTACTATTTTGTGTGTGTGTGTTTTGTGTAAGAAAACTGTGCAAGGATCAGGCACAGTGGCTTACACCTTTAATCACAGCACTTTGTGTGGCTGAAGAGGGAGGAACACTTGAGGCCAGGAGTTTGAGACCAGCCTGAGCAATATCACAAGACCCT
Source organism: Eulemur rufifrons (assembly GCF_041146395.1). NCBI lineage: Eukaryota > Metazoa > Chordata > Mammalia > Primates > Lemuridae > Eulemur > Eulemur rufifrons. The sequence goes on along the minus strand of NC_090999.1, from coordinate 72,786,235 downwards.
GTCTCTACAAAAAAAAAAAATAAATAAAAACTAGCCAGGCCTGGTGGTATGTACCTGTGACCCTATCTACTCAGAAGGCTGAGTCAAGATGATCCTTTGAGTTCAGGAGTTCCAGGCTGTAGTGATCGACAATCATGACACTGCGCTCAAGGCCTTGGCAACATAGTGAGACTCTATCTCAAAAAAGAAAAAAAAGAAAAAAAAAAAACTTTGCCCATATCAAGGCCATTAAGATATTTTTACATAATTCCCTGAGAAGCTTTATATATTAACTTGTACTTTTAGATTTAGGCTCCAACCTAAATAAATTTTTATATTTGATGTATGATAGAGGTTGATTTTTTTTCTTTCCATGCAGCTTTTAAAATATTTTAGCAACATTTCCTGAAAAAGAGTATTATTCTCCAGTGAATAGTTTTGGCATGTTTGTAGAAAATCTACCATATGTCTATTCTGACCTTCCTCTTATGTTCCACTAATTGATTTGTTTATTCTTATGTAGGTACTAAACTGTATGAATTATATAGAAAAACTTATAATAAAATCAAGTAAGTCATCCATCTTTGTTCTTTTTCAAGATCATTTTAGCTACTCTTGGTCCTTTACATTTCATAACAATAAAGTTAAATTAACATTATTTCTAAGGGAAACAAAGGACCTCAGTATATTGATTGAAACTACAGTGAATCTATAGCTCAGTTTGGAGAGCACTGACTCTTCATATTGAGTTTTTAAGTCCATGATCATGTTATAGATCTCCATTTATTTAAATTTTTAATTTCTCTCAGCAATGTTTGGTAGCTTTCATTTTACTGGTCTTGCACACTTTTCATTTAATGTGATCCTCAATAGTTTTTTATAAATGTTATTTTAAATATTTTTACATTTTATTTTCCGATTTTTCCTATACAGCATATGAATTATTTATTTTTATATTAGACTTCTATTTTGCAACCTTTCTAAATTCAAGTATTAGCTTTAATGTTTGTATATGTTAGATATTTTTTAATTTGCTATGTACATAATCATATTGCCTGCACATGAATACACAATACTTCATTCTTTCAATATTTATAAATTAACTGACATTCCAGTTAGCTATAATATAAAATAGCAATAATCTCTTTAATGATCAGTTGATTATTCTTTTAGAGACGATCCAAAGATCTTTAGTTTAAAGGCAGTGATCTTTTTTTTGGCTAAGAGTATATGAGTGTTTTCTTGTCACATGAGTAACTCAAAAAGTAGAAGCAGAATAGTAAAGGTTCAATTCATTGATTTTTGTGGAGGTTCTATTCAGTAACGTAGTTCATGGATTTTGTGATGACTGATAAGATTGTTATATTTGCAGGAAAAATTGCTTATACGGAAGTCCAGACACATTCAGGTGAACTCTTTCTTTAGGCTGTAGATCATGACATGCTAACAATTTATTTTGTTTTGTTTTTAGGTGTGCATTCTTTTTCTTCTCAGCAATTCCTTTATGGTCACCTGCCCTTCTTGTTTCACTCATCTCCCTCAATCTTAAAAAAAGTTTGGGAAACTTGTATATGCCTGGGAAAATCTTTAGTCTTAAACCTCAACCACATTGTAGACCTGTCTGAGTTTCAGACAAGTGAAGTGAAAGGAATTTGGTATTTTCTGAGATATGAATATTATTATTAATACAGTTTCATGCAATTTTCTGCTTACTGTAAATGTTTCTTGATGGACAACATAAGACTGTATTAGTAGGATGAAGAAAGGAAAGAAAGGGGCGGCTTTGGGAAGCAGCATTTGTGTTCCTCAAAAGTGAGAACAATTGTCTGTTGTTAATTAATAAGACATTCATGTCATATCTTTAAGGTGGCTTCTCAAATGATTTGGATACTACTCTACAAAGTATTTCTAATTTTTCTGAGTAGGATATTTAATTATTCCTATAGTTTTAATGTATTACCACATATAGCATTTAATTAGAATACACTAAGCAGTTGGAAAAATATTTGAAACTAAATTTATATTAAAGTTAAGATTTTTTTTCAAGTGGATGAATGTCCATTAAACATAGAAAAAATGTTTGGAAGAAGTGTGAATATGTGTTTCTTTACATGGCTACTAAATAAAATATAATGAGTAGACGATCACATCTCCCTTTTTCTCATGGAGGCTCAATGTTCAAGGCAATTGTTTTTTAAATCTCAGCTATCTAAAATTTTTTCCCTTTGTTTTGAATAAATTGTAAGTTTTTTAAAAGTTAATGTCAGCAAATGAAGTTATGGTTCCATACTGGGACGCATTTAAAATACTGAGTACAGTTTGGCTGCTGCTGTTTTTTTTAGTTTAAAATGTATGGCTTGGTGCTATAAAGTAAAAATTATGGAGTTATTTGTGGAGAAACTCAAAAAGTTTCACAAGCGACTGAAATAAAACACTTGGAATAAGTTTAGTGGGGGGATTGGAATCTCCAAAAAATTAACATTTTTCTTCTAATTTTAACAACTGAAATGTCCTATTCTAGTACCTAAAAGTATTTATTGCATACTATGCCAGATTATAAAATACGTATTTTTAAAAACAAATCTATATATTGACTTTTTTATCAATCATCTAATTGTGAAACCAAAATTAGAGTTCTTTGGTTTGAAAACAACACTTAAAGCCTCCAGATAACTTTCATTACTTACCTTAGCTTTGTGGGTAGTATTTTCATGCAAATAGTAAGGGCACGTTTTACATTTTGTAAAAGTTCCTGGTTCTATTTTAATGCTCTGTGTGTGGCAGTATGTATGCAGTGTAACTTCCTCAAGAATCACTCCTTAAAAAACTGACTTTATACTTTTGTGCTGTGGTGTTTTAAATAAAGCCATGACAGTGTTAAAAACAAACAAATAAAATGCAGTACTCCTGATTTTTCTTTTATTGTTTCTGATGTTTCTTGTTTTTACTTTGTAGTAAAAGTTTTTGAAATTGAATTTTTTCAAATACGTTCATTTGTTATTAAAAATATTATTGAATAAATGAATGGTATTTATGTAGGACAGGGTATTACAACATACATGATTAGAGAGGAAGGAAGAATTTTCACTTATTACATAAGATGATACATCAGCATACTCTACTCAGCCTATGGGTAGACTATAAGCTGCCTTAGCTATTTATTAAAAGAAAATACCTAACACCATGTTTGTACAGACTCTAAGAACCACTTTGTAAAATCTTATCCTATAGCTCATTGACTTTGCTCAACCTAAAATTAAGGTTATTAATTTTATGAAATTCGATTATTTAATTATATCTGGAAGTCTTTGTTTTACTCCATATATGCGTTATAAAGATTATAAGTAAACAGGATGTCTTAAGTAAAACCAATACCTGAAGCAAAAGGTAACAGAAGACAAGGGTGATCTAGACTGAATTAGCAAAGTGTAGCAGCCTCGAATCCAATCAGTGATAAGATAAATGGCCTCAAATGCTAAATAATTTCTAAACACATTCAATAATAATATATGTAAATAGTTTGCCAAGAATTATGGCCATACATGAGCAAGGAAAAATATGATATTTTTCTCTGGGTCCTATGATTTTAAAATAGAAGACACAGGCATTTGAAATAAATCAATCAAGTATTGAAAATGTTGAAATAATGGTAAATATCTTCAAACACTTAAAGATTTTTAATATGTAAGACAGATTATATTTTTTCTAAATAGTTACAGATTTATTATTGATGGCAATTAAGGTCAAATTTTGGGTCAATATTAGAAAGAAGTTATCTAGAATTCCTTAACAATTGAATGTAAACTGCCTGATATGGAGAAATTTCTATCAACAAGAAGTAGGCAAAGATAACTCTTAATTCAGGATCCACATTCCTAGAAGGGATTTTTATTTCAAGAGTGAACCTCAAATCCTATAAAGTCCTTTTCAAGTGTTTCATTCTGTCAATGGAAAAGAAGCAAAACTTGGTAAAGTAATTTAAAGAAGTTTATTCTTAGCCAAATTTGAGGACCATGGCCCAGAGCCACGCTCAAGAAGCCTTGAGCAAGTGGACTCACTGTGTCTGGGTTACAGTTTGGTTTTATACATTTCAGGGAGACAGGAATTACAGCTAAAGTCATAAATCATACATTGCTTTGGCTGGAAAAAGATAGGACATCTCAAAGCAGTTGAGGGGGCGTTGGGGGTGAGGGGATGGCCTATAAGTTATAAGTGGGTTTAAAGACTCTTTGACTTGTAATTGGTTAAAAAAGCTTTGTCTAAAGGCTTGGAATGTTTTAAGTTAAGATAAGGAAGTCTGTTAATCAGAGATAAGCTATGGGTCATATATTTGTTGTGTAAATTGAGGACCTACAGGTTTGTCTTGTATAGCCTTAGGCCTGTTAATGATTTACAAAGGATAACTACAGCAAGGGAGGGGGGTGTGATGAGGCATTGCTGACCGCCCTTCTCTTGGCCAGTCACTCAGTTTTAGGGTATCCTTTGGCCAAGAGGAGGTCCATTCAGTCAGTGGGGAAGAGGGGGTATTTAAGATTTTATTTTATTTCACAATTCTATGTTGAAAAAGATCTGTTTTTAAATTAATATGTACATTTCTCCTCCAAAATATTAAATCACATTGATGTAAAAATTTACAAAAATTGAATATCACATTTAAAAAACAGCACATGAATGAGGTTTTTGCAACATTCATTCATACCCAAATATATTTTATCAGGCCAGAACTGGATGCTTTACACAACTGCATGCACGACTAACAAACACAGCTCTTTGTGTTATCAAATGTCTTGAGGTGACAAAAGTCTCTTCTTCACTTCTCAGATTAGAACAAAAAACAAGAGATAATGACTGTAACTGTCATTCTTTGTAGCTAAATCTCACCTTCAAGCCATAAAATTTAAGAATGTGAGTTTAGCATCAGTGTCAATGAACAAATGGCTGCCTGCTTTGGGCCGTATATCAGTTCAGGGTTTTTAAAGTCATGACTTTAGCATGAAATGCAGAAACTTGAAGTTATTCAAATATTTAGTTGTTATAAAATGCTCCATAAAGAGATTCAATAGAATGTTTACAAAAAAATAAAGATTAAATATACTCACAGCAGCAGACCTCGTTCCTCCAGTAGAATTTTATCATTCTAAGAATGTGGCCATATATAATAAGGATTAACATTAAAATAGAAATCTTATATTTTTCTTTGATCAACTAAAATATTAGTATCAGTTATTACTATCCTCTTCAGAAAATTATCAAAGGAGGTGATTTAATGTTCCCTCCTTCCCAGAGGTTGACCATCAAATTCCATTTAAAATAAAACAAGAAAAAATGCATCATTGATGTTAGCAACAATGTGAAGGTCATAATAATCTCTGAAGGTCAATTTGTTGAACCATAGTTCAGTGCTTTTGCTGTATGCTGGGATGAACTGGGTATTTCACTGCAGCCTATTTCAATTAGGAGTTAACTTGTGAATAATCAAGAAATACTTCACAGATACTTCTAAGTTCCACTTTCCTAATCCAAAGGTGTGATAGGGTGCAGTCAACCATGGTGATTCGACTTGGAACAAGTTATTATCAGATAGAAAACATGATGGTCGGCTGAAAGGTGCTGGGACTTTAAAAGCATCAAATGTTCTACCAAATACACAATATGCACTTTTCCATTTGTGTGTTCCTCAAAATGGATCATTTGCTGTCTACAGTTCAGCCTGTCACGTCAGAGGCTCTTGAACACAGTAAGAAAATATTTCCCAAATTTTGTATTATTCCCATGTAATTAGCCATGTATGATTAAATTCTGCCCCCCTCTCCCCCCCATGGAAACTGCCTACAGACCTCTCTGGCAGAGAAGCTTAAGGCTAATACAGCTTAAGGCTGTATTAAGCCGACTGCCTGGCCTTTCTGCCTCAGGGAATTCAGGGCTGATTTATAAACAATGAAACTAATGCAGTTTGGCAGAGAAATGGGATCACAAAATTAAAAATTTGCAAAAAAAAAGATTAGGAGTTAACACAATGTTGATGTTGAGTTCCTGTATTTGCATATAAAAAGAAGGTCTGTTCTTTTGTTTTTCCTTAGAGACACTGAGCTTTTCATGATCACTTACATTTACAGAAAAGAACTCAGGGAGCTCATAGGTCTACACAAGGCTTTTTAGTTTATTCTTAGAGTTCAGATGGCATTTCCACTATGAAACAGCTACCCTGAATAAATTCAAAGAGTATTCTGGGTATTAACATGCAAATAAGAAAATCAAGCATAGTTTTCAGCTATGGTAATTCTTCCCAGACTATTTTTCTATAAAGAATATCTGTGAGGGACTAAAGCACCCACAAATGAGATTGACTGCAAAGACTGTGATGTTATAAAACTCTATGCAAATATAGAGAAATAAACTTTAAAAGACTCTATCTTGTTCTGCATGCAGACTACTGAAAATATTCTGATGTTCAGAGCACATTAAATAATGCATAGATCAAGAAAGGGTATACCCTGAAACAAGAATAAATTAGAACTTTGTTACAAAATGGGCTACAAATTATCTTTAGATAGCTAGTATCATACACTTGAAGGAAAGAATTGAAAGTTGACTATCAACAAGACTTTCTTACCTCACAGGAGTGTTGTTAGAAAAAAAAAAAAAAAAGACATTCTGACATGACATATTTTAAAGCAGAAGAATAAGTCTCAAAGCAAAAACTACTTCTTCCCTTCATTAGTGAATGCATCAATTTTTAGCATGTCTAGGACTTTATTTGCTGAGAAACGTTAAATGGTATACTATGACCGTTTGGAAAAATGAGAAAATATTTTAAATGTGGTCCACTTACAAGCCATTTACTTTACTAGATAATTAAATGTACTATGGACTATAAAGGCATATTGTATATTTTCTATGACACCAATCCTTTCATGCCTCAGAAAATAATAATATGAAATTCCTATTAGCCCCTACTAATTTAGTTTCCAGTTTAGAGGACAGAGAGAGAGAGACTATACATTGTTGTCTGGCAATAATGATTCTCATTCACTTTAAACTAGGTTTGCCCTTACGGTTCCAACAGTACTAGGACCTAAGAATAACACAAGGCAGAAGACAGAGGACTAGAGGCTTTTCCATCAGGCCTCATCCACTTGGAAGCAGCAAAATAGTGTGTAGAGATTTACAATGTGAACTTTTATCCAAGAAGGAACATGGTAGTTCAACAGAAAAATGAAAGAAAACTTCAGATACTGGGAAAGAGAAGGCAAGCAGGCAGCCTGAGTGGTTGGGTGTGGCTAAAATCCATGAGTGAATCTACAGTACAGGATGGGAGGTGTGAGTGATCCTGTGACACACTTTCAAACTGGAGAACTGTGCAATCCAGGCTATAGGGGAGCACCTTGATTATCTCAAGGCCTGAATCTAATATAGGGAGAAGCTGGGAGACTGTGGGAAGGAATGGCACTGAGAAGTGTCCCACACATGCTCCCAGACCTGTGGGCCAACAGAGAAAGCCACTCCTGATCCTCGCTCATGGAATACTGCATGGGATACTGCCAGATGGCAGGAACAGCAGTTACTGGCATTAGAGAGTCTCATGCTAGGAACTGGTGATCTGGGTCTCAACTAGGGGAGGGGTCCCCACAGCCAGAACTGAGAAATGAGAGTGTAGCATGGTCTCTAGCCACTGGTAGTGGAACTGTTTTACCTCTCTTCATAGGACCAGAGCAGGAGGAGATTTGCCTGAGAGGTGTGGTTTTGACCTAGGTGGCAAGTTGTACAATCTGGGGCATTTTTACAGACTGAAAGCAAACTGTATACGACTTAACTAACTATCCCAATGGGCTATCGAAATCAAGTTGGGGGAAGGAGCCCCACTGGGTCTGGAACATGAGAGTGAAGCAGGTTCCTCTCTAGCTCCCTTGGCTGTGGTATCAAGATTATACTCTTTCCCCATGCTGAAGCTATGGCACACCACTCTCCATTCTTGCTCCACTCTTCACCTGGGCATTTCCCCGGGAGCCTAAGGACTGCTCCCAGATCCCCAGATCCCCAGGGATGGTGCTCTCGCCTGCCATCGAGGGGCCTGATTGCAGGCTTGTTTGCTCCAGCTTCACTTACCTTCACCTTCCACCTCTGAGACAATGTGTGGGACCTGGACTATTGAGCACACCATGGCCTAACCCATTATCTGGAACATCTGAGTATTTCTCCTGGTCAAGAAAGGTCAAGCATAAACCCTACTGCTACCACCATAGCTTGCTCTTGTTTGCAAGCACAACCTGCTGGCCTATTACAATATCTGCTAACACAAAGGAATAGCAATTGGGAAAGATATAATGTTCTCATGATCTCTGCCACCACCATCACCCATACTATCCCAACCACTTAGGAGGTCATGATCCTGTTCACCCACCTGGTATATTGCTACTACAACTGTCACTTGAGAAAGCCACAATACCAAGGCTATTTATAATCAAGGGAATCATACAAAGCCTTCACCACTAAATGCATTGAGAGACAAAGCCAAACAGTCTTATTCAACATAAATCTTAGTCACATCCTCAGGGGAAAAAAGTCCCACTGAAACAAAAGTAAATTCAAAAATGAGAGAATAACTGTTTCTCCAGATGTGAAGAAAGTAGCATAATAATATGGAAAGTGTGAAAAATCAAGGTGTTATGACATTCCCAAAAGAACAGAGTAATTCTCTAGCAATAGATCCTAACAAGAAAGAAATTTTTGAAATGCCAGATGAAGAACTCAAAATACTGATTTTAAAGAAGCTCAATGAGATGCAAAAGAAATCTGAAAACTGATGCAAAGAAAGCAGAAAATCAATTCAGGATATGAATGAATGAAAAATCTGCCAAAGAGACAACAGATATCTTTTAAAAAAATGAAAAAACAAAAACAAAAATCCAACAGGACTCCTGGAAACAAAAACCTCATTGAAGGAATTACCAAATATATGTGAAATCTTCAACCTTAGACTAGACCAAGTATAAGAGAGAATCTCAGAAGACAGGTCTTTTGAGTTAATCCAATCAGACAAAAAAGAGAGAAGAAAGAATTTTTAAAAATAAACAAAGTCTTTGAGAAGTAGAGAGCTACATAAAACATTCAAACTTATGAATCATCAGTATTCCCAAGGGAGAAGAAAAAAATAAAAAGTTTAGTGAACCTATTTAAGGAAATGATTTATGAACTTCCCCAGTCAAGTAAGAGATTTAGACGTCAATAGGTGGCCCAATAAACACCAGAAAAATACATTGAAATACAGATTCACCACAATACATCAGACTGTTTAAAATCAATGTGAGGAAAAATAAATCATAAAATCAGCAAGAGAAAAGCATCTATATAAAGGAAACTCCATCATATTACAAGTGGACTTCTCAGCAGAAACCTTACAAGCCAGAAGATATTGATATCCTATTTTCAAAGTGCTTAAAGAAAAAAAAAAACTGTCAACAAAGAATGTTATACCTTGTAAGAATAAGGATCATAGGAAGGAGAAATAAAGTCTTTCCCAGACAAGCAAACACTGAGAGAATTTGTCACCTCTAGGCCGGTCCTACTAGAAATGCTCAAAGAAGTCCTAAACATAGAAATGAAAGGTCAATATTCACTACCATAAAAACACACAAAAGTATAAAACACACAGGACTTATAAAACACTTACACAAAGGAGGAAAAGAAAGAAATCAAATTGACAACATGACAGACCTCCACCAAACCATAAAGACAGAGGAAAAAAAGAAACAAAGAATTTATTACAAAACTAGATAATAACAACATGACAGAAACACAACCTCACATATCAATACTAGCCTTGAACACAAATAGATTAAATGTTCCACTTAAAAGATATAGATTGACAAAATGGATTTTAAAAATGATTCAACTATATGCTGCTTACAAGAAATTCAGTTTACCTATAAGACACATGTAGATGGAAGATAAAGGGTGAAAAAAGATATTCAATGCAAATAGAAACCAAAAGTGAGCAAGAATAACTATACTTATATTGGATGAAACAGACTTTAAAACAAAAATAGAAAGCAGTAAAAAACAACAACAACAACAACAAAAAAACAAGACAAAGAAAGTCATAATGTATGTAATGATAAATGGGTCAATCCAGCATGAGGATATAATAATTCTAAATACATACGGAAACCACACCAGAGCATACAGATTCATAAAACAAATATGACTAGACCTAAAGAAATGTATAGTAAGTAAAACAATAATAGTGTGAAACTTCAACACCCCACTCACCACACTAGACAGATCATTGAGACAGAAAATCAACAAAGAAACAACAGAATTAAATTAGACTTTAGACCAAATGGACATAATAGACATTTAGAGAACATTCTACTTAACAACTGCAGAATATACATTCTTCTCATTAGCACATGGAACATTCTCCATGATAGACCATACATTAGGCCACAAAACAAGCTTCAATAAATTTTAAAAAATCAACATTATATAAAGCATCTTCTCAGACTATAGACAAATAAATCTAGAAATCAATATCAAGAGAAACTTTGGAAACTATATAAATACATGGAAATGAATAAACATCCTCCTGAACTATCTTTGGGTAATTATAAAATTAAGAGGAAAATTAAAAAAAATTTTGAAATGAATGAAAGTTGAAACACTACACATCAAAACCTCTGGAATAAAGTAAAAGCAATACTTAAGGGCAGGTTTATAGCATTAAGTTCCTAAATAAAAAAAATGGAAACATCACAAATTAACAACCTATTCACACACATCCAGGAGCTAGAAAAATAAGAACAAGCCAAACCCAAAGCTCGGAAAAGAACAAAAATAAGAAAGATTAGAGCAGAACTAAATGAAATAGAGACCAAAAAAATAATACAAAGTATCAATGAAGCTAAAAGTTTGTTCTTGAAAAAGATGAAAAAAATCTGATAAATCACTAACTAGACTAACCAAGAAGAGAGAAGATCCATTCCAACCCAAGTGTCCATCAACAGATAATTGGATAAAGAAAATACACACACACACACTGGAATACATTTCCATAAAACAAAATGAAATCATGTCTTTTGCAGCAATATGTATGGAACTGGAGAACATTATATTAAGTGAAGCAACTCAGAAAGAGGAAAATCAAATACCGCACTTTCTCATTTATAAGTGGGAGTTAAATAAAATGTACACATTGACATAGAGTGTGGAATGATAGCCACTGGAGACTCTGAAAGGTGGGAGGGTGCAAAGAGGTGGGTGATGAGAAATTACTTAATGGATACAAGGTACATTATTTAGGTCATGAATACATTAAAAGCCCAGAGTTTGCCAGTACCAAATACATCCATGTAACAAAATTAAACTTATACACCTTAAATTTATACAACTAAAAAAGGAGAATAGCACAGGGCAGAAAAAAGCCAAAAAAGACAAAAAAAAATGAGAACAAAGAAGAAGAAAATAAACAGAATCAGGGTTAAAGAGGTGTTAAAAAATAAAACTGGAAAAATTTATCTCCCTATTGTGTGACTGTCTCCTTTTATCATTATCACAGTATTATTCCCAAAGCAGTACTTTATATTACTCCTCTGGCCATATTTCAATGCACTCAGTAAACAGGTCCTAAACTACATATTCACACATTTACTGTAATAATACCATATTAATATTTTTCTGTGGTGAAGTCAGTCTTTATTCTTTCTTCCCTTCTTTTTTTCTCTATCCATTTGTTGAAAAAAAATTATTTTTTCCCACAAGATAGAAAGGAGAAAAGTACCATGAATGCGGTAGGGAGTGACTCATAGATAAATAAGATTATATCTATTCTCAAAATTGACAAATATGTTATAAATACAGGTTGTCACTTTTCCTGAAAGGTAGACTTTGACTAAGTTATGACAGAGATACAAGGTGCATAGGTGATCAGATGAAATCCATGATGTCCACTTTCCCCAGTTATCGTGTATACATTATATGGGGGAATGGTTATGCTTGACAGGAATCCAGGGTCCTGCTCATGCTAGATACTAAGTTGAGGGTTCTCCCCCAATCCCAGTAGGTAATGATTAATGCCCTGGTTATTTAAAAAACAAAAACAAAACCTTATGTTACAACTTTAAAACCTAGAATGGTCTTTCCAAAAGTAGCAGCTTTTTAGATACAGAGGGACAACATAACTTATCATCTGAAGGTATAATCATTTGAGAGGAAAAAAAGGAGTATCATTAACACTGGGACCATAGCCATGGTCTCAGACAGCTGGGATGGATCAACATCATGTTTGTGTCTCAGTTTATATTAACTAATCTGAAAATAAACCCACAAACATATGTATAGAGAGGATCAGTTGTTTAAACATGGAACATCAATTGAGTGTAACCTAAGAAGATACCAAAAGAAAAATTTAGTCAAAAAGGGCTTATCTTATTGTCATCAACGCAGAAACACACACATGTGCACATGAAAAAATAAACTTCTTGGCATGAAAAAAATATCTTTCTTTCTGAGAACACTTTTGTAGTATGGGAAAAATTTATGAAATTCTTATTTACCATGAGTAGGCCATTTACTTTAATTAGCATGGAAATGTATTCCCAAAGTACATTAGACTTTAGATACAAGCAAATACTCACTTGTTTTACCATGATAAAAGTATACAATAAGAGTAAACCTTACTTTTTCATTGTATCACTCTAATTCTCTTCCCCTCTCTCTCTCTCTCTATATATATATGCATATATACATAAATATACATATATATCCATGTATATGATCATTACATTTAGGAAATTGAAAGTACTTTCTGCTGGAAATACACTATATGAGCAGTTCCCAAAATTTACTACACAAGGGAATCACCTTTGTTTAGCTCCTACCCTAAAAACCAATTTCAATGATATGTGGTATGAACTGGACATTAAGACTTTTAAAACTACCCAGGTGATTCAGATATTTAGCAAATATTGAGAACCACTTAAATATTTACCCATTTTTTTAAAATACTATATAATTATTTTTAAAGGGAGAGAGAAAGAGACGATCTTCTCTGTCTTGTTCCATCCGTCAATTTAACTGGGTATTCAAACACCATATTTTGGAACGAATATCAGCACTTGGATTTTTTCTGCTGATTTACTTTCTTTTTGTGTACCCAATCTGGAAATATTTAGACATCTGATCCTATTTTTGGTTTCTAACTCTAACTATTTTTGCCTCTGTGTGCTGTAATTTTTCTTCACTTTTTTATCTTGACTATAATAATACCAACCCTTGGTAATGAATATTTAGATTTCTAATCTCTAATTCTGACATTCAATTTGACATACCAAATATTATTCACCAACATGGATGCTTTAATTAACCATCCAATTCCTGTCATTGTTTTATATCTACCTACGCGTCTATAAAATTTCCATTAAAGTGTTGACCTTTAATCTGTCTCAGGACTTGTAGAAGAAAACTGCAATAATACTTTCAATAAAATTTTTAAAAACTTCATTTCTTTTATTATTCCCAAACTTAATGATTCCATATGAAAACACAGAAACACTTTCATGCACTTAGGTAAATCTTTCTATTGCTAAATTTCATCAGAACTTGCTAAGTACACATTCAGAGAGCATTAATCAAAATGATCAAATTTTCCAAAAACTAAGATATTTTTCTTCTTTTCATTGAATTTTTGGTTTAGAACATCTCTGTTATAATCAACTATTAATGTGAAACTTTTATATTGGCTACTAATGCTACCCTATACTCCTGGATAAGCAGAGTACCAAATATGCAAAAAGCAGTGGAGGCCAATATTAAAGAGGCAGGTGCAATAGTCATTTCTGCCTCAAGCAGATTCTCTTGAGGGAGATACTGGCTATACACAATGTCCATAAATGAACAGATGAGACAAGTCAAGAAAATTTATTATTTATAATTGACTAAGGCTTGAATTTAGAGACATTTATCTAGATTACTGTAGTACACATTTTACAAAAACAGAAGTAACCTGCTGCCCAGACGAATACTAGTAAAAAAGATTCTCCCCAGCCTTATGCTTAAATTAAGTTGGACTAAATACAGCTCTTGAATAGCAAAGAGTATGAATTAAGTTATGAGCAAAACTGCGCATTTGTAAAAAATTAAGTTACTAGCAAAATTATGAATTTACATAATTATGAAATTATGAATTTATGAATTATTACTTTACTCACTTTCTCATTCATATATATCATGGATCTAATGCATAAAAAAAGTAAAGGGTAATTTGATAGATGTTTAGAGAGAGAGAATTAAAGTGCGAGGCAACCATGTAAATTTATTTTTTAATTTATAAAGTTTTATATTATATTCACATTGACAAAATATCATTTGCCTTAAAACTTTGCCCAATGCTCTTACGATTTCCTGAAATAAATTTTAATTCATCTTCAAAAGGTATTTTATTCTCAGAGTTTTAAAAAGAACATAAAATAGATTCCATTCCTGTTTGGTCTTCCTAAGTTTAAACTTCTCTTCTATTAAATGATTAAAAATAATTTTAAATAACAAAGCTGAATCAAGTAATTCATCTTTTGAACATGTCAAGGTTCTTTAAAGCTAAATTGCTTTTAGTAATAGTTGGTTTCAATTACAAATTAACTTTGATTTGTTGCTGTTCTTTCTGTGGCATTTGACTGGAATGAATAACTGTGGTCTATAAATCCTAGTCTCAAACCTACATTTGGCAATTCATTAGGATTCATCTTTGAGAGACACAAGAAAACATAAAAGAAACAAGAATAATTCTTCCATGTAAAGCTTCCTTCATCAGAAAGGCCAAGTTCAAAAACAAATTATCTTTTTCATATTTTAATTTTAACTGAAAAGTGATTAAAATAAAAATGTAGTTAAATGTTTTCCTTTTAGGGCTAAAATAATGCTCCTTTTTATAAAATTTACTAAAGTGAAAGCACTTTTCATGATTAACAAATGTTTTAGGCACTTTAAATTCTTTTTCGACAAAAACTGACACTATTTGACCTTTTCAGCTTCTTAGAGAAAAAGGTGAAATGAGACTTTGCCAACTGAGTTAGAATAAAAGTGGTTGGATGCTAGGTGATACCTTTAGCTTGGCAATGGTAACTTTCCTTGCCAAAAAGGAAACTTGTTCACTGAAGCTCAAGAACTTATTTCTTTTCCTCTTTATTTACCTGTGTCATTATCATCTCAGTTTTAGAATCTTTTTAAGATCAACAAGCTAGGTTGTAAGGACAGTTGATGTGGATATAGGCAATATATTTAAAGTCTGTAGCTTATGTCAGGCACTTCTAGAATATTGGCAATACAACAGAGACTAAATTTAAGTCATCATCAACAATTCCCACATACCTATGTTTAACAAGTTTAACAAATGCACTTTTCTTAACAGCCGGGCTTCAGAGATTTTTAGGAACTTTGACTTGAACAGTCTTGTCTACCGTACTTCAGTAAACCATTCCCATGGTTAATTCTTAGATTTGCCTTTACATGAAAGCATCTTAATTCTGCAAACTTACACCCTCGTATATCATTCTTTGCCCCAACTGCATATTTTCTTCACTCTCTTACTCCTTTATTACAAGTTATAAGTTATCAGAAATCATTGAATATCTTCCTCCAATCCACCCTTCTCTTATTATATTATCCTTGAATAGCTTTAGTTCTCGCTCAATAGGTCTTGGATATCAAAATCTCTTACATAACCTAATAAGAACGATAAAAAAGTGCTCATTTTGTTAGATCAACCTTATAGATCTTTAAATTTATAACAGTAAAACTCTACTTTTTCTCTTCCTACGTTTAAAAAATTAAGCTATAATAAGTCACCCAACATGAAACATGAGGAATGTTATCACTGTATTTTATGGTCTCCAACCTTAGTCAAGTGAATCTTTTGTACCACCTGTCACTCATTCTTCAAAAATATAACTAGACTAGAATAACTGAAGGAGGATTACCATGCCTTGACTCTTCTGTAACTCTAACATATAAGGGTATTTAGAGTATGCTAGAGGAAAGCACAAGTCCTCCAAACTTAATGTTTCTCTTCAAGTCTTCAGTTCTTATCCAAACACTATGCATCTCACCAGAAAAAAAAAAAAAAATTTCTTTCAAACATAATTTCTATAATAATTGAATACTACTTTTTTCCTGGCCATACACTAAGTATTTTGATATTTTCCTATTTAATTCACATGACGTTTTTCATAAAACAAGTAATATTATTCATATTTTACACTTAAGGATGATGTTGATTAAACTGGTTAGGTAATCATTTTAAGTTAATACAGATAGAAAGGGGCATGATAGTGTGGGTCTGATATCAGATACAAGTCTGACGACAGAGTTTTGAATCTTAATCATTAAAATGTCTCTGTCTTCTATACTAGCACTTATAATTTTTTTGTGACTTGAAAATTCCATTTCCAGTTTGAGATTTGTTTTGCAATTCTAATGTAATTAAAAATATAATTTTTATATATGGGTGTTTACTCAACCTTAATTGTATATATTGTGAAGTTAGGAGTTTCTTTTCTTTTACTATATAAGTAATCAAGTGGCTCAGTACCATTTTTCATCTAGCCTATAATTCCTCACTGATACACAATACTAAATCTCACTGTCTTAATTAACTCTTTCATATACACATGCATCTGCGGGTTCTCCATTCTATTCCATTTATTAATTTATATATTCTTATATTGACATCCTGCCATTGTAATTATTAGAGCTTTGTAATGTTTACTGATCTGTAATAGGGTAGTTTTTCTAATATTACCAGTCCTCTTCAAAATTTCTTGTCAATTATATATTCAAAAGTAATTATTGCATTGAAACTTGTTCAGGTCATATGGGACATCTTCTAGTACTGGAGATAGGGAGGAATATTATTTTATTCTAAATTTAGAAACTATAAAAATCTCATGGATTTCAAGATTCAAATTAAACTTTAATCATCAAAGATTCAAGTTTAATTTATTCTTATTAAATCACAGAATTTTAGGTATGGAAGGACTTTTAAAGATCATCTGGTTGAACTCATTTCTTTTATCTGAGAAACTGAGATGTGGAGAGGTAAAGCAATTTGCAAAATATCACATATTGAGTGGCAGAGAATGTACTAAAATTATATCTATTAAGTGAATAAAATAGAAAGATTCTACTTTTAATTCTCATATTATTTAAGCTAGCTTTTATTTTTTCTGATTCCAGAATTCATTAACCAAAGAATCAATGATAATTCAATGTACAATCACAAGATGACATTGGTTGGCTAATGCAAATAATTCATAAACACATAATTAAAATAGTTTAATATGTATTTGAATATTTGTATTTGACTAGTTTAATATGAACTGAATATCACAGAAGAGAAAATAGGAATTCTACTTCTAGCAAAGGAAGACTAGCTATCTCTAAACCAACATTCTCCATCAACAAAAAAAGTCAGATTTAAATAAATAAACAAAAATCATACATATAAAATGAGAAAGCTAAAATGGATATGAACTTGAGGGTCCAATATACATGACAGAAGGAAAGGGAAGAAAGATGAGCCAACATTTTGAGCCACACTTCTCCTGGACATGTACTAAGTCCAAAAGAGCAGCTGAAAGGCTCAAAGCCAAGCAGAAAGTGGCTGCTCCAGGGCTTCCATTAGAGCAGACTTTCTGACATTCTTAATGGGCTACATCTAGAATAAAAACTTTTGTATTTATGGCCCTGTGTAGAGGAGGAATACTAGTAGATGGCCGAGAATTTCACATGTAACCGCTAAGTGCTGTATTCTGGGAGTAAGGATGAAATAGAATTGGACAACTGTTTCCACAGACAAGTCCAGCATTAGAGCAGATGAACCTCTCCTCTGTTTCTCTTCTACCTGCCCAGCCAGAGCAAAAGTAAACCCTCCCTACAGGAAGATAATATAATCCAGACCCTGAAATGATCTCTTCAAGTTTTCATGTAAACTGTAGGAATTCAAGAAGAAAAAGGAGTGACAGAAACAATGATAGACATAATAAAAGTAATAGAAATAGAAATAATAGAAATTGATCTACAAGAGATACAGAGGAGCTATTAGGTGTGGATGTGACTGTTTCAAGAAATTACAGAATAATATGGAGAATCTTATACAAAAAAATAAAAAATTATAATATGAAAACAGAAATTAATAACTATAATATCAATATATCATTTAAAAACAAAGTAGATATATGGTGGAAAAAAGACTAGTGGACTTGAAAAATGAATAAAATGTTCAGACCGACACATGAGGAGTAAAAAGGAGGAAATAATTCAAAAGTACCAAGGAGAGGCTGGGCACAGTGGCTTATGCCTGTAATCCTAGTACTTTCCTCCAACACTGAAGATACAACAAAATTTAAGACTAACAAGTTATGCCAGTACTTGTCAACAAATCCACATGAATTGGAATTCATCAGACAGGAGGAAAATGCTCTCAAATGGAAGAATGAAGATATAGGAAGGAGAGAGTAGGTATGTGGCTACTTCTAAATGAACATTGACTACATAAAACAAAATTATCATCTTGTGGAATTTGTAAATTCACAAGAAACATAGCACAAAGTATAAAAGGAGGTAAAATGGAGGAAATGTATTTTATACTTTTTGTGTTATTACAAGAGACACCACTTACCAAGAAGATATAACGAATCTCAATGTGTTTGCATCTAATATCATAGCATCAATATCTATAATTTTTAAATGATATTTGTATCAGAAACAGGAAAATCTACCATCAGAGTGGAAAGTTTTGACATAGCTCTCTTAGTAACTTAAACAAAAATTTTTCAAAGAACTCGAACATTTATTTAGCATGGTTAGTGAAAGGGAAAGAGACTCCTGGAAAAAAGAATAAAAAGTTGGAGAGAAATTTTATTTAAAAAACATATTTGCAGTATTTTTGAAATTTGAGTAATTCTGGCAAATGAAGGTTGTAGAGTTAGAAATTTATCTGGCCCTCCAAACAACATGTAATAGTGCAAGTTCTCTGAAGAGCTGTCTCCCAGCCATGGCTCCGAAGCAATAAGGGGCAAGCCCATGAGATTTTGCCAATCTCCAAGCATCTAGTTAGGACAAGTTACACATTTTGGAGGTTCTCTCTTTCCCTAAAAGCAGTTTAGTCAATACTTTTCTCATTTGGCTTTGGATGCTTCCCCACAAGTAAAAGAGAAAACTCACAGTACTCTCTCAACTATCATCAAATAAAAACTTATTCTTTCATGAGCCACTAGATTTCTCCTCAATCCTATACTGGTCTTTAATGAGTTTATATTAGGTACCCTATCATAAGTTTTCATTGATCTCTTTATTTTTCCTTCATTCTCAACATGTCTTGAATTTGTGATGTTTAACATCTATGATATCTTCACATCTAACTGTGATTGCACAGAATAAAAATAATAAATATGCATCAAATGCCCATTATACAAATGGCAAGGAGCCCACAAATCACATATGTATGTGCTATATATGTATATATATATATATATATATAGTCATTAAATATGAAATGTCCAATTTCAAATCAAAAGTGTAGTTTATTATATCTTAAACAAGAAGCAGTACCATTAATTAAATTATGCACCTAAACTATTGACAGCTTTACCATCATAATGGTAGCTTGTTTATGCCAGCAGCAAAGAAGCCTGGAGAGTGAGTGGTGATGAAATTGTGAAAGGTATTTTCCACAGCTTACTGAAAATTGAATATTTTTCCTTGTGGTGCAAAGCCTGGAAGAAGGGGTAGTCAGTTGGTGCAAGGTTTGATGAATATGGTGGATGACAGAGTTTCCAAGTCCAGCTTCTGTAGTTTGAGCAGTGTTGTTTGTGTGACATGTGGTCAACCGCTGTCTTGCAGGAGGATTGGCCTGTCTCTATTGACCAATCTCGGCTACTTAATCACAAGCATCCTCATCATTTCATCCAATTGGTTGGAGTAGATGGCCACTGTAATCAATTGACCAGGTTTCATGAAGCTGTAGTGGATAATACTAGCACTGGACCACCAAACAGGCACCATTAGCTTTTTACGATGAATATTCAGTTTTGGACTTTGTTTCAGCACTTCATCTTTATCCAACCATTTTCTGAACACTTGCAATTGTCAAAAAAAATCTATTTTTAATCACACACAATATGCTGTAGAAATGGTTCACCTTTATGTCATGACAGGAAAGAAAGGCAAGCTTCGAGACGATTTCTCTTCTGATGCTCACTTAATTCATGCAGCATCCATCTATCCATCTTCTTTACCTTGCTGATTCGTTTCAAATGGTCCAATATTGTTGGAATAGTAATGTCAAACCTTGTTGCTAATTTGCACGTAGGTTGAGATGGATTTGCTTCCACTACAGCTTTTAGCTCATCATTATCCACCTTGGTCTCAGGTTGCCCACATGGCTCATTTTCAAGATTAAAATCTCCAGAATAAAACTGCTGAAACTATCCACATACTGTGTGTTCATTAGCCACATCCTTCCCAGACACTTCGATGGTATTTTGAGCTGTCTGCACTACATTGGTTCCATGATGGAACCCATATTTGAAAATTACACGAATTTTTGAGTTATCCATGGTTTAACAATAATTGCTCTGAAAAAATATTTGAAAGATAATCAGAAGCCAAAATGTGCATTTGAAAGAATGAGGATGTACCTTCCAATAAGGATAAAACAAGAAATGTCACAGTGAAATGTCAGAGATACTAACTGTCAAACTTAGTACTTAGGGTTATCAGACATTTCATACTTAATAACCTAATATACATATTTTTTTCTTAGTCTACTTGTGTGGCCATAACAAAATACCATAGACTAGGTGCATATTAATAGAAAACGTAAATTTATTTTCTCACAGTCTTGAAGGCTGGAAGTTTGAGATCAGGGTGCCAAAATGGTTGGTTTCTGGTAAGGGCCTTCTTCTAGCATGCAGACAGCCATGTTCTGGCTGAATCCTCACATAGCAAGGGGAGAGACACAGACACAGACAAACACACACACACACACACACACACGCACAGAAAGGGACAGAGAGACAGAGAGAGAGAGGGAGCACACAAACTCTCCAGTGTTTCTAATAAAGGCACTAATGTCATCATAAAGGCCTGACCCACGTTATCTCATCTAAGCCTAATTATTTCCCAAAGGCTCAATTTTCCAATACTATTACCTTAGGGGTTAGGGATTCAACATGTGAATTTTGAGGGTATACAATTCGGTTCACAAAATTATGTGTGTATATATATATATAAAATATATGTGTGTATATATATGTCCCATATTAAGAACTTATTTTTCATAATATAGTGATATTATTACCAACATCTATTCTACATTCTTTAGGAGAAATTTAAAATGTAGGGGATTTTGATTGCTACTCTACTGATACAAGCCACAAAGCACATGAAGAATCTATAACAGAGAAGAATATCAAACAAAAGTAAAACAAGTTATCTAACAGACCTCTTTCAGGTAATCATTCCTGGAGTAATCAGTCTTAAATAAAAACCAGCTAGCAAACTTAAACTGAAGACAGAAGAAATGACAAAACTTTTTAATATTTCACTGTAAAAATTATAGAATACATTAATAAAAGTTTAAAAAATGTTTGAAATCAATATTATTTTACTGGGGCAAAACAACAGGCTGATGATAGTTTAAAAAGAGGAAGGCTTATGCAAAGAAAGGAGGGAAAAGAGCCTTGAATTCCAGGATAGAGAAATTAAATAAAATATAAAGTAATACAGAAAAACTCTTAGAATGACTGAATGTGGGAAATTTATGTTTTAATTAATGACAGAGAAAGAAGGTAATTTTGCAACAATATTGATTATGTTGTGGACAGGACAAAAGTCAATGCCATAATAGTCTAAAACTTAGTTAATGTCTGTGTTAGTACATTACTTAAAAAATTACGATAAAAATGCTGTTCTCAGAGGCTTGGTAGTAGAAGAATAGGAGACATGAGGTGTCATCTATATTTTATGTTGTGTAATGAAGCATTTATGAAACAAAAATATGTTAGAAAGTGCACGGACTTTGGAATCAGAGAGACTCATATTCCATTTTTATCTAGAAAAGTTACTTTTTAAGCCCCAATTTCCACACCTATAAAATAGAGCTAGTAATATAATAGTATATTGTAGAATAGCATTGACGTCAAACAGAACTCAGTTTGAGTTCTTAAATTATTATTACTCTGTGCAAATTTCTTCATTTCTCTCTTTCTTCAAATTAAAAATGGCCATAACAGTCATAAAATTGGTCTGAGGATTTACTGAGCTGGCAAATGGAAACCAACTAATAAAATATCTGGCACATTGCAAGGGCTCAATAAATGTTAGTTTTCCCCTTCCCTTTTTGGTAATATCAAGAGAGCTAAAATATGATATGAAACAGTTGGCAAGATATTAGCCTTATAAAGAGATTTCTCTTGGTGCAGAGGAATTTATTTTCATATTTTCAAAAAAATAACAGCTAAAGTTTCCATTGTTACATGCTAAATTACTTTCCTAATTGACCTAACTTCTGCTGCTGCCAGCAGTATGGCAAAAAGATACTCTGAAAGGACTTTTTTTACTAGACTACAACTTAATCCTAGATAGTTCATAACAAATACATTTTTAAAGTACTGTTTTAAGCAAAGGAAATGTCCAAAAACAAATAAAAATAAGACAGTGAAGTAAACAATGACACTTGGAAACTAGTACACATAAAAACTAGAAAAAATGGCAATGTCAGCTTGAAAACAGAAACTAATCTTGATATTCTCTGCAAAACATACAGAAGAGCTGATCTTGAATAAGCCTCATGGATCTACGAACATGTAGAAAAGTTAAAGTGAGTTCAGGTGGGTAACTTTCCCTGGATTCTGGAAGAAGAAACCCCAAATCCTCTCAGGAGGAAAGTCACCACAATTTGGTTCCTTCAAGATGCAACAGACAGGTTTAACAAAGTCAAAAATTTGACCCTGTTGAAAAGACTAATTAAAAAAAAAAATAAACTCTAGAAAGAGTGATTGAAAAAAGGTATAGAAATAGTACAAAAATAGTATTGGAAATAGAAAACAGGACATACTAAAGATACAGCATAGATTAAAAAGTTAATGAGTATGAAAAGCATAATGCCAATAAAGATTGAAATGTTAGAATTAAATGGGTAAATATTTTAAAATAAATAATTTAATAAAAATAATTAAAGAATAAAGAGGAAATGTAAATTTTCCTGTAATCACTACATAACCTGAACCTGTGATTAAAAACGTTTTACAAAGAAGAAACCAGGTGCACATGGTTTTACAGGCGAGTTCAAGCAAATTTCAAGTAATTGATAATTACATCCTTAAGCAAGTTCATAAGCAAAATAAAATAAAGAAAAAAGAAAAACAAAAGCACTTTATTTAACAAGTCTTATATTACTGTCATACCAAAATCAAGTAAGTACATCGAAGAGATGCAAAAAATCTAACATCAAATATTAGCAGCAACATATTTTTTTAAATGGGAATATATCCTCGGAATTCAATGGTGATTTCACATTATACAAATTGTAAATACAATTCATCTCACTAACAGATTATAAAATGAAAATCCATATTATCCTTTCAACATATGTAAAAAAGCACATGATAAAATTTATGATCCATTCAATATATAACCCCATAGCAAATTAGAGATAGGAGGAAACTTTCTTAACCTTCTAAACTCTAATAAAAACACTCAGCAAATATAATTTCCTCTGGTAAAGTACTGGAAGTATTTCCTTTAAATCAGCAAGACAAGATTATTATAACAAGATCTATATAAAAATGCACAAAAAGTCTAAGTCAGCACAAGAAAAAACTATGAGAGGAAAAAAATCAAACTCTCATTATTAATGAATCATATTAATATTTATTTAGTTAGTTGTTTTGAATTGTATAAATTTATGGGGTACAAGTATAGTTTTGTTACATGCATAGATTGTGTACTGGTGAAGTCAGAATTTTTAGCATATTCATCACCTGAATAAGGTACCTTGTAGCCATTAAGTAATTACTCATCATTCACCTCCCTCATCCCCTCACAATTCTGAATCTCCATTGCATATGATTCCATATGCTACATGCATGTGTACAGCTTACTTAGCTCACACTTACAGGTAAGAACATTCAATATTTGTCTTTCTGTTTCTGACTTGTTTCACATAAGATAACGGTCTCCAGTGCCATCCATATTCCTGCAAAAGACATTATTTCATTCATTTTTGTGGCTGAATAGTATATCATTATGTATATATAACACATTTTCTTTATCCATTACAGGTTGGTAAACATTTAAGTTGATTCAGTATCTTTGCTACTGTGAATACTGCTGCAATAAACATACAAGTGCAGGTATCTTTTTGACATAATGATTTTTTTTTTCTGTTGGGTAAATACCCAGTAGTGGGATTGCTGGATCAAATGGTAGTTCTATTTTTAGTTCTTTGAGAAATCTCTATACTGTTTTCCAGAGAGGTTGTACTAATTTACATTCCCACCAACAGTGTCTTAGAGTTCCCTTTTCTCCACATCCTTGACAATATCTGTTACTTTTTGCCTTTGTTTTTGTTTTTATGACAGCGATTCTAACTGGTATAAGATGACATCTCATTGTGGTTTTAACTTGCATTTCTCTGATTAGTGATGTTGAGCCTTCATATACCTGTTGATCATTTGTACGCCTTCTTTTGAGAAATGTTTATTGATGTCCTTTGCCCACTTTTTTAATGAAACTTTTTGTTTTTATTTACCTATTTTTGTTATTGCTGAGTTGTTTGAGTTTCTTGTGTGTTCTGGATATTAGTTCTCTATCAGATTCATAGTTGGCAAGTATTTTCACCCATTCTACAGCTTGCCTATCCCCTCTGTTGATTATTTCTTATGGTGTGCAAAAGTTTTTTTAGTTTAATTAAGTCCTATTTGTCTATTTTTATTTTTGTTGCTTGTGTTTTTGAAGTCTTAGTCATGAATTCTTTCTCTAGACCAATGTCCAGAAGAGTTTTCCCTAAGTATTTTTCTAGTATTTTGATAGTTTCAGGTCTTAGATTTAAATTTTTAATCCATCTTGATTTGATTTTTGTATGTAGTGACACAGGGGGTCCAGTTTCATTCTTCTGTATATGACAATCCAATTTTCCTAGTACCATTTATTGACTAGAATGTCCTTTCCCCAAAGTATGTTTTTGTTGACTTTTTCAAAGATCAGTGGGCTATAGATATGTGGCTTTATTTCTGAGTTTTTTATTTTGTTTTATTGTCTATCTTTATACCAGTACCATGGTAATGTGATGCCTCTAGCTTTGTGTGTGTGTGTGTGTGTGTGTGTGTGTTTATTTATTTTGCTTAGGATTGCTTTGGCTATTCTGGCTGTATTTTGGTTGCATATGAATTTCAGGATTATTTTTTCTAATTCTGTGAAATATGACATTAGTATTTGGATAGAGATTACATTGAATCTGTAGATTGCTTTGGGCTGTATGGTCATTTTAATGATATTAATTTTTATGATTGATGAATATGAGATACATTTCCATTTGTTTGTGTCATCTACAATTTTTTTCATTACTGCTTCCTAGTTTTCATTTTTTTTTTTTTTTTTTTTTTGAGAAGGGTCTTTATCACCCACGCTGGAGTGCAGTGGCCCAATCAATCATAGCTCACTGCAACTTTGAACTCCTGGGCTTAAGTGAACCTCCTGCCTTTACTCTCCTGAGTAGTTGGGCCTACAGGAATATGTCACCAATGCCCAGCTAATTTTTTAAAATTATTTTTTGTAGAGATGGGATCTTGCTGTGTTGTCTTGGCTGGTATTAAACTCCTGGCCTCAAGTGATTCTTCCACTTTGGCCTCCCAAAGTGCTGGGATTACAGGTGTGAGCCACCATGCCTAGCTCTGTAGTTTTCCTTATAATGATCTTTCACCTGCTTGGTTAAATATATTTCTAAGTATCTTAATTTTTTTATAGCTATTGTAAATGGGATCACCTTCTTGATTTCATTCTCAGCTAGATCTTTATTGGTATTTAGAAATGATACTGATTATTGTACACTGATTTTGTATTCTGAAACTTTGCCAAAGTAAACATTTAACAAATCTGAGATTTTTTTTTTTTGGGGGGGGGGGTGTAGTCTTTAGGTTTTCCTTGGTATAAGATCACATCATCAGCAAACAGGGATAATATGACCTCCTCTTTTCCTGTTTGGATGTCTTTTATTTTTTTCTCTTGCCTGATTGCTCTGGCTATGACTTCCAGTGCTGTTAAATAGGAGTGATTAAATTGGGCATCTTTGTATTGTTCCAGTTCTTAGAGGGAATGTGCTTTCAACTTTTCCCCATTCAGTATGATTTTGACTGTGTGTTTGTCATATATGACCTTTATTATTTTGAGGTATGATTGTCTCAATAGACACATATGAATATTTATATAAAACCCCCTAAAACCTATTTTTGGATAAATTATGATTATTTGAGTTATTTAAGAATTCATTAAGGTTGCAGATTCCAGCATAAACAATGAATTGTTTTTCTATTTATTAATAAAATTATTATAAAACATTTCAGAAACAATATTTACTAAGAATAACAAAACTATAAGGTATAAGGAACTATAATTACCAAAAATATGCAAGAACTTTAAGGATAAAATATAAAATGTTCTGAAAGATGTAAACTATCTAAACGAATGAAGCAATATGCCATTTCAAAGATGGGTTTACTCAATTTCATAAAGATTGACCTATTGAGCCAATATATTTGCAGCAAAATCAAATAGGTTTATTTTTAAAGAAAATAACAATAATGTTGCTCAGACAATTGGAGAAACAAAACCAATAGGAAATTGATATGTAATCGATATATCAACCATCAACAAAATTAATTCACTACAAACTAAATATTTTGAAGTGAAAAACAAAATATTTGACCATTTCTAGAAATGCAGGAGAATATTTTTATATCTTCATGTTAGGGAGGAATTTATTTTATTGAATACAAAAATAAAAACAAACTGTAAAGACAAATTATTAACTAAATATAAGATTTGTGTTCATCAGTAGACACAATAAAGACATTTAAAAAGGCAAGGAACAAATTTACAGAAGGCATTTTCCAAATGCTATAACTGAAATATTTGTACCCAGAATATGTATGAGATTGTGGGGAGCATAAAAGTAGCTTTAATATTATTTGCAATCCTGGAGCTCACATGTTGGTATGTAGGTTCATCTGCCTTCATTTCATTATTAAGCATGAGTGTGTATTTTTTCAAGTATTACTCACATTTTCATATGTCTTATGTATCAAATATTTCATATTAATTGTTTTAATTATCCCACCAGAATCTTTTCGTATATTATTCAAGATTTTGGTATTCCCCCAAATGCTACAGAATTTATGCAAAGCAAGAATAAAAATGGAAACAAATTATGTAACTAAGTGGTAATGATTTTGAATTTCTAGGGGAGTTCACGTTTAAAAAGTTTAAATTCATGCACACTTCATTCATTAATCCTTCTTTGTTACTCTTATTCATTTCATTTTTCAAACTGATTTTGCGTCTTACCATACAGAGTTCCTGTTTACTTTTCAATGTTTAGCTGATGTCCAATCCTGCTGATGTCTCTGGGCTAATAGATACAACATTTGGCACATGGACATCCATACACAGGAAGCGCACTGCCAGCACCAGCAGCTTGCACAATCTGTGCTTGGATATTTACATTGATCATAATTACTGCTCCACCTGTATTAAATAAAGCTCTTCTATCTTTAGGAACAAAAGTGGTGTCCCTAAGTCTCAGTGGTAGCACAGTCAGTACACACAAAGAAATATGGAATGATAAAGCATTTCTCAATACATAACTTATGTAGTGACATCAACTTATTGATTTTTAAAAAGATATAATAAATGTGCCTATTAGCAGGGTTTTTTGTTGCATTTGTCAAACTTTTATACTATTCATCTTGGGTGGGTCTGGAAAGAGATGTTTGTTGTAAGCTCATAAATTATTTCTAGGATCCATATTCAGTCAAGAAATCAGGATTGATGGAGCATTTTTTTCTGGTAGTTAAGGTGTCATATATAACAGATATGAAACCTGATGGCTTGTCCCCAAGTATACTCCTTAACTGGAGAAAGGAAATAAGCAGAAATTATTATACTTATTTTGTTTTTCTAAGTCGAGATTCAAAGGTTACTTACAAGAAATTCCAAGAACTATTCAAATCATGGCAAATTTCTTTATTGATTTAATTGTCAGTGTTAAGAAAGGATATATTTCAAAGTCTCAGTTGTACCTTGGATGGAGCTCAGTGCACCTTTTCTTATAAAAAATTAACATGTTTATTAGATTACCTTTATTTTAAAAACCATAAAAGGGTTAGAATTCATGGTTACATAATGCCTCACTTTCCTCTGTCTTGCCTACATCTTCTGGCTTCTAAGTCGGGAAAAATAATAGCCAGATAACATGGGGAACATAAGAACATAAAACTAAAAAAGAAAGGAAAACAATATATAATATAGTGGAAGTTGTAAAATAATGAAAAATTAGTTTGAAGATATGATAACAGAAAATACTAAGGCACTTTGAAGACTGTGTTTCAGTTCCACTGTTATCTCTAGAACATGACATCCCAGTATTGTTTTTGCTCTTTCCTCTTCCTGGAGTCCTCTTTCTCCCTGAACTCCCCTGTTTCCTGCTCTTCTTGACCTTTCTAATGTGAACTGATCATTCAGTTCAGTATAAATCTCTCTTCCTCTGCGATCACTTCATTGCCCATAACTCCCATCAACAATTCATAATATGTTTGCGGCTCTATCTGTTGGTTCCCATAGTACTCTATATTTACTACAAACTGCACTATCACTGTATTAAAGATTTTGAAATTGCACTGTGATGCCTGTATTCCCCGCTAAGTGGCAAGCCCCCCAAAGATAAAGAATAGCTTTTTCATTATTTTTTCTTTAGGGATCACCTTAATACCTGACACATAGTAGACACTCAATAAACACTAATTGAACATATTTTTTCAAAGTCATGCATAACACTACAAGTCTTTTCTATACTACTTGGCATGAAGTTTATTGTTTAAAAGTAAATGGTAGATTTTGTTGATGCCCTTACCTTTATGATGCTTTGGAAAGAGAACCGATATTCTTTACATATGAGTTATACTTCTAGAAAAAGCATCCAAAGTCAAAATAAATTAAGACTTGAGCACAGTGATAGTATTAAAATCTGTGCTTATAACAAGGACCTTATTCCCAAACTTTTACAAAAATGAGCAGATTCATCTATTATTTATGTAATTAAATAGCAGTCAAACAAAATTTATCTAGTTTTACCAAGATAGAGGAAGAGATTTAGGGGCAAATTTTATTTGATGAAAGTAACTTCAAGGACCCACAGGGACTTTTATTTCAGAAGTACAAAAAATATAGAAATCAAGAGACTGGAGACTGCTAACCTTGTCTATCTTTCCATACTGTCCATAGCTTAGATCTTAATCTCTTTTTCTCGTAAGAGAAGCAACCAACATCATTATAAAGTAATACTCAATATCCTACCTAAGCACCATCTTTCACATAAATATATTTTAAAAATGTTATACCCATTTACTGGAACAAATCATAAAATGAGATGTATTATCATCAATGTCATGGAATTCTAAAGGGCTTCTTGGTGAGATTTCAACAAGTGTCTTTGAGGGGAATTTTGTAGAGATTTACAGCCACTTGATTTTTTAAAAAAATAAAATTATCAACCTCTCATATATGAGTTAACCTTTGCTATTTCCTCAGAATTAGCTGAGTGATACATTATGTTCTAGCTGCTTATTGTGTCACAAGGAATAATATGATTGATGAAGTTAGAGTGCTATAAGATTAAATTGCTGTAAGTTGAGGTCTGTGTATTTGGTTTTCATAGCGAAAAATCCATGGACTTGGGCATTAAAATATTCTCCAGGCAGATACCATGCATTTTTATAGTTGTAAGACATTTTTACGTAGCCACAATAATAAAAATAAAATATGCCATTGAAATTGAGGTCTTAACATATCATTATTTTCCTTCATACAATGAGATAGAAAGTTTGTAATTTCACATACTGCCTTTCAGTTTCCAACCCCTACTGATAAAAAGCAATCAAGCAAACAAAGCAGGTAGTACTGGCATTATACGCATTATTAGTATTTTCTTTACAAAGGAACTTTACTTCCACTAACAGGAAGTACAGTTAGAGCTACTCGGTTCCGCCTAGAACACAGTTTTTACACACATGTTAAATTTTCTAAAAATTAGATATTTTCTGGAGCAATTTTTGTTTGTTCAGATGAAAACCCTTGAACATCATGATATATACACACCACTGTAAAGAGAAGAAAAGCAGTTTAGTTCACTCTAATTAAGCTCATAAAATTTGAATAGAGAAAATGATATTTGCCTCAAAGGAATTGTAAAGAATTTACTGAGGAAAATGGTAATTAATGATGCTGAACTCAAGCCAATACCTTAAATTATCCAGATGAAAAATGTTCTGAACTCTTCATTGCTTCCATGGTTATCCTTACTTTGCCTCATTATCTGCACCAGATTTGCACATTCTGAGCCATCTTTTCCAGTGTTAGACCTAAATTACACATGTAAACTTTGTAGTTGGCCATGAACTTCTCATTTATGCAGAACAACTTTGCAGTTATTTGTTACACAAACCTATTGAGAGCATACTAGCCTGTTGGCTTGTGTGAACATTTGCTGAACAGCTGCTCTGGCTTTAAAATTTGGACTTTCCAAGTGCTGTTTGAAATACCAACAGAAAATGTGGAAGGTACAGAAAAGAATAATTACTTAAATATCATTTCTTGAAATTTATATTTTTTTCTATTAAAAATAAGAGAATGAACATCAGATTCAGAAAACAAAATGAAAGATATCTGGAAACATTTGACTTCATAACATTTAAAACTATGCAAAATGGTGTGTTTGTATGTGAGTGTGTAAAACTTGGAAAGTAGTAACAATTATAAAAAGATTACAACTTATTTAAATAAAACATGATAATAAAAAGACTATATATTAGATCATTATGAAGAGCACAAGTATAAGATTATTATCTATACCAAAGGATGTCGTTGATATTTTTGGAATCCTGCAGTGTTGTAAAGCCTAAAAGTTCTTTCGGTTAGGATTTGTTTAAAAGTAGTATTTGTTTAAAGAAAGTGTATTGTGTATCCACACAATGTAAAAACCACACAGCCATTAAAGGCAATATTGAGGGTCCACACTAAATGACTGAGTGAATAAGTTTACTTCCTTATAAGCTGAAATACAAAGAAGTATTTTTAATATGATGCCATTTATAAGATGACACTAAAGTACTCTGTGTGTGCATGAAGATATATTAATAGTATATTAATCAGATCTTTGAAATAACAAAATAACCCTAATGTTTGAGTGGCTTATTACAATATTCTTTTGTTATGTGTTGGTAGCTGCAGGCCAATTGCTGGAGCTCTGTTTTATTCTTCTGCTACTGAGTAACAAATATCACCAAGGTGGTAGCTTAAAAACCACACTCATTTATCATCTCACAGTTCTATAGGTCAGAAATCGGAGAGGCTCAATGGGGTTCTAGGCTTAGGGTCTCATATGACCGAAGTCATGGTCCTGGCCAGTTTAGGTTCTTATCTGGAAGTTCAGCAAAAGAATCTGCATCCACATTCGTTCAGTTTTTGGAATAATTTAGTTCCTTACAGTTTCAGGGCTGAAACCCCCTCTTTCTTGCTGGCTGTCAGCTGGGAACTATTCTCATCCCCTAGTGGCTGCTCTCAGGTCCTTGCTTTGTGGACTCCTCCACCTCAGATAGAGAATCTTTCTTACATTGAATTTCTTTCACACCTGGAATGTCTGATTTCCTCTTCTACCAAGTCAGAAAACTCTCTGCTGTTAAAGGACTAGTGTGATTAGGTTAAGTTCATCTGGGTAACCTCTCTATCTTAAGGTCAATTGATTAGAAACCTTTATTTTTTATCTAAGATTCCTTTGCTTTGTACCATTACATAATCATGAGTGTAACCTCAGAGGGTAAAAGTCAGGGAGGCCATCTTAGAATTACACAAAGCCCAAGTTCTAATCCATTTTCTTCTCATTCCAGGACTCTGAGACTCAGGCTAAAAGAGCAGCTGCTGTATGAGATATTCTTTTCTAGTTGAATAGAGAAAAGAGAAAAACAGCAGGCAAAAATATACAATGTTTCAACAGCTTTTGCTCAGAGAAGGTATACATAATGTTTATTCATACACCATGGGCCAAAGCAAGTCACATGGACAAACACAATGTCAATGAGGCAAGGATGAATACTTCTCCATAGGAGAAGCTACAAGTGACATGACAACTTGACTTATATAGGAGTAAAGGGGAGAGTAATACTTGGGCACCATAATTCAATCTACCAGACACAGGGAGAGAGATATAAAATGTGCTTTCCATAATAGTACAATAATTAGTTCTGGAAGGGAGAAACAGTATTGTTTATTTATTTATTTGTTATATTATTTATACTTTTCAAAAATTATGTGACTCATATAATTGAGAAAAAAAATATTTTGGAAGAATATACAATATAAGCCATGGGGTTAGGGTTTTTCAAATCTGCTTTATAGATCAGGAAAATGAGTCAAAGAGAAGCTGTGTCTTCCTAGTTATAAGTAGCATTTATGTACTGCATATTGTTTCTAAAACATTTAAAAATATATATTTAAATTTAATCTTTGATTAATCCTAGGTAAAAATTGTCATCTATATTTTACTTACAGGAGAAAGTGAAGCTCAGATATATTTAATAAAATTTCCATGGTAAGAATTGGAAACCAGGACTTTTGACTTTGGATTCTATGCCCTTCTAAAATGGTATTGTACCACTTATTTATATAAAAATTAAAAATATCGTCTAATAGCAATGGGCACTTGCTATATTTCAAAGTGTCTATTATGGCATTAACAGAGATGCATACATACTGATCATACATTCTGACATGGATGCTGTTATCCCCTACCTTTGCAACTATCTTTAATCTACACTGAGCCACCCATCTGACGCATTGGCAAGAAACTCAAATTAGGCTATGCTTTGAGAATACCTTCCCCCCTCCCTTCTGCTGTGCTAAATATCTATGATGCTTATCTAGTCCAAAATATAAGGGATATCTCTGTGGTCTTCTAAGTTAGATAACACACTGATTTTTTAAATCTTGCATGTCAATTGCTATTATTGTTCATGATGATGATGATGATGATGATAATGAATAATTGGTTGGAGCACATTGTCAATTTAATTCCTAAATTTATGACAGTTCTTAAATGAGTAAGTATATCCTCACTAATTTCTGCCTGAAACTAAAATGGGTTGACACAGAGCTAAAATTGAGGAAGGAGGAAGCTGAATAGGTTGACAGAGGTGTTTGTGTGTATGTGTGTGTGAGTGGCAGGGGTTAGGGGTAGGTAAGACAGACACTATTTAAGTTAGTAAGGAGCCAAAATATCAGGTATTGAGACAGCCAAATTTTGTATGCAATGCTTCAGGAAATGGAAGTGGTGACCTGGTCAGGGGTGACAAAATGCCTCTTTAACAAAGCACTTTGGTCCTGCCAGGATGCTCCACCTGGCCTCAGTCGTCTTCCTTCCCCTCACTTCCACACCCACAGGGAACTTAAACATCTTTATATCCTGGAAAACATCAAGGTCCCCGTTTCCGTTCTAATGTCCCTGTGTTGGAGATAATAGTTCTCCTAATTGTGCTTACTATCTCTCTAAAGAGTTATTCATTCAAAAAATAAACATTTGTGAAGTTGATTCTGAATGCACGGTGCCGTTATCCTTCACCTCTGATAACATTTAGCCTCCTCTCAGCCACCTTTAGAATCTTTTAAGAATGTGGACACAGAGAATGTATTGTGATCCTAGGCCATTTTCCTTCCCCAATATACTTCAAATGATTGAAGGGACTAAAAAAGATTAATTTCTGGAATATTTAATTTCAAAAAATATTTTGAATTTAAGCTCGTATTTTAATTTTTTATCAGAATTGAAAAACCAAATATATTTAAAATGTATAGCATTATTCTTGCATTTATACTTTTTTGTTCTTTGGAGAGCAATTACTATATGATGGAAAGCCACGAGAGCATCTGGCTCCTTGGCAAGTCCCGAATACAACTGGCAACGCAGAGATACTGAACGGCTGTCAGATGGTTCGGATGCTATGGATGAGCTTTCTGTCTCAACCCATCTACCACTGCCTCCATTCTTTATATTCAATGTATTCAATTTTCTATATAAAATAAATCCATCATTTATACACTTTTTTTTCTTATTTATAATAATGTAATTAATTACACTTGCCTAGAATCTGAGTTTTTTCCATATTTTAAAATAACTGTGTTGGAAGTATGGTATCTTTCTGAGTAACCAGGTTTTATTGTATACCCACAGCAGTGATGCCTATAGGCAGGCTTCTATTCTTCGTGTATATTTCTCCACAGTGATTAGTGGATTAGTGCCTTTTTTTTTCTTTCTTTCTTTTTTTTTTTTTGGCTTGGAGCATTTGATTATTTTAGGACAACACTTTCCAAATAATGCTATGTCTCATATTTCACTAAGGACCATGGACTTGTTTTTTTCTAATAAATAATTTAGATTCCAAATCCCTGGACCAAGATGATCTTGACCTTCCGGCATGTATGCCATGTGGAAATCACCCCAGGAACAGACTGCTGAACCAAAGGCAAACAAACAGAGCTGGATTGTTGCCTCCTCATAAATCTGAACTTGCGGTCAGTGGGCAACTGCCAAGTCATAGTGAGCATTCAGACGGCATGCCCAGCAAGCAGCTGAGAGGAGAAGATGGTGCATTCTAAATATTATTTAAAGTTTTAATTCATTTCCCAGCATAATATTCAAAGATGTTCTAAAATAAAGCAACTTATATAGAAATAATAATTTTAACATAACTCACTGAAAATTATGAAAAAAATTTAAAACACTATTTCTGTTTTATTTTGCCATAAAGATTTTAAAATTCCAGTTTATAGATTTCTTTACACTAAATATATTCTGGTTTTGTATCATTCCTTATCAATTTACTTCAGAAATAATTTCTGCGATATTAGAAAGCTTTTTTCTCCTATTTAATATCTTGGAAAACATGATATTGCAATGAGACTTTAAGCATTTATCTTCTCTTGTTATATATCTCATGCCAGGATTGACCCATCAGAAGTGACTCTGCCTATGTTGAAATCACAGTGTAATTTACTTTTAGTTTTGAAAAACATATATATAAAGGTTTTCTGTATTACTAAATTTACCAATCAACCAATTTTTTGTAACAGTTTATATGTGGGACAAAAAATTAGGACTTGTCAATATAAATTAAACATTTGAATATATATTATATTACACTATCCAGTTAGGTGGCTGAATCTATTTTCCTGAATGGAGTCATCAAAAATTAGGTAGTTATCAGATTAGTTAGCTCAGTGATTCTCAATTTTCGTAGAATATCACAGGTGTGGTAATTGGCTTAATTTTGAAGCTTCTCACTCCATTACGGCTGTGTAATTCATGCGGTTGTGGACTTGGTTTTGTTTGGGTCACTGTTTTATCTTCAGTGCAGACAACAGCGTGAGGCACATTGGTGCTTACTAAATGGTCTTCAAAATGAAGGCTTACTAGATGAATGCTGGCTGATGATTTATACATTTTATAGAAATTTTAAAGAACTAGGATAAGAATTTTTAAAATATATTCTATGATGAGGAGCCACTGAGTGTCATACCTGAAATTTTAAGTTAGTATTGAAGACAGCCTGAGGACAAAGTGCAAGCCTGAGTTAGAAAGGAGAAACAAGAAAATAATGCTAGAAACACTTAGAGTGCAGGAAACTGGGAATATAACATCTTTGTAGTCGGTAATGTAGGATTATCATTTCTATTTTTTTAGGAAATAATCTGATATTATAGAAAAAGAAAGCTCCACTAGCCATATTGTCTTCTTTCTAATCCAATGTTGAGCAAAGGGAGGTGTCACGTAGGTGATACGTGAGGCAATATTATAGGTGACTCTGTGGCCTACTGTTTAATTTCTTATTGAGTCTTTTAACCCATAAAAAAAGAATAGAATCTCTTGAAGAACTAGTTTTATCTCCATTCCATAAAGGTGATGTAAGCTTCTAAGTGATTTAGAAACCAATAATTTCTTACCTTTACTTCCATTGTTATCCACTATGGACAATTAATAGGAAAGATAACTATCTGTTCTGCTTCTTTAAATAAAGAAGAGACATGTTTTGAAGGGTACATCAATCAAGTTCTTCCCAGGAAAATAGAAATTATGCTAGCTCATTAAACATGGAACTTAATTTAGAGAATTGGCTGAACAATTGTAAGACCAGAAAAAGCAAACAGGAGTTGATGCAACATGGCAATCAAAAATTTTGAAAGCAGATAAAAGTCACGGGGTTACCAAAATGAAGAAAAGGCTTGGGATAATCAGAACTTAGAAACACAGAGGAAGAACACCTTGGAGCTAGTACATAGGTCTCCAAGAAGCCATCAGTGATCAGTTGCTTCTGGCATTCCAAGAACTTAGCAGAGAATAACTATACAAGGACTAGAGATTTTAGATCTCTGAGGAGAGATGCAATTAAGCTAGCCCTGAGAGCTGAAAATTAGAACCAACTGCTTTTGCTGAGGATGCAGTACTGTTGATGATGCCAACAGGAAACAAGTAGACAGCAAGAAAGGAGTGTTATCTCTCTACTCCTGTGAATCAGTCTCTAGTACCTCCTACAGAAGAAAACCTAATAGAAAGCCAGCTGGTTCAAAGAAAATCAGAGAGTCTCAGCGACAACACAGCAGCATCATAAACAGAATGTATAATGAGTTTGAAACTTAGAGAAAGCAGCATGTAAGAGGCACAAAGTTAAAAGCTTATAGTTAGTATTTTCTCTTATTTATCTTGGGAACAACATCAAAACAACAATGAAACAATAGAGAAAATTAACTCTGTCTTCAAAGAAATACCAGTAACTAAATAAACAAATAGGTGGAACAATTCCTAAGAACAGTGGTTTTAGTAGGAAAAATAAAGAGTTTGCTTTTAGGTACAGTTTCCAGAAAAATTTGACAAAGTAAAATTTACCAAGATGAAGGGTAACCAAAACTCGTTTGCAACATTGAAAAATTCCCTAGAACTTGAACAGTACTGAAAGAATAGACACAAAGGAGCTGAATGAGGAAATCATTCTGATAGCTACATATATATGTTAATCAAAACAACCATTTGGCTAAAAGACTAGTGAGAATGATGAGGAGAGACTCATTACTATTGCCTTATATCTGCCTATATCTACTGATGGGGGAGAAGTAAACACTAAAAACATAACAAACAAAAAACAAAACAAAACCACATATTTAACTTGAAAATAAAGATATTATCTTGTGCTTACAGATATGATACAAATGGATCTCCCCCCGAAATTCACTTTATTAAGATGAGTAATCAAAACAGAACCAGCACAGGATATTTACTAAACATGGAGGGAAGGTACCAGAAAATAAATGAATTAAAGATGAATTGTCATAAGAAAGAGTGTTTCATGAAACAAATAAAAATTGTGATCATTTACATTATGTAGTATAAATGTAACAAAATTATAAAGCAATATAATTTATAAGATGACTAGCAAAGATATAAGAACTCAGAACATTTAGGAGAAAAGGGGAAAAAAACACAACTGTTTTAAAGATAAAGGTGTATTTGAAGTACCTGGTAAAAGCCAAAACCGATGACAATGAAGTAAGGAATTTACATGTTAAGTGACAGGAATGAGAGATGAGTGCAAAAGATGAAATGGAAACACTTGACATGTTTAAAAGTATTATAGAGAAAATATGGCGATTGACTATAACAGTCAACAATCCAAGATCCATATAATTTCCCAAAGAAGAAAATTAAAATAACTAAACAGAAGTTTATAAACATATTTAATAACTCAAGAAAATATTTCTAGAAAGAATATAATAATTTGGATTTACAGATTAAAAGGACATACTCTGGCCCAGGCAAATTTAATTCAGATAGTCAATAGTGTACCCTCTCATAAAATTGCTTAATTTCAAAGTCTGCTTGTTTGAGTATATAAGCAAAATAATGAAGTTACATAAAGAAATAACGATCAGGCTGGTTTACACAACTTTACAGCAACAGTCAATGCTAAAAGATAGTGGAGCAATCATTAAAAGTACTCAAAAATAAGTAAGCATATCCCCAATTTTTATGTCCCAAATATCTATAGTTCTATTATAATGTTAACAAGTATTTTTGAACAGAACAGAAATCAGAAATAATTCTATGAAACCTTCTTAAAGTATTTAAATAATAAATTAAAAATATATCTCTAAATAATTTTAGATAAATATAGATTGTATATGATGACAAAATTAAGGCTCAAAAATGTGAAAAGTATAACTTATGTAAATGTAAAATTTAAGTATTTAACTAAGTAAATAGGTTGAGGAATGTGGGAGATAAGTTATAAATTATTAACTGATCATTACAGATGAAAGTTAAAAGTAAATAGATAAATCAGATAATAGACTTTTAAATATATTTAACAGTAAAATATATATTTTAAAATAATATAGTCATCTTAAATTGAATGAAGGGGCAAAAGGAGGAAAAAAATCACAGATGCTAATGTTCATTTCTGCTATGGAAAGATAATAGATGCTGTGAAAAGCAATATAAAGTTCAGATATACAAAGTTATGGTTATAAAGGTAAATATAAGAACGAAAATATGAACATTCAAATTGTCAGGCTATGCATGTATACACTCATAGGAAAAAGCATTAGTAAAGTTTTTAGTGCTATGAATATATAAAGCACAACAAAACATGAAAGAACAAAGACACCCATAGTTGACCTATTAATAAATAAAAATAGACTTTAAAAGTATGAAGAGATCATCTAGGAGAGAATGCTAAGATACAGCAGGGAAGCAATGAGAAGCACCAAAAGTGGGTAAGGAGAGAGTTCAGGGCAACTTGCCTGGCTGGGGACTGACTAGTTAACAGCCCAGAGAAGCTCCTGGACATGGGGAAATAGTAAGAGAAGAGCTTTCTTTCCATATTCTGAGACAAGCTTTTATGATTTTGGCTATTATGGAATCCCCCAACCCACACAAGTCTCAGGCCTAACTTAGGGAAGAGCTTGGAGATTGCACAGAGATGTTGCTCCAGAAAGGGAACCTATGTGGAATCCCACAGGCATCCGAGCAACTTGAGCTGGGTGCCATTCTGAGAGCCTTGGAGCTGCGGGCAGTTCCAAGGAGGTATAGAGGAGCCCAGGCACTTCTGTGCACTTCTGGGAAGATCCCCAACACCCTTCTATGGGCTGCTGCTGAGAATGAGACATGAGCAGACGGCATTTTTCAGTTTCTTGCCTGGGTGGGAACCTAGTCTTTTCAGTCACAGGCCCAAGGCAACATTTTGAGAGTTTAACACTGGGCTGTGCCCCATTCTTGGGCTGAGTTTGAGCTGACTCAACTGCAGCCATCACCTGGCTAGGGAGGGTCAGGGAAACCAGGTTTTCCAACATGCATCTAGGACAATACCCACCATCTTGCAATGAGCTGCTGTGAGACCCAGTCTCAGGTGAACTGCACTCCTCAGTTTCCTGCCAATGCAGCCTGCTTGAGAAGGACTATGCCCTCTCTGGTCACAAGACCAAAGTGCCATTTGGGGAGTTTAAAGCTGGACAGCACCCCATCCTCAGGCTGTTTGGTGTGGAGTAGCCACAGCTGCTACCTACCTGAGGAGGGACAGGAAAGCCCAAACTCTCCTACACATCCTAGGACAATTGTCATTACCCTACTACAAGTTCCCAGGATACCAAGACCCAAGCAGACCACACATCGCACAGTTTATTATCCATGCTGCTCCCTGAAAGGGGCTCTTCCCTCTTTGATTGCAAGCCCATTTTGAGAATTTAATGTTGAGTCACATGCCACCCTGGGGCCAAGTTCAAAGTGACATGGCTGCAGCCACCACCTGGCAGATAAGGAACAGGAGAAACCAAGCTCTCCTAAGCACACTTAGAGCATTACTCACCACTCTGTTACAGGTTGTTGTGGGACTGGAAACTAGCGTGCCAAATCCATTGCAACTACCAGTAACACTGACACAGACCACTGGGTCCTGGTGGGCAGATCCATCACCACTATTGCAACCTATCACATCATACCAGAGCTGTACAGGGAGCTGAGAACCTGCCCATACACCTGGCCCTCTGCTCCAAGTATTAGCTTCTGAGTATTTGCCCCCCAGGACACACTAAAACTACTGCTAGAGTAAGCTGCTTTGGGGCCTAAAATCAGGCATACCCAGCCCACAGCTTCCACCATAGAGGCCCAGTTCTGGCTTGGTTGATGTTCAAGTTCCCAGCAAAGCTTTACCAAAGCCTCAGCTAATAACTATTCCCTAAACCAACAAGGGAATCACAGATAGCACTGACTACGTAAACTGCCTAAGAAATCATACAAAGATTAC
Organism: Eulemur rufifrons; assembly: GCF_041146395.1. NCBI lineage: Eukaryota > Metazoa > Chordata > Mammalia > Primates > Lemuridae > Eulemur > Eulemur rufifrons. The sequence continues at coordinate 72,745,595 of NC_090999.1, read as the reverse complement.
ACTACTGCAGGCACCCAAATCAAAGCCAAAATGTCCTACTTAACCAGGAACATATACATATATCTTCATAAAATAATTATCCCATTCAAAAGCAATTTCAAAAAAACTGGAACAAGCAACTGCTACATCAGATGCTCAGCTTTCAATGGAAGGACACAGGAAACATGAAAAAGCAAGGAAATATGACACTACCAAAGGACCACAATTGTCCAGCAATGGATCCCAATCAAAATCAATTGCTTATAATGCCAGATAAAGAATTCCAAATATTGACGCTAAAAAAGCTCAATAAGATGCAAGAGAAATCTGAAAACTAATACAAAGAAATCAGAAAATCAAGTCAGGATGTGAATGAGAAATATAAAAAGGAGATAGATATCACAAAATACAAATATACAAACCGAAATTCCAGAACTGTCTGATCTCGGAAGCTAGGCAGGCTCGGGACTGGTTAGTACTTGGATGGGAGCTGAAAAATTCATTGAAGAAAATACAAAACACATTTAAAAACTCCAAGAATATACTAGACTGAACAGAAGAAAGAATATTAGAACTTGAAGATGGGTCTTTTGAAATACTCCAGTCAGACAAGAATAAGAAAAATAAATAATAAAAAAAATAAGTAAAACCTTCAAAATGTCTGGGACTACACAAGGTTGACCCAATTTATAAATTATTGGTATTCCTGAGGGGGAAGAGTGATCAAAATGTTTAGAAAACCTATTTAAGGAAATAACTCATGAAAACTTCCCAGGATTAGCAAGAGTTAGACCTTCAGATACAGAGGGCTTAACAATCTATAGGCAAATACATTGCTAAAAGGTATTCACTCTGACATATTATAATCAAAATGACTAAAGTTAAAGTGAAAGAAATAATTTTAAAATTAGTAAGAGACAAATGTCTAGTCACCTATAAAGGAAACCCCATCAGAATAACAATAGACTTCTTAGCATAAACGTCATAAACAAGAATAGAATGGGAAGGCATTTTCAAAGTGCTAAAAGAAGAAAAAACTGTCAGCCAAGAATTTTATATCTTGCCAGTATAAGTTTCATAAATGAAGGAGAAATAAAGTCTTTCCCAGACAAGCAAATGCTGAGAAAATTCATCACTGCTAGATCTGCCCTAAAGGAAATGCTCCAAGATGTCTTAAACAGGGGAACAAAAGGTCAATATTCATCAGCACAAAAACTCATGAAAATATAAAACTCAAGGGTCTAATAAAATAATCACACAAAGGAGGAAGAGAAAGGCATTAAATGGCAACATGAGAGAAGCTCAGGAAACCACAAAGACAAGATGACAGAGAAAAAGAAAAAAACAAAGAATTTATAAAACAATTAGAACTCAACAGTATGATAAGAACAAAGCCTCACATATCAATATTAGCCTTGAATGTAAATGGATTAAATTTTTCATTTAAAAGATAAAGATTGGCAGAATGATAAAATAATATGATCCAACTATATGTAGGCAAGCAAAAAAAATAAAGGGCATTCTAATTGGTAAATACCAAGTCATATTATTGCTGTTTGCTGAGGATGTGCTCCTACATGTGCAAAACCCAAAAGTATCCTAGATTTGATAAATGAATTAGGTAAAATCTCAGGTTGCAAAATCAACATACATAAATCAATAATATTTCAACATACCAAAAACAACCAAGCTGAGAATCATATGAAACACAATCCCATTTACAATAGCTACAAAATATAAAACACCTGGGAATAAATTAAACAAGGAGGTGAAATAGCTCTATTAGAAGAACTACAAATCAATGATAAATAAAATCATAGATGACACAAATAAATAGAAAACCATCCTATGCTCATGGATGGGAAGAATTAATAACATTAAAATGACCATATTGCTCAAAGCAATTTATAGATTCAACGCAATTCTAAAATTCATATTGTTTTAGTCAGTTTTGCTTTGCTATAAAGGAAATATGTGAGGCTGAGTACTTTATAAAGAAAAGATGTTTATTTGACTCACAGTTCTGCAGATTGTACAAGGAGCATGGCATCAGCATCTGTTTCTGGTGAGGGCTTCAAGGAGCTTCCAATCTAGGCAGAAGGTGAAAGGAGAACAGGCAGGTCACATGGTGAGAAAGGGAGCAAGAGAGGGAAGAGGTGGTACCAGCCTCTTTTAAACAACCAGCTCTCATGTGAAGTAATAAAAGAGAACTCATTCATTAACATGGGGAGGGCACCAAGCCATTCATGAGGGATCCATTCCCATGATCCAAACACCTCCCACCAGGCCCCACCTCCAACACTGGGAATCAAATTTCAACATGAGATTTGGAGAGGCCAAACATCCAAACCATATCATATATGGAATCAGAAAAGAACCCCAATAGCCAAAGCAATCCTATGTAAAAAGTACAAAACTGGAGACATCACAGTATCTGACTTCAAATTATACTACAAGGCTATAATAACCAAAACAGCACGGTAGTGGCACAAAAGTAGATTCATAGATTGATGAAACAGAATACAGAACCCAGAAATAAAATCGTGTATCTACAACTGACTGATCTTTGACAAAGCAAACAAAAACATACACTGCAGAAAGGACACACTATTCAATAAATAGTGCTGGGAAAATCTGATCACCATAGGCAGAAGAATGAAACTGGACCCCTGTCTCTCACCATATACAAAAATCAACTCAAGATGTATTAATGACTAAAATGTAAGACCTGAAACCATAAAAATCCTAGAAGAAAATGTAGGAAAAACTCATCAGGACATTGGCCTACAGAAAGAATTTATGACTAAGATTCCAAAAGTAAATGCAACAAAACCAAAAATAGATAAATGATACCTAATTAAATTAAAAAGCTTCTGCACAGCAAAAGAAATAAAAGAGTAAATAGACCATCTTCAGAATGGTAGAAAAATATTCACAAACTATGTGTCTGAACTAACATTCAAAATCTACAAGGAACTCAAATAACTCAGCAAGAAAAAAACTAACAACCCCTTTTAAAAGTAGGCATGGGCCTTGAATAGACATTTTTTGAAAGAAGGTATACAAATGGCCAACAAACATGAAAAAATGCTTAACATCTCTAGTCATCAGAGAAATGCAAATTAAAACCACAATGAGATACCATCTTACTACAATTAGAGTAGACTATTAAAAAATCAAAAAGCAATAGATGTTGGTACAGATGCAATGAAAAGGAACATTTATGCACTTTTGGTGGAATGTAAATTAGTACAACCTCTTTGGTGATCAGTATGGTGAGTTTTCACAGAACTAAAAGTAGATCTACCATTCAATCCAGAAATCCCACTACTGGGAGCTACCCAAAGGAATAGAAATCATCATATCAAAAAGATACCATCACTTATATATCACTGCACAACTCACAATTACAAAGATATGAAATCAACATAAATGCTCATCAACTGACAAGTGGATAAAGAAAAAATACACACACACACACACACACACACACACACCATGGAGTACTACTCAGTGATAAGAAAGAATGAAATATAAATAAATAAATAATGTTCTTTTTAGCAACTTGGATGTAAGTGGAGGCCATGATTCTAAGTGAAGTAACTCAGTAATCAATTCTAAGTAAATAAATATTGCATGTTCTCACTTACAAGTGGTTACACAAAGACACACCAGGTGGTATAATGGACATTGGAGATATAAAATGAAGGACTCTTGACGGGAGAAAGGAATGAAAAACTACCTATGGGGTACAATGTACACTATTTGGGTGATAGATACACTAAAAACCCAGACTTCACCACTATACAATATATACATGTTATAGAATTCGACTTGGACCCTCTAAATTTATTAAAATAAAGAAAAGGAAAAATCCTATTAATAGAAAAATTCATATTAGGTAATAACACTTAAGACTTCTGTAGTATACTAATAAGGTGACACTGCTTTAAGTGTTTTACTTCATCTTATTCTCATTTTCTAAAAAAGAAAAAAGTAAACAAAACAAAAAAGCAGGCAAAGAAAAAGTTTTCATGTGTTATTTTATTTCTATTTGGCTGGTGAATACCTGAAGGCATAGTAGGTTAAGTAAATTGTATAAAGTCACATAGCAAATGCAAGGCAAACAGGTAGCAAATAAGAAACATAAAAACAGACATTCTTTCTACAAAGTCTAGAGTTTTTATTTTTATTTTTAATATCAGAATGTATAAATTCACCTTTTGTGTTCAACTTTTAGCTTTTTGTTAAACTTGAATATTTTAACATACATGAACTTAATTAATATTTTGCTTTCTGTCTCTGCCTAATGGATATAATCATTTTAGTGTAATTATTCTTAATTTTAAGATTTATAATATATTTCAGATATGTGAAACATTTTAACAAAGTAACCTTGCAATCTTAGAGATCATGAGAATTATATTGTGCAAAACTGAGTTTGATATCAATTTAAAATAGATATTTACAGCAGTTTTTAGTAAAAACTGTGATATAATATATTTATTAATACAAGAAATACAGTCTTTTTTCTTTATAGTCAATTGATTTTTGACCCACCCTTTTTCAATGAAATAGGGCAAGGTTTTTTTTAACAAATGGCTCTGGTACAATTGGCTATCCCCTATTAAAATGTATTTATTTTTAATCCTACATCACACCATACCAAAAGACAATCTGTGATGGAGCAGAAAAATAAATGCAAAAGATAAAACCATAAATCTACTTGAAGAACAATTAGGAGACTATCTCTATCTTCATGACTTTTGCCAAGCAAAGGTTTTTTTAGACAGGACCCAATAGGCATTAATCATAAAAGGAGGGAAAAAAGTAAATTAAAATTTATAAACATTACATTATTTTCTGAAAACTCAATTTAGAAAATGAATATAAAAGACATAAAATAGAATAAAATTTTTAGAATATATGCATATAGAAAATTATAAAGAACCCCTACAACTCAATAATTAAAAGATTAAAAAATAAAGGCAAACAAACACCCACCACAAACAGCAACAATTTAAAGGTGGTTAAAATACTTAGGCAACCACTCAAACAATTAGATATTGGAATGGTCTTATGCACATGAACAGACACTGTCCATCATTAGTCATCAAGGAAATGCAATTAAAACCGCAATGCAGTACCATTTTAGTCTTCCTGGAATGACTACAATTTAGAAGACTGATTAAACGAAATTGATCTGCTCTCTGCTTACTTTCCCATCTTTATCTTTTCCAACTCTTCAAAGAAATATTCTCTGTGTATCCTATCTGAAATAGCCCCTCCCCAAATTTAATTTTCTTAGCATTCTTATCAAATATGAAGTTGTATTACTGTATTTACTTTCTAATATATTTTATGCTCTCAATCTAGACTGTAGGCCAGAGGCCAAGACATTGGCTGTGTTGTGCTTTACTAGGTCCTTGGTGCTAGATCAGGGCATGTGGGAAGCTCAATAAGTGGACCTTCTCATCTTCTTATCCTACCTACTGATGATATAAATCTGTTTAGTCCTCTTTTGATTATATTACATGATTTTTCTAGTGCATCTAGAAAATCACTATTATAAATAATACCTATTGCTAATAGTTCATAGAAAATCATTAAAACACAAATCTTGTAAGAAATTTAATCATTTTAAAACACTTCCACAGTGCATGATTTTAAAGTATATTATAATAATATATTAACCACCCCAATATAAATAATACACTATTGTTTTCTAGAAAAATGAAACAAAATAAAAATTTGTTAGAAAAGGGCTAAAATTCAATCTAGAATAGAGGTTGAACAGATATTGAAAACATGGGTTTTAGGGATTCTACCCCAATATTTACCAGCTATTGTTCTTTCTCAATTAAACTTTCAAGCCTCAGTATCCAGGCCAGTGAAATGGAAGAAATGACTCACCTATCTTTTTGAATTGCCAAAACCATCAGAAGGCTTAAAATTTACACAATATTAAAAAGCACAAATATGGCATCAATAGTAGGCTCTGATGAGATTATAATTTATTGCAAATGAATTGTTTGAAAATATTTTGATAATCTTTGTTATCAAATTTTATATTCCATTAACATTTCTAAGTTAACACCTTTATACATTAATTACTTTTCAAACAACTCTCTCCGAACAACATAAAATACATCTATTGTCAAAAAAGAGAATCCAAAGGCATAGCCAACTATCTAAACAGTTTGAGAAGTTGAAGAAGCCTGAATTTAGGCATTTACTCTTTCTGTCACCAGGCACTACCTTTGAAGATACATGCAGCACATCTGCATGAAGAAGTTATACCCAGCCATTTTCTAAAACACTTATCATTTTAGCTTCTCTTTAATAAATTACATAGCACAGGGAAAAGAAATTTATGAAAGAGCCAATGATTTGTGTTAGAGTTTAAATAGTGAAATCAATTTAAACTAGGTCATTAGCATAGATACCTATCCAGGAAGCTTTAGATTAATATCTTGAAACCTTTGGATTGTGACCAAAGAGGTTGGTTCCCAAGTTGGAATTTCTTTGGCAATTTAAGGAGGATTCAAAGGGCAGAGTGCAAAAGAGTATGAATAAGACATCTATTAGCATGGGCATCAGTCCTGGTGGGTTGAAGCTAAGGAATTATTAAGAAAATAAAAGAAAATAGAAACCACGGTAATGATTTCTACATAGCATCCTAACCACCCATTAAAATACCTTTTACACCAACTACACCTTTTAAAATCAAAATAAATGTGTCTATTTTTCCTGTTGTTCCCCATATAGCTTTGCTTTTTCAGAGGGCATCAATGCATCTTTAAGATATAAACATGTAAAATATATTTTAGTGTCAGCAAACTATTAAAAGTTAGCAAGTGAGGAGTCTCAATTTTGAAACAGTAAAGTCTCAGCAAAACAAATACAATAGAGATTTCTGAAGCACACATATTCAAAATATGTGTTCTAATATCTTTCAACAGTTTTAAAAATAATAAATTTTGATCCACTATTATCACTATTAGAGATCTATTCGATAGAAAATTCTCATATATTAAAAAATTTCATTGAATCTACATTTATACTAAAATCTAGACTTACATGGAAACATTGAGGTCAACCTAAATGCCCAGCACATACATATGCACACACAAATTTGCTTTAATAAATGTAATGTATTGTAAATAATAAAGTATGCAAATATTATTACTTTATGACTTTTTAAAAGTCATTGAACGAGGCTTAAGTTATAGTTGTTAAGGAAATAAAAGAAAAACATAAATAAATGTCGGTTATGATTACAAGTACATTAAAATATTCATAGAAAAAAGAATGGAGAGAAATATTTGAAAAAGTAAATCATATTTTATTATGCATGAGTTATTACAGATTTATTTTAAATGGTGTAGTTTGTATGTGAAGTAGGTTCACTATGTACTGGCTACAAACTTGTCTAAGTCTAGAGAGACACAACACCCATGCACGTAACAAGTTACACGAACTGGGTTCATTATAAATAGGCAGCAAGGGATAACAGAAGCCTAGGGTTTATTGCGAGCTGGCCCCCCAAAGCTCAGGAAAGCTGCCTAGGGCGGCTGGAGTCAGGACTGTGACTTGCACTGCAGCTGAGAAGCTACAAAAGGCAGGCTGTACAGGATTGTATACCTCAGGCACTACATGACACACTGGGCTAAAGCGTTGGAGTCTATCCTGTTTCTAGGGGAAAGAGGAAAGAATTCAGGCTGTTCGGGCCAGTATGGGGTCATGTCTCAGGATGCTGCATTCCAGCACATTTTATAGTTTCTTGAAAACTACAAGCAAAAAATCATGGGGATGGTGGGCGGGGCGGTGGGCAGGGAGCATTGAATTGGTCCAAGGCTACCCAGAGAACTGTCCTGCAATCTTCTGTCCATATTTTGATCAGTGAGAATGCATTATCATTTATAATCTCAATGGTGCCAAAAATTAATTTTATACTGATGAAATTATTACAAATATTACTGTATTATAAAATAAAAACTAGAAATAACATTAAAAATTTATTTAAAACCTAATGGCACAGTATTTTATTAAATGCCATCTGAAGTAAATTAAATAGAAGGGACTTTTTCTTTCAAGATAATTACAGTCTTGTTGGAAAGACAGACATGACTTCTAGAAACGGAAACAAGAAAGCCACAAAGCTATATTGCAGAGCTCACACACAAAAAAGATAAGTGGGAGGATTGCTTATTAAGATATTTTGATTAATTTGTAAAAACTTTGTCCCATTCAGTCAAAAAGGGGAAGACTGACTTACTAAAAGTAAAAACACTTCTAGGCAGGAGAAGCAGCATGGAGATGGGAGAGAATACATTATGCATGGTGAATATGATAGCAGATCTAGTCTAAATGCAGTGCTGTGAAGAGAGCAAGTTGTTTTCACAAACAGAGCAGTATATGAAATTCAGAGAGAAAATTACTTTCCCACCCCCTACATGTGATATAAAAAGAGAGACATTTACATGTAAATAAATAGAATGAACCTTAAACTGTTATGCTAACACTATTGACAACATATCACAAAATTTACTAAAATAAAAAATGTAAAAGATGAAAGTTGAAATCACAGAGAAATTTATCCTGGATCTAGGAGAGGAGCATTTGCTATCCAGAATTTTTATATTCTAGCAGAGTTCTTATATTTCTCTGTAAATAAATTGCCATAAAATTTGGCTTGAGCTTATAAATACCAATAATACAAAAGCCCAACTATGGAAGGCCAAAGCTATGGTGATTTGATTATTATATCCTTCCTTCAATCTATGGAAAATATACTCTTTTTAAGGAGAAAGGTGTAATTCTACCAAGTTATTCTTAAGAAACCGAAAGAGATTGTTTTATTTTTGTATACCTTTTATTATCTAACATAGTTGTTACTTAAACATGGGAGGCCATGAACAATTTACTTTCATTGAAAAAGAAATGCATCAACTCAAAAGACTACACAATTAAAAGCTTTCTACTCTTGCTTTAAATTTATGGCAACATTTTTCCCAAAATAAAATCTGTTAACAGTTTCTCTTAAGTAATCTTCCAGAAATATTCTTAATATGAAAATTAATGTTCCTTCATTTATATATTTATATTTTTTACACAAAGGGGACATGTACTATGAAAAGAACTCTCTCTCAGTCTTTTCTAAATCTGCATATCTAACACATTATTCATATCATTGATGTTGACTCACCTCACACTTCAAAAAAAATTAAAACAAGCATGTAATATTTTTTTCTACTTTTATGGGGTTATTTTAGATTATTTTACTGATACTTATTGATGAATATTTTAAATATCCATCTTTTGCTATTACATAATGTACAGTAATGATCATCTCTATTTGTATATTTGTTAACAAACATATAAACCTGTCTATAGAATAAGTCAACTGAAGTTATATTTTTGGGTTGAAATTATGCTGCATTTTAAATGTGTATATATATTTTATCAACACTTTTTGAATAACTATTTCTCCATAAAATTAGTGACATTGCACTTACTAAGTTTATGGTTATTGTCATGTTTGATGAAAACTCTGTCTTATGGTGTTAATGTTTTAACTGTGTGTGTGTTTGAAAAATTTTTATGTTTTTACTCTATATCCTTTTACTTTTCTATGAACCACAAGTTCTTGTCCAATTTACTATTGATTGGTGTTTTATTGATATTTAAGGAAATGTGCCTTTGTGAAATAAATAAATATTTTTCCAAGTTTGTCCCTTTCAAGTCATTTTTATGACCTTTTTATTTAGAAAATTCCTATTTATTACATGTAAAATTATCTACTTGATTTTTTCTTTTAGAGTTTCAAGGCTTAGGACCTGCTTAGAAATTGTTTCCCTGTCCTAAATATATGTAAAATAAATTTTTTCCATATTTTCTCCAATAATTTTCTGGCCTCATTTTTAACTTTTGAATTATTATTCATCTGGAATCTAATATTGTGTAAGAAATGAAGTAGGCATCTATATTTTGTTTTGTGTATACATCTCTGTGAGCCAGAAGGCTGAAACTCATGTGTTAAAGTAATTCATTCCCACCTTTCTCACAATTTGAAGTAACCTGGCATTCACCTACTAAATCTATACAGGAATTTGGGGTTATCTCGTGTCTCTCCTTTACATTTCATTGATCTTGCTAGAAAAGCAAAAAGTGATAGGAAATGCTTTAATTAAGGTTTAAATACATATCTGACATGTGGAAGTGCAAATTCCTATCAAGTATTCCTCTATAAAAATTTATCTAGATTATTTTACATTCTCATTTTTTCCATATATAATTTAGAATACAGTATATATGGGGAAAAACCTGTTAACATTTTATTGTAATCATAACATAGTTCTAAGTTAATTTAGGGAGAAAATTTATCTTCATAAAGCCATCACTGTTGTCAAATTTTACTTTATCATAACCAACAAAGTTAAACACTGTGCTATAAATACACCCACAAGCTATAAGTTTATTAGTTGTGCAGGAAGACCCTGAAATATAGTAAAACAGTAAAGCATTTAACTACGTGAATGAAAAATCTCAGTTAAATAACTATACATAAACTTAGCCTTATATAAAAAAATAATGAGTGATACCCAGAATTTCTGGAAATTCTCTAAGACATATCTTCTTATATTGATTACTGTCAACCACTAGATTTTGAAATATCAACGTGGCTACAGTCTATGTCTGATTTAAGATTTACAAGATCCAGTATTAGTGGACTTTTTTCCATAACATTTCCACAGGCAGTTTTACAGAGATTTCTATTTCATAAAGTATTTTTATATTTATTATTGCATTTAATTTTTAAAATATTCTGATATTGGTAGATAAAGGATCATCATTTCCATTTATAGGCAAAATACTGATGCTCTTAGAAATTAAATGCCTTTGGCAAAATAGTTAATAAGTAGCTAACCTAGAATATGAATTCCAGTTCTTTTGATTTCTGATTCAGTGTAACTATATTCACTATTCAATATTTCAGAGTTTGTGCCTCAAAACAATTTTCATTGCACTCATTTACTGTTGTCATGGGGGGTGTATATGTTTTGTTTTAGGAGATTTATTTTTGTTTTTGTTTTATTATTTGCTTGTTAATTTGTTGGAAAGAAGTTAAGAAAAAGTCAGTATTGATGAGGAAGCATAAGCTTGAGAAAGACAAGAGCAAACAATAAATTTATTATTATTATTTCATAGGGACTTGACCCTAAACTTTATTTATGCTCTTGGGTCGGGACAATATGAAGATCTGTTTTTTCTATCTAGTTTAACAGTCTCAGGAGTTTGGTTTCACTGAAGCTTTAAAGTCCTAAGTACTGTAAGACCAAAAGACCTCTCCATTATGGAGGAAACAGAGTAAGATAAATAAACAGGAAGTCTGAGACAGTGTATTTGCTTAATAAAAGAAAAAGCAGTGGGGGGAGAAAGGTAGGGTGGACACAGTATCCATGTAAAAGTGTTGTCTTGTTTAAAATCTTCATCCCTAGAAAATATTAGCTGAACATTTTACCCAGACTTGAGAACTTTCATTAACCTTGGGGGAGGGAGAATTCTGCGGACTGGATGATTCAGTCTTAGGGAGGAGTAAAGACAGTAGAGGCAAATGATCTTTGAACTCCAGTACAACAAATCACAGAAAATTATCTCAGTGAGCTCACACAGAAATGCAATGTTATTTAGGGCAGCTTCGGAAAAGGATAACTCGCCCCTTCAGAAGCAGGAGCCATTTTCTCCCTCCGCTGAAAATCTACTGTTTTGTTAACTCATTGACTTTCTTTCTGATTTGAATTTTTATTCTCCGCTAATAATATATGGCTTTTGTATAGTCTTGACATCTTTCACTTTATGGCTTCTACCATAAATAGTAGTATTAAAAAAAAAAAGGTGTGTGGCGGTAGGGTAGGGGGGAAAATGGGAATGTCACAGCAAAAATTATGCAGAATAAAATTAAACAGGTGACAAAGACTTCATGAGTATTGCAATGAGAACTCAGTCTGAGCTCAACCCCATTGAAAATGGACTGCAGAGTTTTTAAGAGCTGGGCTGGGAGGAATCACAGGCCACCTGTATTTGTTAATTGGCCTTAAACAAAGGAATAATAAACTGTCTCCTATCTTTATGACAGGTGGTAGTTTTATAATTTGGAGCAAGTCTCAGCAGAATTTAGGCTCCTACTCTCCCACAGAAACTGGAAGATAGGAGCCCTATCTTTTTTGAGGATTACATTTCAAAGGGATGCCTCCCAGGTCCTTGAGAAAGACATTTCTGGGCTGTAAACCTGGCAAGTGCTTTTAAAAAGATTTACATTTCAGAGAAGCAGAGAAAGAATTTACAATTACAAGTTCTCTAAAGTAAATGTTCTAAGAAAAGTGAGGTCAGAAGCCTAAGAGTCAAGGAGAAGTCTGGTCTAAAACTCTAGTCAAGCTGAGGCAAACATTAGGGCCATCTAGGTCAGGGGGCATAATCTCTCATGGGTGTTAATTTATCTTCATGTGTTTGCTTTTTGATGATTTAAAAAAAATTTTTTTACATTGCTTCTGGGGAAAAAGAATCATTTCTTTATGTGAATTCATAAAACTTGCTTTATGTACTATTATGTTTCATAATGCAACACATTTTCAAGAACTCCATTTTCCTGTGAGATATGAAAGTATATAACAAGTGGAATCTCATGGTGGGAAAGGTAAAAATGTTCTAAGCTAGGAGATAGTATATAATGTTGTAGGGGAGGCTCACGCATTTTGCACACTGGAAATGTAAGTATTGGAATCTATCTCTTCATTATTTCTGGTTCCTGTCTCTTGTCATCTGCACCACTCCCCTGTCTCTTTCCCATAGCTTAGTCTCAGAATTGAGCTATAATAGAAAAGGTATGGCTGAGTTAGTCACTGGCAAGTAGTATGTGCTGCTGCGGAATAGAGATTTCACATTAAATTCCTAAATGGATGCTGGACTTTTCTGTGTCTGGCGTAAGGATGGCAGCCTTGGATCCAAGTAACAAAGCCTAGTGTGTTAAGCTGTGCAAAGCCTTGCACGATCTGCATTAAGCATAATTATTATTTATATAAGGACCTACTTGGAAGGCGGTTATGGCTTTGGCAACCTTTGAAAGCATTAGTTAATTTTCTCAAATGCAGTTCTAAAGAGAAAGATATTCAGCATCCATTGGAAAGAATGAATTTCCTTGAAACGAAGAAAAAATCAGGAGGTTAGAATACAGAGGTACTAAAGGGAAAGCAACTGTGAAATTTCTTAGAATGAGGGGGATGTAAGATATAGGAATATAAAGGGATTATATATTACATATACATATAGATATGCACACCAACACACACATATCTATACACATACATATATCTAAATACCTAAATTCCTAATATTGACTAATATTCTTAATACTGACATTTAAATCTTTCTTATTTGTCATAAATAAAAGTACACTTTGCCTGGAAAAATACTACTATTAGCATTATCAAGATATATTGATCATTGAGCTTACTGACCTCACTCCTAGAGTACTCAAACAACAAACAAGAGAATTTATATCGTGTGAACCTGTATGAATGTGCAGAAAAATAAATATGTGTACTTAATATGAGCACTGTCTACCTGTAATCCAGTGGTTATAATGGGTGCTGTGGTTTGAATGTGTCCCCCAAGTTCATGTGTTGCAAAATTAATACCCAGTGTAACAGTGTTGAGAAGTAGGACTTTAAAGAGGTGATTCAGTTATGAGGTTTCTGCCATCCTGAATAAATTAATGGCATTATTTTGGGAGTGGGTTAGTTATTCAGGAAGTAGCCTCTTGATAAATGGATGCGTTTGGCTCCCTTCCTTCTCTCTCATACATGCTCTCTTGCCCTCCCGCCTTTTGCCACAGGGTGAGGCAGTAAGGAGGCCCTTGCTCCTCAACCTTGTACCTCCCAGCCTCTGGAACTGTAAGAAATAAATCTCTGTTCTCTGTAATTTACCCAGTCTCAATTATTCCATTACAGCAGAACAAAAGGATTAAGAAAATGGGATTGTGCAAAGTAATCATATGAGCAAAATTGTGAATCACATAGAGCTGAATGCCATTTCTATATATGAGTTTCTTATATAGTGAAGAATATTTTATTATATGGTGAAGAAAGAATATTTTCAAAAAATTCCTCCTCTTGCTTCCCCCTGGTTAAGAACTATTGTTTTAAGTAGGTATTTTATATAAATACTGAAGTATGAATTTGTCAAATGGATACTATTCAGTAATCGTTATGACAGAAACCACATAAAAGTTTTTTCTCCCTATGCATTTCCTTAATGTTCATACATCAATCAAAACAAGATATATTCATTCAAAATGCCATGAAGTTATCAAATTCCATATCAACCCTCAAAAAAATCTCTTCCACAGTAATTTGGAATCATAATCTTATTAAAATTGTCATATTCTCTTTAAGAAAAAAAATTAGAAATTGCTAATCAAAATGTGAAAGAATAAGGTGATGATAAATCAATCACAGCTATTTACAAGAATTTTTGAATATACTCTGGAATAGGTAATCTAGGAGAATATATTTTTAAAAATCTATGAAACATTGGCCGGGCGCGGTGGCTCACGCCTGTAATCCTAGCACTCTGGGAGGCCGAGGCGGGTGGATCGCTCAAGGTCAGGAGTTCGAGACCAGCCTGAGCGAGACCCCGTCTCTACTAAAAAATAGAAAGACATTATATGGACAACTAAAAATCTATATAAAAAAATTAGCCGGGCATAGTGGCGCATGCCTGTAGTCCCAGCTACTTGGGAGGCTGAGGCAGTAGGATCGCTTAAGCCGAGGAGTCTGAGGTTGCTGTGAGCTAAGCTGATGCCACGGCACTCACTCTAGCCTGGGCAACAAAGTGAGACTCTGTCTCAACAAAAAAAAAAAAAAAAAAAAAAAAAAAAAAAAAATCTATGAAACAAATGTGCTTATTATAACAGGAGAATTTTAAGTTGATTTAATTTTTTAAGGTCCACACATAACTATATACTCGTTTAATTAAGTGCCTAAAGGCCAATGTTCCCCTGTTAAAACAAACTGAAGGATAACAATTAATAAACAAGGTAAATAATTCGTGCATTTACTTAAACATTTATTAAGCAGTACAGATCACTAAATAAAATTACGTTAGATCCTATCGCCTCTACAGATATAATCTCTGCCTCCAAGGGTTTATATTCCCGGAAATATTCAAGTTTTCAAATTTTAAGATTACTACAATTTATAAGATAAGACAGATGATATTAGCAAGTACAAAGACAATAGGTATTTATCATAGAAGCATTTTTTTATATACACTTTTAGTAAAAGTAATGAGAAGCTCTTGACAGAGAATGAAAATGAATTTTGTATCTTATTGCAAAAGTAAAAAGTTAAAAAATTATTACTAAAATTATATAATTTATATTAGCTATATTATATCTAACTTATATTAATTATATTTATTTAATTGATACAGTTAAAAGTTCTAAGTTTTCTTTGAAAAAAATGGTATCAGAGCCATTTATAATATTTTTAGCAAGGACAATACATGCTAGTGCAAAATTACTAACCTAGAAATTTAGTTTTAAAATGCAATACAGGTTGCCATGTAATTATTTAGGCTGGTTTTGCAGTAGCAGATGGGGATTTTAAAGAGAAAGGATACCTAGTTGATTCTGATTCAAGGAATTCTCAGAACTTTATATCTTAAAACAAACCACCTCCAAATTGTTTTAGTTATAGAACATGTTGCAAACAATCTTTAATCATCCCATTTTTCTCAATACTGATCAATTTTTTTTTGATTCTGCAAATTTGAGTGACTCTCAATGAACAGACTTAGTATATTCAGTGTCTCTCATTTCAACCTTGCCTGTTTCTTTTCCCTGGGCTGTATTTGCATAAGTAGCTCAAAGGATTGGTCATTAGAAATTCATATTTTATGAAAAAATATATTTTATAATTTTATACTAAAAATGAACATATCCATCTACAAAAACATAATTTTTCTTAAATTGAAGATAATGGATTTTCCGTGTTGCCACTAAAGGAAAAAATTACCATATAATACTTATGATACTGCAATTTGAGTGACATCTCAAATTACTTCCATAAATTTCAATCTAAATAGAAGTAACAGGCCAAAGAGTTCTCAAAATCAATTATGCTATAAGAAGTACCCTTGAAATCTGTATATTAATATAAAGAGGCTACATTTTCTAAAAGAGAAAGATTGGCTGAGAAAGGTAAAATTGAAAGGAAAAAAACATCAAGAACATAGAGTTCACCTATCTTAGACAGACATGCTAGCTAGAGTATTCTTAAGAAAAGAGACAATAACGAGGTGGAAAGAAAGCTAGTACAGTCAGCAAAATTAATACAATTTGGAAATTAAAGATAACATAGCTGAAAATTTGAAACTTGGCTGTTTCTCAAAACTGAATCTTAGTAGTGAGAATTATAAATGCACTCGTACACCCTGGATGTTAAGTGCTTTTTAAAAGTCAAAGTTTATGCAAAGTCTTCCAAAGGTAGGCAGAAATCTTTCATTATCAGATCCCTGAAATAGATGCCAATGGCTCAAATCCAACTGAGATGAAAGAGAGAAATTAAACTGCAATAGAGAAATCAGGATTTCAAGAGACACAAAAAACTTAGATGATCCTCCTAGCTCAGTAGCATTTATTTAGACTTCTAATATCAGAGGTCTGGCTTCTTTAACTAGTTTACTAAAATAACTATCAGACTATTTTCTCTTGACTCTTTTTTGTAACTCTTTTTTTCTTCCTCTGACTCTAATTTATCTTGCACACGATCTCTGAATTAATCTCCCTTAGGTCCTTTTCATTCTATTAGTTCAAAAAGTCTACAACAGCTCCCAGTTGTCTTCCTAAGCAGATTTAAATTTCTCTCCTTGTTTTCTCTGATTCTCTGCTGTATTTCTACCTCCCACTTAGTCAAGACTATTTTCCACTACTCCCAAATATGGACTTTTCTCTAAAGGTGATATTATCATTTATGTGTACCATGTACTTGCTGCCAGGTTCAAGTGTAATGTCAGGTTCATGCGTTCCCTGGTTCTTTTGTCTCAGTACCAAAAAATGATTACTGAGACTGAGTCCACAAAACAAATGAGCAGACCAAACAGATGCAAGCAAGGCCAAGCACCAAGATGTTTTAAGCATGGTATGTTCCAGAGAAGGAACGGATCTATGTTCCAAAGCATAGACAATTCCAGACTTTTTGCACTCACTTGTATTCATATCATAACTGGACTGCCTCTCCTCCCTGTAAGTGAAGTTTCCCTCTCCCCGACTCCTCCGTGATTGACGGATTGGGGTTATATAACTAAATACTTTGTGCGCATGCGGAATTCTCAGACCTACCCCTGCTTGCCCACGGGGTGGGTGGGAGGGGGGCACAAATCTGCAATGCTAATTAGATGGTAATGAACATCAGTCAGTTGAGAACACCAAAAATCTTCTGGGGATGCCCCAGTTCCGCCAGTTTGCCCCACCCATGGCCTTGACCGTATCTGCAGTTTGTGGTTTCTCTACTTCTTTTTGGTTGGTCATTTCCTATCATAGACAAAACATCTGTTCCTCCCCTCTCCTTGGCCCTACCTAACGTTGCGTTATCATCCTACCATTGCTCACCTTGCTTCCTGAATGAAATCTAGGTTCTCTTCAGCAGCTGAAATTCTTCCCATCCGTTCTGTAAGCTTCAGCTTAATTCCTGATTGATTGACACTCTTTATGATCATTGTTTACAGTGTCTTACAGAAGTATTGCTTGCTCCAAGTAATTTATAATTTAGATGTCTTTTATTTTGTTTTTCATTAACTTTTATATGCATTAAGTCAAAACATTAATAAGATATAGTAAGCTACTTGAAGGCATAAACTACATCTTACATTTTTATATTATAGGATGGATGATAAATAGATGGAGGTATTTTGCCTCATTAATAAAAGGGGGATTCAAGAAGTCCTATTAAAATACATATTGTACAATGAATGATAGCAAATTAAAAATATGGAAAAGAATTGAGAAAAGAGGCAATGTGGCTTACAATAACAAAAATTTATTCTTTTTACAGTTCTAGAGCCTAAAATCTGAATTACAGATACTAGTAGCTCTATGATCTCTCTCAGTAACATCCTAGGTAACTATTTCACTTGCCCAAATTCTTATTTCCTACAGTACAGATAACTTATCTTTTTGTTCTCTCGTACATTTTCTGAACTTTCCTTGTCCTATTCCATATGAAGGTCTGGTGTGTGGGGAGTGGGTAGTTTGGGATAAGAGGGGAGATATCCAACAAATTGTATTTCCCAGACTTCCATGCTAACTGGATTAAGTTTAGATCTCTTTCTATTTCTCCTGACTTACATTTTCTGTTAGCGTCTCAGCTGTCAGTTATATATCTTTTCCATTAAATGGAAGATAGCTTTTTTCTCCCTCCAGCTGCTTTTAATATTAGCACTTGGTCTTTGATTTTCTCCAATTTGGTTATAATACACCTACGTGTGTTTTTCTTTGTTTTTGTCCTACTTAGATTCACTGACAATATCTTCCAACTGATACGGGAAATCATCAGGCATTATTTTTTCCAGGTTTGTTTCTATCCTAACTCTGTGTATTCTCCTCTGAGACCCATGTTGACTATGTTCTGTGTATTCCTTATGCTTTGTTCTGTTTTGTTATGTTTCTATCCTTTGTTCTCTCTGTGTTTCAGTTTGCATATTTTTCTAATGTATTTCTGAGTTTAGTATATGTTGTATGCAATGACTGGTCTGATTTTCATCACATACATAAGAGCCACTTAACTCCTCTTTATATAAATATATAAATATTCTATTGATATTCTCCGTCGATCTAATCACATAATTTTTCCTTTTCTCTCTGTTCTACAACAAAGGAACAGAGATATTTTAAAGTCCTTATCGCTAGCCACAATATTTACATCATCTTTGAGTCTGATGTTATTGTAGACTATTGTGTCTCTTTTTGTTACTTATGACTGGTTCCTGGTTAGTCATATGACTAGTAATTTCATATTTTATGTTACATATTGCGCATAATACATTGCAAAGACAATGGGTTATGTTGCCTTCTACATCTTCTATATATTCTTAGGGCATGGATCTTAATCCTAGAATCTGGTCCTTTATTCTACAGCACAGCCTTTCTGGTTTCTTAACCAGAAGCCCTTCTTTTTATCAAAATAGTTTATTTCTGACTGAGTTTGGACTCCACTAGCTCTATAGAACTATGTATCTACTCAAATCTCTGCTTCATTACTATGACTGTGCTCAGCTAGTTATCTTGGTGTTTTTCTTAGTAGATGCATAGCTAAGCAGTGAGCCAAAGATACAGAATTTTATATAATTTTTTGTGGCTCTTTCTCTACCAGAAACTCTTTGACTCCTTGTTCCTGAAACCCAAGCCAGTATGGCAACAAAAGTATTTTTTTTTTCTTCCAGCCAATGATATTGCCACTTTCTGTTTGAATTCTAATTATGTGCACTGTGATTTGGGAAATGTTCCCACAGATAAAGCCAAAGTGCAAGCCTGATTGTTCATTTTACATGCTCTCTTGTCTCAACAACTCTCAGTCTGCATTGTTAATTTCCCAATGTCTGTCTGCTTGAGATGTTTACATAAGTTTTCTCGTTTTTTTTTTTTTTTTTTAAGTTAACTAACTGCATAGAGTAAGTACATTAGCCAGTAGCATCAAAGGCAATATTATGGACATCTCTGGGGTCTGCTTTTCTTTTAATACTTAAGGTTCGTGGGAAAAATGTCTCCCTGAGGGAAGCTGGGTATTGTCTATATGTAATGAAGGCAAATCTGTGCATGGAAGAAAGTGAAATTTAGTATCCAGAAGGGAAGAATATGGCATAGATATTTATTGCTTATCAGGTATCACCATATTTTCCAATCCCTTGCTGTGGGATTTGGGCCAATTCTGGAGAAACGATAGGAGCAGAAATAACATGAGAAAAGTCTCTGTAAAATTCTCATAAACACTCTTCCCCTGCTTTGAAGGTCCTGATACAAGATAATTCTTGAGTCACTAGTTAGAGGAAATCAACCAAGCAACCTTGTACTGCATGTGAGTAAGAACCACACTTTAATTGTGTTATATCCCTGGGATTTCAGGACTTATTTTGTAAAATACGGCAAGTGCCTAAAAGTAATATGATTACTGCATAAACTCTAGATGAATTCTGGAAATATTTGTTTCAATTATAATGTATATTTTTTCACTATATTCAGGAAGACTTGAGTAAAGGAGAGAATAATTTTTTTTTTTTAATAAAGAAATTGTGACAAAAAAAATTCTGGTTGTGAAATAGCACTATCTTAAGTCTCCCTCAATTTCCCAAGAAAACAGACATAGGAACTAATTGTTAAGAAAAGAAATGAGTAAATAAATAAAATAAAACATTGAAAGTATTTTAAACAGAAGTTGGTGAAGAAATACCCTTACAAATTCCCAAATTCCATTCAACTGTGCCAAACCTCCAACAGAAACAATACCTGTGCATATAGTTAAGAGTATGAGAGGAAGCAGAAAGAACACAAAGTAATTTCTGGTAGCCCTGATGCTGGTGAGCCCAGAAATTGCTAAAAATGATTCATTCAGAAAGCAAGAGAAGATACCCTGGAGTAGAAGTCAGGTATAACATCCTGAGAAAAATAGCTGAACAAGCGCAGAGGAGGCTTTGCTCTATTCATTTAAGGGTGAGTTTAAGGGGACTTCAGGAATGTTAGTGCTGAGGTTGTCTGGGTGTGATGGAAGGTAGAAATCAACTCACCAGAGAAGGTTCCTTTAAGGACAAAGTCCATGCTCAAGAGAAAATGTTAAGAATAGAATATAAATTAAGCAGGACAAAGATACCACAAGGCAAAGAGAGAGAGAGAGAGAGAGAGAGAGAGAGAGAGGAAGGAATACTGGTAATAGTAAAAAAGGAAAACAAAGAAGATTCTCAGGTAGCATTTGAAGTAACTTGGTGCTTCACTTTAGAAAGCTCTGGAGCCATTATCTTTGACACATGCCCGTAAACAGGAAGTTAATTTTAAAAATACTAGAAAACCCATTTCATATAAATATTCATAATACAATAGGATGTGTATGAATTCCATACAAACTCACTCTAGACTAAAAAAAAAAAAAAAAGGAGCAGAATAAACCTCTTTCTCTCTCTGACAGCAATGACATACCAAAAAAGAACATGACCTTAACACCAAAAATTTAAAACACTATAGCTAAATATTTCGAAATAAGCAATAAAATTAAGGTGTGAAAAAAAGCATAAATGAGAACTAGGAAAAATAAAAAAAAAAACTTATGTCAATAAAAGAGTTCAAAAATAGGGCTTGCAGAGTTCAGAAATGATTTAGAAATAAATTTCAAATAATTTCAGAAATGTGGACAAAACTAGAAAATGGAAATTAACAAATATCACAAATGACATAGTAAAAAGAATAGGCAAAAATGAAGAAAGACATCAAATGAAGGAAGAAGTAATCAAAAAAGGTGGACAAATCTATATAGAGGATACACATATTAAAAAATAAACCAAAAGCAAAGAATGAACATTAAAAACTGTAATTAAATAGAACTTTTCCAAAATAAGATAAAAATTATATCTTCCTACTGAAAAAAAAAAAAAAAAAAAACATATCTCTGAAAAAATTTTCCCAGACAGCCAAAATCAACAATTATGGTAAAATTATTTGACTTAAGCTCCAAATACTTTCATAAGTGAATTAGTTTAAAGAATTTGAAAGATAATTCCAGTATTACTTTAAGAATTTTGAAGCATAAATGATGGGAGCAAAACTTCAAAATTTTTGTTATGAGGTGAGTATAATATTAATTACGAAACCTAATAAAATTGCATTAGAAAGGAAAATATAAACCAATTTGACATGTACATTTAATATAATTGCAATATACATAACATTTTTTTTTTGAGCTAGAAAAGTTCATTATAAGGTTCATGTAGCTGGGCAAACAAGCAAAAATAGAGGAACCATGGAAATCATGAAAGGAATGTGTTAGCCATGCCCTATATGAAATATATTTTATATCCTCTGTAATGAAGACAGTAAGATATTGCAACATGAAAGGACCAGAAGAAAAAAATCTAGAAATAGTCATATTTGCAAATGTAAATTTTCTATATTATAAAGATTGCATGAGAAATTGGTGAATAAAAAATGTACTTTATGACAAGGGGTTTTGGTATAATGGCATAGTTATACAACGAAAAAACAAAATTGTCTTCTCATGCATACAAATACTCAAAGAAAACATGTATTAATTCATCTACAAATCTGAAAGTAGGGAAAGCAGTCTTACCTGTGTCTTGCAAAATAGAAGCAATAATGGGTAAGATTAATAATATTAGTTATGTAATTTATGAAAAAATCTATGACAAATAAATACTATAATCAAATAAACAAATGACAAAACAATGAAACATATTTGCAATGAAATATACTCAAAGGCTGTCATTTCTATTTATTAATTAGGATTTTACAATGCACTAATTTTGCAATTATAGACAAATCATATATTCAGATATATTGCAAGGACAAAAAAAATGCAAGGTTTTGCTTTAGCAGCACATATACAATAGTTGGGGTTATAGAGAGATTAGCATGACTCCTGTCCTAGGAAGACATGCAGATTCATGACTTATTCCTTATTTTTCTGTACACTTAAAAATGGTTAGAATGGTAAATTTTATGTTATGTATATTTTCTCACAATTAAATAAACAAAAACATAAAAATTTAAAATAAAATTACACAGAAAGCAAAAAAAGGCAAGGACATCTTAAAATGTTTTCAGTAATCATACTTTTAGTAATAATGTATTAGTTTCATTATGAGTTAATATTGATACTAAAAAAGTAAAAAGACTGACTAGTCTCAATGAGAGTGCTAACAATGAAAACCAGACATGATATTCTTATGATGTGATACAATAGGAAGCTCACAACTCCTCTTGTGAAGTATTCTTACCAAAAAGTAAGAAATAAATCACCAGATTAGCCTTCTAAATGTAGATACTTTTTTTCACAGTAAATAATTGGACCTGTAGACCATTTTAAGTGACACAAGTGATACAATAAGCAAGATCTTGAAAATGCAAAATTAACAGGGTCATTGCCCTCGGTTTCTTTATCAAATAAATTGTTTTATAAAAGGAAGCTTATATGTTAAAAGCAATTAAAACTATATCAATAGGCTGTAATATTTATACTTGGTTTTCTGAGTCAAACTAAGAGACTCTTAATTAAAAATAGTATGAGCTATCGTAGGAAGTGTGAATACCATGTATTTTATACCATTAAAAATCATTGTTAATTACTTTAGGAATGATAAATTATTATTTTTAAAGTCTCTTACAGATACATACTGAAGGACCTATAAATGCAATAATGTAATATCTAAATTTGACTGAAAAAATATCTAGGGTGGGGTATGGAATGCAAAGTAGGTATAGACTTAGAGAAAAATGTATTGACTATATTGAAACTGGATATTGGATCCATGAAGGGTCATTAACCTATTTTCTCTCTTTTGTACTAATATATTTATACTTTTCCATAATATTTTTTTTAAGGAATATCAACACTAATATCAAAGACCAAATAGTATCTGGTCAGGGAAAATGATTGTTACAAGTTATTTTCAAGGCTGTGAACGAGGAGAACAATGAAAGAGAACCTAAGCTTATCCATGCTTCATTTATCTTCTTTTAGTTTCTCATTGTTTCAATCCACTATTCAATATGCTCATACTTTCCTATCTTAAAATGAATATGGCTGGACACCTAGAAATTTGTTAACCAAAAACAAGTTAGTCAATCTTTTTGTGATAAAGTATTTATTTTTGTCTTACATAGTCAACTAATCTTCAGGATTAAGCATTAAATGCCAGGTACTTTTGAAAAGTACATTGCTATTTACTTTCCACCAGGGAGAAATGTGACCTCATTCCATGTTCTAAATAACACAACAGTGCCCTAGCGATTAGTACGTCAGGTCAGATGGGAGAAACACATGTGTCTCTGCAACTTTTAACAACCTGCTCAGCCTTAAATGGGTTACCAAAGAATCTAAAGGCAAAGCACAGAAAATGTTAATTGATTCAGGACAGTGGGCAGCAAATTAAAAAATTTAAACAATCTCTCATACCTACATTACTGATATAAACAGTCTTCTGAAAATGTTTATCTTTTAAGCTCTATTGAGATACAGTAAACATCCAAAGGTTTTCATTCATTTGGATTGGAGGAAAGCCCAGTGGATTGGAGGAAAGTCGTGTAACTATTACCACAATCAAGTTTTAAAATACTCCCATCACCACAAAGTCCCCTTGTGCCCCTTGCAGTCAATCCCTGACCCCAGCTAGGCCAGACCCAGTGATCTGTCAGAAAGCATACTATGTTTTTGCCTTTTCTAAAGTTTTATATGAATTTAATACAAAACCCTAGCATATGTAGTCTTTAGTAACTGGCTTCTTTTACATAGTTCCTAACAATGTAACACTGGAAAACTTTGCTGTATGATTCAAGAGTGACTCTTTGGTATAATAGAGATAACACTGAAAAGTAGGGCAGGACGCCTGAATTCTATCTCTGCAACCCCAGTCTGTGTGAACTAAGATATATCTCTTAACTTTTCTGGTCTGTCAACAGCAAGATGAGGATAGTACTATTCTGCCCTCCGCAAGGCGGCTGTGTGGATTTAATTAGAGAGGATGCACAAAGTGCTTCCTAGAGTGTAACACGCTGCACAGGTGAATTCTGAAAAGGCTATCAGAAATAAGAGAAATGACAGTTTTTTTTTTTAATTGTCATTAAACATGAATAAATATATATTAAAAATACGATTTAAAATTTTTATTTTTTTACTGTGGAGATGGTAATAAAATGAAGGGAGGCTGTGAATGGACTGACTACATGAAGATAGTCAAATAAAATAGGGAAAAAAGGTTGAACTAGAATTATAAGAAGGAAGATAGGCTTAATGAGCCTAGCTAAATATAAAAGCAAATAGCTACCTTTAGAAGTAAAAGTTATTCTTTTGATTTTTGTTGTCATCATCAAAA
Source organism: Eulemur rufifrons (assembly GCF_041146395.1). Taxonomy (NCBI): domain Eukaryota; kingdom Metazoa; phylum Chordata; class Mammalia; order Primates; family Lemuridae; genus Eulemur; species Eulemur rufifrons. The sequence continues at coordinate 72,720,467 of NC_090999.1, read as the reverse complement.
CATTAAGAATTTGTTCTATACAGGACACATTACTTGACAAATTTATTGATATATAATACATAAAGCATATAATCCCTGTCTTCAAGTTTCTTCTGCTTTCCCTGCAAACATTGGAAAAGGGCAACTAAAATTGCTACTAAAGGAAATTGAAGGACAAGGGAAGAACACGCGTCCATAAAAAAAGATCATAAATATTTTGTAAAACTTGACATTTCTAACATTAGAATAAGAATATATAGGTTTTTTTGTAATTAGTTATATTATTTTTTGTTTCTTTTAACTGGTGTCAAGGAAGAAGATAAGATAAATTGCTTCTCTGTTTCTACATCCATACCATCATGATGAACCTCCTTTCCTGGTCCATTTTGGGGGCCTGAAGTTCTCCTATCTCTCTCTATACCCTAGAGAACAGGAAGCAATTTAATTGTAGTGTCAGAGGCTTGACCATTTTTGACATCAAAGAGTAAGCTTAGAGAAAAGAGCTCTAGTTTGGGAAGGGAGAAATCTTGTGATTAATTAGCAGGTGAAAAGGACCATGACACTTAGAAAAGGGAAAAAATGGTCTATTATGAGAAGAGAGTTTTTCTGAGTAGTCAAGTTTTGCCATGTCAAGTTAAAAAAAATCCAAGTCGAATTCCTGGAAAATCTAGTCAGTGTAAAAATTTTAGGTAGACTATAGACAGAATACTTGACTTTTCTCACATTTTTTCTTTTGTATATTAGATAAATTATATGGCACTGAAGGAGATTGAAAGCCTTTCAATCTTCTGTGTACTTTTATCCATTAAAAAAAAAAAAAGAGAGAACTTTCAATCTGTGACTATAAAATGTCAGATGCCAATCAAATGTCTCAGATATCTTTATTAATAAATGGGCTGAGGAAAAATAAGTTGATTTATTGAATTAATCGGGATAATTAGCAAATAATACTGATTCTCTTCAATTCTGTCACAGTTTTCAGGAAAAAGTACAAATATACAAAAAGTTAAATAAATTTTAAATTACTGTTTAATATAATGAATACAGAAATATGTAACATACTGAACAACAGTTTTATTAGTAGTGAAAGTGAATCATTCATTGTTGGAACACTTGAACATATCAGGCAAGAGAAATGCAGTCACATAACAAAAACTTAAACGTTTAACTTTTAGAATTAGAAAATGAAATTTCAGAAAAATTATGTAATGTGTTCAAATTTAATAATGGGGGATCAAGGCCAGATTTTATGACTCTAAATGAGAAAATTATATAAATCTCCTAAAATGATTGATATTCTTTATTTGTTCAATAATATTATTGAGTGCATATTATATACTAATTTCTGTTTTAGCTGCTACAGATAGTAAGCAAAACAAAGCAATGAACAAAATAAAGTCCATCCCTTAATAGAGCAAGTATATTAAAGAGAGGTTGCAAGATAAAATATAACAATTAATTAAATAGATATATAGTATAATGCCATAAAATGCTATAAGAAAATTAGAAATGGTTAGGAGATAGAAAATGATAGTGATTCATACTTTTAGACAGGGTGACTAGGGAAGATATCTCCAGGGGGGTTAATATTGAAGGATTAATCTAAATGAGGTTTTAGGTAGAGAGTTATGAGGGTACAAAGACTCCAAGGTGGGAATATGTAAAGTATGAAATATTATTGGCAAAGACATCAGTATAGCTAGAGAAGGATGAGACAGGGAAAATGATTAGATTTGATGAAAAAGAAGTCTATACATTTTATGCACATATAATATAAAAATTTTAATGTGGTGTTATTGTTTTTAAAGCCTCTGAATATCCAGTTCCACATCTGTATAATTTTGATTTACATTTGAAGACCCTGGTCACATTTCTGTGAAACCTTCCTGATCTTACTAAATAGCAAGGGTTCTTTTATTCTTTTATTCGTTGTTTTATTCTTCCCACTTTCACATTAAATGTATAATAAATATGTTATAAGATAGCCCTTATCACACTGTGCTCAAAATATTTCAGCACAGTTTTCTGCTATACTAGATTTTTGATATTTTACAGTTTAGTTATGTCATTGCACCATAGATATATAAAAAATAGAACCTAATTTTAGTGGCTTTTTAAGTCTTTATTGAAAGATGCATTGGTAAATTGATGAATAAATAAGTTACTGTATTAGTTAGTTGTTCTCATATAACAAGCTATTCTACAATTGAGTGGCTTATGCCAATAAGTTTAATAACAGAAATGAAAAAAAAAAGTTAAAAGACATAAATAACCAAAGCTCACTTAAGAAGAATTAAAGACTCAAAATATTTCTTTATCCATTAAGAAATGATATTGATAATTAAAATTCCCAAACAAGGAAAACTAGTTATTCAAGTGACTTTACCAATTAATTCTAGAAAATATTAAAGGAAGAAATACCAATTCTATAAAAAACATTCCAGAAAATACAAGAAAAGAGAAGACCTTTCAACATTTTTTATGAGGCTAGCATACCAAAACCAGACAATAATATAAGAAAATTACAGACAAGTATCACTCATGAACATGAATGTAAACATCCTTTAAAATATTAGCAAATGAAATCCAGAATATTTAAAAAGGTACTATTTGAGTAACTAAGATTTACCCTGAGAATGCCAGATTAATATTAATATAGAATTCAAAATCAGGCCGGGCATGGTAGCTCAACCTGTAATCCTAGCACTCTGGGAGGCCAAGGCGGGAGGTTCACTTGAGGTCAGGAGTTTGAGACCAGCCTCAGCAAGAGTGAGACCCCATCTCTACTAAAAATAGAAAAAATCAGCCCGGTGTGATGGTGCACAGTCCCAGCTACTCGGGAGGCTGATTCAGGAAGGTAGCTTGAACACAGGAGTTTGAGGTTGCTGTGAGCTAGGGTGATGCCACAGCACTCTCCCAGGCAACAGACTGAGACTCTGTCTCAAAAAAAAAGAAAGAAAGAAAGAAAGAAAGAAAGGAAGGAAGGAAGGAAGGAAGGAAGGAAGGAAGGAACCATTAATACAATAGTTACATATAAATGGAAAAGAAATAGATCCCACATGTATATGATCAAATAGTCCTACTAATATATAATATGCAAAATAAATTAAGATATGTTTACATAAAAGCCTGTATACAAATGTTTATAGCACTTTTATTAATGGTCAACAAAACCTGGAAACAGCTTAAATATCCAACTGCTTAATGAAGAAATAAACCATTATTTATTCATGTAATAGAATACTACTTCATATAAAAAGGCATGAGCTGCTATTCACTCTATGACATGAGTGAAATTCAAAGGCAATATCCTATCCTAAGTGAACTTAGAAAGACTCAAAAAAATCTACATTCTGTATGATTCCGTTTATAAGACATTCTGGGAAAGGCCAAAGTATAGAGACAGAAATCAGATCAGTAGTGATCAGGGGCTACAGCAGTGATGGTCGTGGGTGTTTGATTATAAAAGGACACAAAGAAACTCTTTGGAGCCATGCAAATAATCATTGTAACAGCGGTCATATGATTATATGTGTTTTTCAAAATGCATGGACCTGCACATTGAAAATAGTAGTATAGATTTTATTCTTTGCATCATATGTCTCAAAAAATCTGAAAAAATTATAAAATGTATTAAATCGCTCAAAGACAATAATCGTTAATTATTACTCACTCTTACATGTTATATAGAAGTTTCTTTTGAGGTTGGATGAACTAGGTTGATCTTGGCTGCTCTAACTGATGTATCTGAGATCAGCATGGGTAGTATATGTGTGATGGTAGGCTGGGACTAACTTGTCCAGATGACCTTGCCTGGGATGGCTTTTCTACATGTGTTTTCTCATTCACAGCAGCATAGTTCCCTTAACATTCTCAGGGTTTCCAGAGGAAGTGAAAAAGTCTTGAATGTCTTAGATCTAGACTTGGATTTGAAATACCATCAATCCTGCTCCATTTTATAGGCCACAGTAAATTATAAAGGTGAGCACAAATTCCAGAGGGAGAGATACATACTCTGTTTCATTAGAGAAAATAGAAGAGTTTCACATTCTACATAGCAAGTGAATAAATATGTCATTAGCGTATACTTTGTCACTTAAACTTTAAATTCTTCTTGCCATTTTCTTCATATAATAGTATATATTCATCATATAAATATATGTATGTATATTTATATATACACACACAATATTGATCTTGAACATTTACAATTCAAAGATGACAGAATAAACTCTAAAACTTGGGTTGTGTAGTAAAATTTAGTCAGTGTCAACTAACTTGTGTAATTAGTCCAAATTAAGAGCTTTTACTCACATTTTCTGAGGCATTTCAAAAAAAAAATAAGACCTTTTGTGCAAAATGCATTAATTTGTGGAGAAAGTAGTTTAGCAGAGACCTTTCAAAGGGAAGCAGAATATAAAAACCCCAGACAACATAAAAATGAATTTTAAGAAAAAGTCAATTATTTTATGAGAGACAGTGAGCCTGAACAATATATATAGTAGCACTTACATTAAATTAAAAAATCATGAAAAGAGGTTCTCCCCTATATTATTTGTGTGACCATGGGGATTTCTAAAATATAAAGTTATTTTCTGATTAGATAACGTGTATTAATATGATGCAAAATAAAATTGCATGCTTATATAGTGCTCACTACAGGCTGAAAATTATCCTAAGTAATTTACATATATTATATATTTTTTAATCCTTATGTTAATAATATTGCTGGTGGTATGTCCAATAACCCTTATTTTGCATATGAGAAAATAGAGGCACAGAGACATTTAATAACTCTTCAAGGTTACTTCTACTATGAGGGAAAGCCAGGGTTTGAACCAAGGTGGTCTAAGCTACAGATTAAAAGCCTATTTTAGCAGAGCCTGAGATGAAGGTTTATTTGGAAATATTGTTCCAGGGAGCAAAATTATGGGATGGTAGTGGGCCTAGGACACTGTGAAATAGGAATGGAGGAAAAGTCAATATAAGGCATTATTGGGTTATCTAGCTCTGTAGGTAGCTGGCATTGACATGGCAATACAATCAGATAAGTCTTCCCCTGGGACAAAGAAGGTGGCATTTTATCCATTTCTCTTAGCCCTCATGAGCCAGAGGTAGTCTGAAGGGTGTTAAAGTCCCTGCTTTTCCAGGTAGCTCATGAATGAGTCCCAGCAGTTTTCTTTAGGCATCACAAATTGCAGAGATACATGAAATAGGCTCTAGACAAGACAAGGTGACCTTGCATTTAAACGAAACTAAAGCCTATGTTCATCTAGTCAACTTTTCCAGATGGTGGAGCTTTGAAATGGTGCATAGGCAGAAACAAGGCTCTCAATTGTCTTTAAATTTAGAACATAAAAAAAGAGATCTAAAATGGTAGCTATCTTGTCAATGTTTTCATGAAATTCATTTAAAGTAATAGCCATGACATAAAAATATGTGTTGAATGCATAAATCATATTGATTATGAAATGTAAATAAAGGTACATAGTTATTTTCTCATAGTGTTTTCTGAATTTCTTACTCAATATGCAAATGACTTGGGGCTAAGCTAATCATGAAATATATTACTTTCTTTATGAGAACTATAAATCAAAGAGGGCAGACCGCTCCTTATCAGAAAGAAATGGAGGTAGGGGGAAGCATGCATGTATTATCTTCAGGCGAAGAGGTTGCAGAAATATAGTAGGCCTTATCTTATCTCCCGTTAGAGATAACAGATATTTTAATATTCAAAGGATTATTGTTGTTTACTAGTTTCCAAAATACAAATTGATAAAGGCTACCACTAAATGAAGGAAAATTGACTGCTTTATTCTCTTCTACATAGGAGGACATTTTGTGGAAAAGGTATAGAGAGATTAATTATACATACCTACAGGGTAACTCCTCCTGGCATACAGATACGTATTTTATGTAATATAAATATAATGTGTCAAAGGAATAAAGCCAGATTGCACTAGATGTTTGAAGGAACAAACTTGAACAAACCTTAACAATAGCTAAGGTACACAACCTTCTTCAACAACTCAAGCTCAATTAAAAATGCCTTTAACCTTAGACCCATTAAAACATCCCTGCGTACAAAAGCCTGCTTTAAAGAAAGTGGAATTTTTTAAACTGTGGTTTACTTATCCGCAAGTTAAGCTAGTGAATCTTAGGAGAACAAGAATAAAATATCATGCTTTCTTCCCAGCTCAAAGTGAAGCTATAGAAGGATATTATCTAATGCTTCAAAATGCTCTCTTTCTGCTTGATTGATATTGCCTGGAAAATAATTGCTTGAAGAAGAGGAAAAATATCAAAAAGATAATCAAACTATTCAGGAAAAACACTTTTGTTTTTAAAAGGACAAATCACAATACATGAGAATGGCTTCATTAAATATATCAATCAACAAGCTAAAAGCCCAGCTGTGGTTCTTGCACTGCATGCCAAAAGGCATTCAAAAGTATCAAATGACATTACATTTTCAATATTCACATAATCTGGATTTAGTCCTAGCTACATTCATTTGAGAAAGCGTTCACATGTATCCTCATGTATCTTTTTTTCTTTCTCCCTGATTACTTTTCTAGATTGTTCTTTTGAGAAGGAAATATTTTTCGTGAAAGTTAATTTCCAGCAATAAAACAGTATTTGACATTTTTCCCCAAATTTTACAATAAGAAATTTACTAAAAAAGATAAAAGGCCTTAGAAATTTGCTGTGTTGTCTCCAAATTAAGCTTTAGTTAGAACCATTGCTCCATTTGTGAGTATGTTATTAAGAATAAATGGAATTCATAGCAAGGCCCTGTTCTGTCATGAGGCTCCTGCTTAGGGTTTATTAGCTTTTCAATAGATTTGCTTTGTATTTAGAAGTAATTTTTAAATTTTCTGCTTTAAACAGCACAAAGTGCTATAAGTCTTTGCCAATAAATGGTGAGTGTAAATGCTGAGTACAAAGTACGTATCTTTAAATACATATTATTCCTGCCATAAAGGAATTATGGAGATATCATAATTTCATGATTGTTTACAATGCTTATATGGGTTATTGAAGATATAATATTCATTTTCCAAACATTTTTGTAGTCATCGCCAAGGCTCAAAAATAGCCAATTTGTGGTCATTTAAAATCTATACTTCAACAACTTCTACTACTGTATCATTTTGAAACAAAACTCATATATCATATTATATCACCCTTAAATATTATAGTCCATAATAATATAATTTTAAATATCATCTCTTTTATAATTTTAAGAATACTAAGAGAATTCATAGAATTTTCCAGATATATAGGAGGGCATTTGAATAATTTGATGAATATAAATACCTAGGATAATTTCTGGCATATAGTAAAAGAATAAAATATGTCTAAATAGAGCAATGCCATAAACAAGAAAATATTTTGCTATGTTAATAATATGGAAATTATATTATCTCTATAATCAAATAAAATCATCATATTTGATGGATTATTCAACAGAACTCACAAATATAAGGTGCTTTCACACAAATATAAGTTACTTATATCACAACTTCTGCTCAAGATGTCAGACTAAACCCACATAACAAGATTTCCGTTTTGTTTTTACCAACAGAAATACTGCTTTAAATATGGTGGATGTGGGCATACAATCTGGGATTTAAGTACCCATGTTAGGAATAAGTCGGAGGTAGTCAGACCTGACCTTGGTGAAGCACTTTTATTTTTTGCATAAATCAGAAATCCTAGACAAACATAATCAAGAAAAAAGGAGAGAACTTGGCATAAACTGCTCTATCCAAAAAAAGTAAGAAAAGATTTTCCCATACTGGCAAAGATACAGATTGGGCAAGCCAAAAGTGAGTCATCAGTCTCAAGTCATAACTGGGGAAAAAAAAAAAAAAAAAACAGTTATTTTAAAAGAAATTAGTAAACCAAGCACTATACATGAAGATATATTGGGCCCCAAATCAAACTAAACATATAGAAAATTAAACACAGGCTGAGAGAATTCCATGTGAACCCGGTTAAAACAAACAAAAGTATTCTTTAAAGACAATTGCTTAATCTAAGACACAGGTATATCTGAGATTTTCATGGACAAAACCTCCTACTGATGTGACATCCATAGACAAAAATTTTAAAAATACATGAGACAATCCACTAATTTGAAAGAACAGCTGTAAATTCAAAGATCATGAGACTTTATGTTTACAACTTGCAAAAGAAAAAAGAAATAGAATCTATAAAATAACAAGGGACTTTATAAATAAAGGAAATGCCAAGAATAAAGTGGAAACACAACTTGAAAATTGTGGCCTTTAAAGGAAACACTAGATAAACCAGGAGAAAGACCAAATAATTTACCACATTGAAAGACAGAGTTATAGAATAAATTAGAACATGCCACGGGGGAGAAAAACATAGGGATGTTATGGACATGCTTAAGAAATTAAGATTATGCAAAGTTGAGACTGTCATTTCCAAATATGATTCCAAATTGGCAGTAGATTGGCCACCTACAATAAAGAAAATGAAAACAGGACAAAATATATAAAACAATTGTTTTCATCTAAAAACCAGGCAGCACAGGACTGTGGTCCCTAAGAGAATGAAAATAACTTGAGTCTTATAAGTAACCCAGCTATCTTTCCAGAAGCACTTACCAAATTGTTACGCAAGAAGACGGAATAGAAATAGACTACAGCAGCTTTTCTGTGTTCAAATCAGTCAAGGTGGCTGGAATTTGAGAAGCAAAGTACAGGATAAGAGGAAACTAGGCATAAAATTAAAATATAAACAACATACTCTTGAACAAATAGGGAGTCAATGAAGAAATGGAATGAGAAATTAGAAAAATATCTTGAACAAAAATATAACACACTAAAACTATGGGCAACAACAAAAACAGTACTAAGAAGGAGATTTGTAGTAATAAACACCTATATTTAAAAAAGAAGAAGGATCTCACATAAAGAACCTAACGTTATACCTTAAGGCACTAAAAAGAAAAATACACCAAACCCAGAGTTAGCACAGGGAAGGAAATGATAATGACTAGAATAGAAATGAATTAAACAGAAGATATAAAATCATTGAAAAAAATCAGTGAAACTAAAAGTTGTTTTTTTAAACAGAATAAACAACATTCACAAACCTCAGTAAGTAGAACAAGAAGAAAAGAGAGAAGGCTCAAATACACAAAATTAGAAATGAAAGACATTACAACTGATACCACAGAAATAAAAAGGATTATAAGAAACTACTATGAACAATTATACCCAAAAAACTGGATAACTGAAAAGAAATGGATAAATTCCTAGAAACATACAACCTACCAAGACTGAATCATGAAGCAATAGAAAGTCTGAACAGACCTATAACTAATATGGAGATTAAATTACTATTCAAAACCCTACAACAAATAAAAGCCCAGAACCAGATTTCACTGGTGAATTCTATGAAATATTTAAAGAAGCATAAATGCCATTTTTTTCCAAACTCTACCAAAAAATTGAAGAGGTGGTTGCTGAGTGAGAAAGAACAAGCATGGATAACAGAGGACAAAGAGGGTAAGAATAAATTATACTCTCAAGATCAATTCCACTATTATAGATTGTTCTGCTGACCTCCCCTTCTAAGTTTCTCCTCAGGAAGAAGCCCACTAGAATCCAGGAAGAAGTATTCCTTGAAAATATATGTATATATAAAGAAGTATATCCAAGCAGAAGAGGTTATGATACACATGGTAATACACCACCCATATAAAAATTCAAGGAAAGACTTGATATCCAGCTGCAGTGGGGTTAATAGACAATCTCCTTTGGTCAGATCCTTCAGGATTTTCTTATTTCTAAAGATATGCCTTGCCTGATTCACACCGTTGCTGTGGCAGTCTACATACCGTGATTGCACAAGATGGGGGTATAATGGGCAGGCTATTTTGGAGAGGGGAAGGGCTATATCTGGAAGCTACATTCACACTAGGGATCCTCCCAGGCTTGGCGAGGACTGTGTCTCCCTCTACTGAGTCCTGCTTCCTCCCTGCATTTCTCACGTATGAGTATTAAGTCTTAATCAACACCTTGCTCCCCAAACTGCCTTAGAACCTACTTCCAGAGAACCCAACATGTATCAATGTTCAAGTTCTGTATAATGAAAACCACAAAGCATTTCAGATAAAAATTAAAGAATTCATATATTTAAAATCATAGAGTGGATCATGAACAGGGAGACTCAATATTTTTTAGATATGAACTCTTCCTAAATTGCTCTATAGACTTAACTCAATCCCATTCAAAATCTCAGTGGGAATTTTTTAAAATAAAAATTGACAAATTGATTTATAAAAGGAGAAAAGGAGAAAAAAAATTGCAGGATTAATGGTTGCTATAGAGCTCTAGTAATTTTGATAACATGATATTGACATAAATATAGACAAATAGATCAATGGAACCAAATAGAGTGCTGAAGTAGACCCACACATAAACAGAAAATTAATTTTCTATCAAGGTTCTAAAACAATACATTGGGAAAGTAAACTCAATAAATTGTTGTGAAACAGTTGACTATCAATATGGGGATACAGGCAGGATGAATCTAGACCCATTTGTCATACTATACACAAAAATTTATTCAAGATGGATCATGAATCAAAGTATAAAAATTAAAAACATAAAACTTATAGAAGAAAATATAAGAAGCAGGATACAGTATCCAGAAAACACTAACCATTAAAAATATTGTTAAATCAACTTTATCAAATTGTAAAACTTCCACCCATCCAAAGACATTTTATGAAAATGAAAAGGCAAACAGCAGATTGGGAGAAAATATTTTCAATGGATATATGTATCAAAAGATTTTGATAGTTGTATACATACATTTGTATATTTAAGTATCAAATATATATGTTTCAAATCCTTTGAAACATATACCATCTATTTTAATTGTCTTTATTTGAACAGAAGTTAACATATACGTATTTTTTTCTTATTGATGATAATAAAATTGCAGACAACCCAATAAAAAAATATATGCAAAAATTTGAACAGGTACTTTACAAATGAAGATTTAGAAATGGCCAATACACCCAAAAAACTACATATTGTTAAATCACAAAAATTCATTTAAGTACAACTGAAATATTACTGTATTCCTACCAAAATAAATAAAATGAAAAAAAAATGAGTATACAAACTGCTGGTGAGAATAAAAAGCAACTTGAATGTTCATATATTGCTGACCCAATTTTAAAAAGATTCAACCACTTTGGAAATCAGTTTGAATTTTTCTGGTAGTTAAACATATGCCTAGCCTATGATCCAACAATTCCACTTCTAGGAATTAATCCAAGAGAAAGGAACATGTACTTATACAAAACTTGAATAACAATGTTCATAACAGCTTTACTCATAATAGCTAAAAACTGAGAACAACCCAAATGTTCTACACCAAAATGGGTAAAAGTTCAATGGAATAATTCTCAGCAATAAAAAGTAATAAACTACTGATACATGCAAAATGAATGAATCTCAAAAACACAATGCTAATTGGAAGAAGCCAGAACCAAAAGAAGACATACTATATTATTCAGTTTATGTGATGTTCTAGAACAAGTAAAACTGTATGATGGTAAATGAAGCCAGAACTGTAGTTGCCTGAGGATGGGGAGTATAAATTGACTGGAAAGTGACATAAGGGATCTTGAGGATGAAAATGTTCTACACTTGGACAGATGTTTGGGTTATATTAGTATATGCAATTGTGCATACTCATGGAACTTTTCTCCTAACATATGTGCCTTTCACTTATGTACAATAATTTATACATACCCCATTAAAAAATATCATCACTGAGTATTATATGCTAGACTATGGTAAATGCAGTAAAACTATAAATTTCTGAAAAGTGAGATAAAAATTGTTTAACTGATTTTTCCTGCTTCACAAAGCATATCAGAGTATTGGCTTTTTAAAATAAACTTTTAAAAGAAGAATAATTATTTCAAAATAAATACACTATGGAAGCAACAACTCACTTTAACAAGATTGAAATACTTTCATTGTTTGAATACAGGTAAGTAATCAACTTGCCAAGATGCAAATATTCATATTTCTTTTTCAGTGTTCCTGAAGGCCCTCCTTCACTTTAAATGTCCAATTGGGGAGAGGGAGAAGCAATATTTTTCAATGAAATTTGCAGAGGCATTCCGATAAAATCCACAAGCACTCTCAAAATCAGTAAATGTAAAGGCTAATTCATGATTTCTCATTAATAGTTTATGCACAAACAACACTGCACCTTCCCTTTAAATTTAGGCTAGCAAGCGTGAGCATGAGAAAATAGTCATTATAACTTTATTCATCTCTCTGTTTTTTTTTTTTTTTTTTTTGAGACAGAGTCTCACTCTGTTGCCCAGGCTAGAGTGAGTGCCGTGGCGTCAGCCTAGCTCACAGCAACCTCAAACTCCTGGGCTCAAGCAATCCTCCTGTCTCAGCCTCCCGAGTAGCTGGGACTACAGGCATGCACCACCATGCCCGGCTAATTTTTTTCTATATATATTTTTAGCTGTCCATATAATTTCTTTCTATTTTTAGTAGAGATGGGGTCTCGCTCTTGCTCAGGCTGGTCTCGAACTCCTGAGCTCAAACGATCCGCCCACCTCGGCCTCCCAGAGTGCTAGGATTACAGGCGTGAGCCACCGCGCCCGGCCTCATCTCTCTGTTTTTAATGAAATATTGAGGAACTGTGAAGAATCTCTTTATTCCTTTGATATATGTTAATTCATTAGAAGTACATTTCTCCTACCTCTTTTAGGTTGCCATTTTTGATGAACTTTTTTCATTTACTACTGTCCTCAAAGCTCTATTTACACTTTTCTCTTTATTTCCTTGGTGCTTGAGAAAATGAAGAAAATTTTGTATTGCAAAAGAAATACTGTTTTGAATCATCCACTAAATGGAAGCTGTAAGACACTAACAAGTCTAACATATGTTAAAATGTAAACAGAATGAAGAATAGGAGATTTCAAAATGATATTTCCATCGCTCTTATTCCTATCATTTATCCATCTGTCAGTGCTGACTACTAATAGTGCATCTTTTTGAATGAAATATGATAGACAGTTTAGATACATTGGAGGACGGACAAAACATTTAACAAGAATACTTAGCTAATCCATTATTTTCAGGAAAGAAGATATCACATTGTCCATATGAAATTTTAATAGGTTTTTTTTTTTTTAATCTCACTGCCAAAGTAATGAAAAAATAGCATTCTGTATACCAACAGATGCACATTAAAAATCTAGACAATTTCTTTTAAAAATAGCACAGAGAATACAATTCCATTATTTTACGCTCAGTTACTTTGCTTTTTGAATGCAGATGTTACATCAACTTGGTGACACAAAGCAAAATGCATAATTTAATAGCCTGAAAAGATACAAGCTCAACTACAGCATGGAGTATCCCCTAAATGTCCACATGAAAGTTTTGTGGAGAATCAAGCCTACATTTATCTGTAATTAAAACAGGATGTTCAACTGAATAATTCAGTCCTTTGGGTTATTCTGCATATAAAAGAGGAAATTTAGAGTTATGAGAATATCTTTAGTAAGTAATAGAAAAAAATGCCTAGAAAAAATGTATTTAGTAAATGCATAGAAAAATTTTTTGAATGTAATCATTAGGTTAAAAACACACTAACTTTTTAGAAAGAGTTTATTCTATGTGATTTCATGAATTTTAGCTTGCCCACTGTAGTGAAACCTCCATGTAGGGAAGTTTATAAACTCATGAGTTACACATCAGCTACTCAACATTACTTTGATCAAATGACTATAGTAGAGAACTAAGAGAAAAAATATAGTGTTAATGGTAGTCATGAAAATGAGTGGTTTCCAATCCTGTGAAATTTATGGGTATGTTCTCTATGTAATGTAAAAGAGAGGGTATGAACCCTAATAGCATACATAACTACAATACAGGAGTTCATCCAAGTGTAAACAATATTTCAAGAAGTTGCCTCCTGTTTGTCCACTCACAAAAAATGCTTATCTTAAATCAAACACATACATTGTGGCAGTACTAGGCAATAGAGTTGATTAAAAATTATATTGCAATTTATTTTAGTAAATAACAATCTTAAATTAAAGGTAAATATAAAATAGGCAAGATATGGCAGTAATATAAAAAAAGTAATTAAAGGAGCATGAAGGAAATTAAAAAAGCTTCCCAGAGATATTAATGATATCTCGCTTAGTATATTATTCCTAATAGAGGTTACATGTTAGAATTTCCTTTACTAGATCATTGTCACTCAATCTCTGTCAATTACTCAACTGAGCAGTTGTTATATAGACGTGTACTAATCACTCTGGAAATGTGCAAAGTGACATTATAAAAGTAATCTAGCTGGCTGCAGTGGCTCATAGCTGTAATTCTAGCATTCTGGGAGGCCAAGGCAGGAGGATTGCTTGAACTCAGGAATTAGAGACCAGTCTGAGCAAGAGTGAGACCCCCATCCCTACTAAAAACAGAAAAATTAGCCTGTTGTTGTGGTGTGTACTGGTAGTCCCAGCTACTCCAGAAGCTTAGGGAGGAGGATCACTTGAGCTCTGGAGTTTGAGGTTGTAGTGAGCTATGATGATGCCACTGCACTCTACCCAGGTGACAGAGCAAAACTCTGTCTCAAAAAAAAAAAAAAAAAAGTAGTCTAGCAAAAATCAACAAGCTTAGGAAGACTGGTTTAACCCCCCAAAAAGGTTGAAAAACATTTTAATAATAGTATTTTTAAAAAATAACTAGAACTGAACCCCATACTGCTTCTGCTACTAACCATGTAGCAAAATAAGAATGCAGAATACATTATTTGGCAAGTGAGTTAAACTCAGTTAAAACCTTAGTATAGTAAGTCCTTACTTAATGTCACTAATAGGTTCTTAGAAACGTCAGTTTTAAGCCAAATGACATACAACAAAATCAATTGTACATTAGGCTAATTGATACAAGCAAGAGTTAAGTTCCTACAGCATAATTCTCATAACAAAACCATCACCAAACTTATGAAGTCCTAAAAATGTCTAATGTTAAACATTTGTATTCATAGCTTTGTTCCTTCATTCATTTTAAACCTACTTATTCCAATGTAGCATTGAGTGTTGGATGTCTACCCAGCCAACTTAGGGTGCAAGGCAGGAACCTGCCCTGGGCAAGACACCATCTCATGCACACCCACACCACTCAGACTGGAACCACTGAGACACACCAGTTCATCTAACGTGCACATCTTTGGGATGTGAGAGGAAACACAGTACCCAGAGAAAACCCATGCAGACCTCAGGAGAACGTGCAAACTCCCCACAGTGGCCCAGGCCAGGAATCAATATTTTTTTTCTCATCAATGTTATAATGAAACCATGTTGAACAAACAGCATTATTTGAAGACTTGCTGTATCTATATCTATAGAGTGAATAAATTGAGTTAGATTATCTCCACATTTTCTATTTACTCTAAAAAACTTGACATAAAGCCAACATATTTAGACCCAGAGGAAGCCATGATTCTTTAAAAAGAAAAGAAGAAATAAAGAAGCCAATGTCCATTTCTTGCAGGCAAAACTAATTTAAGTGTCTATTAACAATTTACAATTTGTTGAAAGGGTTAAAATGGCCAGTGCTAAAGATATTTGGTTAAAAATATAACCACTTAATGTAATTTTTGAGCATTTTTGTAGAAATATAAAAGAGGAACTACGTTGCTCAGCATTGAAAAAGAGCAATTGAGAGCCAACCATTCCTTACGAAAAAAATCCAAAATTGTGTTGACTTGGATCAAACATTTCAGAAAGTGAAAGAAGCAAAATACT
Organism: Eulemur rufifrons; assembly: GCF_041146395.1. Lineage (NCBI taxonomy): Eukaryota > Metazoa > Chordata > Mammalia > Primates > Lemuridae > Eulemur > Eulemur rufifrons. The sequence goes on along the minus strand of NC_090999.1, from coordinate 72,704,644 downwards.
ATTATTGTTGCTGAACTGATAGAATGCAAAGAATAGAAAAGATGAAAAAAGTGAGTAGAGGTAAAACCAAAAAGAAAATCTCTAGTTGAGATAAAATTAAAATATCATAAGCTTCTGTGAAGTTATTCCTTTAAATTTTATAGTCTGATATTTGGAATAGCATTCACTAAAACAAATCACTTACAAAATATATCTAGCTACTTGATATGCACACCAAATTAGAAGGAAAGCAAGCCAACTTTAAGCTTTAATATGTGAATATATGGGTTGAAAAATGGCTTATTTCAAGGAAGAACATTCTTCTTTGGGGGCAGTTATGTGAATGTTTGATTATAAGAAAGAAGCCTCTGGTAAAAAACTTAAGAAAACTAAAACTAGAGGAATTATTCTCTATACTATATGATCAGGAATTTGAGAATAAGATGCAAATCAGCGAGGGAGGAGGTCTACTAATGTGACAAAGACTGGAATCTAAGTAGAAAACATGCCAAATTCCCTCATGATCACAAGATCAAAGGATAATTATTAGAAGGATATCTGCTTCTCATTTCATGTTGCCTGCTTTTCCCTGTTAATCCAATTGCTTCAAATAATTCCAAAAACAAAAGTGCCATAGCTGTACTATCCATGAATAAGAAAGGGACAGCAAAGGTAGGAGATAACTAACATACCGGGAAATGGACATTAAGTTGAAAAAGGACAACATATCCAGAGATGATTAAGCAGAAGCTCCTCAAGAATCTCAAGAAAAAGGGAGAAGGATTCCATTTCTCTCTGAAAATTGATAGGATGTTTACCAGTTTTCCATTGCTGTGTAACAATTTACAACAAATTTAGCAACTTTAAACATCACTAATATATTAATTCACAATTTCTGCATCTCAGCAATCTGGCATAGCATGGTTGCTCTGATTATGGTCTCACAGTTCTGAAATCAAGGTATCAGCCAGGGATGCTATCTCATCTGAGACTTGGGGTCCTCTTCAAAGTTCATTCAGGTCGTGGCAGAATTCAGCTCCTTGACGCTATAGGATTGATGTTACTACTTTTTTGTTGGCTATTGACCTGGACCATTCTCAACCCCTAAAGCCTGCCTCTTGTTGCTTTAAATCTCTGACTTCCTCTCTGTCTGACATCTGCACCCAGATTTAAAAGGCTCATGTGATTAAGTCAGCTCACCCAGATAAACTCCCTTTCTTACAGTCAGCTGCATGATAGAACACAACTAATCACTAGAGTGAAATCTCATTATATTCCCTGGTCTTGTCCATTTTAAAGGTGAAGGGATTATACAGGGTATACCAGGGGAGGGGAATATTCAGGACATTTTAGAATTTTTCTACCACAGGTGTTCAACTAAATTTTTGTTTTAATTTTGTATGTCCAGATGACCCCCACTCACTTGCAAGATTTGTGATTATTCAGAGGCTGAAATCTCTACCATGTGTAAGAAATTTATCCAATTTTTCTACTATAATATTTCCATAATGGTTCAAATATTTTGGCTCAAGTTTTTTATTTTTATCATATTCATGACTAGCTCAGAGATGACATTTATTTCAAATAAAAACATTCAATATGTATCATTGTTTTGCAAGCACAAAATTTTGAAAAACAAGTTTGACTTTTAACATAATTCTAAGTTTTCCTAGACAATATAGTTGTGAAAGAATAAATATCCTCAATTTCCTATGAAGCAGGCAAGCAACACAAACTTATGATAAAAAATTGAAATTGTGGAAACACTCTGATCCTAGAAATAGTCTCAAGAGTGGGAGTAAGCAAACTATTTTTTTTTCTTTTTTTCTCTTTTTTTAGAGTCTGGGTCTTGCTCTTGCTCAGGCTGGTCTTAAACTCCTATACTCAAGCAATCCTCCCACCTTGGCAAACTATTTTTTAGTAAGGGGCAGATAGTAAATATTTTAAGCTTGGAGAGCCAAGAGGCAAAATCCAGGATATTAAGTCGTTGCTTATATAAAAAGAAAGAAGAGTTTCCAAAACTTTTTGAATTGATGCAACTCAAATGTTATCACTTGGGGATGAGGGGAAACTTACTCCTTTCCCCGGAAGTTCACTGATAGATCAATTTACAATTAGAGCAGATTAATAGGAGAAAGTGCATGGGGAGAATCACAGAGTGATTATTCAATATTCAGATATTTTTATACATGCCTTTTCGAGAGGAGGGAGATAATAGAGAGTATAAGTAATTCTGTTTAGGGGCAATAAACAATTGCTAGGGAGGATGAATGGATGGGGGAAACAGATTGACTTGTACATTAACCTGAGAGACAGGTATTATGATTTGGGCCAGGTCTGGTTGCATTCTTTATCTTCTTTCCTGCAATGTATTGAGATAACTGGGAGAGGAAGGGAAGGGCACTGTTCTTTTGATCTGTCAGTTCTGATTATGCAGATAGAGGCAAAGCCCCTTCCAGTGATTTTCATCTAAAAGGACCAGTAATTCAGAATACTCCTTATACCAAGAAGCCATATTTTGGTGTGAAATTTCCTGAGCACCTTTATTCCCCTGTCTGCAACTTCCCTAGAAGTTTCACACATTAAAAATGAGGATTAACAACTTTTTTGGAGATGCTTGAAAAGCAGGTAGGATGGGGACAGGGACAATACCCCTTGAGAGATGACAACAGTGAGCACAGGGTAGGCTTGGAGACTGGAGGAGCCCGGCCGCCCCCAGAGGGGACAGGAGTTGGGCCCAGGCACGTGGGCCTCGGGGCAGGATTGCCCTCAGAGCACCAGGAACTGAGAACACTCGTGTCAGCACGGGGCGGCTGGGGCCTGGGGGGCCATGGGGGGCTGTGCCTGCACGTGGCAGCCCCCCTTACCTCAGCCTGCTGCCCTCCCGCCTCCAGGCTCCCCTGCGCTCTTCCTGTCTACATAGTGTGGCTTTTGTTTGCTCTTCTCTTCCTGGTTTCTTAGCCGGCAAGCGGGAGCCATCGGTTTTTCACCTTTCTTGTTTTTAACAGAGCGTTTGGTGCTATAAACTTAGCCTTAGGCTGCTTTAGTGGCAACCCGCAAACTTTGGTATGTTTTCATTTTGACTCAGTCCAAAGACTAATTTCCCTTTTGATTACATCTTTGACTCAGGGGTTACTTAGAAGCGTGCTACTTCGTTTCCAAATCTGGGGAATTTTCCAGGGGTGTTTCAGTGTTGATTTTCTATTTCCTTCATTGTGGTCAGAGAACACACTTTGTCTGATTGAGTCCTGCTACAATGTTGAGACTTGTGTTATGGCCAGAACGTGGTCGGTCTCAGTGAACGTCGGTGTGTCCTTGGAAAGACAGTGGACTGCCGCTGGCTGGGGTGGTCAACAAGCACCGTTTGGTCCCAGGTGTTGGCGATGTGCCTGTCCACTGTGTTCCTCCTCCTTGTTCTAGCAGTTACTGCTAGAGGATTATGGAAACCTTTGATGTAATTATGGGTTTGTATGTTTCTCTTTGTGATTATATCAGTTTTTGCTTCCTGTAAAAAAAAGAAACAAAAAACTGAGTTTGTGGCTGTGGAGAGAGAGTTCTGGTTAGTAGTCAAGTAACAGGAGATCTGAAAAGGGAGACAAGAGCAAGGATTAGAATGAGAATAGGTAGAAAAGAACAAATCTAAGTACATTTCCCCACACCCTGTTAAACCAGTCTCCCCTTCTTGGAAATGGGTCTTCGTTAATTTGATGGAGAATATTTACCTTGTCTTTTAAGAAGTGTAGATTACAATCTCTACTTGCCTGTGGCTTTATGTAGAAACAGCATTTTTTGCTAATAATCATGCAAGCTCCTCTCTGTTGGACTGTCAGGGCATTCAGAATTCAGTGGTTTTTAACTATAACAGAGGCTAGGCTGTTGACTTCTAACTGAAGTCCTCCAAATGCTTGCACAATGGTATTAAACTCTTGTTCTAGTACCACGAAGAGATACAAAACTGTCTTTTCAATCTCATGAATTCCAAATGCCAGGCAAAGGGTACTGAGAATCAAAAAGAACTTAGAATTGAAATATATAGGTAAGCTTTTTAAAATAATATCACGTCTAATATGTTTGCTTGGTACCACTTTATGAATGAAAGAGCCCAAGTTTGTAATTTAGCTGGCATTTAAAGTGGAGTAACTGGTAACAAAGGATGTGAGATAATCAACTCCATAGTGTCTTGATCATCTAGGTGGGAAACACTTGTATACGTCATCACCACACAAGGTAAAAAAACTGGTGTAATTTACAGATAGGGTCAGATTGGAACCTGTGACCTCCCAGTCTGGAGTTAGCTGTGCCTCTTCTTCCTCACTGGCATTCCACATCTCCAGTTTCCATGTGTCCCTGCCAGTCCATGGGAACAAAACAGGTTGTGAAATGTTTGATATAAAAGACCTTTGGTCCAGTTCTGGCAGTCATAAGGCTTGTTTTTTTCACTTAACCAAGTCAGTCTAGACTTTTGCTCTGTCCAAACACAGTCTTTAGTGTCTGGCAACTTAACAATGGGCGCAAGTGAACTATCCCAGGGTGCACAGGCCTGGCTTGTGAGCCACCCATAACATCTGGTGATTTGACAATCATTGACATCATCAGGGTTAGTGTCAGCACCATCCAAGAGTGCAATCTGTGGAATCAAATAGAAATTCATCTAACTAGATACAGACAAAAGAAAACCATACATATAAGATATATATATGTATAAAAAATACATTCCTTATGATTTTTCTGGTTCCAAAGAGACTTGACTCTATCATTTACAATTAAATTTATTATACTATGTATCAATAATAATAGCACCTAAAATTTATGATGTTCTTTGTGTCTTTTCTACAATTAACACATAAAGATTTTGTAATGAGAAAAATTATATTTTGTTAACATACTGTTTGCTTGGACTTTTAACAGTGTTATCCTGTGGTCTGCGAAGACAGAAGTTAGATGGCTGGGAATTACACGCTTTGTATTTGGGATTGGTACAGAGAATATGTGCTAAAGAGGTCCTTAATAGTCTAGCTAGCCCATAACCTAAAATCATTTTCATGCTCTTAAAAGAATTTCAGAAAATGATTTATTCAAAAATTGCTGCCTATTCTACAGAAAGAGTATTTTTAAAGTTCAGATTCAATAATAATTTCAAAAGATGAAATTATGGTCTGTTCACCTTGAACCCATGTGGGTGGTTAAATACCTTTCTTGGAAAGTAAACACCAATGGTTAATGGAAGCTTCTAACATTAAAAAGTGATGAAAAACAGACTTTTATTCTTTATTTTTTTCCAAAGCAGGATTTATGATCACTTTTTTGGCAAACTATTATTTCTTAAATACATTTAAAGAGTTATTTTATAGGTTTCCAGGGAGCTTTCTTGAGAAAATGTTTTAACCTTTTGTCCCAAGAAAGATTTCTAGCCTACAAATGCCTTACCATCCTTTTTCACTTACCAACGAGGTAGCCATGGGGCAAGGTGATTACCAGGGAAGACTCAGTTTGTTTTTGCATTTCAGCTAAATGAAACGAAGAGATTCCAGAGAGATAAGAAACTACATAATGAAAGCAGAAGTCAGCTGTTATCACCTCAGCCATGGAAAGTAACTAAAGGACTTTCAGGAGATCGAATTCCGAAAATGAGCCAGTTCATGAACATCTTTGAACTTGACAAATCCATAGCAGACGTCTCTTAGTCTCTTAATGTACATATTAAAAGGGGACATGGGGAAATGTGAAGGTGACAAGTCAACATCTAGGAAAGAATACAATGACCAATTCTGACTGTCAGAGAAATCTCTTCTGGGTACAATACACAGAATCTCTTCTCGGTTAAAATAAAATGAACAAATAAAACTACATTTACTAGAGTTCTTATGTAGTAGTTTATATTGTACAAATCTAGTCATGAAAAAAAGAATAAAATAGAGGTAAAATTAGAAATTAAAGTAATATAACCCCTTATTTCTATAGTCTCAGAAAAGTAAGCTTTAGGTAGATGCCTTCTGTGAAGTGATTATTAGTCACTAGCAGCATCTTGACTGAATGGAGTTTCAAGTCCCTAATTGGCTCCAGGAATGCTGGGTAAAATTTTAGGCTACAGGATTACAACCTTACTTTTAGGCCAATATCAAGTTACTTTAATTACATGGAGAGGAATACTTGCCACAAGTGTTCCTTTATATTAGAAATTTTAAATGATTCCAAAGCCCCTGTCCTGGTGAGTCCCTTCAGATAAAGAGTTGTTTTTTCCTTCTAAGTTGGAAAAGCAGCCATGGCAGTTAAAATATAGGCAAAAGTGATGATACCATGAAACTTAGTAATTTCAATTTTTAACAGAATCGGTTGAATATTTAAAATAATTTATTAATTAAAATGCTTTGATAAAATGATATGGAACCTCCTACCTAGTTTTAGAGTAAATTAGTGAGATTTAAAAATTACATATGGATATTTGTAAAGGAGTTTTAATACTTAATTAAGTAGTTTAACAATATCATGTAGAAGGCTAGAAGCCAAAAATAAAGACGCATCAGCACTCAAATATATCTAGTAAAATGTCCACTAAGCCTCTCCGTATGCATCATAGTTATTATAAAACAATTTTTTTCCATTGTGACTGAAAAATACAGGTTTCCACTGACCCATGGTTCTTTTAAAACAGTATTCTGTATTTATTTAAATGGTATAAATGCTCATATTCCCATTTCCATAGAAGACCAAAATATTTAACTTTAGTATTTTATTTATTTTACTGTCAAAAGCTGTTAAGATTTCTAATTGTTCTTATTCATAACACCATCTGGTATGCTGAACAGATTTTTTAGATCAGAGATCCACAAATTACAGTATGATGGCCAAATCCAGCTGTGCTTTATTTTTGTAAATTAAGTTCTATTGGAATATAGTCATACCCATTCTTTTCCCATTGTCTATGGGCGCTTTCTCCCTACAACTACAGTGTTGAGCAGTTGTTTCAGAGACTATATGAACTACAAAGATCAAAAATAAGTACTATCTGGCCATGTATGGAAAAAGATTGCTGACTCTTGACTGTTCTGAATAATCAAAACTACTTCTAAGTAAACATGCCTAATTTTTCAAATGTTGATACTCAGAAAACATACAGAAAAGTTTAAATAAAACTTTTAGTTTTATCATGTGATGCTCAAAGATTGCCTAACCAAAGAGAACATTTTGTAGTGCCTTCATAATATTAACAAACTGCTGTCTTAGGTACAATAAGCAGCTGATTTATTGAAAGTGACTTGTGCAGTCAATATCTGGAATGAAACAGCTAGTTTCATCTTGTCCAATTTTTACATTACTCTTCATTTTCCTTGAGAACTACATAGCTGAAACACTTTTCGTAAAGCACTTCCTTGTAAAATGATCAGTTGTATCTGTCACCAGGAAGAAATGCATTTTCCTGCTTTATTACAGCCATCTGCATCCTTCATTTTCTTTTAATTCAGTCACTGGAGCCCTAATGATCGCAGCCATTTCAGGAGATGCCATCAATTACAGCAAGGAGCTCATTCAGAAGTGAAAGATGAGTTCCATTCTCTGTTACTTAGAGGTCAGTGATCATTCCCCAACCTCTTCCAAGTGAACAAATAGTACAGTAACTTTCACAGGCTCCCTTCATTTTTCTCTCTGCTTTTTTAGGACTTTTTGTAGACCTTGGTTATAATAACTTCATATGTTTGATTCTGGAAGCCCTACGACAAGACTAACCCAATCATTTTCCTTGCATTCACCATGATAAATGCAATCATATATAATTCTGTCTTTCAGGTGGGATGTTTAAAAGAGCAGCTATTGTTAAGATAACATTTTTAAAATTCTAAAGCAAACATAGTTTGTAAAATTTACATTCAAATGTTTCTGAAGTAGTAATTATTTTTCATCAACAAACTTTATATTACTTTCTCTAAAATAATCATTTTGAAATTCAGTACTTTATACAATATTCAAAATATTAACTTCACATGCTATATCTAAAACACTTTTAATAATTAGGAATACAAATCAGTTGTCAGTATTCTGTTTGATGGTAAAAGGATTTTTATATGACAAATCAAGGCACACAACAACCAGCACACAAATGTTCATAGTTTTATACATAAACACTAAAAACTGGAAGCCATGAAGATGTCCTTCAATGAGTAAATGGATTAACAAACTGTGACATATCCATACACAGATATTATTCAGCACTATTTAAATAAAATGAGCTAGTAAGCCATAAAAGACATGAAGGAATCTTAAATGCATATTGCTTAGTGAAAGATCCAGTGTAAAAAGGCTAAATACCGTATCATACCAGGTGTGTGACAATCTCAAAAAGGAAAAATTGAGGACATAGTAAAAACATCAGTGGTTGCCAAGTAATCAGGGGAAGGGGGAGGTAGTTAAGTATATGAAACAGAGAGGATATTTAGATTGGTGAAATTATTCTGTATGACATTGTATTGGTGAATATATGACACTATTCGTTGTTAAACCCACAGAACTATATAGCACAAAGAGTGAATCTTAATGCATCCAAATTAAGAATAAGGCTAGGCACAATGGCTCAAGCCTGTAGTCCTAGCACTTTGAGAGGTCAAGGCCAGAGGATTGCTTGAGTCCAGGAGTTCAAGACCAGCCTAAGCAGCATAGAGAGAGTCTCTACAAAATAAAAATTTAAAAATGAGGCAAGTGTGGTGGCACATGCCTGTAGTTCTGGCTACTAGGGAGGCTGAGTTAGGAGGATCCCTTGAGCCCAAGAAGTTGGAGGTTGCAGTAAGCTATGATGACACCATTGCACTCTAACCCAGGCAGAAAGTGAGACCCTGTCCCTAATAACAACAATAATAATAACAATAATAATAATATAAAAGAACAAATAATTTAGGAAGTTGGAAGATCCCAGGTTGGAATGAAAAATTTGACAAAATATGAATATATTACAAATGCATGAAGTGGGTGGGGAAATACGATATCAACCTATATAGCTTTGGAAATGAGTAGAGTCTTAAAAGTAAAGAAAAAAGAAACTATACATGAGAACTGTACTCCAGTTGATAAAATTGTGTCCCCAGGGGTACATGATAATGATTCTCATACTTTTATATGAGTATACTAGATGTGAACAATTAATTAAATGGATGGGCCGGGCGCGGTGGCTCACGCCTGTAATCCTAGCACTCTGGGAGGCCGAGGTGGGCGGATCCTTTGAGCTCAGGAGTTCGAGACCAGCCTGAGCAAGAGCGAGACCCCATCTCTACTAAAAATAGAAAGAAATTATATGGACAGCTAAAAATATATATAGAAAAAATTAGCCGGGCATAGTGGCGCATGCCTGTAGTCCCAGCTACTCGGGAGGCTGAGACAGGAGGATCACTTAAGCCCAGGAGTTTGAGGTTGCTGTGAGCTAGGCAGACGCCACGGCACTCACTCTAGCCTGGGCAACAGAGTGAGACTCTGTCTCAAAAAAAAAAAAAAAAAAAAAAAAATTAAATGGATGGTGAATAGTGGGGTCAGGTTTCACTTTTGAAATAGATGTTTACAAATAAATAGAAAGAAAAGACTAGAATGATCTATGTGGTACTGACTTAGAAATGGAGACCTCTTTATGAACACATGTTTAACTTGTTACAGATACAGATGATTGCAAAAAGAAATATCAATAAATACATGTATTAGTGTACACACGCATATAGATGTGTGTATATGTGTGTGTATTTGCTCTGTCAGCTAAAAGAGCCTTGAAGCAATGATAGCTAAGAAAATTAAAGTGATTCACAAGAGAATGATGAAAAAAAATCAAAGAGGAGAGTCAACTAACTCATCTCAGAGAATAGAAATGTCTAAAGACTTATTAAGGAATAGGATAAATGAAGTGGACCTTGAAGGGGCAGCACTTTTAAATATTTCACTCCGCTCTCTTTGTGTTTGCATGGATTCCGAGTAGAAATTCAATGTAATTCTTATCTTTGATTTTATATAGATAATGTATTTTTTTCCTCTGACTTCCTTAAACATTTCCTGTTTGTCTTTGATTTTCTGCAGTATAGATATATTGGTGTTTATTCATCTTAGTATTCTTGATCTGTGATTTGATATTATTAATTTTGGAAAATTTTAAGCCATTATGACTTCAAATATTTCTTTTATTTCTCTCTTTCTTCTCCTAATATTCTTACATGCATATATTAACCTTATATAATTTCTCCATGCTTCTTGAATATTTTGTTTTATCTTTTTAAATGTTTTCTATTTGCATTTAAGTTTTGAAAGTTTCTATTGATATATCTTCTAGAAAATTGATGTTTCCTTGGCCATGTCCACTCTATTGATGAGTTCATAAGAGACATTCTTCATTTTCGATTTTTTTTTATTTCTAGCATTTCCTTTTGACGCTTTCTTAGAGTTTTCATCCCTTTGCTTACATTACCCTTTTGTTCTTGCATGTTGTCCATTTTGTGCATAAAGCCCTTAGCATATTAGTCAGGGTTGTTTTAAATTCCTGATCTGACAACTCCAATATCTCTGCCATTTTTGAGTCTGGTTCTGATGTTTGCTCTGTCTCTTCAAACTGTCTTTTTTGTGTTTTAGTATATCTTGTAATTATTTTGTTGTTGTTGTTGAAAGTAGGACATGATGTACTGGGTAAAAGAAACTCAGGAATACAGGCCTTTAGTGTGAGGTTTTGTTTATCTGTGTAGGCATCAGTCTGTATTTACTTTTTTCTATGGTTACAGAAGTCAGAGGCTAAAATTTCCTCTGATGTCTTTGTTTTTGTCTCCCCCTTTGTCTTTGAGTTTCTGAAGAAACTTCTTAAATAACTTTTGAGAATTGGAATTTTTTAGTTGTAATCTCCTATTATTATACAGAATCCTGATTCATATTTTTGTAAGGTGTGGGGTAAGGGAAAGTGTTCTATAGTTCTGTGATTAAATCTCAGTCCTTCAGCAAGACTGTGCCTTCCTGAGTGTTTCTTAGTTATTTAGTTTAGTTTTGTTTTGTTTTCTCTGTGGATGAGATAAGAGGGCTAAAAATGGATGGAGATGGGGATTTTTCTTTTCTCACATGGATGGATGGAGTTGGAGGGGTTGGCCATTTTCCTTCCTCCAAGTTGCTTAGGCTCGGGAAAACTCCACTCAGTTCTTCTCTGGTAAAGTCATGGAAAAGAAAAATTCTGAGTTTATTCAAAATGGCTCCTTTACCCTTCCGCTTTTAGAAGCATGCCTCAGGAATTGTTCTCTGATCTTCACTGTAAGAGCCTGGTAGAGCTCTTGAAGGAAAAACAAACAAAAATGTAGAGACCTCTCTAAGATGCAGTTCCCCTGAAGTTTTAATTCCTAGTTTGTCTAAACTGAGCCTCCAGTAATTCATCAATTATAGTTTTTTTTTTTTTTTTTTTCTTCCAACCCTAGCCTGGTTCCAGCTGTGGTTTCTTTTCCTGGACTTGTGTTCTGATAAGCTGTGATTCTCTATATCTGCCTATCTGTCTCTTCAACTGGGGGAAGGGGTAGCTATTTGCTCTGTGACCTCAATTCTTTGATGTATGTAAGTGGAGTTGTTAATTTTCAGTTGGTTCTGCTTTTTTCTTGCATTGAGGACATGATTGATGACTTTCAAACTCCTTACATGCCGTACCCTAAATCTACTTTAATGAATGCATCCTAAGGAAATAATGAATAAGTATAGTCAGATATAAGAAAAATATTGTCAATCATAGTATTAAAATGCAAAAATGTAGAAATTACAATAATAATGCATATTCATATTTATAGAGATAAGAAGTTATAAACTATATATAAACTAATAAGTGGGAAATGGAGGTTATAAAAGTATACAGTCTCATTTTTTTATACAGTTTTTGAAAAATGTGTGCAAATTAATACCAAAATGTTAACAGAAGTCATCACTTGGTAGGACAAAAATAAGTTACTTTCTTATCTTGTCTTAATTTCCTTAAATCTGTACCAAACATAGTTTTTGGTTTTTTTTAAGTAAAAAAAAAAAAAGAAAAAAGAAAAAAACCTGTCTTGGTTTGTTTGGTTTGTTTTTAACTTATTTTCTTCATAGTCTACTGCCCTCTCCAGCAATTCCAAACTGTATGAGCCCTAAATAAATAAATTACAGCCTGTCTTTAAATATACTGCAGTTTACATATATTTACATAAATTCTCACTGATAAATCCAAGAAATAATTCTGGGAAAATAAGCATCATATCCTAACAGTAAGATAGTTTATCTTTATTTGGATTAAATCCCCCCAAATTACAGAAGGGTTCTTTACCTACGAAATAAGGAGCTCTAATCATATTTATAACACTAATTAAGTTTCAAATGTTATTCTTTTTCAAGTTTAGCTACAGATATCATTAAAACAGTCTACATTTTAGAAGAGGAAAAAAAAATAACTTTGGCTATATCAATTTGTCCTTCCAGGATTTTCCTCTATATGCTATTGGTGGTAATTTTTTATAATCTTTTAAATTAATAATTTATTTGATATTCTTAGTTAATAATTTACTGTAAAATTCCCTATGTGCTACAAAAATGTACAACAATAATAAGAACTATAAAAATTCTGACTGTGTTTCAGGATTGAGTGAAAAGAAAAAGCAACAAATTTTATTTTTGGTTCAGACAATGAGTCCCCAGATATTCTGCTACTTCCAGAGTGATTGCTGGTAAAGAAATAAATTGGGTTAGAACTTCAGCTGACTAAGTACTATATTCAGCACTTCCAGAGTACAGGCTACATCCATAATAAATGACTTTAATTTAAATGTGATTTCTAACAAAAATAATTTTACCATTCTGACCTTATATGTAGTAGTTCCTTAGGATAACAATTATTTCTAATAATTTAAAACTTTGAACCTGCTGGCATGAACTTTATTTCCAGCAACACAAAATGAAACATTTAAATTGGGCAAAGCCAGAGGTAGGTATAGTATAAGATTCTCTCCCCGCCTCTCTCTCTTCCTTCTCCATATCCTCCTCCTCTCTCTTTTTCTGTCTCTTTCTCTTTTTCTTAAGTTTAGAATGGTTACCATTAATGTTGGGAAACCAAGTTAGATATTTTGGGACATAAATTTAAATTCTCATTAACTTTTTCAAAAATACCAGATGTCAACTAGAGGTTGAGAAATATAACTGGTGTATCCTGCTTTTAGGGAAATGATGGCTCAAAAGGGAAAATAATGATACTTATAAATAAGTCTTATATGTGATAGTTATCTCAGCTTCAAGAAGAGTGTGTATTTTTTAAAGAGGGGGATTCAGAGGAGTAAGAAAGTTTATTTAGCTGATGAGATTAGAGAAGGCCACATTGAGCATATGATGCTTAAATCAGTTTTTTAAGATTAGATAGAATTTACAAAAATTACTGAAGAAAGAATTTCTTGACATTGATTTCAGCCAGAATATGGAACAATGGTAGGGACCTTGGGACACATAGAGAAAATATAATTCTGTTTGGTGTATGAATGTATACATCATATGTATACATATTTTATTTACTCAAAATAATGAGTAAATAAAATTGGAAAAGTAGCTCATACTCTTATTTAACTAAATACATTGACCATATCATCATTAAAAAATAAATTTTAGTGAAAAATTCCAAAGAAATCTTCCTAATTTCTTGTTATTGTTTTTGATTTTGCTGTTTTCTTGCCTCCTTGAATGATTCCATAAACACTATCATTCCAAATCTTTGCAAATATGAGATATCACAGAAGCTAAATAGTGTACCATTTTCTTAACGAGAAGAGAGAAGCATCAAAATAATTTATAACCAAAATGACTTTATATCATATCTGTATATCTATAACTATATATATTTCCTGTGAGTCTATAATTATTTAAAAAATTTAAAGTTGAGGCCGGGCGCGGTGGATCGCTGGAGGTCAGGGGTTCGAGACCAGCCTGAGCAAGAGCGAGACCCCGTCTCTACTAAAAATAGAAAGAAATTATATGGACAACTAAAATATATATATACAAAAAATTAGCCGGGCATGGTGGCGCATGCCTGTAGTCCCAGCTACTCGGGAGGCTGAGGCAGTAGGATCGCTTGAGCCCAGGAGTTTAAGGTTGCTGTGAGCTAGGCTGACGCCATGGCACTCACTCTAGCCCGGGCAACAAAGTGAGACTCTGTCTCAAAAAAAAAAAATAAATAAATAAAGTTGAAAAAATTCCCAATAAATAGCTACTTAAGGACTAGGTCCTCAACCTGTACATTTCTAAATAAGGGATCTATGGATTTCAGTGCCTTACTATCAATAAAAGTGTCTGTAAAAGAGCATTATATCATTTTCAGACATCCTTACAATCCCCTCTAGTTTGTTTCCTGGCCAGTTTTTATGTATTTATTGAATTATTCATTTGTTTCCAGATAAGAGAGGTCTACAAGTAGCAATCTGGAGGAGAAAGTAGGCTATGGAAATTTCCCTGAGGGGTTATATTTAAGCCAATGTTAAATTTTGTGTGTATAGTATGTTTATTTTGGGTAGCCTAAGTGACTCATGGAGTTCAACAGAGAAGGAAAAGCTACTCAAATTACCACTTGGGGCCAAAATAGTTCGTTCATTCAATGCATATGTACTGAATGCTAACTGTGGTCCAGGGACTATGGTCGTCCACTGAAGATACAGTAACAAAAAAGATAAAACCTATTATGTTTTCAAGGAGACATCGAATATTTGATGAAGAGAGGAAGTTCAATAAGAAACTGCACTTTTAAATTAAAATGATATGATAGAACTAAAAATACAATATTGGTACACAGATATAGAAATATTTTATGAACCCCAGACCCTATAGAATTATGTATTCCTGCCTAACACTATAATTCTCGTATCAACTACCTCAAAATTTATGTATTTCTAGACTTAGAAAGTTACTTGAGGATCAAAAGAATTACAAGTTAGTGAGTAAGAGAGTAGGAGAGAATTTTATAACATCTTAACATTAAATAATAATCTATGAGCTCTCAGCTGGAAATTTCTTATAGTTCCAGAGTACTATAAGAGACTAGGAATCGCAACTGGATCGTAGAAAGTACTTCTTTACTCTCTTATCCACATAAACAGGAAAATTTGCTGAGGAGGTAGTCTATGTAAAGAAAGATAATAAAATGTGTCGAACTGTAAAATAATCCTACCATAAGAGTTAATGAGGTCATATCAATATACCTTCGTATGTTGAGTAATGACAATACAGCTATATGTTTGTATGGGTTTTTAACATGCATAAAGCTTTTTCACATATATCACTCCATAATACATTTTCATAAAGATGTATTACATAGGCAAGATGAATAATTTATACTCAGATTAAATGGCTTTTATTTCTTTTTTTTTTTTTTAATTTTTATTTTTCAGTCCAAGTTTCTTATGGCTAGTGAGTAGCCGTCACAGTCCTTGACTTCCTAGCTAGCATCGTGTGCTCACTGACCCATACTGATAGAGCTATTTATTGGTTAAATTGATGTGATGGATTTATAGACTTAAAACTAAGGATGACATTGAATCAAAATATTCATTGTAGTCAGTTGGCTGAGGTGACTATTACAAATTTTTTGCTTGAACAGGACAGCAGGTTATATTGGATGTAGTTGAAGTGTGGGCAGAACCAGGGATCAATTGGCTCCATGTAAGTTCTTTTTTTTTTTTTTTTTTTTTTTTTTTTTGACAGAGTCTTACTCTGTTGCCCAGGCTAGAGTGAGTGCCATGGCGTCAGCCTAGCTCACAGCAACCTCAAACTCCTGGGCTCAAGCAATCCTACTGCCTCAGCCTCCCGTGTAGCTGGGACTACAGACATGCGCCACCATGCCCGGCTAATTTTTTCTATATATATATTTAACTGTCTATATAATTTCTTTCTATTTTTAGTAGAGATGGGGTCTCGCTCTTGCTCAGGCTGGTCTCGAACTCCTGAGCTCGAACGATCCGCCCACCTCGGCCTCCCAGAGTGCTAGGATTACAGGCGTGAGCCACCGCGCCCGGCCTCCATGTAAGTTCTTACACTGAAACACAGGCCTACACCTGCTTTCAGATTTGAAGATAAGGAGCAGAGGGAATCCTCACTGGAAAATGTGGCAACTACTTAAAGAGACTGGAGGACCAAGGATTCTAAGAGGCAGGAGGTAGGTGTTGTAATTCAAATTACATGCTAATTCTCATTGATCAGCCTATTTAAATGGTAATGAGGCATAAATAGTGCTTCTGGCCCAAGTGTTTGAAACTCTGTGCAGAGGGTATCTGTTAGCAAGAAAAAATACTGCTGCTTACTTGAAAAGTTGTGTTTGCTTCAGGGACATGTGATTGTAAAACAGAATTAACTTTCAGCTCTCTGACCTGTGGAGAAGGAGATCCGATCAGGAATTTTTAGAACTATAGGTGCATCCAACTGTTGCCATTTTTCAGGACTGTCTTGTTCTGTAACCCAGAAAGAAGAATAGACAGAGCTATAACTGCCATTTTTGTGGTGGAGATGGATGAACAACATCATACATCACCCCTAGCAGAGCACGGAGGAAGTCTGATTACTTTTCATGTTCTGCAAAATCTTAATTATACTGCATAGATGTAAAATATTGATTCAGGCAACAAAGCAAAATTAAAATACAATTGTTTAGAGAATGAAATGCTGTTATATGAAAGGAGGTTATGGTGCAATAGGTAAGGAAGGATGAAAATACACTTAATACATGGTAGTAAGTGATGCTGGCCTTAAGAAAAATATAAGAAAAGGTACCAGGGGGCATCAGAGGAGGGAGAAATTGTGTAAGGATGGAGGATAGGAAGCACATCACTGAAACTTTATTATGTGAAATAGGTGTTGAAAAAATGTATAGAATGTGGGAATTGAGAAACAGCGAACTGGAAAAGGAGTGGAAGACATTTTGATACCTAACAGGGTAGGAGTCAGCTTAGGAAAGGCTCTCAGAAGCTATAGTGCCAAGAAATAAACACTGCCTCCTGCCTGGGATGCTTCTGCAATGCTTGGAAGAAGAATTAAAAGAATTATTTTTCATCTAATAGCAATTCATTTGAATTTAGGGTTAATGCTGAATAGGTACATTGTGAAATACGTGTATGTGTTTGTGTGTGTGTACCCCAATTTTCATTTTATTGCTTATAATTTCAGAATTTTGTTGTTATTTGTATTAATACTTAGTACTCATGTTTGGTTCATAGGAAAAAACTAAGTGTTTTTGTTTTTTAAATGTTTGCTGTCAGGTAATGTATTAAGCACTTTACCTACATTTAAAATATAAAGTCCATCAAGTTATCACATTAAAAATATATTTTCCTAAACCTGAGAAAATGTCAATATTATGTTTTCAATCATTTTTGAAAATAAATGCTTGAGTGATTTTCTAGAAGATAATCTGGGGCAAACTTTGTTAGAAGTAATGAAAAACTTCTCAGAGGTTATATGATAACCCGGACAGGTATGCTCGTGTACAGCCTAACAACTTCAAACCAGATATTTAAATTGGCAACATCCTCTGACCAGTATAATGACTACCCTAAAAATCTTTAGCAAATTCTTCCCTCTGGTACCTATATTAATTTAATCTAGTAACTTTTTTCCCTATAAAATGCTCTACCAAATATAAATATCTAAAATGGCTTTCTTAGAAGCCTTTTTCCCTAGTGGTAAATTTAAATAAAACTTTGGAAAACATAGTCACAAATATTCTTTTTGAGAAGTGGTTTGAACATATTCAAATTAACAATAGAAAGCTAAAACCACTTATGTCTTTATGTGGTTAGTTTTTTTACGAAAATACAAAAACATATAGTCTCATTAAGCACAACAAAATTCCATAAAAGACTCTTTTGGCCATTAACGTCAATCTTTATATTTCTGTTCTATCACAACTACTCCAAAGTCTTCTCAACAATACCAGCAAAGAAATAAAGACCCTCTTACTGGAACTCAGCTTAGGAGGCTCTCCTTTATCTCACCTGTCAGCTCTCTGGCTCAGCTCTTCCTAATGTGCACCAATTTAGCCCTTCTTGCTTCTTCCACTTCTATTTGACAATAACCTAGACTCTTCACAATAATGGAGAGCCCAGGAGTTGATTAATAAATAAGAACTCTTTCTCCTTTTTCTCTTTGAATACTCATGTGGCAAATAGATTTAGTTTCTAACATTTGTCTGGTTAGATATATTTGGTCTTTTGCCAAAACAGACATAGTTAAAATATAACTTTGAAAACAGTAACAGCATAATTCTCATGCAAATATAAAATGAACACATATCTAGGGTTTTAGTCAACTCATTAAATAATAAGAGAACCAATAAGTTATATTTAAAACACACACAGTTTAAAGAACATTTGAGGAACACGGTCTTCATGGGCAATCTAGCATAAAATTATTGAGTTAGATATAAAACGGCTTAATGTCCTACCATTTGGGTTATTTTTGTTTTTCTATCAAAAGAAATTACTTGCCTCTCTTCTAGACAAAAATATACAAGTTAAACTGTACTCCTACAGAATTGTGAAACAGCTCAGTCAATATAAAATAAAGAAAAGGTTTAAGCTCAGAAGCCCAATGAAAGAACACCTAGGAATTTCTTCTGCCAATTTCTACATTCCGATGATTTTTCTAACTCAAGTTCTTCCCATTCACAGGCACTTCTACTTTTTCTCATGCTTTTACTGAGTCAGGTGTTTCCTTTCTGGCACTGTGGAGCTGCTATCATGGTTAATTTAGGTATTTTTATCAAAGTTTCTCCTAGCAAAGCAGAGTTGTGAGAACTGAGAATTGTTGAAATAACTGTGTAAGCATAATCTCAATCTCCTCCCATTCCAGGGTCTCTGCCCATTGAAATAGGAGAAAAATAACACATTCCTCAGCTTTTTTGTTTCTCTCTCCACATTTCATACAGAAATGTTACATTCTGGTTTATACAAACTGAAATTATTATAGGACAACCTTTTTACCCATGTGTCTCTGAGAAACACAAGTACTATGTATCTCATTGAGCACAGTAATTGCATTTGTAAAAAAAAAAAATGTCATAGTAAAAGCAAATTATGGGACAAAACTCAAATCTGAAAAATTAATGATATTAAATTTATTGTATTTTGGTATAGAGGTGGGAGGAGGTGATGGAGGTGAACAAATCTACAGCTGGGAGTGGGAAACCTGCTAATCCTTTCTCATTAGGACTTCGTTCATTGGGATCCTACCTGTGCTACTTTTATACCCCAGAGGTGCCCTAGCATCTCTGTCTGAGTTGAATCATTTCTTGTCACTTCCTGAATAGAGCCCATGAGGTTTTATTTTTTTCCCCTGATTCTGATTAGCTACAGAAAAGAATTACACTTCAAGGGCACTCATGGTTCCTGATGAATTATAATAATGGTAGGTAAGTTGTTGCAATAGATTCCTCAAGAGGCATGTCCAGTCATTTCTGAATCTCAGAGCTATTTTGCTTCATATTAGATAGTTTAACTGTATTGTCCATTAGCAATTGTATGTACTCATTCACTATAATAACTTTTTAATGTGTTTCCTATTATTATCCACTTTCTAAAGAGATGGAAACTAAGGGGCAAAAAAGTTAAATGGATTGTTCCTAGATCACTATCTATGGGAAAATTAAGATTGAAATTTGGATTTGTTTGCAGAGGACGCATAGAAAAAAGTTTGAACTCCATTATTATCCTGTTGCCTTATATCATAGAGAATTTTAAATATTTTAAAATATAAACAATTTTAAGGCAAGAGAGAATTCTTGCTTAGTATAGGTGAGATATATAAAACGGACAAATCACAAGTACAAATTTAATTTCCTAAGCTACTAAATATGATGCTGATATCTGCCAATTTTTAAAACTAAAGAAAAACAAATGTATATAATAAATTATAAATACTCAAGATGACCTGATTTTATCTTTTAATTTAAGATATACCTTCCAATTTTAATTTTATATATGTATCAGTAATTTGGTAACATTTTGTACCATGCTACGTCTTTTGTTGAAAACAAAACAAAACAAAATAAAACAAAAAAAAATCCCACTAAATTATACACAAGAAAAATAAAGGTCAGTTTAATAAATTTAAATGCCTTATCTTTTTTCTTTCTAGGAAGAAATATTTGAGTATTTATTTGGTAGCTTCTTAACTATCATTCCATATCAGAAATGTTGCTTTGTTCTTGTTATTTTGATTGATTTGGTTTTGATTTTCCTTTTCTAATTTTAGGGACTGTGTCTAGATTTATGATTAATTATATGACATTCATATAAACATTATTACATGCTGGCAAGAGTACAAGACTATGAGGTCCAGGTACTTCATAATAGCAAAACAGTTTAAAATACCATCTCTGCTTTGAAGAAAATGAAGGACTGGATTAGATGATCTTGAGAGTTTCTTCTAGACCTAAGATACAATATTAACCATTTCTGACTATTCATATATTAGGTATCATTGATGGGAAGTTACAGTTAACATTTTGGTCTATAGTATATGTATGCCAGTAGTTGAATAACCTATGATAATAGTATTTTTCCTGTCCTAATCCTTTCCCCAGATGCATTATTATACTATTATTATTATTATTTTATAACATTATATGAATACATTGTTAGTTGCTTACATAAATAAATATTCAATTAAATATGTATTATGCTAATATCTATCAATTATTTATGTTACTGTCACAGATGAAATAGATTAAATGAAAGTGTGTCAGGATAGATTCACTGTGGATCATGGTGATAGATATAGAAAATTGTTTTTGTGCAGATGTTCATGACCACATGTATACATGCTACCTCTTTCTTGTATGTGCCTCTAATATCATACTTGGTTTATATGATGTTAAGCAAGAAAAAAATTCCTATTTCAGAGAAAATTTCAAAAAACAAAAATTTAAGACAGTCTGTTCACCAGAATTTTTATTGACACTATTTAAAAAATGTGAACTCAAAATTATTTATTGTTATTCTATAACTATAGAGATTACACACATATGCATATACATACATGTATGTAAGTTTTTTAGTTGTTTTCTGCTATGTTTCAAAGTGGAGTTAACGAGGAATAGTTTTGCAATAATATAGGCCTATGTTAATGGAGGCCTATAATTTCTTACCTCTTTTTCTCATTGCTACCAAACACAATTTATTTTCTGTTGACAAGGATAGGATATTGTCTGGGAAAAAATTTTGAATAATTCAAAACAGAGGGCAATTTCACTTTAAAGTGTTTAGAAAATGATAAAATGTGAGATCTCACTCAGAACTTTGGCATACACTGTACATAAAATAACTGCTTTGGGAAACATTAGTGCTATTCACTCTACTTTTTGGAATTTATATGTTAAAAAATTTTCAGTCTTACTTTTCTCATAAAAGTAGAAAGTTTAACATTTGTAGGATCCAATCATGTGCCCAATACATTTATTGTTACTGTTTCCCTTAAGATGAAGACTAAGTAAACTTATAGTGCTATGAAAAATTTATTTTCACCTGTAATATCAGTTATCAGATTCGAAAGAAATATTATTTATAATGACAGAACTATACTGTATCTTACAGTAGTGTAATTTGAAAGAAATTTTTAATATAAAATATTACATTAGGTCATTAAATATGAAATGTACAATTTCAAATCAAAATTTTATTATGTCTTAATAAGCTGTACTATTAATCAAAATATGCACCTAAATATAGACACAGTTTTGCCATCTTAATGGTAGCTTGCTTATGCCAGCAGTGAAGAAGCCTGGAGAGTGAGTGGTGATGAAATTGTGAAAGACATTTCCCACAGCTTGTTGAGAATTGAATATTTTTCTTGCAAGAAGTTTTCTAAAGCCTGGAAGAAGTGGGAGTCAGTTGGTGGAGCCAGTCAGTGGGAATACGGTGGATGACAGAGAGTTTCTAAGTCCAGCTTCTGCAGTTTGAGCAACATTGTTTGTATGACATGTGGTCTTGCAAGAGGATAGGCCTGTCTCTATTGACCAATCTTGGCTGCTTAATCACAAGCATTCTCATCATTTCATCCAACTGGCTGCAGTAGACATCTGCTGTAATTGATTAACCATGTTTCATGAAGCTGTAGTGGATAATACCAGTGCTGCACCACAAACAGACACCATTAGCTTTTTTGATGAATATTTGGTTTTGGACTGTGTTTTGGCACTTCAACTTTATCCAACCATTGTGCCAAACCCTTGCGATTGTCAAAAAGAATCCATTTTTCATCACACATCACAATGTGATGTAGAAATGGATCACCTTTATGTCGTGACAGCAGAGAAAGGCAAGCTTCAAGACAATTTCTCTTCTGATGCTCATTTCATTCATGTGGTATCCATCTATCTAGCTTTTCTTACCTTCCTCATTTGTTTCAAAGCATCCAATATTGTTGGAATTTTAACATCAAACCTTGTGGCTATTTGACGTGTGGATTGAGACGGATTCTCTTCCTCTACAGCTTTCAGCTCATCACTATCCATCTTGGTCTCAGGTCACTCACGTGGCTCATCTTCAAGATTAAAACCACCAGAACAGAACTTCTCACACCATACATGTACTGCGTGTTCATTAGCCACATCCTTCCCAAACACTTTGTTGATGTTTCAAGCTGTCTGCACCGCATTGGTTCAACGATGGAACTCATATTAAAAACTAACGTGAATTTTTGACTTATCCATGTTTTCACAAAAATTGCTCTTAAAAAAGTTTGAAAGATAATCACAAGCCAAAACATGTGTTTAAAAGACTGAAAATGTACCTCCACGATTAAAAAAAAAAAAAAAAAAACAAGTGTCAAAGTAAAATATCAGAGATTTCCACTGTCAAATTTAGTACTTAAGGAAATTGGACATTTCATACTTAATAACCTACTAGGATGCCATGTGAACACAAGAAGTCTTTCAATTGTGCTTTTAGACAGATATAAATTAAATATTTGAAGTGATTGAAGAAAGTTTCACTTTATTTTTTTCACTATACATCACATTTTTGGTTTAATTGAAATATTGTTTTTATTAGCAGTAGATAATTTACCAGATCAGAAGTGTCCCCTCAAATCAGGTAATTTTTAAACCAGGGTCATGAATTCTTTGATGCTCTTCCCATAGACTATCACCTCATCTTTAATGTGGGTTGAGTTTATGCCAATATCAATCAATAGATTACATTGAGAATATCAAGGTTTCATTTCAAAAGGCCATGTAGTTACTGCCTTGCTTACTGAAAGACTTGATCTTACCAACCTGAACCACCATCTAAGGAATGCTGACTTCTTTTTTTTTTTTTTTTTTTTGAGACAGAGTCTCACTTTGTTGCCCAGGATCCTCCTGCCTCAGCCTCCCAAGTAGCTGGGACTACAGGCATGCGCCACTATGCCCGGCTAATTTTTTTTCTATATATATATATTTAGTTGTCCATATAATTTCTTTCTATTTTTAGTAGAGACGGGGTCTCGCTCTTGCTCAGGCTGGTCTCGAACTCCTGATCTTGAGCGATCCACCCGCCTCGGCCTCCCAGAGTGCTAGGATTACAGGCGTGAGCCACCACGCCCGGCCAAGAATGCTGACTTCTGACAGCCATGCTGAAGAAGTCTACAAAGGCATTCAAGTCAACAGCGTCAGCTAAGACCAGCCTTCCAGCCATCCCTGTCAAAGCACGAGACTTGTGGATGAAGCCATCTTGCACTTTCCAGACCAATCTATCTGCCAGCTGAATGCTACTAAGGGACTCTTGTTGACACCACATGAAACAGAAGAATCATTCACTCAAGTCCTGCCAAAATTTCTGTTCAACAAATAAGGGGGCTATATTAAGAAGATTGTAGTTTTAAGTCATTATCTTTTGAAATAATTTGTTACACAGCAATACACAAGTGGGACACATGCCGAATAGGGTTTCAGATGTCCTGCTTTTCAGAGATAAATATCCAGAATACACATTCTCCATAAAAGGGTTACATGAAATTCCAAAAACTTTGTTGATGAATAAATTATAGAAACCACAACTATATTTACTGCTGTTCATTGAATGTTTAATCTTGCCAGGCATGGGCTATAGGTTATATAGGAATAACTGACATAAGAGTCACATTATCTAGATTATATATATTGCACATGACAGCAGAATCCAGGGATCATATCAAATGCAGAAAATCTAAGACAAAGAGCTTATGGAAAATATGGTATTTGTAAGAATACTTGGCAGTGCAAGATAGAAGTGCTGTTTGTTTTGAGATGTTAGCAATGATTAATGACAACTATCCATTGTATATGATACCATCATGTTATCAGCTATGAAAACCATTGTGAATTATTCTTTAAGATTAAATAAGCACATAATCGATGTTGTTGAAAGCTGTGTTTGAATATGAAATATAATTATTTTAGAGAAACATTTTCTCCATTATACAAAGAAATATAGAGGCATAAAAACCTTTTAGGAATAAGTATTTAAGGCATTTTTTTTCCTAAGAAATATGCAAATAAACTTCTACAAAAGGTTTTCTGAGCACTTTGGAGTTTATATGAAAAAAACCCAATATCATTTGGATTAAAAATATTTCACTAACTCACTTAAAGCTAAGACAGAATATTTTGCAATAAGTAAGTAAAGAAAATTACTTAAGCTTTGATTACTTATAAACCCCTTATACATGGGTGAAATATTATACCACTTGTGCCAGTACTAAATAATACTGTGCTCTTTATTTATTTCAAAAGTTCAACTACCATATGAGGCACCAGAAATTCAAAGATAAATGAGACCCTTGAGGATCTCACAGGCCAGTTAGAAAGAAAGACGGGCATTTTTAAAGTTATAAAGTCTAATAAAATATCATGTGCATGAAGATAATACACAGGTTGCACAGAGTAGCAGATGATTAAATTTGCCTGAGGTGGTCAAAACAAGGTGATTATGGGTAGCCCATGTATTAGTTTTCTATTGCTGCCATAAATTATCACAAACTTAGTAGCATAAAACAATACAAATTTATAGGTCAGAAGTTCAGTTGGCCTGGCTGGTTTTCTGCTCCTAGTTTAACAAGGCAATTAAGGTGGTGGCTGCCTAGGCTCTTATCAGCAGCCTCTTGGGAGAATTTGCTTCTATGCTCCTTCAGATTGTTGGCAGAATTCAGTTGAAGTTATAGGATTGAAGTACCCATTTCTCCTAGAGGCATCTCTCTGGTTCTTACACAGAACATTCTCTGCTTTAAAGACTTCATGTGAGTAGATTGCAGCCAGCCAGATAATCAAGGAGGATCTCTCTATTTTAAAGTTCATAATCTTAATCACATCTGAAAAGTTCTTTTTGCCATGTAAGGTAACAAATTCACAAGATTCAGAGATTAAAGTATGAACATCTTTGAGAGAACATTCTGCTTAACACACTTCATGAACTTAATATATATATATTATATATATATATTATATATATATATTATATATATATTATATATATACACGTATTTTTTTAGAATGAAAAATAAGGGTAGATTTAATAGCAGAAAATGAGGATATTTAGTTTTAGAGTAAACTTTTAAACTAATATAAAGACCTAAAAAAATCCATGGTATAATAATATTATCAACTAATCTTCTGGGAAAGTACTGTGTTCAGGCAGATGAAGAAATGTTATATACTTTACACTTTAAATGACTATTATTTACCTTCCTTTTTTTATTTCAGCATATTATGGGGGTAGAAATGTCTAGGTACATATGTTGCCTTTTCCCTGTCCGAGTCAGAGCTTCAAGTGTGTCCATCCCCTAGACGGTGCACACTGCACTCATTAGGTGTGAATATACCCATGCCCTCCTTCCCCTCCCAGCTGCCCGATATCACTTAACTCCAGTGAGAATGGCTTTATCAAAAAGTCTTTATATTCTTATATGAATGTGAACTGTTTCTTATCCTCTTTTATTATCAAAATGGAAAAGAATCCATTCTCAAAGTCAATGGCTGTATACCATGTACCCAAGACCTTATTTATCTGTTGTAGTGATGATGCCTCAAACAGCAAAGCAGCCATAATTATACTAATAGTGGCCACTTGATTAAGCCTATAGTAGCCTATAGTCATTCTCCAAATCTATCCATGTTTCTGCAGGGGCAGAGTAGTGAATTAAGTGAGATATGGTAAAGACAACCTCCCCTGCAATCTTTAGAGCTTTAGCAGTAAAGATAATCTCCAACATCCCTTTGGGGATGTGATATTGGTTTTGATTTATTATCTTAGCTGGAGGGAGGATGGCATTTTAAGAGGTTGTAACTGGGCCTTCCCCACTGTAATATCTCTTACCCCACAAGCCAGGGACCCAATGTGGGTATTATTCCAGTTTCCAAGTAAAGTCCAATTTTTATTTGGGGTCTGGGGAAGCAAATACTGGGTGGATCCATGACAGAATGGGCCTTCATGAGTTTGATTTTAGTTAATGCTTCATTTATTTCCTGTCATGCTTACGCCTCCACTCTCACATAGGGCCAGTAATGACCCTTGGGTCTTCAGTTATCAACATTGAGTCATACTCAGACTGTGTGTTCAACTGTCTTCAAAGGTATGGGTATTTTCTATTCTTCAGTGTACAATGTTATAAGTGGGGCAATCATCACAGAATATAATATTCATGGTCCTTCTTCCTCTGAACCTGACCATCTCTTCAGTCAATGGCCTCCAAATCTAAAAATCAACATGGATCTGGGAACTGAGTAATTCAGCAAGTCATCATGACTTTATTGAGGGTGAACACTCCAATCCCTGTGTCTTATAAGTCTATTTTTTTTGTTTGTTTGTTTGTTTTCGTTTTTTGAGACAGTCTCACTCTGTTGCGTGTGCAGAGTGCCGTGGCGTCAGCCTAGCTCACAGCAACCTCAGACTCCTGGCCTCAGCCTCCCAAGTAGCTGGGACTACAGTGGTAGTAGGTGCGCACCACAGTGCCTGGCTAATTTTTCTATCTTTAGTAGAGATGGGGGTCTCACTCTTGCTCAGGCTGGTCTCGAACTCCTGAGCTCAAGGGATCCTCCCGCCCTGGCCTCCTAGAGTGCTAGGATTATAGGCATGAGCCACCATGCCTGGCCAATCTCTGTGCCTTGATTATTGCTTTTTTTGGGGGGGGGGTAATAAATGTCAAGCAGCACCCTTGTTGTCTGCCCATCTATCATGCCCCAGGAACTTTTTGCTCTATTAATCATCTCCACAATTCCCTGTGAGTCAAGCTCATTGGTTTCCTGTTTGACCATGCCAGTCATTATAGTAATTGCTGCCCCTGGCTCCTGATGTACAAGTGCTTACAGCTGATCTCTATTATTTTGGAGGTATCATTATCCCATGTATATTATAAAGTCCAACTCTGAGACAACCGTTCCTACAGTCAGTCCTGGCCTACAGAGGAAATCCACTGCCAAACTTATTAGAGGCCCCATGCCCCTCTCATTGGCCTATTCTGATGGCTTTGATGAGCAATGTGATCTATGTCTAGGTCCTCTTGTGGAATATAATCGTATGGTAGACCTTCTGGCCTAACATAATAAATCTATTCTGACATTCCCACTTTGCCTCAGCCTCTTTATTTCTTCCTCTACTTTCTTCCAGGGCAAATCAGGCATTTCCATTTTACTTAATATTAGCGATCACTTTCTCTGGGTTTCTAAGAACAATCTTTGCAGAGAGTTTTCCCCATTTCCTAGGTTCTTTGCCAAGGTGTTAAGTCCAAGTTTAGTTATAGATTCCTATGTCAATGAGTTCTTGCTTTTCTGCTCTTCTTACATTCCATTCTTCTGATCAAGTACTTTCAAAATCTAATCACAATGGTACATGCATGCTTCTGTCAGCACATGCTACCTAATTCTTGCAATTCTTAGGTAAGTTGTCTTTTTAATTTCTTATCATGCCTAGCACATATTTATCTAGGTTATGGAAAGATGTAACTCTAGTTATCAGCCTTGCAGCCGGGAGAAGTGGGGACAGCTCTTGAGGTAGTATTTCTTGCCTTGTTGGGAGGAGGATTGTGTAGTGTCTTACAGCAGAGTGGAAGAACAAAAGCTCTCTGGGCAAGGGTGAACCACTTCTCTAAGCTCTGCCAATTCAGAGGCACCTGTAGGAGTGATCGTCTGCTTGGGCACACTTCCAGATATCCCCATCCTATGTTTCAGAGTCACAGGTTTTCCCATGGTCTTAATTTTGTCACAAAAGATCTGCCTTTAAGGGCTTTCAGATGTCTCTGGAGCTAGGCAAATATAATTATCAAATCTTCATTTTGCTGCTGTGTCTATTCTTCCACTCCAGGAGATAAGAATCTCCTTTTAATCTCCCAAAAGAACCCTCTGGAGCTTACATTTAGCTGCTAAGTGCTTGTTTACCACCTCTTAGTTTCTCATTATCCCTCTGCAGGGCACCAATATAATATAGGAGCCCACTGTCTTTTTTGATGCAGCCTCCTATGCTCATATCTTTTAAATGCCTGAATTAATGCACTTGAAAAGGCATTTCAAGTACAACTGGAACATAGTTCCAGGTCATAAGTGGTGGAATCATTAACAATTAAGCTACCATCTTCTACCAGAGACTCTCTATGGCTCACCTACACATAGCATAGCATCTTTTTTACCTTTGGTGTAGTAATAGATCCTGTCTCCAATTCCCTTCTTGCCCCCTATTTATTTAGACCACTCTCAATACAATTTTGTTAGTTCAAA
This sequence comes from Eulemur rufifrons, assembly GCF_041146395.1. Taxonomy (NCBI): domain Eukaryota; kingdom Metazoa; phylum Chordata; class Mammalia; order Primates; family Lemuridae; genus Eulemur; species Eulemur rufifrons. The sequence continues at coordinate 72,675,969 of NC_090999.1, read as the reverse complement.
TTCTCTGACAACAGATGCTAAGAAAATCTTATTTGTGCAAGAGATTTACAGGAGAAACAAATGTCAAGGAGACAGGAGGGGGAGCCAGAGGAATCATGACACAAGACTGACTCCTGGGAAGGACAGTAAGGTGGAAGTAGGATTCTGCAAGAGCAGGCTATGATTGCAGCACATCTCTAAGAAAGATTTGATGAAAAGTCCATGAACCAAAGTCATCTTTTAGAGGAGACCTATATTTTGTAGGAATAATCTTGCCCTTGTGTCAATGCCAGAATCAGCCCCTGAGAAGCACAGCCGTGGCATAAACATTATGGTAAATTCAGAGAAGGGCAACAAGGCCACCCATCAATTATTCTTTCTGCAGCAGTAAATTTCTATGTTGTATTTTCATGGCTACCAAAGAAAACATGAAAATTCGTGCTGGGTTTTCAGAAGCTGTACCAGATGGAATGTGAGATGAGAAGCTGTCAAAGCGAAAGACCAACATTTGCAAATGCCTGGACACGTGAAGCAAAGTTGTGATTTAGGAAGTACAAGTACAGCAAGTATTATTGATATGTAACTTGTGTGTGGAGTTATAAGTGAAGAAGATTAATCCAGGAGCCCAGCCAAAGGGCAGATCATCACAACGTGGAGATACAATGTGAAATAAGTACTTGAGCAATGCTTATACCCAGTACTTGCTTCTTGGAGCAAAATCTGTAGAACTTGATCTCACTAAATTCATCAAAACTTGATCTCACTAAATTCATCAAGATTTTAATTAAATTTCCAAAAACACTTAATAATCAGGCTTCCCACATTTGTTTGAATAACTTTCACATTGATCAAAGTTGTCTAGCTAAGGGGGTGAGGGAAACTGAAATCTGTCCAAGCTGTGCACCATGGTACAAAGTTATACCTACCTGGAAGGCAAGATGTGCAATAGTGCACTATGCTTGCTCAGAGAGTGTCATTCTTTTTCTCACTGGAAGCACAATATTATGCTAGTATTGAATTATTGCTATCACTTATTAAGGTTTTTTCCATAGAAAATACTTCACTTTGGAGTTCTCTAATATTTTTTCTCCTCCTTCCTCCTTTCCTCTTCCTCATCCTTGTTCTCCATCTTCTTCATTCGAGGGTTTTCAAGTATAGTGCAAATTTAAGAGAATCACAATCATGTAACTTATAGACGATCACCCATCAGAATTACTTCAGATAGATCTACATAGGATATATTAGTTTCTAAGTAAAAGAAAAAATGTGAAAGTGTTTTATCCGGTGGTCACAAGTTTATCTGTCACATTAATCTTTCTGGAATTTAACTCACTGAAGATAAGGGACATGGTCTATAATTTAGGTTTTTCAAAATAAAACAAGATTTTCAGAGTTTTCCATTGCTATTACATTAATACAGAGTATTTTTCCACCTTGATAAAAATAACCATTACTACAATATTTCATGATACACTTTTTAACAGTATTCAATGGATTTGCCAAAATGGTGGATGAAAAATCAAGCTTTCTTTTGTCTTCTATACCAGCATTACCATTTTAAAATAAATATAAACTTCTCTTTTTATAATGTCAGATCTTGGTTTGAACTATCTCTGTCCTACGATACAGTGATTGGCAATATTTCAGATGGAAACCACTTCATTAGAATGAGTCCCAGAGTAAAGATGTTGTGAAACAGGGTCTCAATTTGCATGTAACATGAGAAGGAAACAGAGAGAATTTAGCTCATACTCAAATTCAAATATTTAAAAAATACCTATTTTCAACATGAGTATACCCACCACACAAAATCTAGTCACTTTTTATGAAGATTCATCAAAAGTCTTGGTCAAGATTTCATTTTGGTAGAGTTGCATCAATTCAAAGAAAATATGTTTTAATTGCAATAGATTTCACTTCAAAGTAATGGAAAGTGCTTCTAACTCTAGCTCACAGTTCAAACTCTAACAGTTTTGTTGCAGTTATTTGTAACACATGGGTAGTTAACAATTATTGGTTTTGACAAAAGATCTACATTTACTCCAGTAGTGTTTAAGGAATTTGAGTGCATAAATCTTATCAGAACTGTCACAGTTATTCCTTATCACCCTCAAGCAAATGGCTAGTCTGAAAGGATGGTATTGACTACTAAGGATGCCCTGAAGGTGATGGTTAGAGAAGACTACTAACAGGATTCTCAGATTCCTTTTTGCTGAACATGTTCTCTTGTTTCAAAAACATCAGTGGTTTATGCTGATTAATTAATGAGTTAATGTCTCAAAAAATATCAGGTTAAACTTTATCCATATTTAAAGGAAAAAAGAGTGACTATTTGTATATTGCTTTTTGTTTCAACATTGCTGGTTTGTGTCCCATTGGCTTTTATAAGAAACCCTAGAGTAAAAACAAGTAAGTTTACAACCACTAAATTAATAGTCATGATCCACAGTGTAAATGAGCTAAAATGCCCCTTTGTTCACTGCAAAAGTTCTAGCAGAAAAATAAAGTACTTATATATCTATAATAATATAAGTTAAGCTGCATAAGTAACTTCCCCAATAGAGAAAGACATTTGTAAAATCATACTTACTGCCAAAGCCTAGAATATTTGTTGCTAAAATAAATGCCTGACAAATGGTTTTTGATTAAAGAAAATTAATTTTTTTGAAGAAAGAATTGTACTTCTTTCTCAAAGAGGATATTCTCTTCCACTGAGTGCAAACTATTAAGTAATGAATAGGACGCCATTCTAAGCAAGATAGATCTATAGTTCAACCTGGCAATCGCTGTTGTGATTGATATGGGAATAGATTATTTCATATTTCAATTACAAAAGCATTAGTCTCATATAATTTTTCTTACAATAGAAGGTCCATTAGCAGTTTCTTCTTTAATAGTATCTTACTGATTAGCCATGTTACCTTTTGGATAATCTTCAATACCATAAATTGAAGAAAGCAGTAACATTTTGTTCGGCCACTGGAACTGAAAAATGTAATTACTTGTATTTACTCACATACATATTTAAGACAGAGATGAAGCCAAGTAAATCTACTTATTATTAAAATATTCTCTGAAAGTGTATTTGTGCTACCCTTTTTGAGGGTAACTGTGGTCCAATATTGATGATTTGGGTTTTTTAGTTTCCTTTAATTTAATATGAGATTTCAATAAAGAGAAACTAGGTTAGTTTTGAAATCAAAACATTATATTTCATTAGAGGCTTAATTTTTCCTTGTCTGTATTTTTAAAAATTCACCTATGTATTCAGTTTTCTACTACCACTGCTTTAAACACAGACTGTCCTCATCCCTATTATATGAAAGAGAGAGCTTAGAACTAGTGAACTTTAGTTGTATTTTTAAATGACCTCTGTCTTTTCTAATATTGAACTCTTATATAAGTTCTTTTTGTAAGTGAATGACAAGTTAAGCTTAGCAATTTAGTCATAAATTCAGACTTAAAATAATTGTTTCATAAATTTCATTATGCTGTGGCACCAAACCAATAAATACAGCCTATACAAGATGTTTTAAGTCACTTACTAAGGACTAGATTTTTCAACTCTCTGGCCTTAAAATTGATGGCCTCAATTCTTCACTTGCCTTGTAACCCTGATGGAGCTGATACAAGCATGATGCTCCTTGAAAGCAGAAGTGCTATGCTTAAATTTAATCCCGTGATGGTGCAGAACAAGTCATATATTTAGGTGAAATTGTTTCTCGGGTGAATAAGATATCTTGACATGTCAATGGAATATGAAACTCAATTTCACAAGATTTTCCTAGTGCCAAAAGAGATTTAAATAGAGCTATCATTTTTGGTCTTAACAGAAAGGATAAGTCTTCCTCTATAGGCCTCTATATTCCTTGCTTCTAAAATTTAAGTTTATCATTCCTCATAAAAGCTGTCATTCTTTATGCCTTCATGAAAGCAAAATTACATTGGTTTACTTTCTGTTTTCACTCTTAGAAACTTCTTACCACTTCCAATTATTCCATTGTTTGCCCCTCCACCCCATTTAAGATTTTCTTAAATTAATCAGACAGTTTTCATAGAACTAAATTCATTACAAGAAAAAAACAGAGGCTTAAAGCATTTCTTAATGTATATTATCTTAAAAGGGATAATAAATAATGCTACAATCAGTGAAATGCATGTTAGAAGCATACCCAGCTGAGTAAAATTAAGGCCATGTTCCCAAAAAAGCAGCATCAAAATCCTAAGAGGGCTCTAACAATCAAGGGAAAAGAAAAACATCCAAAAATCAGCTAAAAAAGTTCTAAGTATTTAAGTTATTCAGAAACAAGAATTTACAAATGAATTCAAATTTTACTTTAGTTATTCTGGAATCATTGTTTTATTCTGTCATTATTGTTTATTTCCTAAAGGACTGTGATTTCATGAAGTATCCTATGGTACTTCAAACTTTTAAGTACCTTTAATTCCCAGTCTTCTGTGATAACTCTGAAGTGTCTTTAGCTAAATGCTGTTTTTCCCAGGCTTTGGCTGCATTGCCCAAACCAAACCTCAGATGTTCTCTACTTATTTTTAATTGAAATAAGAATCAACATACTTTTCCCAAAAGTGCTCACTAATGAACTTGAAGGTAATTCACTTAATATGTATACCAGCTATCAGATATACTCTAAGTAGAAACAAACCAACTAAATACTACTTGAAGGAAGTATTTTTAGAAGTCAAAAGAGAGTAACAAATGATTTCACAGGGAATAGTATAGCATAGTGGGAATAGTATAGCATATGATTTTTTTTTTTTTACAGAGGTTCCATCATTAATCAGTAGATATTAAAGAACTTCACATTACTTAAGAACATTATCATTTTGGGCAATTAGTTCATAGGCTAAGTTCATGCCGCTCTGCATTACTGCATTTTATTTTCTTTTTTATTCCTTTGATAACTGAAGTTCTTACAGATTCAAGATGTTTTAATTATGGGATGTACATGCCAATAGTGTGATAATGGAAAAGCATAATAAAGGTTCAATGGAAATGAACTCGATAGAGGAGATCTCAGTGGTGGTGTTGGTAAGCAACAAGTAGAAGATGTGGTACCTTTTCCTATAGTTCAGTAAAAGTTTGATCTTTTATTGCTTTTAGATTACAGTTGCCACTTCAAGTGTGTGGGTCAAAATCCAGGAAGCATTTTGAGAGAGAAGACAGCATTGAATAATATTCCTTTGGAAGCTCATGACTTCTCGTTGTTGCTTTCACATTGTATCACCCAAGCCACCACTACCTTTAGATCAGCCATTACCAGGAGATCCACGAGCAGATGAAATCTCTTGTTCAGCTTAATATTCAAATTTACTGCTATTTATGATGTATGTTAAAAAAATAGAAGAATGCAGACATATTTCATTTTATTGCCCTTTGCTTGAGTATGCTTCCCAGATATTGTGTTTTTTACAAACTGAAGGTTTTACTTCCTGTGTGAAGCAAGTCTATCAGCACAATTTTTTCAACACCATGTGTTCACTTCATGTCTCTGTGTCACACTTTGGTAATTCTCACAATATTTCATACCTTTTTCATTGTTATTATATGTGATATAGTGATCAGTTACATTTGATGTTACTATTGTAACTGTTTTGGGGCACCACACACCACATCCATACAAGACCACAAACTTAATAAATGTGTGTGTTCTGACTGCTTGATCCGCAAGCTGTTCCCCCATCCCTCTCCCTCTTCCTGGGCCTCCCTAATCTCTGAGATAATAATATTAAAATTAGACTAATTAATAGCCTTCAGTGTCCTGTAAGCATTCAAGTGAAAGAGTTGCGCATCTCTAACATTAACTCAAAAACTAGAAACGATTAAGCTTAGAAAAGAAGGTATGTTGAAAGCCAAGATAGGTAACAGCAAGAACTCTTGCACCCCTTAGCCAAATTATGAATACAAAGGGAAAGTTCTTGAAGGAAATTCAAAGTGCCACTCTAGTGAACAGAAGAATGATAAAAAAGAGAAACAGTTTTGTTGCTGAGAGGAAGTTTCAGTGGTCTGAATAGCAGTTCAAAACAGCCGTAACATTGCCTTAACCCAAAGCCTAATCCAGGGCAAGGCCCTAGTTCACTTCAGTTCTAAGAAGGCTGAGACAGGTGGGGAAACTGCAGAAGAAAAGTTGGAAAGTAGCAGAGGTTAATTCATGAGGCTTAAGGAAAGAAGCCATCTCCATAACAAAAGTGCAAGGTGAAGCAGCAAGTGCTGATGTGGAAGCTGCAGCAAGTTATCCAGAAGCTCCGGCTAAGATAATTGATGAAGGTGGCTACATTGAAGAACAAATTTTCAATGGAGATAAGATAGCCTTATATTGGAAGAAGATGCCATCTAGGACTTTCATGGGTCGAGAGAGGAAGTCAATGCCTGGCTTTAAAGCTTCAAAGAACAGGCTGATTGTCTTGTTAGGGGCTAATGCAGCTGGTGAGTGTAAGTTGAAGCCAATGCTCATTTACCATTACAAAAATCCTAGAGCCCTTAAAAATTATGCCAAATCAATACTGCCTGTGCTCTAAAAATAGAACAAAGCCTGGGTGACAGCACATCTATCTACAGTATGGTTTACTGAATATTTTAAGTCCACTGTTGAGATCTACTACTTAGAGAGAAAGATTCTTTTCAAAATATCACTGCTGTTGACACCTAGTCACCCAAGAGTTGATGGAGATGTATAAGGAGATTAATGTTGTTTTCACACCTGCTAACACAGCATTCATTCTAAAGGCCATGGGTCAAGGAATAATTTTGACTTTCAAGTCTTATTATGTAAGAAATATATTTCATAAGACTATAGTAGCCATAAATAGTGATTCCTTTGATGGATCTGGGAAAAGTAAATTGAAAACTTTCTGGAAAGAATTTGTCATTCTGGATACTATTAATATTAAGAACATTTGTGATTTATGAAGGGAAGTCAAAATATCAACATTATCAGGAGTTTGGAAGATTCCAACCCGTATGGATGACTTTTAAGGATTTAAGACTTCAGTGGAGGAACTTGCTGTAGATGTGGTGGAAATAACAAGAGAACTAAAGTCAGAATAGAGTTTGAATATGCAACTGAATTGAGAAAACGTGAATAGATGAGGAGTTGCTTCTTATGGATGATCAAGAAAGTGATTTCTTGAGATGGAATCTACTGTTGGTGAAGATGTGAAAATTTTTGAAATGACAACAAAGGGTTTAGAGTATTACATGAACTTATTTAGTAAAGCAGTGGTAGGTTTTGAGAGCATTGACTCCAATTTTGAAAGAAGTTCTATGGTCGGTAAAATGCTCTCAAACAGCATTGCAGGCTACAGAAAAATTTTTTGTGAATGGAAGATTTCATCAATGAAGCAAACTTTATTGCTATCTTACTTTAAGAAATTGCGACAGCCATCCAAATCGTCAGCAACCACCACCCTAATCAGTCAGCAGTCATCAACATAGAGGCAAGACCCACCACACCAGCAAAAAGATTACAAACTGCTGAAGGCTCAGATGAGTGTTAGCATTTTTGGCAATAAAATATTGTTTAATTAAGGTATGTGCATTGTTATTTTAGACACAATGCTATCATACACTTAATTAAATTGCAATATAGTATAAATATACCTTTTATATGCACTGAGAAATGAAAAATTTCATGTGACAGATTTTATTATGGTATTCACTTCATTGTAGTGGTTTGAAACCAAACCTGCAATATCTCCGAGATATGTCTGTATAATTAATAGTTAGGTTGACTACATTATCTATGTCCTAGTTTTCTTATAACTCTTCCTCTTTCACCTCTGTAGAGAACTGAGCTCTATTATACCCATTTCTCCTAATGATATTCTTGAAGTGCTAAACTTGGTTGTGTATCATTGGTAGTAGTATAGACCAAGGCACATGCTCTGGGAATGCATGTTCTGTGAACATAATACCATGTACTTGTGTTGTGCAGAGTTTCTGGCTATTGTATGGTTTAGACAGAAAATTGTAAAGGCTCATTTTCTCCTTTAATATTTTAAATCCCTATCACAGTAAAAATCCATTCTGTTGGAAGGTTCAGCACAGGAAGAGAAACAGATTTCGCAGTGACAATGAATATTGGCTTTATGATGAGAAATGATATAATCAAATTACTACTATCAATTCACTGCTCATAGGGACTATGAACTCTTATGTTGCCTTCCAATTGTCTATTTCGTTTATATGCTTTCCTTTTTACATCATTTTTCAATAGATTATTATGTTATAAGCCTTTGCTACATTTTATGGATTATCTTTATAGCATCTACAGTGTTCAGTTTCCAAGAATAATGTCATATATCTCACATTGTGTATTTGTAAAGGTATAATGCTAAAGGCATATGCTAACATATCAGAAGACTATGCATACTCACACAAACTGCTCGGACTAGCTTGTACTTCCCGTTGTACTTTTTTCTGTCTCAATTATTTATGGCCTGTTCAGCACATCTTTATTTCTACCATCTGTTTAGTATCTCAGTTACATAGTGGAGACTATTTTAATTAGGCTTGTCATTGGTGATTCACTAGTTGCTTCAAAAGTAGAAAAGTTATACCTAAGCTAGACTATAACAAATTCTACCAACTTTGACCCTTCATGACTATTTGTTTTTTCACTGCTTTTAAAAATATAACATATTTCTCCATTAAAGATAAATCTAAGCCTAATTCCATTCTTGGCAATAGAGTATCTGTCCTTTGGGTTGGATTGCAATCATTATGTTATAAAATGTGCAAAATGACTAATGCTAAATAGCTATTTCCTGCCAACAATTCAAAGTGGTGGATATTGTATTGCTGAATACAAACTGAAGCATGTAGATTTTTCCTCAAAGGATATACAAAGTCAACATGAACTACATCCAAATGTAAACCACAGGAGAGTTATAATCTTTATTTTAAATTTATTTACACTATTTCTTACTTAAACTCAACCAATTAATATTACCATACTTAAAAATAAAAGTGGCTATTTATGTTTGATAGATCTCTATGAATTACCAGCTATTATATTAGTTAAATTTATGTAGACCATGAAGAGAAAATGGCATTAGAACATTTATACTAGGTAATGCTGTCGGTGGCAATATGACCCATGTGAGATAGAAGCATTTCAATCTCTTGTATTTCTTTCTTTCTTTTTTCAAGTGAGCAAAATTCACAAAACATAAGTTAACCCTTTTAAAGTATATAATGCAGTGACATTTAATTCATACAAAATGTTATGCAACCATCACCTCTATCTAGTTTCAAGACATTTTCACCACTCACAAAGGAGACCCCATATCCTTTAACCAGGGTATCATGTTTTCTTCCACCAGTCCCTTATAATTACTGATCAGCTTTCCTTCTCTATAGATTTACCTATTCGGGTTATTTCATATAAATAAAATCATACAGTATGTATCCTTTTGCATCTGGCTTCTTTCACTTAGCACAATGTTTTTGAGGTTAATTCACATCCACACATTGTAACATATATCAGTACTTTATTTTTTTTATAGCTGAACAACACTCTTTTAAAAAAAATTGGTCTATTACTTTATTTACTATTAAATATTCTCCCCTTTTACTGGTATATAATAATTTACATTTCTGTGAAATACATGAGTTGTTTTATGCATAGAATGTATAATGATCAAGCCAAGGTATTTGGGGTTTCCATCATCTTAAGTGTTTATCATTTTCATGTGTTGGCATCATTTTTAAGGCCTCTCTTCTTATAACTTTGAAATGTACATAATATTGTTGCTAAGTAGAGTCACCCTAGTCCACTATTGAACATTACAACTTGTTTATTCTATCTAACTACAAATTTGAACCTATAACCAACCTCTCTTCAACACCCCTACCCCCATCCACCCTTTCCAGTCTCTGGTATCTATGATTCTATTCTCTATGTCCATTAGATCAAGTTTTTTAGCTTCCACATATGAGTGAGAATATATAATATTTATCTTTTTTGTTTTTTTGCCTGGCTTATTTCATTTAAGACAGTGATTTCTGTTCCATCCATATTGCTGCAAATGACACGATTTCATTCTTTCTTATGGGTGAATAGTATTCCATTGTGCATATGTACCGTGTTTTCTATATCCATTTGCCTGTTGACAGCCACTTGGGTTGATTCTATATCTTTGCTGTTGTGAATAGTGCTACAATATACATGTGAGTCCAGGTATCCCTCTGATATACTAATTTCTTTTCCTTTGGTTAAATAACCAGTAGTGGGATTGCTAGATCTAGTTTTAGTTTTTTGAGAAATTCCATACTGGTTTACACAGTGTTATGTTAATTTATATTTCCACCAGGTATATAACAGTTCCCTGTTCTTCTCATTCTCACAGGATCTGCAATTTTTCCTTTTAATGATAGCCATTCTAATTGGAGTGGGATGATATCTCATTGTGTTTTTGATTTGCATTTCCCTGATGATTAGCGGTGTTGAACATTTTTTCATATACCTGTCGGTCATCCGTATGCCTTCTTGTCTGTTCATGTCCTTTGGCCATTTTTAATGGGATTTATTTATTTTTTTTAACTATTGAGATGTTGTCAGATGAGAAATTTGCAAATACTGTGGCCCATTCAAGATGTTGTCTCTTCACTTTGTTGATTGTTTCTTCTGCTATGCAGAAGTTTTTTAGTTTAATATCATCCAGTTTGTCTATTTTTGTTTTTGTTTACTGTGCTTTTAAGGTCTTAGTCATAAAAGCTTTGCCTAGACTAATGTCATGAGGAGTTTTCTATATATTTCCTTCAAGTAGTTTTATAATTTGGGGTCTTATATTTAAGTCTTTAATATATCTTGAGTTGATCTTGAGTTGAATTTTAGTCTCTATGGTGAGAGATAGTGGTCCAGTTTCATTCTTCTGAAAATTATTAGCCAGTTTTCCCAGGACGATTTATCATGTAGGGCATCTTTTCAATCTATGTTGTTGGTGACTTTGTCAGAGATCAGTTGGCTGTAAACATGTAGATTTATTTCTGGGTTCTATACTCTGTTCCATTGGTTAATGTCTGTTTTTATAATAGTATCATACTGTTTTGGTTACTATGGCCTTGTAATATATTTTGAAGTCAGGTAACCTGATGCCTCCATCTTGGTTCTTTTTGCTCAGGAGTGCTTTTGGCTATTTGGGCTCTTTTTTGGTTCCATACAAATTTTAGTTTTGTTTTTTTTTAATTTCTATGGGAAATGGCATTGGTATTTTGATAGGGATTGTATTGAATCTGTAGATTTTTTTGGGAAGTATGGTCATTTTAATGATATTAATTCTTCCTGTTCACGAATATGGGATGTATTTTCATTTGTTTATGTCCTTTGCAATTTATTTTATTGGTGATTTGTAATTTTCCTTGTGGAGATCTTTTAACCCCCTTGGTTAAATTTATTCATAGGTATTTTATTTTATTTTATTTTAGTTGCCTTTGTAAATGGTATTGCCTTCTTGATTTCTTTTTCAGCTGTTGATGTGTAGTAATGCTACTAATGTTTTACATTGGTTTATATTCTCCAACTTTATTGAATTTATTTATCAATTTTAAGAGTTTTCTGGTGAAGGCTTTTGGTTTTTCTCAATATAAGATCCTGTCATCTTCAAAGGACAATTTGGCTTCCTCTTTTCCAATTTGGATGCCTTTTATTTCTTTTCTTGCCTGATTGCTCTGGTAAGGATTTCTAGTACTAAGTTAATGAGGAGTGGTGAAAATGGGCATCCTAGTCTTGTTTCAGTTCTTAGAGGAAAGATTTTCAACTTTTCTCCATTCAGTATGATGTTAGCTGTGGTTTTGTCATATATGGCCATTATTATTTTGAGGTATGATCCTTCCATGCCTGATTTCTTGAGAGTTTTTCTCATGAAGCAGTGTTAAATTTTGTCAAGAACTTTTTCTGCATCTACTGGGATGATCATATGATTTTTTTCTTTCATTATGTTGCTGTGATGTATCTTGTTTATCAATTTGCATATACTGAGACATCCTTGCATCCCTGGGATGAATCCCACTTGATTGTGGTGTATTTTCTTTGTGACGTGCTGTTGTATTTGGTTTGCCAATATTTTATTGAGGAATTGTGTATCTATATTCATCAGGGGTATTGGGCTATAGTTTCGCTTCTTGTTTTGTCCTGGTCTGTTTTTGGTGTCAGGATAATCCTGGCCTCATAGAATGAGTTAGGGAAAATTATCCCCTCTTCAATTTTTTGTAATAGTTTGAGGAGGATTGGTATTAGTTCTTCTTTATTATATCCGAATAATATTCTATTGCATGGATATATAGCATTTTGTTTATCTATACATCTGTTAATGAATATTTGTGTTGTTTTCACCTTTTGGTTATCAACCATAGTGCTGCTATGAATATTTGTGTATAAATATTTGTTTGATACCTATTTTTAATTATTTTAATACTGTATACTTAGAAGTGGAATTGATAAATCATATGGTAACTCTATGTTTAATTTTTTGAAGAACCAGGATATTTTATTTTAAAAAGTAATAATTCATTTATGAAACCTACCTTGTAGCTCACAAGTCACTTTTATGTTTTTTTATCTACTTGATCATAAAGATCCAGGGGCAAATTTAGTTATCCATGCTTTATAGATATAGAAATTAAGTCTTAAATAATTTAAGTAATAAACCCAATGTTCAAAAATTTCAATAAGATTATATATAAAGTTAACTCTACATCTAAATTTCTATTTTTTTTCTAAAATTCAAGGTGATCCACAAGGCACATTCCACATATCTTTTTATTTTCAATGCACAGCATATCATTGCCAAGTTATCCAGTCATGGATCTACCTTCTCATTTCTTGTTGCTGTTTCTTATAACCTGGAGTAACTTAATATAGAACTATGCCTATTTTTTTAAATCATCTCAACCCCATGAGTTACACCTAAAATTCTTGGTTAAATTGGTTAGTAGGATGGAGGAAGGAGCTAGACAGGCTCAGATTACTCAAATGATAAGAACTAGGAATGGAGAAGTCAATGGAAGACCAAAATGTAAATACCTCTCTTTCAAGACAAGAGTAGTAATAAGCTATACTTAAGAGCTGTGCATATTGAAAAAAGTCAGGCTATATAGGGTGGCATAGAAATATGAATGAATGGAAAATGTGAAGGAACAGAGAACAGGTTGCATTTCTATAGCTGGCATTGTTTCTGTGTTTCTCGCTGTTTCACTCAGTTTATTTTGTGCTCTAACTTAATTTTTGGTCCGTCTCCCTGCTAAATACTTTGCATTTCAGTTCCTTTCTGAGCCTTTAGGGGAGATTGAAAGTAGCAGTTAAAGCTGGCTATGCCCAATAGTCAAGGCAAATATTGTTTACAAGATGCTCTCTGTTACAGTGTTTGCATTGCCTAAATAACAGGCAATAAAATCTATCAGCTGGAAAACTTCTCATGTTGTAAATGAAGAGACTATTTTAATCAGTATCTTCTGCCTAACAGTCTTTTAAGGGTAGTCCAGTTTTGATATTAAGAAAGCTATCTGAAACCAATCCCTAATATTCATTGAATTAACCATCATGTATCCAGAACTCTGTTGGGCTCTATAGTGAATACAAAAGTAGTATAAAAAGTCCCTGCTTCTGGGAACATAACATCTATTTGTGGGGACAAATTAAGCCATTTTTTTTAAATGGAGAAAGATTCATATGGTTCTGGGTATAAATGTAATATACTCAGACTATCATCTGGGCTTATGATACATCAGTTCTGCTTCATGGAAGAGCTTGAACTGAGCCTTGAAGAGTTTTCAAAATGTGAAATTATAGGAGGATACAAAAGGGAAAATAATAAAGACAATGTAGATAACAGATAAAGAGTTGGCTGGAACTCATGTGAGGCAACAATTAGAAATAAAAATGAATGGGAGTGTACAAACACATTTAAAGAAGGTCTTGCAAGCTATACAGAGTAGTTTAACTCATTGAGGAAGTTATTATAGCTTAATGAAATGAGAATAAAATTAGTTTGATTTTGTATATACTAGTGATGGATATAGTTCCAAAATTGTTTTGAGAGAGAACCAGGAAGCCTAGAGACTTGCTGTAGTCTTAAGGATAAAGAGAGGAGACTCTAAATGAGACAGTGGTAATGGAGTGGAATAGAAAAGAAAGGAAAGATATAGATGACATTTAATATGAGTGATACTCTTTGAAGCTCTTTTCTATTCTTTACCTTATTAACTTGTTTGTGTCGTAGATAAGTAAATTGACAAGTTTTATGACTTCTCAAGTAGGATATAGAAGATGGGAAATTTTTACCTGTATCTATTTTACTCCAAATCATACAAAATTTTCTTTGATTCTTTCTGAATCTTATAGGAGGGGCAAAACATAAAATAAGGTTTTCACACTCTGATAATCCCAATGTTTCTCATTGTAAGTTGTCTGTAACCTCCTATCTAACCCAGAGGAGAAACTTCTGTCACTCATGTGTAACACAAATACTAGTAATAATTCAGTTAATATAATTATATGTCAACTTTGATGTTGGTAATAGCATTGGAGGTAATTTCATTTTCCCTTATAACATGATGTCATGTCACCTCTGCCCTATTGTTGCCATTTGCTTTTGTTATTTGAAGAGAGAGACTCCATTTTTCACCGGATGGATTGCTAATTAATGCTCACACTACCTTCAATTCCTCTCCTGGCCTTGCAGAGTTTTAAAGGCCTATATTGCTGCCAACTTTTAATGCTTTTAGTTAGTGCTCAAAAATCTAACGAATTTTCCTCTGGTTTTGATACAGGTAGAAATCTTGAATTCTTTGGTAACACCATCTTCTTTCTCCCCTTTTTCAAATCTTTTGTTTGTATCCCGAGTCATTTCTCCTCCATTTTAGTATCACCTTTTAATCTTCTTCCTAGCCAGTCCTCCAAGTTAGCCTCACTCCTAACTCCCTCTGCAAATTTGTGTACTACAGTTTTATGAGTGTCAGCAATTTTTTAAAGGCTTCTGTTCTTAGCATACTTGTATATACTTGTTTTTTACTTTAAGAATTTAAAAGATCTCTGTGAGGGAAAGTTGGTGTACAAATATCAAGTACTTTCTTATGTAGTAATTTGAGATTAAATGAGAAAAGAAAACCTCTAGGAATAGTGAACATGATTTAAAAAATACTTGTTTAAATAGATCAAGAAATTTCAGCTTTCTTTAATTTTTTTCTTCTTGAGAATTATTATTATTATTATTATTATTTTGTTCATATGAAACTACTCTGATAGATTCTGGCAATGAGAAGAAAAGGAAGATGTTAATTGCTTGTAGCCAATAGGATCTCCCTATTGTGGAAATAATTTTTGCATTCAAGAATCAATTTCAAAAATGTTCTTGTGAAAACCCTGTTTTAGCTGTCAGAAAAGATGGTTTTTCTCCATTTTGTATTCTGTTCGGATTTTTTTCCCAATGCTTTTCTAGTTGAAAGCTTGATAGTCTAATAAAGTTGCTTGTCATATAAAATCTGAGTATATACTACAGAAAAACTGATTCTGTAGAAAAGCATTCTGAAAACATAGACATTATTTAAATGAACATAAGGATACTGTAAGAAATTACGTCTTTTTATTGGACATTTAAATATCATATATTTTGAAGTTCAGAGTTTGTATCTGTAAGAGGATCAGTACTTTCTTTTGATTTTAATAACATTGAAATAATAGTTACAAAATCTTAGCATCCAGACCCATGAATATTGAGCTATAAAAGAATTTTTTCACAAATGAATTTCAGTATAATCTTGTGAGACATAATAAGCAGAATAATGCCATTTGAGAATCTTCATTACTTTAACAAAAATTTGCATCTTTTAGCATTTGGCATCAGAAGTGGACAGAAGGAAGTATCTTCATATGTGCTTTCCCCTGGCTATATTAATGTATATAACATTTATAAGCACAATAAAATGTGCTATACTTTTAAAGACAACTTAAAGACAGAACAATATATATCAACGTAATTGAATTAATTTAAATGGACTAATTTGTTTTATCACCACCTAACAAACACTGTCTAGATTATCTGATCAATTTAAT
The DNA here is from genome assembly GCF_041146395.1 of Eulemur rufifrons. Classification (NCBI taxonomy): domain Eukaryota; kingdom Metazoa; phylum Chordata; class Mammalia; order Primates; family Lemuridae; genus Eulemur; species Eulemur rufifrons. The sequence goes on along the minus strand of NC_090999.1, from coordinate 72,659,920 downwards.
TTGGTTTATTATATTTTCCCCTACAATAAGCCTGTATTTTTTTCTTTCCCAACATATCTTTATGTTTCTCGTCAGAATGTGAAACTGGTGAAGTATTGAATCCATGCCTGTCTTGCTTACCAAGCCCTACTATGCACCTTGAACAAAGTAGAGGCTCAATAATTGCAGAAATAAGAAATAGCTTCTATTTCATACAAAGCAGAGGAATAGACAAAAAACAAACAAACAAACAAACAAAAGCACCTGCTGGGAAAACTCTTTAATTTTGCAGAGGAGACCATTTAGATCAGAGAAGACATATTTGCAAGAGAAGAGGCCAAGGATCAAGTGAAGTGATTTTATCATGGAAGAAATGGCATTAGGTTACTCTGCAACTTAAGCCAACACTTTAAAGTTTCCAGCAGCCTCCTTAGTGCAAGTTCCATGTAGAGCATATTATTCACTCATTCTATCATTCAGTAACTCTTTATTAACCATCTACCATTAGTCAGATGTGGTTCTAGTTGTAGGGTTACAACTGATCATTACTGCTGTTACAAATATAGGTTGATTAAATATTCAATGCACAAGCAGCTAAATACTACATATACAGTTATGAGCAACCCAGGTGCCTTCCAAAAGGATACTGTATCGATGCTGTTCTGGGTTGCATTGCTCATTGACCCCTCCCAGTTCTATCAAAGAGATATGAAAACTATACCTTGAGGGTTGGAGGCTTCATCTTGATTAGTTCTCTATTCCCAAGCCAAGGCTTGGCACACAAAAGGAGCTCAGTAAATGTGACTTTATAAGCAATGAATTTTACTAGCCCAGCTCAGTTAACCATTCTCTGTGTGACCTTGAAAAAATCATATTTCTTCCTAACCTAAGTTTCCCTAATAGGTGGGATAGAAATCTACTTTATAGAGTTTTTTTTTTGAAAAATAAAAACTAGATTATGAAGATGGTTTAATATAATTGCTAGAGCATAGTAAGTACACAAAAATTATCCACTATTTTATGGAAAATAATTTTATTAATACTTTAATAATTATTAATAGTTCCTATATCAAAGAGCTATTTTAAACATAAAATTAAATTGTGAATGTGACTTTTTTAAATCTCTAAATAGCATCTGATTATTCTGAGGCAGGTATTTCATGAATCACCCTTTGAAAACCCTGGCTTTGAGACATTTTGGAACTCTCAAGGATACCACTCAGTTGAATTCTTCCCATGGAATCTAAAATACCACTGGGTAGTAAGTGAGGCAATTGAATGGGCTCATTAATTCTGTCAGATGACTAGGGAGCCATGTGGTGCCCGCCGCCTATGACTTACACAGCAGTAAATACAACCCACGATGATGATGGCTTCACAGTAGTTTCCCAGTTAGTACATACTGTCTAATTTCAACTTTTACAGAAAGGAAGATTTACTCTCATATCTTATCAATGTACTTTTGCAATTGCAAAGAAAAAAGATAAAAAGATGGGCGAGAGATAGCAGATGGTATCTTCTATCATTCTTGAAGACAGGAGAAATAATGGTGGCTACACATTATTTACAAGTACTTTAGACCCTTTATGTAAAATTTTGTCAAGATAGAGGCTGATTCAATTTTATATAGTATTTGATATGTATCAGGAACATTATAAATTGTTTAAATTGTTTAAATTGTATTATATTACTTAACTATTTATATAACATTATTTAGTGTATAGAATCATCTATTAAATATATTGTATAGAAGAGGAAATTAAGAACAGATAAATTTATAATTTCTCCAAGATAAAATATTTGGATAGAAAATAATAGATTGGACATCAAAAAAGGGGGTATCGCTGATTTTCATATCTCAGATCTTCACTATGACCATGAACTGGCCAAAAAAAATAGTGAAGCCCTAAATATATGTTGCTAAGACTATTTATGAGTAACCACTGAGGGTTTTTTTTTTTTCTTTTTAAGACACATGGTTCCTAAAAATCTTGAGATATATTAGTCCTCTCCTGGATATATAGGCAACATATACATTCTTGCATTTGTGAATTGACTAATTTGTCAGATTTATCATTTTTTTCAGTGTATTTCAATCTTTTTTTGTTAAACTTTCTAACAAGATCAAATTCATGAAAACAACATGACAGTTCTGACAGGCATCTGTTTACTTTTCAGTTTGTTTCCTTGTTCTGATTCACTGATCTGAAGAATTCCGGATTTCAGTAGCAAAGAGGGCAAATGTGAACAGCACACTAAACTTCTCATCTTATTAGAACTCTTATCATTGCATACTCTCAATGGAATTTTCAAGATGTAAGTGAAATTATTCCAGAATTACAGCCTTTTAAAACTCATTATGAGGGAGAACGGTTGTTATTGCCTGTTGAAGATACTCAAGGGTAGTTGAGCAACCAATGTTATCTTCAGTGCACAATATTACCTCATTCATTAGATCAATGAAATAGCTTAGAGAAAAAACAAACATAGCTGATGGAGAAGAGACAGCAATATAGATTATCAAGAATTATGTATAAATAAAAGTACTGACTTATCGATGTACAAGCTTCTGACAAGTAAATTCATCTTTTCCACCATTACTGTATCACATATTCCCAGCAGAGTGATACTCTTTGATTAAAAGAATAACAATAGCAGGATTTGAATATTAAGTGTGTTTGCCTCAACTTTTAAGGGGAAAATTAATATCAGTATAAATTGGTATCATAGAATCTTACACAAAGAACATGGGTGGGATGTTCTGGAATTAGGGACCATTGACTGTCTCCTGTATTTTTTGTAACTGTGCTCCACATTGTAAAAGCTGATGCTTAGAAAGAATAAAGACTCAATTATTTTTACTCTACTATATTACAGAATTTAAAAGCTGGATAAGTTTTTTGGAAATTCCCTTCTATTGTCCTTCTGTGTATATACCATGAAACTGAGGTCTTGGGAGGTAAAATGATTTGTTTAAATTAATTGAGGCAATACTTCTAAAATTCAAGTATTGTAGTTCCTATGCTGGCATTTTCCAAAGGGGGACCCAATGAAATTTTGTCATGCCAGGTTTTCTAAGAAAAAGGAGTTCTAAGGAAATATAGAGATGAGGAAGTTTTTCCATTCATGGCTCTCATTTGAAGGTGCCATGCACTATATCTATTTATAGATTATTTTAATAAGTAAAATGTTCCAACAGAGTAAATATCAAAAAAATATAAAAACACATAACAGTAAAAATATCTTTTTTACCCTAAATTTCATCTGCTCCGTTGTCTACTTTCCCCTCCATGTTCAACCCCAGATGCTATTATTGCTAGTTTCTTAGGTATTCCAGAGTGTCGTTATACAAAATTCATTTTAGCACTTTTATACAAATAGTGGCACATGATTCAAATGTTGCACATTTTCATATTTTTCACTAAACGGTAACTTTTAAGCCATAACTATAACTTTTGCTTTTTTCACTATGTCTGATAGATTGTTCCCTATTAGTACACAGAGAGCTTCCTTGTCCTTTTATACAGGCTATATTACTTTCTCTAGCATGCATGTACTGAGTGAGTATTTACATATCTCCAATCTTAGCTAATATATACAATGGATAATAAAATCCTTTGTACATCCCATCATTTGGTACATGCATGGGTATGTCTAGAATAAATTTCTAAAAGCAGAATTTCTGGTTTAAATGTATATGCATTTGTGATTTTGTTATCTATAGAGGTTATACTAAAAATGTGTAAGAGTTATCTGTTTCTCCCCAGGTACACAATTGACATATATTAGGATTTTCTGATCATGCTTTTCTTTTAAAAAGAAACATTTAAACTGTTTTAATATGCCTTTCTCTTATTAGGATTGAAATTAACTAACTTTTAATATGCTTAAGAGCCATTTTTCTTTCTTTTTCTGTGAACTTCTTAGTCAAACTTGACAATTATTTTCCATTGAGTTATTATTTCATTATAAATTTGTAGGAGTTCTTTTATATTTCAGAGAATAGGACTTTATATTTGACAGGAATTGGGAATATTTTCTCCAGTCTGTCATTGTGTTTTGAATGCAGTCAAACCTCTCTGCTACTGATAATCTGCATTTGCAGCTGCTCCCCAGCGCTAGCATCATTGCCTCAGCTCCACCTCAGATCATGAGGCATTAGATTCTCATAAGGAGTGTGCAACCTAGATCCCTTGCATGCAGTTTATAGGAGGGTTTGTGGTCCTATGAGAATCTAATCTAATGCCACCACTGATTTGACAGGAGGCGGAGCTCAGGCAGGAATGCAAGCCATGGGGAGCAGCTATAAATACAGGTGAAGCTTCACTTGCTTGTCCACCACCCACCTCCCAAGTAGTTTTCCCTCAGGGAGTTCTAATTGGTGGGTTTGGAGCCAATAGGCATGAGCTCTGTGGAGTTATACTGTGACTTAGAAGTGGTCACTGAAGCATATCTGTTCTGTTCACATGGGGTGTGGGGTCAGTGGGGCAAGTCCAGTAGGCTGTGTGTAGCTGTCTCATAGGGAACTGGTCACTAGGAGGTGGTTGTATAAGAGAGATATTTGCATAGACCATATTGAGGAACTGGGAGAAGGCAGAGAACTGGAGATTGTCAAGGCTGACAAAACCTGGACTAGACCTATATTCAAAATAGATGCCAAAGCAACATAAAATTAAAACTATTCACTACATCTCTCTATAGGTATCTCTCTCCTTCTCCCTTACCCGCCACTCCCATCAACTTCTCCAGCATGTCTGGGCCAGATAGGGAAGTCTCAGGACAGCAAGGAAAGAAAGTGCTTCCTCTGGCTGCTTATTCTTTGTGGAGCTCCCAATCCATCTCCCTTGCTGGATCTGCCAGTGCTAACCTGGTGTTTTAGGCATGGCTTCCATTCTGTCTGAGAGAGAGGAATGGGCCTACCTGGAATGCCTTCTGTTCTTAGTTGAATGTTGGGAAACTCAGGATCCAGGTCATCTTTTTCTCTAATCCTGGGATCCCAAATCAGTTTGCCTTCTTCCTGCCACCTTTCAGAGGTCTTTTGTTGCTCTTCCCCTATGTCTAAGGTTTTTAGTTGTACTTAGCAGTGAGTATCAGAGAAAAATGTGTCTGTGTCATCTTGTCCTATAACTGAGGTTTCAATAAATGTTAAGCTACACAGTAAGTTTTGTTTTCCTTTATACATGTTCCTGAGAGTCCTCTACTAGAATGTAACCTCATAGAGTGCTAAAAATAAACTTTAGAAGGTATTTTATATTACAGTGGTATTGACATTCTTTGCCTGTAGAAAACTATATTATAGGAAAATCTAGAAAATTCAAGGTTTTAGCTTTGTAGCGTAAGTAGAGGTAAGTGTGGAACAGCCTTTCTAGTTAACCTCAGTGGAAGAGCTGTTGGGTTTCTTAATTCCTGTAAATTAAGATATACCTATTTAGCCTGAACCTGATATAGTTTTCCTGATAATGGGATTGGCCTGAATAGTTACATCACTGTAGTCAACATATATATAGCCTATTTAGGTTGTTAATTATCCTTCATGATTTTTTATCTTTTAATTCATCAGAATCATAAATTATTTCTTAATAATTTATAATAACCCAAGTTCCTAATCCCTTAATGAAAAGATAGTTTTCCTATCTAGACATTTTTTATCAATCAAGAAGAATAAAGTAGGTAGTCAATTAACTATCAAAAGTGTTAATTTTACCATGAACTCTGTTCATAGATCTAAATACTCAAAGAAAAATATTCAGTATAAAAATGGACAAAAGCTATGTTCTGTTTCAGAATGTTTATCCTTGAGGCAGCTGAAAATGTTTTAGTATTTTGCAAATGAGCCAGGGTTTTTTCTCATAGTCAGCTTTTCATCTTGTCATTTTTATCTACATCAAGCAGAAGGTGCTAGTATTGTTTTACATAACATACCACAAAGTTTAAGATAAATGTGATAATCAGAGAGGTGCAAAGGAGGCTGACATAGTTAATTTCCAAAAGAAGAAACTATAAAGAGACTGGTTTTCATGTGGAGTTACTGAAATAAAGAAAGATAATAGGTATGATAATAAAAATACACTGCAAACATGTCAAGGAAATTTTAGTACTCTTCTTTGCACCTGAAACTAGAATATTATAATATTGGGTTTGGGAAACAACAATATTTTAAAAGAATAAAAAAATAACCTTGTAAAATGGTGCAATTCTGGCAACTTTTATCCTATTCTCTTCATAATTAAATAACTCAATGACTACATATTCTGTATTTTCCTTCTACTTCCCCATTCCTAGACAGCTTTAACCTAATATATTCCATCATCATGGCTCATTATGTTTATGTGCTCATCTTACAAGATCACAGAAAAGAGAAAATGAATTAATATTTAATGATCACTTACTACATACTGTGTCTGAGCTCATCACTTTATTTCTTCTTGTTATTATTATTCTTTAAAGATTATAACAATGCATCTCAAAGATGTTAAATGATTACTCATTGTCTTCACAACCAAAAATGGAGAACTTAAGATCTAGAAAAACTAGTTCTGTCTAGTTCTCAGCTTTTTCTATTAAACCGTGCTATTTTCCATAATAGTGACCAAAAATCACATCATTAACTAATTTCTCAATCTTCAAAATTATTTCTGCCCCTACTAACTGTGCAGTAATACAGAAGTATTATAGAATTTTCCTGTGTATAGGTGGTATGTATTAGCGATAGTCTAAGATTAGTACATAGTTGTTTGCCATTTAGTAAGTCACAGTTATCATGTTGGAGATATAGTGATAAATACATTTTAATCCCATCTCAACACATTTCATTATGTACTAGCAAAAATAGATTTATGAACAAATAATGCTATTATTCAAAGAGAGCTCTAATTAAGAATTGTTATTTGAGCACTGAAAAAGAAAAAAAAATATTATTTTGAGCATAATAGATACCATGGAGAAGGTAACATTTGAGTTAAGCTTTTAAAGATGAATGTGTGTAGAATATGGGGAAAGAATGGTCCAGGCAGATAGGAAAATACAAGCAAAGACCCTGAAAATTAAATGACATGATGTATTCTAGACATAGTCGGTGGCTTTTTGCTCTTAGGGTCAGGGAAACACGGGAGAAAGTAAAAGAAGAGAGACTGGAGAGATAAGTCATGGCCAGATTATAAAGAGCGTTGTGTGTCTGATGAACTGTGGTGACCTTAGAGGGCGTCTTTGAAGGAGTGTAAGCAGAAGAATATCGTAATCATATGGGTAGCTCCCTAGTTTGATACATGGCTCTCATCCTAGTTGTCATGATGTTTGTGTCATCACATTGCATTGTTTTTATGCTAACAATGAGTTAGCAAATATTTTCCTCTACAGAATAAATTAGTGAGGCTGTAAGACTATTCCTTTAATTCTTTCTCACTCTGGCACTCAGATATGCTTTCTCATATAGGAGAAAAAGAGATTAGAATTAGCTAGATGTTGCACATGACCGGCAGTGTGTTTTATCAAAGTAATATTTATTATTCAGGATCCTAGAAAATGTATCTTATGGGTACATGATCAGAATGTTACTGTAGGAAAGAGTAAAATATAAAAACCACTCCGGTTGAATAGTGAAGGTGTGAAATAGTAAACCAGAGGGGAACAATGATTTTGCATTAATAAATTAGGTTTCTGGTCCTCTATGTTTATTTATACCCTAATTGTGAGGTCCTTCTTCCCATTCAAGGCAGCAAGAGTAGCCAGTTCTACAGGGCAGGGAACAAAGTTGTCAAGACCTTGGCTCTTGCCACCGGCATAGCAAGTGCCATCTGACATTAGTGTCACAGAGCTGCTTGGCAGTCACTCAGGCCCACAGACTGCGCAGTCTCCATCTGCAGATTTCCCTTGAATACCTTACATTGCCTGTGTCCAGAATATTTATAAATTCTCCTTCCCATGCCCTCAGCATAAGACAATCCCCTCTACAGTCAGTGGACAATCTTTCTGGACCCGATATATTAGTCTGTTTCCTCAACTGGCCACTGCAGGTAAAGAGTCTGTACCACCCACCATCTTGCCCCCATTACGGATAAAAAGGGGGATGTTGGACCCATATCAGTGAATTAATGGTATGAAAGGTATCACTTGGGCCTGTCTAAAGTGATTCTAGGTAAAATAAATTCAAAATCTTTGACTGAATCCATGCAAAGTGGAACACCTTTAACCATTCCTCACCTCGCACTCTACTGGGCAAAACTGCATTTTATGTATCTAGGAGGTCCTTTCTGCCTCTGAGGTTTAAATTCCACAGACCACTTTGTCTGTCATGGCCTGCATGCTTCTAAAGTGGAGAGAATGGGCCATGGTGGTACCAGAAGAGGGATGTTCTTGTGTTTGAAAATCCATATATATTTCATCAGCATTTTTACAAGTAAATAGCTAGCTAGTAATTAGCAGGTAAATCTTGGAGAGATACTGCAAGGTCTATTGGATACATTACAGAAATCAGTTTTTTCTGATTGGCTGGCTATGGCACATTGATCTCTGGAAAGTTTCTCAAGAAAAATGCGGAAATTATTTACATTAGTGCTGTTTTAATGATGCTGCCTAAATAAAGGCATTCATTTTGGAGCAATGAGGTGGAATAAACTTTTAAAGGATAAGGCCTTTATTACCTTGATAAGCAGGATGAAGTCACAGATGCTTAGAGTTGAGAGGGATCACATCAGGCAGTTTTGCCACTCAGAGGAGTAGACATTGGACTAGAGAGGGGGGAAACGGTTAGGAGCACGAACCAAGACACTAGACTGCAAGAGTACCTGGATTTTATTCCAAACTAATTATCTGGGTAGCACTGAGCAGGTGACCTAATTGCTCTGTACCTCAATTTCTTTTCCTGAAAACAGGATCAATGATAACAGTCTCTAACCATTGAATTAACTTTAGGGTTGTCAGGTAAAGTACAGTATATCAAGTTACATTTGAATTTCAGGTAAACAGCAAATAGTTTTTTTAGTATAAGTATTCCTAAAACCACGTGAGGCAGACTTAAAACGAAAACAACAACAACAACAACAACAACAAAAACTGTTGTTTATCTGAAAATCAAATGTTACTGGGCATTCATTACTTTTATTTGCTAAACCTGGCAACCTGTAAGGATTAAGTGACACAATGCAAATAAAGTCTTTAGGGATAACTATGGAGATGCAGCATTGGTGAGATCAGTTAATGCTATGTGTTTTATTTATCTAGTTATCTACCTGTTATGGTCAGGAATCAGTTATAATCTAGATTTATTACTTCCATAAATCCACACTGCTATTTGACTTATTTTTATAAATTATCTTCAACTTCAATTAAAATAGAGGACAAATTTCTATACACACAGTCAGTACCTTTTCCTGACTAGTAACCTGTATGAACCCAGGAAAAGCAGGCAAATTTTGATGGCAGACAGGTGAACAGAATATTAGACGAAAGTGACACACCCACAAAAATCAAGAGAGTTTCAAATCCTAAGAATGACTGTTGGTTTATCTGCTTTTCTCAGGTTATTGCCTAAGACTATTCATCCCATAGTCATTACTCTCTATTTATTAGTGTGGGTAAACAAAACTTGATTACACATAATGGCCCCCAGAAGCATTTATACCCTATTTTCTCATTTTCAGATGATCATTCTCGTTCAAATGCTTCAGTCCTTCTAGCATTATTACATCTAGTAGATAAATCGTATGGAACTGGCATTGTGCTGTAATAATATAATAATATTTACTGTTTATCCCTAATAGGGCAATTTAGGAGGCAATCTGAGGTATTAAAAAACTATGAATGCATATAACATACATTAAAATACCTAGGATTAGAGATGTATGTATGCACACACACACACACACACACACATATATTATTGAGACGAGACAAATTCAAGTATAGAGGATGGTAAGAGGGGATAAAGAAAGAAAGGGAGGAGTGTGCTATTCTCCACTATCCCTAGTCCTCCAATGGCCAGGAAAAAATAGCCTTGTGCCAGTTAATCGGAAGGGGGCTGACGCTACCAGGAAAACACTGTTGTGCTTGCTTTTGCTATGGCAAGAACTGAAGTTCTGGGAAATCTCGTGTCTGGGATTTCCCTGGCCGGTGTGTTAATGCCATGAACTCACACGTTATGCTACACATACTGGGGAGGGCTTGTGGGAGGCAGGGGGTGCTGTGCTGTGGTGTTTATTCAACCCGAGTGTCCAAGTTACCCTGAGTGCTCTGAATTAAAAACCAAAGTGTTAACTTTAGCACAGTGGCTGAAGTATGGTAAGATGTCAATATATCTTAGGTCTCTTTCCTTTTCTTTTCTTTTAACTTATAGAGACGAAATTCATGGAAAACTTTATCCTATTAAATTAAAAATGTATAATATTTAATCTAATATGTGCCCTATTCTGGACAACTGGTTGTGTTTTTGTAGATGTTATTTCTTATTACCACAAAATCCTTTAAAACAGATATTGTTTCTAATATTTTCAGATGAGAAAATCAAGAATTGGCAACATCACCAACCAGGCCAAGATCTCTCAGTAAAGAATTGGAAAAGCCAGATTCAAACACAGGACTCTACAGTACACCCTTTTCCACTCTACTGCATGTACTATCCTTATTTTGGCAATGTGTTTAACAATTTAAAAATTAACAAATTGATACATAGTTCAGAGAAAGAAAAGAGTTTTTTAATCTAGTAAAAGCCAAAACCATTACTTGCACCCTGAATGTTTGACTTCATAACCCGTGGATTTTCCTTTTGTTGCATGTTGTAGTGTTTCCCACCATGTTAAATGTCCACCACTTGGCCTGGCTTTACAGAAGGCCAATGATGAAGACAAAATAATGGGCTAAATGGCCATCGTGATACTTTATCTTATATAATTAAGTAACCAAGTTACATGTTGAATAAGCAATGACATGTACACCACAAATTTCATCCATATTCATATAGATATTGTCATATTGACTTTTTATGAATTTCTATTTACAATCTACCTAAGAATACCAGACTAGGAAGGAAAAAATAAGTGTTTTTATTGGAACACATATTTGAAGAAGTCCTGGAATTTACTGTAAAAATTAAAATAGAAATTTTTTGACCTTTTTACAGATTTAAGAATTATAAAGAAATGAGTAATTTTGCTATGATATAAAATACGTGGGTGATTATTTTAGCAACATTGATAATATGAATTAATTTAAATTTATCAACTTAAAATCTTGGCCGGGCGCGGTGGCTCACGCCTGTAATCCTAGCACTCTGGGAGGCCGAGGTGGGCGGATCGTTTGAGCTCAGGAGTTCGAGACCAGCCTGAGCAAGAGCGAGACCCCACCTCTACTAAAAATAGAAAGAAATTATATGGACAGCTAAAAATATATATAGAAAAAATTAGCCGGGCATGGTGGTGCATGCCTGTAGTCCCAGCTACTCGGGAGGCTGAGGCAGTAGGATCACTTAAGCCCAGGAGTTTGAGGTTGCTGTGAGCTAGGCTAATGCCACAGCACTCACTCTAGCCTGGGCAACAGAGTGAGACTCTGTCTCAAAAAAAAAAAAAATAAAATAAAAAAAATAAAATCTCTACATTAATCCTATTATTTATACAATGAATACATGATTTTAATAATAATCCAAAATGTTTAAAGCGCAAAGCAATGAAATAAATTTATATGTAGGTGTAGACAAATATGGAACTATTTCTGGAGAAACTACTGACGTACTCTTTGTCTGAATTGAAAAATTATACTAAGTGAGGAATTTTACTGATTTTTTCCATAAAATTACTAGTTTATTTTCCTCTCTTAATGGATTAAATACTATGGCACAGGTACAATCTTATCACACTCAACTCTAAAACTACACAAAACAATAAGAAAAGGATTTGCATCATATAAGGAGAAACTAATGTGATTTGATTAATTTGCTTATATAAATGTCTCATATATAAGGAGGAAAAAGGCTAAAATATTACTTCTTGCTTTCATAATTGAACTTGCTTTCAAGACTGTGACGTTGTCTCATCAATGACTGATAAAAATGATCCTATCCTGGTTCTTAAAATATTTTACTGAGTGAAACTTTCTGCAGATACCAGATGTTTTGGTATTCCAAGAGGGCTTTGCCATTCCGGATCATACCAAAAAAAAAAAAAAAAAAAAGCACATCATTTACCTCCTATACCTGGTCCTATTGTCACTGCCACAGTTACTTCATTTCCTCAGATCTGAGAGTGTGACTGTCTCACTGTCTGACTGTCTCTTCTCAGGAAAATTGTTCCACCGAAGGATGCATTAGTGGAAAAGAAGGCATCACAGCAAATCTTCCAAGGGAGTTGTTTTTATTTCTTCAAAACTAGAGGAGTTAATTCATGGAGAAAATATTAAGACAAAGATGTCATAACTATGGTCACAAAGCAGTAATCCCTACAGAGAGGGCAACAAGCATGAACCATCTCTCTCTCTCTCTCTCTCTCTCTCTCATACACACACAGAGTAATGAACTTCTATTTAAAGAATAACACACCAATCTTATTATTTTCATGAGATTTCTGTCCACTACACAGTATAGAGCACGTAGAGCTTTAGATGGCTGCTCAGAACCAATTGAGCTGGTGTGCGCGTTAGGAGAGTACTTCATTAAGGGTACTCTATACTATTCAATCCACCGTGTGCTTTTCTGATTCATTTTTCCCTGCAGTGTTAAGTAATTTTGACTTTCTAGGAAATGATTCAGAGGATGGCACAAAACGTTTTTGTCTTTCATTTCTTTGTCATTATTATATTTGTTGCATGTCAAACATAAAAAAACATTAGACAAACGCTAAAAACCTAGCTAGCTGTGAATAATTCCACTCTCTCACTACAGAGGTATTGAAATTGTCTGATATTTTTTCTTCTCTTTTCATTATCTAAACCTTTGGTATTTTGGGAAAAAAAAGTTCTTCAAAAATAAATTACCTGAAGAAGCTAGAAGCATGGAACAACTTAACCTCTAAAGTAATCTTTATATATGTAGTTGATTCCATATTCAGGCTATTTCCTTCCATGTAGCAATTTAATGATAAAATGAGATACCAGTGTATAAATATAAGGGAGAACATATCAGTTATTTTTTATTAAATATTTTTAACTTCTATTCTCCTTTGCTTGTCAAGATCTAATGAGGTATGCATGCAAAATAACCCTTACGAGGTCTGTGTAAATTGATTTTGTGAACTAAATTTAGCCTAGTGGTGTCCTCATCTGTGGAGAAAGCAGTTCTATCTTCTGAGCTCAAGTTCTAACATAAACATCCTTTCATGACTCTAAGAAATTGCCAAGGATTAGTGGACACTTAGACCTCCTGTCATCACGAGCCTCCACTCACCATCATAGATGGGATCTTAAAATATCACATCTCTTTACCTTATTCCTTTCTAAGATTCTTCTGTGTCCTGTTACCATAGAAATAGAAAAAGGGTAGGTGCCTACAATGCTGTTTCTATAGAGACAAGAAGCATTGAATAGACTCCCTGGCTTTGTCCTTTGTCTTATGTGAATTTTTAGAGAGCCAAATGATGTGCCTTCTAGTGAGTGTTCTTTTTACAAAATTTTATAGCACGTTTTTGTCTATTTTACCTTTTATGTGTTTAATTCTAAAAGTATTGACATTTTTAATTTTGCTTTGTTTATTGTTTTTATTAGAGGTCACCTGTCAAATTCAATGCTCTTTAGTGTTTTACACTAACTTCCAAAAAGATTTACATTTTTACAAGTATAAAGAAACTGAAAACTTGACGAACTTATAATAAAATATGAGTGAATGATAGCAATTTCCTTATCTAGTAAAATCCTTTTATTCAAGTACCACTTGCAGCTACTGGCTGCCCTATAACTTGCCAAGATAAGCTAATTGAAGACCCCGGTTGGTTGGTGTGACTGGGTTTAGAAATCTCAAGTTTAAAGCACAAAGTGTTCTACATTCAAAGGCAAAACTTCAGGCTAAAGACACATCCGTTAATAAACAGGAAAGAAGAAGATAACCAGATAGGTATGAGCACAGTTTATGCTAAAGGTTCTATATACTATAGTCTCTCTCCCTCTCTTTATTTCTCTCTCTGCGCGCGCACACACACACACACACACACACACATAGATAAACACACAGTCATGCATTGCTTAACAACAGGGATACATTCTGAGAAAAGTGTTATTTGATGATGTCATGGTTGTAACATCACAGAATGTTCACACTTACGCAACCTAGATGGGATAGCCTGCTACACACCTAGGCTATATGGTATGGTCTATTGCTTTTGGGCTTCAAACTGTATAGCATGTTACTATATTGAATACTGGAGGCAATTGTAACAAAATGCTATTTATGTATCTAAACATAAACATAGAAAAGTTACAGTAAAAATAGAAAAAATAAAAAATGGTACACCTGTATAGGGTTCTTTCCAAGAATGCAGCTTACAGGACTAGAAATTGCTCTGGGTGAGTCAGTGAGTGAGTGGAGAGTGAATGTGAAGGCCTAGAACATTACTATATGCTACCGTAAACATTATAAAACATTGTAAACACTGTACATTTAGGCCATACTACACCACACTGTGTAATTTTGATATAAAAAAGTTCTTTCTTCAATAATAAATTAATCTTAACTTACTGTAAATTTTTAAATTTATAAACTTAATTGTTTTAACTTTTTGATTCTATTATAATGACAGCTTAAAATACAACACATTTTACAACTAACTGAACAACATTTTCTTTCTTTACATCTTTGTTCTATAAGGTTTTTTTTTATTTTTAAATTTTATTTATTTTTTTACTTTTAAAATTCTTTTGTTAAAAAATAAGACACAAGCATACACATTAGCCTGGCCTGACACAGAGGCAGAATTATCAATACCACTGTCTTCCACCTCTACACCTTGTCCCAGTGGAAGGTCTTCAGGAACAATAACATACATGGAGCTGCCATCTCCTATGACAACAATGTCTTCATGTAGACTACATCATGAAGGACCTGCCTGAGGCTGTTTTACAGTTAACATTTTTTTTTAATACATAGAAGGAATACACTCTAAAATAATGATAAAAGTATAGTATAATAAATATAAGGCAACACGAATTTTTTACCTCCATTATAATCTTCTGAGACCACCATCATATATGGGGTCCATTGCTGACCAAAGCATCCTTATGTGGTGCATGACTGTATAGATATAGGGGTGTGTGTGTAGATGTGTATATTAAAACTTCAAAATAATCCTGTGGAGTAGGCATTCTTGACCCGTGTTATAGATAATTAAGATTCAAAGTGATTGAATACATATCCAACCAACACACAGCTATTGAGTGATAGTACTAGGAACTTTTCATTCATTTATTAATTATTTCATATTTATTGAGAATTTATTATGTGCCACTCTTCTGCACACTTGGAGTACAGCAATGAGCAAAACAAAAAATTTCTCTGCCCTCATAGTGCATAAATTCTAGTAGGGGGACACAGAATAAGCAATAAACCTAATAAATCAGTTACAAAGTATATTGCAAAGATATAAGTACTCCAGCAAACAAAAGAAGGGCAGAGTAAAAGAGACCTGGATCCGAGGTTATAGGAAAACAAGGAACAGAATTAAATAAGGAAGTTAAGGAAGTAGTCATTGAGAAGGGGAGATCTGAGCCCACTTGATGAATATCTGACTGGCCTCAAAGCCCATGTGCTTTCTTTCATTACAGCTACTTCCCTAATAAGCACTGGTTTGTTCCTCATCAAAGTCTGGTATTCTTCACCTAAGGTCAAATTGATAATGAAAGATAATGAAAAAAATTATATTTGGTAGTAGATTGGTAGATTCTTTGTAATTAAATGCTGAAAAACTATTGTGGGAAGAAAACTTAAACTTTATAGAAACATAGCAAAATTGTCTAACTTTTCAAATCCTACTATCAAAAATTTAGTGTGATAGCATAATCTTGGAACATTATAATATCTCCTTGGGAATTTTAGAAAAAAATCCAGTTTTCTTCAAGGCACTATGTGGCAAGATCCCTAGAAACTCACTACTTTTATCTTTCTGTTGAGTCTTAGTATTTTTTTTTTTTTTGCACAGCACCAGTGATGGCCAACTCTCACTTCCGTCTCAGTGCCTTTCTCCATTTCCCCCAAACTCTCCAGGCTATGTGCTTTTCTGTATTCCAATAGCACTGTGTGTATTTTATTTTTTCTTGGCATTAAATACACTTTGATTGACAGTGTGAATATTTTTCTGTGTGCTTCACCAGATTGTAAGCTACTTAAAGTCTGGGTCCATGCCCAATTCACGTATAGTAAGTGCTCAGTAACACTTGTTTATTAAGAAATAAAAAAAAATGTGAATGAGAGTTTATCACTTGACCTAGATTTTGATGCTATTCACATCAGTTCCTTTTTCATGACGCTCCTAGCCTCATTTAGATATCCTTTTCATGTTTAGTCAATCTGAGAATCAAGCTTTCATTGTAACTTCCCTAGTGTTACAATTTTATGACTTACATGTGTGCAATTGTACCATATTGATTTGTCCACATCCATTGAAGGAAATAGCACTTTAGCAAAGGTTCAGGTATAATAACATTAATGGCAAAATCGTTTCCATGTCTTTCTAAATATATTGTTTATGAAAACTAAGTATTCAGATTTTGGAATCACGTTTTCAAAGTAGTAAATACATTTTTATAATATTCCAATTATGGAAGTGCTATTTCTTTTCTAGCTCCTGTATGTCTTAAACATACATATTAAGTATTATATTATAGAGAAATAAAATGTCTTAATTAATTAAGCACAATATCCATTTTAAGTTTATATTCATCATAGACTTAAGCTAATTTTTCCTTTTAATTTATTACATTACCACCAGCAATCATTTAATCTGTGATTGGAACTTGTGTGGTTGGCTGAGTAATTAAAAAAACAAAAACAAATCAGTTAAAATAGATCATTTTTAAAATTACACAGTAATAATATATTAAGTTCAAAATAGAAAATTAAATTTATTAACTTTCTTTTTAGTAATGATATAAGCACAGAGGCTTACTAAATAGTACTTGCTAGAGGCCAGAATTCCATGCAGAATTGATACCTGCCAATATGTTTTTTGATGGAAGAGAGATATTACTACCACATGTTCAGCAAAGCAGAGAACAGAAAAGAGAGATTCCATTACATTAGTAATGACTAGGGAATTTTGAATTTGTAACTCTATAATTATGGATTATAGAATAACACCCCCAGTGTGCTATTGTCAACGAGTATGCTTTCTGCTACAACACACCAAGTTACACGACAGGGTTTTGCCCAATGGATGATCCATTTTTGGCTCAGATTTCTTCTTAATTGTACTTTCCCAACAATTTTCCTTGTAATCACAGGGAGAAAAGGGCAAGCAGGGGACTAAAAAATAGCTGTCCAGTACTATAAAACACTTTCAGATAGCAAAATTCCGTAGCAGATATTGTTAACTACACTCGAGACAGAGAATCTGTATAATCTCTGGGAAATTAAAAATAGAAATAGAAAATATAAACAATATTGTTTTTTTTTTTTACTTGAGGTGTGAATTTTTCACAACTGTGTATTCTCCTCAAAACAAAAAGTCAACTCTATATAAAAAACAGCAGACCCAAAACAGCATGAAACACAGAAAATAGTAAGATAAACCTAGAGCAAGAGAAGAGGAATTTTGACAGAACAAGAATAAAAACAATTTTCTTAAAAACAATCAACTACCTACAATTTTCACTCTTCCCAGGGAATAGAAAGGTTGCTAAAGGAAAAATGGAAAGTTAATTGTGGGACCCTATAACATTATAGTTGTGATTCCTAACACATATATTTATGTTTACTGCCATGTAAATTGTATATAATTCTCATTATATAAAATGTGCTTGGTTATTCTCAATCAATCCACTTGTAAAAAAGCCTTGACCTAAAGAAGCTTCCAGTGATCACAAATGAGGTTCCCATCAGAACCCCAACATTCTGGGTGATGACCAGATGAGCTTACAAACAGGAGTGGGGGAAATTGAAAAATAAACACTCCACAAAGTTTATCAAAATATAGATGGGAAACATATGTTCTTCACTAATTTTTGCCTATTACATTTATAATAAGAAACTCCATATTGAGTGAAGCTTCACCCCTAAATAAAGCTTAGTTTTGTCTTCTGTAAAATGCATAGAATAATAACAACTTAAACATATGATTGAGAGTCCTGTCCAGTTTAATACTTGCCCTGCACAAAAGTGTCCTGGTTTTGATAACAAATTATATGGTAACTCTATGAGTATAAGAAAAACAAAAAACTTCCAAATGGCTTTAGTTTGGAAATTTCTTTTTTTCATAAAAATTAAAAATATATTGATTAATTTTCCTTATTCTTCCAAACTGAAATTCTTCCAAAATCCAAACACAAAGAACATTTTTTTATTTATATGTTTAACTAAGTGAGTAAATATTTAATAGGACCTAATATGTGCACAACATGAAATACGACATCACCAACCCACAACAAGCTTGCAGACTAGTAGGTAGGTAGCCATTTGTCACTGTCATTTATTTGGCAGACAAGGTTTTCACAACTACTAAAAGAAGCAACAATTTTTATACATCTGGTAAGTTCCATTTAAACTTTACTATAACACTTTTGACTATACTCACAACAGCAATAATAGATAGAGTTATATAGCACTTGTCTTGAGGATAAATTACTTCAATTATTTTATTCTGAGAAACAATGAGAGTCAGTCTGATGATATTAGGGCAGTTACCAAAAACATTGTTTTCATTCTTCAGACTATTTCACTGATCAGAGAGGCCTTCTCACAATGCAGTTTTATACAATAGAGTCCTAAAGACTTAACATTTTCCTTTTTTTAGAATATCTGGTCATTTTTGTACTTTATGAGATGTATGTCCTATCATGTGGGATAGCATTTCTCCCAAAAGGAAACTGCATGTACATAGAGGGCAATTTTTTAATAATACTATTTTGAGTTCGGATAGGGTTCTCCAGCTCGTCTCATTCCTGTTAGGTAGGTGGCGGGGGATTCCAGGTCTCCTAGGGACAAAAGTGGGTACTGCTGCGATTCACCCCCTGCCCCGTGGGCTTTCAGAGAGGCTCATGGGAGATCTGCATGCACAGTAAGACTCAGGTCATGCAGTTTCCAACTGTCCAATCACAGTGGTTCCCAGGTGACCTCTGAACCAGGAGGGAGGTCCCAATCCAGGCACTATAAAGCAAGATGCAGACCATAACCACGTCCCTCTTTGGCACCCTTCCTTTTGCTCTCCCTTTGCTGCAACAGTGGGTCCGGTCATCATCTGTGGCATATGCATCATGCTCTGTGAACCTATATCTTGCTTTTGCCCTGTAATCCCCCTGTAATCCTGTCTTGCTCCTCCTCAATAAATTTCACCTCATTTTCGTGCTTGCCTTAATTTTGGGGTATCTGGTCATTCTTCAACCATGAGCGTGCCAGAACTAACATTTTCACACTGAAACCTGATATACCTAAAACATTTTTATGGAGATTCTTATCTAAAATATCTCCTACAGTAATGCTAAACATCAATAGGGCCACAATCAATGTATTTCTGTATTTTTTTTCCATCACAAAACACAAGGACAGCTTTTAAAAAATAGAAGATGAGCAATAAAGAATTTTCAACAGCTTCTGTAGGCCCAGTCTAGAAAGCTAGAGTGAACTGAAGCACTATAATATACCAAAATGAATTTTGTGGAGTCTTGACATTTGAGTGTAATCTATGCAATGTAAACATTCCTTCGCTTTGATATGCACTCCTGTGACAAGCATAACTGCCATTTTCAGATCTCCACTGTTTGCAGAGATGAATAGATACTTAAAGGTAAATACAAATGAACAAACACATGATTTGACCAGAAACAGATTCTTTAGTGAAGACTGCCTATGTAATTTGAATTAATCGTTTTAATTCACTTTAGGAAAAAGGTCAATTTTTATTTTCTCTTCACTAACCAAGATGGTATTAATGTTCCCCTCAGCTTAACTAAATTGTCGATGGTCTTCTTCCAGACTCCAGTTCCCTCACTTCCCTTCTTTTAGATCATTTACTTTAGAAAACTTGTCATTGTAAATTCTTTTTCTGATCCTTTGAGATGCAAATCTTTTTAAAAGCTTCTTGCCAGTTTTCTTTGGATAAAGCCAATTAGCCAGCACAGGTGGCCTTTAACTCCCCCTACCCTAGCTTAAGCCCAGCCCCTGTTTTCCGTGGAGTTGAGCTCAGACTGACTTCTAGCCTTTCTCCTCTATTGCAATGTTTTTGAATAGTCTCCCTTGTCTGTTTAACTTTATCATCCAGGTCGAGGTACCTCACAAAGTACATGATATATAAGTAACTGAAAGTACGGGTTATTCTTATTTATCTGTTAAGGTCTCATTAAGCTAATAGGCTTGCACCTAGCTCTATGCCTAGCCTAAAGCATACCTTTAGAAATTATCTGTTCAGAGGATAAGTTAGTACTTCTGGTCAGGGCCAGTTTATTAATGTGATGACCAAGGTGAATCATGTCAAATGAATTCTTCAGATGTGTTCAATTAGTAGCAATATTTAGGGTCTGGACTTAAGATTTTTTAATTAGATAGAAGACTGATTTTATAATTTTATTTATATTTTAATACAAATTAAATAGTGTTTAATGCATCTTATTTCATGACTCTAAACAGTTTATACATTAAATTAGAAATAGAAAGTATTTCCATTCTTTGCTGTTCTTTCTTATGATTTACAGTCACTATAATGCTTATGCTTTCTCTAGTGTGGTATTTGCTTTCATCTGTGAATAGTTAAGGAACCCTATCCATTTCTGTTTCCCAAGCACAGAATTTGAAAACAAATCATTAGACTGCTTTATCTCAAGTAGGTCGAAAATAAAGTATTTCTGTACAAGTGTTCAATAGTCTTCCAGCTCAGAACAAAAAGGTAGATGCAGTAGTTGCTTTGGAAAAGCCTTCTAATTAAGTAATCTCTGTGTGTTCAACTCTTCACCATGGAATAAATCCACTCAGCATAGTTCCCAAAGAATAGAGTCAGGAAAAGGGTTTACCTTAGAAAGATCAAAGCAAGTCATGGGATTCCTTTCATTCCTATGAAACAAGACATTCACAATCCTCTTGAAGACATTTTTTTGTAAATATGCCTATTGCCTCATAGTAACACCATTTTCCTTATATATGTATTTGATTGCAATTTAGCTAATGAATAAGTCCATGACTATTTCTGGCTCTGAAGTTTCTTTGATTGGGTTTGAACAGAGTTTTACCTCATGTTGAGAAATAATTGGCTCCAGAAATGAACTTGAAGTAAAAAGAGAAAAAAGCTTTTTAGGTCAATATATCCATTTGGTAAACATTTTCTGAAAGGAAAAAAAGAAATCACTGAAAACTTTCAATTATCTTCATTTAAGGTAGGTATTCTGGTGAGATTTATAATACCATTTTTATTTGTTTTAATCACACAGGCCTTTTAACCTTAATGTTACGGTAGTATTGTGATTTAATCTCTTTGAAATTTGAATGAATCTTCATTTATATTGACGGATATTAGTATAGCAGGGACAAAATGCCATTTCAACAAAAGCAGTATTCTCTTTTTAGAATTCTGTTGTTTGGGGAACATACTTTACTAGAGACTGTTGTTATACAAAGGTGCAATCTTATTTTCTGGAAAGCAGAGTTTCAGG
This sequence comes from Eulemur rufifrons, assembly GCF_041146395.1. NCBI lineage: Eukaryota > Metazoa > Chordata > Mammalia > Primates > Lemuridae > Eulemur > Eulemur rufifrons. The sequence goes on along the minus strand of NC_090999.1, from coordinate 72,638,182 downwards.
CAAATTAGGAAAATGAATCTGCATAATATATAAAAGTATTACAACTCCCTGGGCAAAGATTATTATAATGCCAAATGTTTTTTTTTTTTTTCCCTCTGATTGGGTTTCCACATGTGGGGAAAACTTCTGTGTGTAAGAGACCAGGTTAGGAGAAAAGAAGCTAACAGGGGACATTCCGTGGAACTCTAGTGCTCTTGACTCTAAAGCAATGATAGGCTATTATTTTTACCTTTTTTCTTCCCAGCCTTCTAGGTATTCTTTAAGACCATACTTTGGTATTTAGGGAAATAAACAGGGACCCCTGTCTACAATTGTAATGAGTAGTTTACAAACAGTGAGAGCATATTATTTGAGATTATGTGACTCAGAGTAAAAGGTGCAAGGCAGGGCTGGATAGATTTTGAACACGAAAATATTCCCTGTCAATCTGTGAAACACAGGGGAGAGGATTGAACTTCCACTCTTCCTGCAGACAGAGCTCTTGGACAGCAGTAATTGGCTACTAAATGGAGTGGTAGGCCTGCCTGGATGGCAGAAAGAGAATGTGAGAACATTGGGGAATCATAGAAAAAAATGAGGTGATGCTGTGGATAAAAGTATTAATTGAAAGTATCATTTTGTCCTCAACCTATGTAAGGCAGGTGGTATCATAATCATCTGTTTGTTAATCATACTTTGTGTAAATTGAAGCACTAAGAGAGAAAGTAGATAAGAGAGAAAAAAGTCATAAATAATGGTTGTAAGCTGGGCACAGTGGCTCATGCCTATAATTTCAGTACTTCAGGAGGCCAAGGCAGGAGGATTGCTTGAGGCCAGGAGTTCGAGCCCAGCCTGGGCAACATGGCAAAGATCCTGTTCCTACAAAAAACAACAACAACAACAACAACAACAAAACCAATGGTGTTGGAGTGGTGTTTGCATGGAGGTGAATGACTCTAGAAGTCCTAAAAATGAAAGTAGAAAAAATTCCTCAAATCTAGACAATGATACTCACATGGTCTAGCTCCAAGACTGTTCATTACAATTGACCTCAACTACTTTTTCTCATATGAATTTGGCAGGCCTTCCATATAAGCCTGGTATGTTAACTTTCCACCAGAAGATTTGACTGATATTTTTTTTGGATTTGGTCTGTCGAGGACCTTGTAATGTCAAATAGAGTAGTGGAAGTTCCGTGATAGCTCGTCACTACAACACAGTACTCACTTATGAGTCATTCAATGTTGTTTTACAGTTAGGGATTTCGGCAAAAAAGAGGCAAATATTTACTGATATTATAAACTTTCTGGCAGTGCAAATAAAGAAGATTCCCAAAAGTGTGCTGAGATTCCAAGCTAAGTCTTAGATTATTTTTCCTAATTAGATTATACTAAAGGTAGCAGAATAAAGAAAAGCCTGTATTTAACTCCAGCATATTTACATTTTAATTAGCTCTGTTAAGGTATTAATTTTTACTTGATGATGCATTAATTATGTGTTATCAACATGAGGAGACAACATATTTTAATATTCTAAATTTAGAATTGCTTTACCAGTCCTGGCTTCAGGATCAGAAGAATACATACATATTTTATTTAACCTTCTAAAACTTGATTGCATAAAAATACAAAATAGATTCATACCATTACTTTCATGTATGTTTCAATCTTTCACTTTGACTTACCCTGTAGATAATTAGAGACCATTAAATACTCATTATTATATAAATATTTGTAATTAGCATCAATACTTTCCTGCATATCAATGGAGGGCTATGAAGTGCTTTAAATTCTCTCTCTCTCTTTTTTTTTAATTTGTCTGAACTTGTTCCCTTTTATATTTCCAACCTATTTATTTGAACAGCAAGCCTTAACTACAGGCACCCAGCAATAACATTGCTAAAGGAGGAAAGATAAACAAATAAATAAGACATTTTGAAATTATCCTTTTGGACCCAGAATAATCAAAGGTTCTCTATGATACTCTAGCCTACCTTTAAAAGATCATCAAAAGAGAATACAATATCTTCAAAGGATAATCCACTCTAGCATTACAAACCCTTACAATTTACTGTTAACACAGTGGAATTACTACAAAATGATTAATTTTCATTCAGGAAACATCTATTTATTCATTTGACAAATGTTTTTTGAGCTACTTCTATCTGCCTCATATTATATCTCCACTAAGTTCACATTTTAATAGAATATATAATCACAAGAAAGAATAAAATGAGCAAACGGGCATCTACATGAGATTAAAATAATTGTGTGATAGCTAGAGGCAAGGGACAGGTTAAATGGGTTTATTTATTATTTTTGTTTAGGATGGGATGAACAAGAAAGAACTAGAATTAATTGACCTGGTGCCCAATCCAATAGTTAGGTAACTTTGATTTCAACAACTAGTACATAATTAAATGAGAAAAAATATGATATGATTTTCACTATGTCATTTTTTGAAAGTGAGGTCACAGGACTCACAACATCCTTTGGTCCCTTTGCATGTATCAGTGCAAAATTTTTCAGGGATTAGGGCATCACTATATCACAGTGTAATTCTTATTATATTATCTTTTAAATTATGACTTATTGTTAAGTAGAACAATGGGAAATTGGGGTCAGCATTATAGGAAATTTAGACTAATTGAAGGTAAAGTTTCTGAGTTCAGGCATGTCACTTCACACCTTAGCATCTCTCCTTACAGTGGAGAATGTTGCACATGCCTACTTTAATGACATGATTTACTGGAAATCATTTTATAAAGTAATGAATCGACTTTAATTACGATACTCCCAAATTTATGCAATGATACAACTTGGGTACACTTTCCCAACTGAATATGAAAATAAACATTTTGGTACTGTGTAAAATTTCATGTAGCAGCCTAAGGAGACAAATTTTAAAGAAGGAATAAATATTACAAAATATGAATGCCTACACAGTTTTAGATTATTCTATTTTTCCCCCTAGAGTATGTTCTGGCACGCTTATAAAGGAGAAAGAAAAAATTCATTTTCAAATACTGAAGAATATTGGCAAGGTATAAGGATGTATTGAAAATAAAATCCTGTATAAAGACTTTAAGATGAAAATGCTTCTATTTTAAGTAGTTAAAAATGTCAGGACATGTGAAGGACAGGAATAGACTGAATAGATTAGCATGTTAACAGCTTTGTGGAGTAGAAAAAAGTGTTTGAAATTTATTGATTGGTGGCACATATCAGATCAGAAAATATTAGAAGGGCACAATAGGCTAAAAATGTTGATATATTCAACTTTAATATAGTTTGCAACTCATAAGACAGGTCATGTAATACACAAAAAGTAAGAAATGTCATAACTGAGATCAAAGTGAATTATATATATTCTAATTTAATTCTTCACACAATGTTTAGGTATATCAAATTGTTTGAGAGCAAAAGCAGACATTGGACATTTTAATGATCAGTTGAAGTCAAAGAAATTGTTATCCTTTTAGAAGTTTTGGCTGTAGTTCTTACAGAAATTAGAAAATCTAAACTGTCTTGAAAGGATTCAGACAACTATTTTACATGAAACAAAATTAAATATTGGTCCAGAAAAATAGCTGTTCATAGACTTTTAGAAGTTAAGCTTAGCACCTTCATTTCTCAGCAATTATTGCTATAAAATAACAGAGGATACCTCAGTAGAGTTTGTGATATGACATTATATCCCAGAGTTGTGTCATCTTCAAACAACTTAAAATTAGTTTTGTGATTTATATGACTAGATCCAGATAGCTTAAGGAGTAAAGCTAGGAAGTATAAACTGTGATCTGAGGGCAGATTTGAGAAATTTTAAAGGAGCCAGAAATAGTACTAGAGATAAAGTGAGCAGGAAATCCATGACAACATAATATTTAGCTAATAATTCAATGATGTAAAGAAACACACTTCCTTTTAATGCCAAGGAGATAAGAATTGTTGTCTTGTATTGCTTTCGTTTATGCCAGGGGTGAGGAAGCTTTTCCTTTTGTAAGGCCCCATTAATTTAACTGTAATCAAATAAAGCAATATTCAAGAAACTTAAATTAGATATATTTAAATATGTACATTATTTTGTGAAAATCTGCTACTATGTACTTAATAATTTAAAAAAAAAAACTAATTGTTAATTTTAAAGTTAACTAAGCCTTTTAATGACTTTGCTGTGTCTGCTTTTTGTTGGAGAGCATTTGAATATTTGTTTGCAGCATGGAGGTCCGCAGTTTCAGCTGGTCCTCTAGATGGGTATCAGTCATTTGTGACCTTAAGGGCATCTTAATTTGGGTTAGGTAGGAGAATGTAGATTCACAGTAATAAGTGATTAAAAAGCAAGAATGCATTTTATGGGCATGTCATCAAAGGAGTAGATATTTTACTGCATTTTTTTCCACATTTCAATTGGTTCTTTCTTAGCTTCAAACAATGACTTTAACATGTCGTCTACTGAGAGCTAAATCAATTCCATCTGTAGTTCTTTAAGTGGCTTGGTGATATCAACTAGGTGAGGCCGTAATGCTAATTGGAGTGTGATGTCATGATTCTCAATGTCAGTGAATCTTTCATTCTATTCTCCTATTAATAGGTCTATAGCAGCTGTGTATTCTTCAAATGATTCACATATATCATCCTGCTCATAAATGACCTTTGCTAGCTGGGGAAAATGTTTATCCAAAATTTCCTTTTGCAGAAATGTTTTGAAAAAAGATAGCTTTTTCAAAATGCTTGGATTATTTCCCCCCCACATATCATATATAGAGTTTGTTTTGCCTTGCAAAGAAATAGTCAAGTCATTTTGATTTGACATGATATCACACAGAAATGCTGCATTTATATAGAAATTTTCTTTTAATAATTCACATTGCTGATTCTATTCTTCATAAAATTTAACTATCTGTTCTTATAGAGAGAAAATTTTGACTAATATGTGTTCCTGTGATAGCCAATGCATTTTAGAATGATATGGCAAATCCATACTGAATATCTCATCCTTCAACTTTAGCATGTTACAAAATTGATGATGCCATGTTGCATTTGCAGAAATATAGTTAGTAATACTTATAACTTGTTGCAAAGTCTCACTTAAAATAGGAGCTTTGGCATAGATATTTTGCTGATGCAAGATACAATGAAAAGAAATTAGAGCATCTAGATCCACTAGTACTTTCAATACTTTTTTAATCTATACAATAAACCCTTCATATTTTTGTGTAATGGAAGGTGCATTGTCTGTGCATACACTCACTAAATTTTTGAAATTCAGGCCAACTTTATGACACTTATCTTGAAATTTATTGAAGATACCTATTCCCTGGTCTGTTGCCAAGTGCCCAAATTAAGTAACTCTTTGTACCAAAGAAAATCTTGTTATGACCTGAATGATGTATAAAACCTGCTCTGAGTCAATAGTATCAGTTGATTCATCCAAAGTGATTAAATAATATATGTTTTCCTTTTGAAGTATTGCATGAAGTTGTTCTGTTAAGTTGAAGGCTAATTCACGCTGCTAATCAGTTATGGTTCTCCTTGAAAAAGGCTGTTGTTTGTACTTTGAAACATTATCAGGGTCTAAGAATCCTACAACTTTGTCAATGCATTCTTTCACAATTTCTACATCACTGAATGGTTTCCCTTTTTTCCTAAGAATATAAGCTATCTTATAAGTTGCTTCAGTGGCATTATTTCCAGGTCTTATTACTGCTTAAAAAGAATTGTCTTTGCTTTTGCTTTTCATCTTTTAATTTCTGCAATACAAACAATCATACCTCTCCCTCTAATTTAAAATATTTGTGGTCCTTATGGGTGTCATAATGCTGATGAGTATTGGACTTCTTTAATGTTGATATTTCAGTATCACAAAGCAAGACAATCCTCTTATCTTTAGCAGAAACAAGATAATATTGCAATTCCCAATCCTGAATAAAAAATCTGTTTTCTCCCTTCAGTGTTCTCTTGTCTTCTTGATATGACGGGCTGTTAAGCAGACAGAATTAAAAAATACTGTCAAGCTGTGATACTGTTCACAAATTCCTCTTCAAACAGACACACAGTGCACCATTATCAAAAGCTGATAACAGACTGGTGTACGAGACCTGAATAAACTCTCGCCAACCAGCCTCGTGCTGTAGTGGCGCCAGTCAAACGGGGGAAGTTCCAATTAAATCATGAGCATAGCAGCCATCAATTTAGCCCTTATGACTTACTAATGTTCTAATTGTGCCAGTCAATCTTGAAGGGTTACTTTGTTGAAACTTATTTTATTCTTTGTTATTTTAGGTATGTTCAATTTAAAAATAAAAATGTGAAAGATGAACAAGAATGCATTAATAAAATAAAAGGATCTGTTCTGTAAAATTTGAAATCAGTCAAAAGGCCACACTGAAGGACCTAGAAGGCCATGTGTGGCCTTAAGGCCGCAGGTTCCCCACCCCTGGTCTAGCCCATTCATGACTGTCCAAATACCATCACTCCCAAAGTCAGTTTGCCAGAATAAACATGAGCATAAATTTGCACCTGTGGCTCCGTGCTCTGTATCAAGTGACCTTGACTTCCTCAGTCACTACTGACTAGCCCAGTGTACCTTGTAAATGCTGGAATTCAGCAGCCTATGTGAGTTTGAAAATTTACTTAGAATTTCATGAAAACAGCAACATGAGCTTAAATGTAAGCCGTTCAGAAGTTTGGCTTGGGCAGCCAGTGGCCTCTCTTGATGAGATATCATGGTCTTTACCTCCACTATGATATAAAAGAAAAATAACAAAAGAAAATGAAAACTACCAAGTAATAAATATCCACCTAAGACTGATAAGACTGTGTGAATCCTATTGTAAACAATGACAACAAAGTCATTAGCCAAAAAAGTGAAAAAAGTTAAGCTTTAATTTTTAACTGTGAAGCTTTGTATAATGTTTCACAATGGTTTCCTTTAATATGGTAATACCTTACATCATTATAGAGTCAAACAGAAAATGAGGAGGTTTATAAAAAGAAAAGAGGAATAACAATTTTATGTATAATTGTTCCCTATTTAAAAGAGATTCAAGAAAATCATCTTTAAGTAAACATTTGACTATTTAATTGTGCATTTCCCTAATCCTTGTTTTGTTTGGAATAAAGCTTACACTTGATAAATCTCTAATTGTTAAATATATTGAGCAAAAATGTTTGAGAAAATGTTTCGTAATTTGGATTCATTGTTCATTACAATTCTGTGCTATGAACCCCCCCCAAAATCTAAAATTGTCATCTTTGCTTGCTAACTATGTGAGAGGTCCTATACATAATTTTTAAGTGATAGTTTAAAAAAATCAATATAGCAAAAGAAAGAAAAGTTTGTTGTTCATTAGAATTAGCAAATATATAGTCCCTGAAATATTATGTAAAAAATGCCTATACAATCACATCTTGATATGAGGGTCTCAGAGAACCCAAACATAAACATACAGTGTTTTGATTCTCCCAGTTTTTAAGATTCCATGCTTAAAAATATGTCTTAAGAAATGTACTTTGCTTTCAAATCACTCCCTGAAATACCTACATATTCAGTTTTGTCATTTATCTAAAATTTCCCATTTATTTTTAGAAATTTTCTATTAATTTTGAATGTAAGATATTTACTCAAGCATATTAAAAATTATATACCATACATATTCTTAGTAATTTATGTAGTTATAGATAAAAAGGATAAGAAATTTCTAAAAGGAATTCTGAAATTTTGTTGCAGAACTTCAGATGTACACAAAAGATACAAATTACCTTCACAGGTTTATCACAACTTTCCATAGTGCAAATCCATTCCAGAGATTATTAGATTAGGTATACATACTGTCTCAAGACTGGATTATTAACAGCAATGATTATAAAGCTTCTCCTATGTAGGTAATCATAATCGTTCATTTGTTGACCATTTCTTACTCTGGGACCCTTGATGTCCCTAAGCTCACACACTGTATAACTATAGTTTTCATCACTTCAGTGTGACCAACCTTTTCTGATATAGGTCACCTCAAGTTCAACGTCTCTTCCTACAGCAGTACTGTTCTTATGTGTTTACTGCTGGTGTATTACCATGCCTTTCAATCTGATCTCCTCTCCATGTCCTTCTGAGATCTTCAGCTGGCTCATTATGAAACTTAATATCTTATTCATTTTAGTGTTTTCCATCATCTGCCACTTCCTCATCTCTCATCCATATAGTTACTGGATACATGTAGATGAAGCAGTAACTTCATTACAGACTATTCAATGTTTGGTTAGCTCATTTTATTTGCTCATTTTGGCATTGTACAAGAGAGAATATATCATATAATGTTTAAGGGTATAATCTTTGTCATTAAAAAAAATCTGTGTTTGAGATCTGCCTCTACTTATTTGCTGTGTGATTAGGAAATTTACTTAATTTCTGTATTTTTACTCTGTTTCCTCCATTTTTACTCTGTTTCCTCCAAAGTAAAAATGGAAGTGAAGTATTATATATTTCTTCAAGTCATTGTGAGGATTAAGTAAGATAACAGATGTAAAGAATTTAACATGTAAGTAGGACAAAGTAAGAATTTCAAAATGAAAAGAACTGTTTTATGCAATTGTAGCATTTTTCTCACGATTATGCTAAGATATGGTGTACTCCCATAAGCACTGGTTTAATACTTTAATTGTTGCTTCAGTCAGGATATGCTAAGGTATGCTGCAGTAATAAATAACTTCAAAAAGCTCAGGGGATTAAAAATAATGATTTACTTTTCACACATGCTACAAGTCCATTTCAGGCCAGCTGCAGAGCTCTGCTCTGTGTTATCATGTTCTAGATAGTGGCACAGAAGCCACTGTGTAGGACAGGCACATCACCACTGCAAAAGTAAAGAACAGCATACACTGTCAGTGCACTGGCACTTAAAACTTCTGGCTTAAAAAATGGCATGTTTCTCACATTTCATTGGCTACATCGTCACATGATTACATTTAAAGGGGGCAGAGAGGTTCAATCTGGCCATTTACCTAAAGAGAAGGATAAAATAAAATTTGTGATGGATAGTGTTAATTCCTACCATAGTTACCATGTTTCATTTCCCAGTTACTACATTAAGGAATAAGTTTTTAAAAACCTCATGATTTATAAGGTAAGGTCACAAGAAGCACTCTTCTCAGAGAGTAAAACCTCTTTCAATTAGCTTTGCTTTGGAACAGTACTGAAACAAAGGCATTCATGCTGCACAGTGAGATAGATGTGATTCCAAAAGCCCTGCAGAATCAGACCTTCCAGAAGACAGGAGGAAGGTCTTGTTACAGCTCACAAGGTCTTGTTACAGCTCACAATGCTATTCAAGGATCCTCTTAGTTGTGACAGTATATCAGAGTCATTTTGGAGTTCCATTTTGTCTGTAACGTACACATGCTTAGCCTTCACAGCAGAACTTAAGAAATAAGAATATCAAACTGTTATCAAAGAGTAAAGGAATCATTGTATTCAAAGGTAGGAATCAATTTACTTTTAATTTTGTTTTGAACTCACTTTTTGTGAGATTCTTAGACACATGCAAATGAAACATATGAGTGAAAAATGTAGGAGAATTTTCATAAAATCACAAGTGCATATCACACAAATATATACATTTATGCTTTCTCACATTCATATAAAATATATATAATTAAAATCTAATGTAAATATGTATGTACTTCTTTAGATATTCATAACATTTTATTTATACTGATTGTAAACCTTGGGGAACAACATGGAGAAATGGGGCTAAAATATTATATAGTTCTTAATCATATTTTTCATAAAAGGTACATATTTCTCTATAGCAGCATCCTGGAAGCATTTAGCACATGCCAATTGAGTGTATTTTCATAATGAGTTTTTTATTGATTTATTTATTTACATGGTTTAAGATGAATCAATCATGATCTAGGAAGGTTATCCCAGCATGTCTAATTTTATTGTAATGGTCATATAATGTTAATTCTTTTACATTTGTGCTTTCAAGCATTGTTAATTTTTTTTTTTTAAGTTAAGGGTGCCAAATTATTTGATCCAGGTATTATACATGGTTATTCTTACTGGATAAGGCAAAGATATATTCAGGTAAAGATTAGGAGTAGTAATGAACAAATAAAACTATACATATTGGTAGTGGTCAAAACAGATAGTAGCCAAAGCTGGGTCTTTCCAGAATAAAGTATTTGATAGGGTTCATCAGTTAATGTTGATAAAGATGTGTATCTAGTCAGAAGCAATCGTTCAAATGCCCATAAGAGAAAATAAATTCCTAACACTATATGTAAAGTCCTGAGAGGCATATCAGAATCAGTAAATACCAGTTCTAACTGTTATTAATGATAGTTAATATAACCTATCTCAGGAGCACTTGGATTGAAAATATTGAAGTATAATAATGAGAGTGGCAGTTTCATGTATTATGAGTATCCTATTAAAATGAAAGACAATCTGTGAAATTTTACATATATCATTTGAATTCTTCAAAATAATCCTGCAAGGTGCAATATTTTACGAAATTAAAAAAACACACAAGCACCCTATGTACTCACCATCAAATTGGTATTAACTGACTTAACCGACCAACACTTAAGTGCACATACAGTAGTAACATTCATCGGGTGTCGGGCAGGTGGGAGGGGGAGGAGGCGATGGGTATGTTCACACCTAATGGGTGCAGTGAACACCGTCTGGGGGAAGCATATGCTTGAAGCTCTGACTCAGGTGGGGCAAAGGCAATATTTGTAACCTAAACATTTGTAGCCCTGTAAAATGCTGAAATAAAATAATAATAATAATAATAATAAAACACACAAACTCAGCCTCAGTGAAGTTACCTCACTTTTATACAGTTTTCAACTGGTAGGTGGTGAAGCCAGGATCTAACGTCAGGTTTTTCTGTCATCAAAGACAAGTGTCTTCCTTCATTCTAAAGCACCACAGAGAGACGCCAGCTACGTGCTACCTATGACCAGTTATTTATCACTTGTATTCCCAAATTATGGCACAGTGACTTGCTTATATTTAGTTTTATGTTTTTTGAGGTGATGTAAAAAAAAGGAAAGATATTATTCTTCCACGCCACCCTCTTAAGTCTGTCAACTTCTATTTAAGCCATAATTAACTATGTAGCTTGATGATCCATTCTGGATAAAAATACTTTCTCTCTCTCTCTCCCTCTCTCTCGAAAAATACTTTCTCTCTCTCTCTCTCGCTCTCTCTCTTTTCTGCTCTGTTTCTTAAGTACCCACATTTCTAGAGAGGTACTTTCTGGAGCCACCTGGTTTGAAGGAAGGATAAGGGAGAATAAGGCCATAAGCTCTCTGATTCATTTCAAAAGCAATAGTTCTGTTTTTGCGTCTCACATATGAGAGTTGTTTTTTAAAGAGTTTGGTAGGCAAAAGACAGAAAGCCACTGAAATAATGTTTCATCCTCATACGGTCCAATGAGATATATATTGTTATTACCTAAATTTATAAATTATGCACCTGAAGCCCATAAAAGTTAAATATTTTACTCCAGATCACACAAATAGGGAGTAGCAGAGTCAAGATTTAAAAATCTCGCAAAAATCAGATTCCAGAATCAGTGATCTTAAACATGGAATACTTACAGTATTGCTTGGCATAATGTAGTACTCCATAAACATTTTATTGTTGTCTTGTTTTTCCTTAGCTGCCATATAGAGAAGAATGTTTTCTACTTTGATGAAGAGTTGAAAAGTAAAAATGATTTCATTTAGAATGTAGCAAAGTGAATGACTACCTACAATAGATCTATCTGCCCTGCTTACTGCAAAATGGGGACAGAAAAAAATAGATGCTGTTCATAATTTATTATAAAATATACTTTGTTATTTAATTAAATGAACATATTTACCATAAAAAAATACGAACCAAAATTTGAGCAAAAATATAATGAACTTAATAGACTATTAAATGCTGAATAAATTGATTAAAAAGATAAAATAAGCTCAACTACATGTACAAGCAAAACATATCAAATATTTAAGTAACAATTAGTTCATGTCTTTCAAAGTTCTCTGAGCAAATACAAAAGGAGTGTAAGCTACTAAACTCATTTTATGATGTTTTTGTACCTTGATTTCAAATCACATGTATTAGTGTCTATAGATTACATTACACTTTGGGGTAATAAAAAAATCAAAGCCAGTGGTTTACGCAACCAGGGTTTGATCATGCTACATGTCCGTTGAGGATTGGCTGGAAGTTCACTCACAAGGACGGTACATAAGGCAAATGTATCAAATGGAGTAACTAATCAATATTTAGAGAAAAAGAAAGGCATAGTTACATAGAGAAACATAGATTTATCTTAAAAAGAACATGAACATAATGCCTATTCAATTAGTAGGATACAATAGGAATTATGTAAATTAACAACACATGTACATAAGAATTATGTAAATTAACAAAATATGCAACACAACAGCAACTATCTCCATTATATAGGAGAACAATAGAGTAAAAAGACACATTAAAACTTTTAGATTACCTGTGGTGGAGAGCATAATGAAAATACATAGAAAGGATAATGAAAATGTTATATTTTTAAGCACATAGTTATTTTAAAATTAGCTTCAGTCAATAATGTATGAAAATGTTTCAATATCAACCATTATTCATGTATAATTTTATTTCAATTACTAAATACTATTCCATACCATTGAAATCATAATACATAAAACAACCCACAATTGATAAAAATGTGTTTCCATTTTTTATGAAAAACAATGCCACAACATAAATTCCTTAGCTATATATTGCATATATCTTTTTTTAATGATACATAATAATTGTTCACATTAGTTTGTCATTTCTAACAGTTTTTTGGTGAAGTCACTAGGTGTTTCTAAATGTAGTATCATACTGACTGGGAATAAGACCTATTTGACTTCTTCCTTTCCAATTTGCATACCCTTTATTTCTTTCTCTTGCCTAATTGCTCTGGCTTAGACTCTCAGTACTATGTTGAATAAAGATTCTAAAAGTGGGCATCCTTGTCTTGTTCCTGTTCTTAGAAGAAAGGAATGTTGTCAGAAAGTAGCTTCTTAATTGTTGAAATAATACTAAAATGCATAAAGGCAAGCAAGAAACTTTACTTACTGACCACAGGCTGGACACTGGATTTAGTTTGAATCCATGAGATTGGATTTGAGCATCCTGGCTTACAACAGCTGGGACCCAGGTTCAGGTGTGCCAACTCTTGTCATAGTCTGGAGAACAATGTACAATTCTTATCCACCCACAAAGTGAAGTCTCGTGATATTTAGGATATTTTGTCCAAGTGCACAAGGACAATTTTAGGACAAATGCCAAATAGTTTACTTCTCTATTTCTTTACCTGTGTTACTCTAATATAACTGTCCCTCTTTTAAACAGATCTGATTTTAGATTAAATTTAAGTGACTAGTGCCTCCTAACTTTGTTCACTAATAAGGAAAACTATCCTAAAACCATTTATTTATCACCAGATACTTATATTTTGTACCCATTATTTTCTTTGTGTTGTTTGATATTGTTTCATATTTCCTATACAGTCTTCATTTTCACCTGCTGTCCCTCCGAAAAAAAATTATCAGTATGAAACGTACTGTCTTCAAAAGCCTGAAAGTGTATTTCATAGACAACTTTAAAATATTTCACCTGAACACCACCAGACATCTAGCTGATGTTTCTTTTGGACTAGAAAGCACTGAAACTTGGGCCCTCTATATTCTACATGCTCCTCTGACAGCTTTCCCACAAATACCCAGCGCATGGGGATTTTGTTGTGGATGTTTGCTGGTAGAAAAACTACTGAGGCAAAGTGAGTTGTGTGGTTTTTTTTTTTTTTTTTTTTTTTTGCAAACAACAAGAAAACAGAATAAAATGTAATACACTGACAGTTTTTCTTTGGAAAATATAACAAACAAAACAGGAAAACATGGGATACCCATTAGTTTTTGAAAATCAAATTTGTAAACAATATAAGTAAGAATTTCATTTTCAGTTTAACGTTCATATTATCAATGTAGAATCTAAAAAAAAACACTGGAAAAAAGTGATAGTAAATAAGCAATTAGTACTTTCATATTGTTTGGATATAATTATTTTACTATTGTTTACTATTGTGTCGCTTTTAGTTGGTATCAGATATTTTTAAGACTTTTTGAAGAACATTTAAGGCAATGTATTTTCCTTAGTTTTCTATGAGCTCTTCACATTTTCACAACGCTTCATGTCAGCTATTAAATTTTTTCTTAATGTTTTCAAATTTCATTTTATTCTCCCTTTTTATTTAGGAGAAATTGGTTTAATAATTTCATTTACTTCTGTGATACAAATATGAGATTGTCTTATTTTGAATACATCTGCTCAATTAGCTGCTATATGGGTAACTAAACCTACTTTATTTGATTTTAGATTTCTATGTAGATATATAATTGCTTGTCAGTGCCTTCAATTGACTCTTAGAAACTATTTTTGAACTTGATATATTTGTTTCAAGCCCTTAACTGGCCCTTCATAAGATCTATTGTAATTGAGCTATTACTGAATCTCATCAGAGCACACATTTTTCTTTTCAGGTGCATAAACTAATCCACATGTAGCTATGATTTGTTTGATTTCTTTTTTATTACTTACATCTGCTTTATCTCTAATTTTTATCTCTTCCATTAATTTGAAAGTAAAGTGAATCTTTATCCTACTAACACAAATATAATGCAGTCTATTAATTGAAAAGTAAAGTGAATCTTTCTCCTACTAATACACATATATTCTTTATCCTACTAACACATATAAGATAAAATTTTAAAACAGTTTCTATAAGCATAATTATTTTAAAACATGTTTAAATGTATTTATGTTTTCAGTTTACTTGAAAAACAATTAACAATAAGTCATTTAAATTGAATTTGTAGAAATCATTGACATTTGGAACACTGTTATTTGCTATAAATGCACTTATATACACATATATATACATCTTTTAAATCTCCTCATCTGATTCCAAGGTCCTTCTTAGCTTTAAATTTAATTCTCCTACTATTTTGAGAAATCCCTCAACTTCTAAGCTTCAGAAAGCATATCATTTTTATAACAGTAATAGCTCCACAAAGCCTAACCTTTCCATAATATTTTCCCTATGCTTTCTATCTCAATTCCTTCTACAATGAGGACTTTATTCAATTACCTACACTCACTCTTGCATCTTTAATATCTCTTTCTTGAGTAGTTCTTAACTTGGATTATTATTAACCTTTAAAGAAGAAAGTAGAACAACAAAAGCAAAACAAAGTAGAACTTTCCCTTGACCTTATTAAACACATGGTCTATTAATATTTTTGTTTTCTTTTCATCACACAACTAAAAATAATAGTTAAAACTCAGAGTCTTCTTCTTATTTATTCTTATTTCATTTTAAAACTTTAATAAGTCCCTGTAACAAATGATCTTTGTTTCAAAACAGCTTACATGAACTTCTCCCTTTTGTCTGTTGCCAGTTAGGTCTTAAATACCATTCTATAATAGGTGCACTTCAAGGAAGCCAGGACTGTAAATGCTTCAGATCCAGATTTCCTATATTTAAACCTCAGATCTGCCATTTACTTGCTTCACTGTTGTTACTTGTAAAACAGCAATAACACAGTACTTATTGCCTAAGATTTTTTGAGGTTTAAAGTGGTTTAATGTATACATGAAGCATTTATAATAAGGCCTGTGACATGATTGAATACATGATATCATTAGCTACTGTTATTATTTAAAACTTCATTTTGGCATTTTCCTTGATCTCAAATAATTTTTCTGGATTGTTCACATGTTTGGCTCCTTCTCATCTTCTAATCTCAGCTCTACTAGCACACACTTAATGAGGTCTCCCCAAATCACTCCAGATAAAGTGTTTTTCCCCTCACCCCAGTCTATTCTCTTTCTATCATGCTCTTATGCTGTTTTATATTATTGTTTTCTTTATTGCTTCTTATTTTTATTATTCATTTTATATTCTCATCTATTTATTATTTAATATCAATCTTCATAGCAATATTCTCAATAGAAATAGGATCCATGAAAACATATCTGTCAGGTTAATGACACTATCTCCAGAACATAGTAAGTTTTCCAGAAATATCTATTGCACTTTATAAATATTCACAATTCCTATTATGTGAAATATCAGCACCATTCAAATTGCTCCCAACTTTCATAATGGCAGTGTGGGAAGACTTACCCATTCCCCAGCAAAACTATACCGGTGAAAATTTGAAAGACAAACAAACTATGGTTTAAATTATCTGTAAATTATCCTAAGAGCATACCGAAAATGAAAATTGAAAAAATGCTGAAAGAATTCTAAACCTTCTTAAGACAATGATGGTCTGTGGTACTTGGTCACATAGCCAGCTCCCTCTGTCACCCCATCCCCCAGCTCAGTATGTCAAAACTTCACTCTAGAGAGATATGGACGAAACCTAGGGCTCCCTCCGCCCTCAGATCCCATCCAAAGAATACAGTATTGTCAATCTAAATTGAGTGAAAAACCGACTCTCAAAAACAAAGTTTATCTAGGAATAGCAAGGGATTGCAATCTAGGATATGCATGTTATGGTGGGTCACAGGCATATCCAAGAAGGGTGGGGCAAGGGGAAGCTTTTAAAGACAAAAGGGAGAAGTCCTTGTAGGCTGTTTTGAAACAAAGATCATTTGTTACAGGGACTTATTGCAAAAGGTAATAATTGTTCATTGGTGGTACAGTCTGTTTCTAGGAAAGGGTATAGAAATGGCTTAACTGAAAACTCTGGTTGGGAAGGTCTTTCACGGCAGTTCCTGTTACACACATACACATATGAGGGCCTTTCCTTCATGGCCTCCCAGCTCCATTTTGCTAGGGTTTGATCTATGTGACTCCATTTTAGTACTGACAACTTTAACAGTCTCTCACTGAGTGGTGCATGATGCAGGATTTCTCATACCCCAGCCTCTACCCTTAGTTTCAAGTTGTAAAGGCTAAACTATGTGTCAGCGTGGCTGTGAAGTCAGAGTTTCACTTCCTCTCAGCCAGCACTTATAGAACAAAGAACCTACCCCAGTACCAATAGATTGAAAATATTGAAGACCTGATTGCTTTTGTGACAGCTTGTTTATAGAGTAGAAGTTCCACACCAGCAGAGGAAAGGTGAGAATACCAGAGGATACCATCCCCACCCAGCACTCTATTCATAATGACAACAGGTTGCTTTCCCCTTCCCCAACTCTGGAGAAGTAGCACAGAGATTCTGATCAGGAAATCCAAAAGAGAGAGCTCCAAAGTTCCCCTAAAAGAAATTGGCTTATTTAAAATAGACTGTACCAAAATTCAAACCTAAGAGAGTGATTGAAAACAGTTAAGTAATTAATAAGAAACTGTAGCTCATCGAGAATAAGAAGCTAAATCATATGCCTACTAATTTTTCAGAGTGAATAACAACAACAAAAAGCTGAAAAGACTATTTCTGGGGGCAGAATCAACCTCACCGATT
Organism: Eulemur rufifrons; assembly: GCF_041146395.1. Taxonomy (NCBI): domain Eukaryota; kingdom Metazoa; phylum Chordata; class Mammalia; order Primates; family Lemuridae; genus Eulemur; species Eulemur rufifrons. The sequence continues at coordinate 72,620,681 of NC_090999.1, read as the reverse complement.
TGCCTAAGAAGCTATACCTGCAGAGAGATCCAAATTTTATTGGGTCAGACTGAGATGTAATTTATGCCCCAGGCCATTTTGGAAAACAATAGAACAATCAGTCACAAATTAATAGAGACTGAGCCAAATGCATACCAAATAAGGCAGGCAGTTTAAAAGAGAAATCAGGGAAAGATATAGTCAAATAGAGCCCAGCAAGTCTGTGCCTTCTGAGAAATAGCATCACAGAATTCACACTGTAGGGAAAGTCTAACAAAGTGTCACACACACAGAACAAGAAACAATGATAACAATACATAAGCCTTGGAGGGGATTAGAATCTAAAGCTGCTATAATACATTATCTAAAATGTCCAGTTTCCATAATTATAAGGCATAAAAAGTAATGAGAAAGTGTGACCCATATATAGACAAAAAATGCAGGCAACAGAATGTGCATGTGAGAGGGCCTGTTTGGATTTAACAGACAAATATTTCAAAGAGATTGTTGTAAAAATGTTCAAAAAACCTAAAGAAATAATGCATTAAGAAGAAAGCTTTGATAGAAATGTTTTATCAAATAAAGGATATTAATAAAGAAATATAAATTACAAAAATGAACCAAATATAAATTTTGGAATTGAAATATACAATAACTGAGATAAAAAAAAATGACTAGAGGGGATCAACAGCAGATGTGGATAGGCAGAAGAATCAATAAACTTGAAGACAGATTCATAGAGATTATGCATTTGCAGATCAGCAAAAAAAAAGAATGAAGGAAATGAACACAGCCTCAGAGAAACCTAGTACAGCACTAAGCATATCAAATATGAATAATAGGGATATTAGAAGAAGAGAAGAGAGGGGAGCATAAAAACATTCTAATAAATAGTGGCTGAATTTCTTGTAATTTGATTTTAAAAAAAAACCTAAAAATAAACTTTAATTTCACATAAATAAAACTCAACAAACTCCAAGTAGTATAAATACAAAGAGATCTCCTCCCAAACATAGAGTAAAAATACAAAACAAGCACAAAGGTAAAAAATTAAAAGTAACAAGAGAAAATTGCCTAGGCACTTACAAATGAACCCAATGAGATTAACAGCTGACATTTCCATATTAACGATGGAGATTTCAAAACAATGTGATGGCATATATAAAATGCTGAAAGAAAGAAAGAAAACCTGTCAAATAAGAATCTTATATTCAGAAAAAAATTACCTTTCAAATATGAAAGCAAAATATAGTCCCAAATTAAAAAAACAAAATACCAAAAAAAAAAAAATTAGAGAAAATCCTTCTTAGCAGATTTACAGAGAGTGTAATCAATGTATCTTTCCTTTTCTTAATGGATGTAAAAACATTTTATAAATGTTTATACATATATATTTATGTAATGTTGCATCTATAGCATATGGAAAAACAACATTTTTGATAATATGAAACAAAAGATATGAGTAGGAGCAAAGTTGAATTAGAGGAAAAATATATCAGATAGTAATTTGGACTGAAAAGAACAAATGAAGAGAATCAGAAAAGAAAAGAAAAGAAAAGAAAAGAAAAAGGTTAACACAATTGACCCTCCATATTTGTGGGTTTGCATGTGTGGGTTCAACCAGCTGCAGAGCAAAAACATTTTTTAAAAAATTCCATCTGTATTGAACATGTACAGACTTTTTTCTTGTCATTATTCCATAAGCAATACATTATAAAGCTATTTACATTAAATTTTCACTATATTATGTATTATAAGTAATCTAGAGATTACTTAAAGTATAGGGGAAGTTATTCATAGGTTATGCACAAATACCACATCATTTTATATCAGGGACTTGAGTTCCTATAGATTTTGGTATCCACAGGAGGTCATGGAACCAGTCTCCCACAGATACCAAGGGATGACTTTATAGCAAATTCTATAAATATATACCTGCTCTGCTTTTTTCTCTCAGCTTCTTTAATAGATATAAAATTATAGAAAGTAATATTATAATAATTCATTACTGGAACTGGAACTGTGATGTGTATGTGTAAAGAGAAGATGGAATAGAAATAATTAGGAGTAACATTTGTATATTGCCCTGGAATTAAGTATAAATCTGAAATGATTTCTCATAAGTAAAGATATACCTTGTAAACCAAAGAGCAATTAATAAGTAACCCAAAATATAAAGTAAAAAATTATTAAAGAGATTAATATTTCACTGTATAGAATATTTACTTAAGACAAAATAAAAAAGGAGTGAAAAGGAATAAAGGAGTCATGAAACATATAGAAAACAAAATGGCAGAATTAAGTTGAATTATATCAATATTAAAATTAAAATAGGAATCAATAAAATTGACAAATCTTTAGCTGAAGTATCAAAAAAAAAATAGAGAAAAGACTGAAATTACTAAAATGAGGATTAATATAGGGGTCATTTGTAGAAATAAAAAGAATATAAAGGAATACCTTGAGTAAATGTAGACCAATAAATCAGATAACTGGGATGAATATACGATTTCCTAGAAAGACAAAAACTACTGAAATGGACTCAAGAAGAAATAGACAATCTCAATAGACCTTTGAAAAGTGAAGTGATTGAATTTGTAATAAAATAAAATTACCACAAAGAAAAGCCCAGGCACATATAACTTACCTGGTGAATTCTACTAAACTGTTAAAGAGAAATTCATACCAATTTGTCATAAAATTTTCCAAAAAATAGAAGAAAAAGGAACACTTGCCACCTCATTTACTGAGGCCAATATTAAATGGATACCAAAACTAGACAAAGACATAAAAAGAAAACTACAAAGTATTATCTCTAATGATTATGGAAACCAAATGTCTCAACAAAATACTTGTAAACTGAATCCTCCTGCAATATACATAACTTAATAAAGGGTATCTATCAAAAACCTACAACTAACACCACACTTAAAGGTAAAAGCCTGAATGCTTTCCTCTGAAAATTAGGAATCAGACAAATACATCTGCTTTCATGACTTCTATTCAACATGGTATTGGAAATTATAGCTTGGACAATTAGGCATAAAATGATAGAATATGCATCCAGAATGGAAAGGAAGAAGTAAAACTAACTCTATTTGCAAAAGACATGATCTGGTATATAGAAAAACTTAAGGATTCTATTAAAACATTGCATGGTTCAAGATTAATACACAAAAATCAATTGTATTTCTCTAAATTGGCAATGAACAATCTGTAAATAAAATTAAGAAAAAAAATTCCTTTTCAACAGCATACAAAGAAAACAAAAAAAAAAATAAATTGAACAAAAAGGTGCAAAACTTATACTAAGAAATCTGCAAAACATCTTTAAAAGAAATTAAAAATATAATTATGCTGAAAAACATTCCATCTTCAAAGAACAGAGTGTTTAATATTGTTAAGAGAGTAATATTGTGAAATTGATCATCAGATTAAATGCAATTCCTGTCAAAATCTCAGCTCATTTCTTTGTAGAAACTGACAGACCCTTAAATTTATATAGAAATCGAAGGGCACCAAAATATCCAAACTAATCTAGAAAGAAAAAAAAAATTAAAGGATTAACACTTCCTGATTTCAAGACTTACTACAAAGCTAGAGTAATTAAGATGTTTTGCACAAGCATAAAAATAGATATATGAATCATAACATATACCCCGACAAATGATGCTGGGACTATTGGATATTCATACACACAAATTTAATCAAAATAGATCAAAGACCAAAATGTGAGACTTAGACCCATAAAACTCTTAAAAGAGTAAACTCTTAGGGGTAGAACTTCATGAACTAGCATTTGGGAAATGATTCTCAGATATGACACCAAAATTTTAAGCAACAAAAGCAAAACATTGATAAACAGTATATTATCAAAATTAAAAACTTTTGTGTTTCAAAGGGTGCTAACAATAAAGTGAAAAGACTATCCAAAAACTTGAGAAATATGTGCAAATCATATGTTTGATAATGAACTTTTATTTAGAATATAACATGTAAGAATGCTACACGTTAGTAATAAAAAGACAAATAACCCAATTGAAAATGGACAAAAGGTCTGAATAAACATTTCTCCAAAGCATATATATAAAGAGCCAAAAATTACATTAAAATTCTCAATATCATCAATGATCAGGGAAATGGAAATTAAAATTATGAGATACAATTTCATATTACTAGGATGGCTATGATTCAAAAGACAGATAATAAGGTTTGGCTAGATGTATAGAAATTGGAAATCTCATATACTGTGGTTTTAATAAAAAATGATGCAGCCACTATCAAAAATAGTCTGGCAGCTCTTTTAAATGTTAAACATAGACTTACCACATAACTTGGAAATTTCACTGGTAGATATATATCTCTTAAATTAAAATATATCCACATAAACCCTTCTACACAAATGTGTATAGAAGTATTATTTATGTTAGCCTAAAACGTAGACAAAACCCAAATGTGTAATGACTGATGAATGAATAAATAATTTGTGGTATATCCATGTTTTTGAATGGTTAAATAAGCCAAGAAAGATTTTAAAACATTCTGAAATAACATAACTTGAGAAAAAATAAAATTGTTCCATTGCTCTCTAACACCCATTTCCAAACTGACATATAGCTGTTTTAAGGACCATGTCTAAAACATCCTATTGATTGGCTTCACTTCTTTTCTCAGCTCAACTTTTCTGAAACTGACAGCTTTTCCTCTATTCTGTATTGTCTTTCTAACCTCCGCCTTTCTTTTACTTCAAACATCAACGCAGGTTTGAATTCTCCACATCAACCTTGAGTCTTCCTCCTCTCTGTTCCTTTATTCAGTCATCTACAATGATCTACCTATTCCTTCATTTTCCGCTTCTCTTCTGGCCTGCCAGGACCTAATCCACTCTCACACATATAGCATGATATGAATAGTAGAAATAACGTGAAAAGTATTAATTGTTTTGTAAATATGTCATATCCAGTTGTGTAAATTAATTATATTCCATCTCAGCTATTTTTATTACACTTAAAATTCTTTAATATTTCACCTACATTTTAATAAGATATTCCTCATATAAATAGCCTTAATGTATTTTTCCATATAACTGTAAATTTTTTTTTTTTTTGAGACAGAGTCTGGCTCTGTTGCCCAGGCTAGAGTGCCATGGCATCAGCCTAGCTCACAACGACCTCAAACTCCTGGGCTCAAGCAGTCCTTCTGCCTCAGCCTCCCGAGTAGCTGGGACTACAGGCATGTGCCACCATGCCTGGCTAATTTTTTCTATATATATTTTTAGTTGTTTAGCTAATTTCTTTCTATTTTTAGTACAGATGGGGTCTTGCTCTTGCTCAGGCTGGTCTCAAACTCCTGACCTCTAGTGATCCACCCGCCTTGGCCTCCCAGAGTGCTAGGATTACAGACATGAGCCACCGCACCTGGCCATATAACTGTGATTTATATTAGTTGAGCTGTATATACATCATGAAACATAATCACATTTAGAGTTTAAAAAATATATACATATTTCTCAAGGTGATACTACATTTACAATTTATAAAATCTACAGTTAATTATTATCTTAGTGTTTTCTGTTGCTATAACAGAACACCAAAACTGGGTAATTTACAAAGAAAAAAACTATTGCTCACAGTTCTGGAGGCTGTAAAATCTAAGAGCATAGTGCAGGCATCTGTCAAGGGCCTTCGTGCTGCATCATAGCATAGTGAAATATCAAGTGAGTGTGCAAGGCAGAGAGAGGCACAGGAGTGGAATTGCTTTATAACAACCTATTCTCAAGATATTAGTAACTAACCTGCTCCCGTGACAATGACATTAATCCAGTTCATGAGGGCTCTGCTCTTATGACCCTATCACCTCTTATTAGGTCCCACCTTTCAGCATTGCTGCATTGTGAATTAAGATTCCAATACATGAACTTTTGGGGGACACGTTCAAACCATAGCAATGATGAAAACATAAGTTCAAATTATAAATATGTATCAAGGAAAGTTGAATAATCAATCTTTTGATGCATTAATTTTTAACTTCTCAAATGGTTACCTCTCTCAGAACTGCTTGTTGTTTCAGATCTTGAAAGACTCTTAAGGGATATCTTTTAATGTTATTTTTCCTCTTAGGAACAGAAGGACACATCTTACAGAAAATAAATGAAACCATGAAATATTAAAGTTCATTTTGAAAAACTGAGACTTCAGTGTGGATTTTATTTCTCAGTTTCATATAATTCCAGAAAAGTAAAACATATAATACTATAATTTTCAATTCATAGGTCTAGGTCTCTTTTTTAGGACAGATATTGGACTTAGTCTAAGGATTAAGAATGCCTTAATACTTCAGCAAATGTCATCAGATTAGCATTGCCATGAATATTTCAGCTCAAGTTTAGTAAAATAGGGGGAGTTTAAATGGCCAAGAAGTTAAGTGTATGACTCAAAGAATTGTTTTCTTAGTTAAATCTTCATATATACATTTAAAGACTGTCGAGATGTAAATAAATTAAGAATACTTCTAACATGTATAAAAATGTGAAAAATAATTTAAGTTTTCCCTGGAATGACTCAAACATAGGATGTTGGACAGCTAAATCATAATGTTAAACTGGATTTACAACAACTTCTTAAATTGATTTTGATGTACAGAAATCATATTATTTTTAGATTTATTCCTATAAATTATAATATATTCAATCTTTTTTATGTAAATTGTCTATGGCACACAATAAATAATAAAAGTGGCTCTCTTAAAACTTTCAAATGTGAATGTTACCATCTATTCTGCAAACAGTTATGGGTGATTTTACCACTCCAGTGTAATGGTCTTTATTTTTGATACGAGATAGCAATAAATATAAAGCATCATTTACTTTGTTAAGCATTTATAAAAATGCCTTTCCCTAGAAAATGCATTCAGTTACTAACAATTATTATTCATAGATGCAAAACAAATACCATAATTTCAGGATGAGATGATGTGATGTCTAATGAAGAGGCTTTATTGTATTTAAACATTTGGGGAGGTCTAGTCCAACCCTTGTTTCGTACTAGCTCCGTTACATTGAGCAAGTTATTTCCCAGCTCTTGCCACCTCATTGTCTTATTATAAAACAAAGTTGGACAATATCTAAGTTGGACATTTGTAAGGTCCCCTTTGAGCTCTAACATTGTAGGGTGTTTTTTTCTTTTGGGGGGAACACTTGAAATTAATTTTATAATGTGAATACAAACTATTGCAGTAAACTAACAGTAAAATAAATTGTGGCAGATGATTGTATTTATTTTAGAATGGTTAAATATTTGAATATTTGAAATTTATTCTATTGATGTAATGAAATGCTGTTCATTTGCTTCTGAAACTCTATATAAAAGAATAGGAATATATAAGGAATAGGTTAACTAATCACCTGGTGTGAGATAATGGGTAAACATTGTAAATTCATTATATTTTCAAAGGCTTCACTTGCCAGCCTGTTAGCAAATATAGAATCTATGATAAATCAGCCTAACAGTAAGCCTTGATCTTGTCTACCATTATAAATTAGCTTATCAACAACTCACACTAATATAGTAATGTCACTGAAAAATAAATCACAGTCTGTGCATTAATTTTTGTTAGGAAACAAAATTAGATGTTTTCTAATGCTGACATCATACTTGACTTTTAATGATAGATGAAATAAACTGAAGGAATATGTAATGAATAGATGAAAATATAATGAGTTATGTGCTCATATTTGGGGTTTCAATTAGCTTTATCACTGGACTTAAAACTACTTTAATTTCACAATTTTATATATCAAAACTCACCTTTCATAAAGTGAGACTCTATGTGAAGCATGGTGACTATAGTAAACAATAGTGTATTGTATACTTGAAATACCCTAACAGGGTAGATCTTAAGTGTTGTCATCACAATAAAAGAAAAAAAGAAAGAAAGAAAAAGGAAATTATAACTACATGAAGTAACGGTTATGTCAATTAGCTAGATTGTGCTAACCATTTCCCAATGTATATATATTCACATTTTACACCTTAAATATGTACAATTTTTATTTGTCATTTGTACCTCAATAAAGTTGAAAAAAAAAAGAAAAAGAAACAGAAACATATAAGGTAGAGTAGGAGAGCACTGGAAAGAATGGGATAAGAGAAAAAAAAAGAGCAGTGTGGAAAAAAAATGCAGAAATAGAGTGTAGGTACGCGTATACCCACACACGTATAAACATATATTTAATTTACATATTTAACTTAAATTAGCATAGCTATGGTAGTATTATTAAGTGATTAAAGTAGTCTCTGTAGGTTGAAAGGAAGAGACACCACAACTACAGTCCACAAAGGGAGGTTATTATAAGGGTCACATCAGGAAACAGGAAAGCCAGGGAAAGTATCTGAGCACATGTGCAGTCAGCAGTCGATATGAATCCCCCGTGGTTTACAAGGATGAATGTATTCATTGTCCCATGGATAACAGAAGAAATACCTGAGCTTAAGCGATCCTCTGGATAAACGGTATTCACATTTATCAAGAGAGACTTGCATCTACTTTTAAAAGAAACAAAAACAATGTTAGCAAATACTTTATACTGCTTTCTGTAACTTATAGTATACCATGCACAGTTCTAAGAACTTTATATTAATGTGATCATTTAATCATAATGCTAATTGTAGGAGGAGAGTACTGTTATTATTCTATCATACTGTTCAAGAAACTGAGGCTTGAACTGATAAATAAATTGCTCAAGGTCATGTAGCAGACTCCAGAACGTAAACTCAGACATTTGGCTCCAGAGACTATGTCTTCAACCCCTGTGCTGTATTGCCTGTAAGAAGAGGATCAGCTTCCTTCATGTTTAGTCTACATGAGTTGCTTTTTCCTACTCAATATAGAAAAGTGGCTACGAGGGAAGGCTCTGTATTTGGATTGCCTTGCTTTAGATCTCAGGTTTCCCATCCATGTGCTATGTATGCATGACATTGTAAGATCTCTATGTGCTTCACTTTTCTAGTGTTTAATATGATATAATAATAGTACTCTATAGGGATGGAGTGAGATGCTTCTCTGCTTCAATAAATGTTAACTAGGGTGTGGGACATAGCATTGATCAACATTTTATGCATGAAACAGAGAGATTTCATGAAGAACTGCTGGAAGCTCCTTTCCTCCAAAGTAGACTATGAACGTATCAGTCATTTAGAGCATTTAGAGCTTCATGGGGACCTTTTCATTACAATCCAATCCAACATGACTAGATGAGAACAAGGCCAGGGAGTTTGAGTGACTCGTTTAGTCTATAGTGACAGAACCGGGACTACTAAGTCTTCGGACTCTTTTCCTATCCCCATCGTCTTTCCCCTTTCCCCAGCCTCTCATAACGGTTGTGAGATGCCAGAGAAGAGCCAACACTTGGAGAATGGAGAATGGAGAATGGCTAGGAAATACACCAAACACCTCAGGCCTGTACGCAGCCCAAGAAAGTCTCCAAGCTTCAAGTTTATCTAAAAGTAAAATCAAGCTCCTGGGGCCTCTACCTAAAAAAATGCTCTGAGCTGAACTCACATCGTACTCAGATTCCCCCAAATCTATCTAAACCAGTTCAAGTACTGCAAGAACTAAGCTCTATCCTTGTGCCCTGGAGCATTTGTTCAATATCTCACTCTAAAAAGCCATGGGAATAAATCTGGATCTTTAGTAAGGTACACTTTGATCAGAATCAGGCATTTATTTATTGGTTTATTTATTATCTATTTATTTTCACAGTGGGTGTCCTAGCCAACTGTAGTAGTTCTTTCTTTTAGTGATTTTATTCTTTCAAAATGTCTTTATGGTGTTTGGCTGATTGTGTTTTCCAAAGATGGCCACAGCGACGATATAGTCTCTCTCTTCTACAATGTGACCTTGTCACCCTCCCTCCACTATTCTATTCTATTTCTCCACCCCCTTAAATTTGAGAAGGTCTTGCAACTGCTTTGACCAATAGAAGAAGCAGAAGTGATGCTGTGTCAGTTTCTGCCCCATGCCTTTTGGAAGCCATCTACCCTGTAGAACCCTATATTGTGAAAAGTCCATGTAGCAATGGTGGATTATAAGATGCCATGGAGAGAAGGAGAGAAAGAAAGAGAGAATGAAAGAGAGCAACAGTACAAGGAGAACGAAGGTGCCAGATATAAATATACTGGGAAATAATGTTATTAATTTCACATTTTTGCCCAATAAGGTCTTTCTAAGCAAAGATTGCTCATGTGTGTGTGGGGGTGGGGAGTGGGAGGGTAGATTATTGGTAAATAGCAACGTAAAGAAAAATGCCTTCAGAGACATTAAGAGATTTATCTCCCCAGAGTCATTTCTTTACATTGCACAGGGTAATGGATCTAGAAATCTTCTTCCCCTTTCCCCAGAGATAATTTTATTTATATTCTAGAGTAAAAGATAAAGCCTGTCTCTCTCTCTCTCTTCCTCTCTCTCTCTCTTTGCAGAAGGATGGAGGGGTGACTGTGTCAGCCAGTTTTATAAACCCCAATAACTCATAATTTCAGGATTTCTCTCCTTTGGTTTAAACCCCTGAATAGACAGGGCACATCTGTCCCTCATTGTTGCCTGGAGAGATATTAGAGCATGGTGACCTAGTACTAAAATCACTGTGAGAGTAAATAATCAAAGTGTTCTCTGATCTAGAAAACTCATGATGCCTATTATGATCAATATATTATATATATGTTATATTCAGTGCTCATATATATTATATATTATAATACATTATAGTAAGTGTTTATATAAACAATCATATGAAGCCATTTTGGAAGTAAATCCTCAAGCCCCAGCTATCCCAGCAGCCACCACCTGGATCAGAGACAAAGTGCCCGGCTGAGCACTTCCCAAATTTCTGACCCACAAAATCATTTACAAAACACAGTCATGTTCCCTTTAATGGCATTTCATTCAACCATGGACTATGCATACAACAGTGGTCCCATAACATTAAGATACTTTATTTTTACTGTACGTTTTTTATGTTTAGATAGATTTAGACACATAAATACTTACCATTGTGCTACAATTGCCTGCAGTATTCAGCACAATAACACGCTATACAGGTTTGTAGCCTAGGAGCAATAAGCTATTTCATACAGCCTAGGGGCGTAATAGGCTGTACCATCCAGGCTTCTGTAAGTATACTCCATGCTATTTGCACCATGATGAAATAACCTAATGAGGCATTTCTCAGAATATATCCCCATTGTTAAGCAACACATGACTGTATAATAGTTCTTGTAAACCACTAAATTAGGGGGTAGCGTTTTGCAGTATAATAAATAATTGGAAAACCATGGAGAGTTTGTCAAAATATTACCTTTTTTCTATAGTCTTATTATCAAAACATTCCTTTTTCCCCACTTATTTTAAAATATTATTACATATTTTTATATACTAATCACCAGGGTACCATACAAGAGTAATTTGGCATTGCAGTGGACCATTCCACTGCACTTGATCTATTTTATTGTCTGATTATACTCTATTTTTAATAGATACTTTTTCATATTTAATTAAAATCACCCTTTTCTATCTCTCTCTTTATATTCCACATCTTTCCTTTATCTAAGTATGTGTGCATGTGAGTATTTATATGTATGAATTCATATAAGTATGTATATATTCATTTATTCACATGTTTATTTATGAGTGCATTTGTTTCTTTATTAATAGAGTAATACCTACATTTTGCCATTCCCAAGTGAATGTGATACAACTTTCAAAGGAGATTACATACAGTGTTTTGACATATGTTTCCGAGTTCAGGAGAGAGATAAGGCCATCCGTTTGAGTAGTGGAACTAGATGCACAGTCATTTATATAAAATATTATTGGTCATGTAAATCTACTAATAAAACAGAAAATAACTGGAAATGGAACAGCATAAATGGCAGTTTTCGTCTTTTCCACATATAGCCCTTGTATTATTCTGGTTACTTGATAAACATTCCATTGTAACAGTGCTATTACACTAAAGAAATCAATTGCATAAGTTAAAAATGAAAATGAAGATTAAACCCGGTCAGGTGTGAGGTTAATAATGTTGGATTCTTGTCCTCACTCTGCCTGTCTTGACCAAAGGACTTTACACAAACCACATGAAAATCATTTCTGAGTATTTGCTCTCATGTTCTTTACCTAAAGACTAGGAGGGAGGTTAATTCAGTAGTGAGATTCTATCATCTGTAAGAGAGTGGATTTATAGATGAATGGAATGAATAAAAGCTGTTAGTAGGAGGAGATCCTTGAAAGAGTGATGGAGAAGAAAGGAGGGGAAGGGCCAGGAAGGTGTGAGTGAAAGAATACAAATTTTCGACCTCATATTTCAATTTAGAGCTACCTTAGGAAAGATTAATCCTCAAAATAAATAATTCCCTTAACAGGACTCTATCAATTTGCTTCAGTGAGTGAAAATAATATAAATGCTTGATGAGCATACTGGCTTTTAAGGGATAAGTTTAAATAAAGAAAGATATTTTGAGTAGAGGTGGTAAGAACTTTAAAGTGGAAGCAATGCCATAATCTGGGAAGATCTTTTTTCAGATGTTTATAACTTTGGATATACGGACCTAAGAGCTTTAAGTTGTTCATTAATCTCCATACATTGTATACAAAATCGTTTGTGGAAGTGTCATTTTTTCAGAGAAGCTTTTTATGTCTTTCCTCAGATTCTCAGATAGTCTGAGTCAGAAATGAAGGCTCTCCAGAGATTTCTTCAAAATAATTCAAAGGCAGTGAGCATAAATATGGTAAGCTTGGAGGAAGCTTTATAAATGGACCACACCTCCTTTATCTCTATTTCCTATTGCTAAAGATCAAAATATGCAAATCTAAGTCATAAACTTACTTTAAAATATCAATTACAGAAACAGATTTTTGTACTAATCTGACAAAATGGGAGCCAATAACCAACTTAATTGTATGTCACCTTTGCCTCTCCCAGAAAAGTCAAGAGTTTTAATGTAAAATCATATGCATGGCATGGTACGCTTATGGTGATATCATATGCATTGCCATACCAGTAGAAATAGCAATAGAGAAAAGCTCAATTCAGTGGTGATCGTCCCAGCCAGATGAAAGTATCGATATATCAAAGAGAGACAAGATCTTAGAAAGTATGTACCTCAATTGCTTGAGGTAGAGATATAGGTATTAAATTTTGCTAGCAATGTCTGCTGTCTGATCAGTTATTGCTAAAATACACCAATGAAAAGTGCTGCTGAAAAATGTTAAAGGAAAATAATTAGTTTTAAATTTATTTTCCACAAAGCATGAACACTGAATCCTGATTCAATGCCGGAATATATAATTTTAAGAGGCTTTTTAAAAGGGAAAATTCATCCAGCAAAAATTGGTGCATTATTTCTTGCAAATGATGAATAAAGTCCAATTTGAGTTATTGGTCTCTTCATAAAAATAAGAAATTAGTTTTTAATGTATAGCTACAAACATGCTTTTGCAAGGCGTATGGGGGATAACAATATTATGTGCTTAGATTAAGTAGTTAATACATTTTTATCTGTAAAGATACTGATCCAAGGAACAGCCAGGCAAACCAGTATTTAGTATAGAAAATTACTTGGATATTTTAATAGAACCAGGTTGTTAGATTCAATATTTCTTGTCCAGGATAAACTGTACAAATGCCACCTGGGAATAGAGAATTTTAGACTTTTATTACTTGATTAGAATAAGTAGATAATTTGCCTCATCTGTTCTTTTTTTGTGTGTGATCAAATTTTGCTTGTGGGAACATTACATTTACCTCATTTTCTTTCATAACTTCAGAACAAAACCAAAGTTGTTTAGCATGTAATGTTTTCTTGTAAAGTAATATTATTACTCCATCAGCACTCAGTGGGCAAACATATTTTTCAACATTCCTCCTTTAATTAACTTGTCTTACAAACAAAGGCTACCAGATGAACACAATTTATCCACAGCATGTATTTTCAGCTAGGTGGCAGATAATTATTGCTCACTGCAGAAATAATGTTCTCCTACTTGCTCATGTAAAACAAACTTTAAATGTCATTTTACAGCAATAAAGATTACATAGCACAGGGCTGTCTTAAGAGAGGACAATTATCCAGAGAAACTTCTCATTAACCTGAAGATCAGGGGTGAGAGATGATCACCAGCTCTGGCTAACACAAACTTAAATTGCCTTACTCTAAGTGTAATGTCCTCATAATCACAAAAATGGGACAGTAAAGACTAAACAGTTATTGTGATACATTTCTAAGTGGAATTATACATTGTGGAAACTGACTTGGTACCTGCAACCTTGACACGTATGTCTGGGGATCAGAGCACATTGCCTGGGATAAAGAAGCTCTGGGAGGGAATTGCCTCCTTTAATAAACTAGTGGCAGCTCAGCAACATTTAAATGTATTGTTTCAATTAATCACAGCAATTGCAAAGTGATCCTTAAGCATTAAGAGAAAATTGTGCTTTCAAACAGAATGCCTCACGTCTGCCAACTACGCTCAGCTGTGCTGTGGCATTTCAGCGATGTATATGATAGCAGGAAGCACTAGAGAAAAATCATGCTTACTCATATTTAAGCTGGAAATTAATTTTCTAAGCTGGGAAATTCCTAAACCTCTTTTGCAAAGCTAGGTCATCTGTTTTCTTAATCTAATCATCTACCCTTCCCTGTAGAAGTTTACTTTTGTTTGCATTAAGTCCTACCCAGATAAGCAGTGCAAGGAAATATCCTGCTTCGTTCATTCTAATAGTTCATAAATTGTAAGGCAAACAATCACATTAGTAATAGTTTTCCAGGGGGAACATAAAGAGATAAATACTATCATACAACATATATTCATGTTCCACTGAAAATTTAATGCCAAACAATTCATGCTTTGTGGTAGTTTGGGTGAACCTGGTTGTTCTCTGGAAGCAGTCTAGCCAGAGAGAAAGTTCTAAAAAATGCAAGGGCAAGCATAACAATATTAACTATGAGGGCATCACACAGTGATATGAAAAGGAGACCCTGGGTGGTAGGTCACACAATCTGCTAACCAGAATAAAGGCCACATAGGGAGATATGGACTGATCTGTTTCACTTACAACAGAAAGGAAGTATCTCTTGATGCAATAAGAAATCTGGAAAAAGAAAATCATAAATTGGGTTAGCACATCCTGGAATAGGTTAATCTTCCTGGGTTAAGAAAAGCAGAGAACAAAAGAACGGAGAGAGACTTTCTGGTTAATGTGAAATTGGCAGCTCAAGGAACAGATACAGTGTTTTGCAACCTGATCATTTGGTCCTGGATTCAGAATATTTTCCAGTATTGAAGGTATCAAAGATATCTAACATTTTTTTTTTTCTTTTAGCAACAAACCATACATTTTATAAGATAGTGATTGTTAGGGAGGGACCAAATCTGCAGGTGGCAGATACAGGCCAGAAGGGCGGTTCCCAGGGTTGGAGAAGCAAGGGGCGGGGGAAGGGAGGACAGATGTGGGAAGGAAGGGACTGCGGGCAAATGCAGCTAACAACCACAACGAGCCTAAACTTGAGATTTTGAGGCATACACATCTGTGGAGCTGCAACTTTGTTAAAAGAACACCTGTCAATTATATATCAATCACCTGGTAACATCCCACACCTCCCATAATCCCTCCCCCAGACCAGGCCAATAAAAGGAAACCACCTGGGAGTCCTCTGGCACATACTCTCTCTTTGTATAGGTCCCTTCTTTTCAGTAATAAAAGCTGTTTGTGTGGAATTGCTTCCTGTCTATGGTCACTCCGTCACACCAGCCTTACTTGTGAATCTTCCAAGCAACGAGCCAAAGAACTGGACAAGTCTGCCAAGAGGCCAGAACTGACAGTAATCATGAGTGCTACTTTTTAGGCTATATGAAAGACTTTTTTTTAAGCTTAGAATACTGTCTTCTGGAGGATGAAGTAAAAAAGTAAGAAGTATAATCTTGAGATGAAGGAAGAGGAGCAGACTTTAAATAAATATGATAGAGAATTTGCCCTGGAACTACATACAGCTTGGCTTAATATTGACATGAAATATAATTTGACCAGGCTCTTCCCTTGAAAGAAATTTTGATGTTCTAGTCTTTCCAGTGTGATGACTAGTTGATATTTAAATCAGTTTGTGCTGATAAGCTGAAAAGAAATGAGTAGCATTCATTGGCTCTCCTTGACAGGTGTATAGGTTAACTATGACTACCTAGCAGTACTACTCCACCCTGATTAATCTAATTGATGATCACGAACAAATGAGGGGATTACAGTCAAGGGGTCACCAGTAGAGTTAATGGTTTTGTGCTTTGGGTCCTGTGGCTGCAGCCACACACGTGCATGAGTCCTTCCTCAGCAGGTCTCAAGCATGCTCCCTGGTGCACTTCGACCCTTCCTAAGGGGCAGAGGGAGTAGTTTAAAAAGACATTCTAGTCTCTTCTGAATATTTTGATGTTTTCTAAATTCTACCCTAATTCAACTATTGAGGTTTAAAAAGTATTTCTTGTTTTATATAAAGGTATCAGTTAAATTTTGTTTTGTTTTTATACAAGGAACTTAAAGAAAGTCCTCTGAGTTTTTATAGATCTTTTTAACAAATGTGTGGTAAATTACCTATTTAGTAAAAAGTTCCAATGTTATTTTATTTTAATATTCATGAAGACCATATTGACCTGTTTTCATAGCCACCTTCAGAAATAATTTCAATGCACGTAACTCAATATGAGGCTAAATCTTATGAAATATCTTATTTAAATTTGAAATAAGAAACATAGAACTTGATGGAACAATAATTATAAAAATATTTCTATCTCTGTCTCCATGTCATCACACATTACATATAAAATACCATTATTGATTAAAAAATAAGGCATATAATTTGATGTGACACTAGAATGTATCCTGGAGTGAAGAAAATTAAATGTAATCCAACCACATTTTTGAGCCAGTTTTGCTTAAGCACATCTGTACATCTCTAACTCAAATTTTTACTTCCTTTACTTAAAATTTCCAAGATATATTTGTATGGTATAGGATGGGCTGAATCTTCTAAATCTTAAATTAAAATACATTGCAACAATTTCTCCTTTAAACAAACTTTTTTTTCTGATGCTTAGGCAGGACAAAAGGAAATTAGTTAAACAGTGGACAGCAGACATAAAACATGAAACATGACCAGATGACACCATCCCATGGTCATCCCCTGCAGCTCACACTCAGGATTGCTTGGGAAATTGTTTGCTTTGGATAATAAACTGCACTGTTTCTTCATTTAGGGGGAGAAAATGACTGAAAGCTGGTGAGGAAAAAGAGCCTTTTGGGCTTGATTTTTCATTTTGTTTGTTTTTCAGTAGTACCTTTTATTTTCAAAAAAGGAAATTTCCTATGTAACAGAACAATTTGAAAGAAATTAAGACACCAAAATAGAGTAATTTGATTAATAATCTGATTGAGGTATCCTCACTGTAAATAAATAGTGTTTTACAATGTTTTAGCTGATTATGCTAAGAATAAAATGTGTTCTTTCTTCTTTTCCTCTATTTCTTCACTATTCTTTCTGGCATGGTTTTCTTTCTTCCTTTTCCTTTTCCTTTTCCTTTTTCTTTCTCCCTTCCTCCCTTCCTTCCTTCCCTTCTTCCTTCTTTCCTTTATCTTTGTCTTTCTCCTGTCCAATAGTTTTAAGAACAATTCTTAATTTGTTGGAATAAGTTGAAGTTAGCATGTTTCAAAAGGATAACATCACAGTATACATTTAGGTTTTAATTAAACAGGAAAGCAGATTAGAAGTAAGGGTGGGAGGCAAGGAGAATTTTCTTTCTTTCTTATTTAAAAGATAATTTTCAAATTTCATGAACATGTTAGGTATTTAAGTTCATGAAGCTGTCCATTTCATTATTGTGTTTTTATACACTCATTAAGAATCAAGGTTTTAAATATGTGTATTATGATTTTATTTGGTATTTTATTATTTTTGACACTTGAAATAATAATGTAATAATAATAAAGAAATGATTAAGGAATTACCAAATACGGGGTATTGTGAACATTCTATCAATTATATTTACATAGTCAATCATTAGGGTAGCAAATATTTTTAGAAAATTAATGAAAAACTACAATGAATAATTGTTTTTCTTTTTTTTTTTTTTTATTTCAGGATATTATGAGGGTACAAACATTTGGTTACATTTTATGTCTTTGCCTCACCCAAGCGAGGATTAGAGGCATGCCCTTCCCCTCTATAATGCTCACCGCGTCCATTAGTTGTGAGTTGACCCCCACCAACCCCCTAATCGCTGGAGAGTATTACTACCATGTGAGCATCATAGTGCTGATCAGTCAGTGCCAATTTGATGGCAAGTACATGTGGAACCTATTCTTCTGATCTTGTGATACCTCACTTTGGATAATGGGCTCAAGCTCTATCCAGGAAAATATAAGAGGTGCTAGATCACTGTCGTTTCTTATAATTGAGTAGTATTCCATTGTATATATATACCAAATTTTAGTAATCCACTCATGAACCAATGGGCACTTGGGTTGTTTCCACATCCTTGCAATTGTGAATTGTGCTGCCATAAACATTTGGGTGCAGATGTCTTTATTATAGAATGTCTTTTGCTCTTTTGGGTAGATGCCTAATAGTGCTATTGCTGGATTGAATGGTATTTCTATTTTTAGCTCTTTGAGGTTTTCTTTTGCTTCTGTTGCATTCACTTCACTTTCCTCTAACACCAGTATTTATTTTCTTTTGTATATCTTCTTCTTCCCTAATATCAGATCATACATTCCAAGTGAGGCTTTGTCAGCAGCTTCAGGGGTGGCCATATGACACAGACCCAGATCAATCGGCAGATCTTAAACTCTTGGCCACAGCCATAAAATCTGTGATGGGCATATGCCTAACGAAGGACGTACAACCACTCACTATTCCTACTGAACTTAGACCTGAGGAGAGGTAGGGACAAGAGCTCCATTTTCCCATCATGTAATACCTAAGTGTGGAGGCAGTTCAGAGAAAATAGAAAACAGACATGGAAATGGAGCAAGAGGGCCTGATGGTCTCACTGAACTCTTGTCTTTTTGCCCAAATACAGATAATTTATGAGTTCATATACCTAACTGCTTTCCCAGTAATATGAGAATTCATTAGGAATTCTGTTATTGCTAAAATCGTTTTGAATTTGATTTTCAGTCATTTGTAACTAACAATTCTAACTGATAAATTTATTTATTTACACAATCCAGATCACTACTTTTGGATTGACTCATGTTTCATACAAGCCAAGGATTGTAAGACATTAAAAATAGCATTTTCAGGCCTTTACAATGTTCTTTTCTTTGAAGCATTAGGAAATATTATTTTTAGAATGGTTCATTGACAATATTTCAGTACCCTGTTTAGTACTTTGATGTTTAAACTTATACGGAATTCACCGGGGGAATTGTTTTCTAAGGCTTTAAAGAGAAAATGTTTTGAGTGTTTGATAGGTTTTTAAATGCCTCTTGAAATGTAGTGACTAGCAACTGCTGCTGGGCTTTTCTTCCTGTCCTCCCCCTCCCCCGTGTACGGATGGGCTTTCAATGTATATAATGAATCTCATAAGCTTTCCAGAGGCAGGAATAAATCATATATTGTGCAATATTCTTTTATACAAGGCAAGTAGTAGACCTTTTAAAGATTATCAAAATGTTCTTCTTAGCCCATTCATTCTTATCCAGGTCAACACAGAAATTAAAAGAGCATCAATAATACTTTTATGTGTCCAAATATAGTGCCAAAATACCAGATTTACTTTACTAATTGTTCTAGTTTTTTAAATTGAATTTAACTATACGACTAATGTGTTTTGCATTCTCCAGACATAACCATAATTTTTCGATTTGATTTACTTCTTTGATTTTTGTAAATATCAGAATCAAATCTCCTTCTGCTTAAACTGTCTGTTTTGATCTGTCCTTAAGAGAAAGCATAAGAGAGAACTGTTTTATCTCTCCTTAAGAAAAAATGAGCATGAACCTGGAATGATTTACAGAGAAATTTAAGTGAAGAGAACAATCCATTAAAAAAGTCTCTGCAGCAAAATTATAGTTTGATTAGAATTTCTTTTCTTTTACTATTTAGTTGATAATCACAGAACTGATTATCATGATTTGCGAAT
Source organism: Eulemur rufifrons (assembly GCF_041146395.1). Classification (NCBI taxonomy): domain Eukaryota; kingdom Metazoa; phylum Chordata; class Mammalia; order Primates; family Lemuridae; genus Eulemur; species Eulemur rufifrons. Next base: position 72,600,521 of record NC_090999.1, on the reverse strand, counting down.
GTACAGAAATATTATGTGGCTTTAGCCTAGGTTTATTTAGCTGGCTAAGACATTCATTAAGGACTTCTTATTTACATTTTATCATTGCCCTTTTAAAACTGATTATTTAGTAAGATCTTTACATCTGATCACTAGTCTTCCGAATCACCCCTTGTTTATACATTTCTTATCAAACTGTATATTTTCAGTAGCTTTATTTTCATAGGCTTTTGATGCTTTTTGCTTTCTTTTGTGAAATCTGAAAGAACTATTTTTCTTCCCCTAGAAATGTGCTGCTTAGCTAAGGCCATATTTTAAAACTTGCTTTTCATATGGAGAGTTCTAAAATTCAGAAGAGATATGTATTTTTAAGTGCATTATAAAAATATGAATAAATATAAGGTAGATATTTAAAAGATAAATACAGAGGTAACTAAGATATAGTTTCCTATTTTCCAAAAGTCCACACTACTAGAGGACAAGGACCCTATATCTGGTTTCTCATGGAGTGAGGATGGGGTTATAACCAGGTAGTCAGCTTTTCAACCCTGATATTTCAATCAGAATTAGTTGTTAGAATTACTCTATTTTACAGATTGGGCATAAGATTTTATTTGACTAAGGGACTCTATAGAGAAATAAATAAATAAATACATTTAAAAAAAGTCCTTAACTTATTCTGTTAGACAATTTCTAAGACCAGCATTCCTAAATCTAAAATTACTGATGTTGAAGATTCTTGGATTCTCTTCAGCTAGTAACATAAAGTTATGCATATTATATATGTTTAGTAAAGACCAATGAATCCTACAGAAGATAACAAGACTCAGAAACAGGATGCTCACAAGTTAGAACATTCATGGCCCTACAGCTCAGGAGTTAGCTACTCTATTAAACTTATTTCTTTCTGCCTCTAGGAGAATTAGACATGGTTCTTTATTTTTGCCTCTTATAACTTTGAAATACTTCTAGTAGTTATGTATGCTGCTACATTGTACTCATTTATAAATGCTCTTTCCTTTCCTTTGACTGTAAACATTTAGTGGCCAGCCATGATTAGTAACTTACTATTTTGCTATGCCATGTGCCTATAGCAGGTACTCAGTACATGTCACTGGAACGAATGGACACACTTTACCACTCCATCTCCATGACATGGATGCATTTGTACCCTTGTGTCCCCTCACTTGCAATACCCCCCTTTTATTCCTCACCTCTCTGAGTCTTCCTCTTAATTCTCCAGAACGCATTGTTGTTCTCTTGTATACAACTCTTGGCGTATAAAACCATCACAATTTGTAAAAATATAACTATTCATGGATTTGCTTTTATTATGTCTTCTCCCCCATCAAAATGCAAGCTCCAGGTGGAGTATGAAGCTGATTTGTATGTGTGTGTGTGTGTGTGTATGTGTGTGTAAATGTGTATGTATGTGTGTGTGTGTTCCAGGACGTATCCCAGCATAGAACTCATAATTGCTCTTAATATATATTTCATGCATAAATAAAATTAATAAAACAAGTTATTAAGAGAGGTAAATGAGAAACCTTTCAATTGAAGACATACTTTGCTTTAATAGCAACCCTCCAGTACTTCCTCATGAAGGAAAACCATTAAGCATAAAAGGACAAAGAAGAGCCTTTGTGCACATAGCTAATGCATCCTCAAAAATGAAAAATCAAGGTCAAAAACAGAAGAGAATGCCTGAATGTATTATTAAAGATGATTTTGGAGACCTTTCATAAGATTTCTTTACAAGGAACCAGCTACCTTACTCCGGAATGACAATACTATTTAAATAATAAAAACTAAGCCTATTCAGTTTACTTTTCAGTTGCTATGTCAAGGAACACTGTAGCTCAACATCAATGGTTTTTTTATGAAAACCTTTTTGTGCTTCTTTCATCGAAAACTGGGTTTGTAACAAAGACTAACATGGTGAAAGCCAATTGTTCCATTCTCAATTTTGAGCTATGGAAGGGTATGCCTTGCATGGAGCAAACAGGCAGGGGATAAAGTGTCTCCAGTGAGAGAAGCCAAGTGCAAAGATCCAATGGGGTGGAAGACCTTTGGAAAAACAGTTAAAATGAGAGCCCATGTATGCTAGGCACATTAGAGATGGTAATTGGAGTGACGACTATTTGCCTTCTTCAACATTTTTTCTTTTTTATCTCTTTGGTAATAGGTAAACTGCAGCCTAGACTAAAACTTACTTTACTCCCTTGCAAAGAAGTATATGGTTTTTCTCTAAGTTCTGGCCACTGATATCTAAGTAGAAATGTGTGGGGCCTCCTCTGGGAAAAAGGTGTAAAGGTTTCAGATGGGAAGCGCCCCTCTTTTACATCAGTGCATTTCATCTTTCTTCATGACTGCATGCCCGCCCTGGACTGCCTACTTTTAGACCCCTGGGCTTCTTTTATTAACATATGACAGATACATAAACATATATCTTATTTATGCAGCTGAATCTAACACAAACCGATACAATCATTCTTAGCGTTCTTTGTAACATGGTGGTAATGATGATCGCTAGCATCTTCTGACTTCCAGCCAACATTTCTAGGGAAAAGAGAATTCTACTTTTTAGATCATTTCAAGAAAATTCAATAGTATAGCTCTCACTAGGCTAACTTAGTTATGGATCTATTCCATATCCCACTCCTCTGTTTAGAGAAGGGACTATTCTGATCATCTAGGCTAGTTATGGAAATTGAAGTATAATTGGCATCAGCCCCAACCAAACAATAGAAACTGATACTGGGGAAAACTCAGTTTCCCAAAGGAAAGTCATGTTTTCCTTACTAAAATAAGAGAGAAGGGCTGTAGGATATAAAGTCCACTATAGTACTTTACTACAGTACTTTAAACAATTTATCATTTATTTTTGAAGTTAAAGTTGTTAAACTGAGCTTATGTCCTTTACTACCTTGCTTTAGCCTTTCACTTCTTTGAAATTTCTTTTCTGACAGATGTCAAGGAACTTTCCTCTTGATTGATTTTCTACATGCTTTATCTCTCATCCATCTAGTTCCCATTTTCTCCTTTCACTCTAAGTCCAAAATGTCAAGTTTACTTCCTGAAAGCAAACATATATTTTTTGTGTGCTTACTAATATGACCCAGATTCTGATTGTACGGGACAAGAAAATCCATTCTAATATTAGGAGTTAATTGATCACACTGTGCAACATATAAATGATTATCTCATTTATATTGGTTTGGCCACACTAAGCTCATTAGTCATTTTAGCCTTTTAAATAGGAACTACTCATGAAAATGGTAAAATACTAGATAATGTCTTCATACCCTTCTTTTACCTACTTTTTATTTTCCCAAGAACTTTAACTCTTCTCTCTTTCTTAGTACTTAAATTATTATAAGAATAACAAACTTTATGATATGAAGATGAATCCACGGCCATACAGATGGAAAGAATCTGTATTTTTTGAAATAACTTCAACCTTACTTCTCTCAGTTAAGGATTCACGTATCATCCTTCTAAATACAGTCATGCGTTACTTAACAATGGGGATATGTTCTGAGAAACGTGTTACTAGGTGATTTTGTCATTGTGTGAACATCAAAGTGTAGTTACACAAACCTAGATGGTATAGCCAACTATATATCTAGGCTATATGATATAGCCTAATGCTCCTAGGCTACAAACCTATTACTGTCCTGAATGCTGCAGGCAGCTGTAACACAATGGTAAGTATTTGTGTGTCTAACCATATCTAAACATAGAAAAGGTACAGTAAAAATACACTAGAAAAGATAAAAAATGGTACACCTGTATAGGCCACCCATGATTGGAGTTTGTAGGATAGAAGTTGCTTTGGTGAGTCAGTGTGTGTATTGTAATTGAATGAGAAGGCCTAGGACATTACTTTATACCACTGTCTACTTTATAAACGGTACAATTAGGTTACACTCAATTCATAATTTTTTTCTGTCTTCAATAATAAATTAACTTTAGCTTATTATCAATTTTTATTTTATAAACTTTTTAATTTTTTTAACTTTTGACTCTTGTAAAAATACTTCCTTTAAAACATTGTATAGCTGTACAAAAATATTTTCTTTCTTTATATCCTTGTTCTATAAGCTATTTTCTATTTTCAAATTTTTTATTTTTATTTTTAATTTTTTTTACTTTTTAAACCTTTTTGTTAAAAACTAAAACACACACACACACACACACACACACATTAGCCTAGGCCTACACAGGATCACAATCATCCATATCATTGTCTTCTATCTCTACATCTTGTCCTACTGTAAGGTCTTCATGGGCAATAACATGCATGGAGTTGTCATCTATTATGATGGCAATGCCTTCTTCTAGAATATCTCCTGAAGGCTGTTTTACGTAGAAAGAGTACATTCTAAAACAATGATTAAAAAGTATCATAAATGCATAAACCTGTAGCATAGTTGCTTATTATCAAGTATTATGTACTGTATGTAATTGTATGTACTACACTTTTATGTGACTGGCAGCACAGTAGGTTTGTTTACTAGTGTTATTAATGTGAGTAATGTGTTATAAAGGTCTCAATGTCACTAAGCAATAGCAATTATTAAGCTCCATTATAATCTCATGGGACCATCATATCTATAGTCCATTGTTGACTAAAACGTTATCATGTGGCCCATGATTGTGATTAGGTTACCAGCCTTTTCTCCATATTTTCAATCTCTGATTCCCTGGTCAAATAGATGTTTCATGGTCCTCTCCTTACTTGATTTTATGAACATTTTACTCTTATGATCTTCATTTTCCTTACAAAATTCTTTTTCTAGTGGTTTTTGTAACATCAATTCCAAGGTGCTATTTTTTTGTTTACCTGTTGTTCTATGCAAATGTTATTTGTCTCACAAAACAGTATAGAAATAAGTATCTCAATTCATGCAATATGTATTATTTTATTAATACACTATATCACTCACCAGAGGTCAATGTCTTTTTTTCTTAACCCTGACATTATCGATTAAGACATTCAGTAAACACTGGAAAGGAACAGAGGGCTGATATGAATTTCTATATGCAACAAACACATGGTAGAGGAAGTGAGTACAAAATCAAAAGCCATTCCCACTTTAACAAATGATATGTTTGTTCACATTCTATTCTGAACAGAAAAGGCCTTTGGGGAGTTGAGCTACAGTAGTAACAGTGGTATTATAGTCATAAAACTCAGAGAATTTTCTCATATATAATGAATAAAAATAAATCAAGGCTTGTCAAGTCGTGTCAAGTACATATCATATGTTTGACTTAAGAGAAAATACTGGAACACACATTTGCAGAACTACTGTGGAGAACTACAAAAGTGAGTGCTAAAAATCAATATTCGTTAGTTCAAAGAACAGAAGGGTCAAATGTAAGTTGAGTATATCAAGGAATCCTTCAAATAAGCATGACAGTGGAATTAAAATCCTGAGAAATGGATAGATCTTCGAAAAATTGATCTTGAAAGGGAATATGGAGAACAAAATTGAACAGAATGAATAATGACTCATATCTAATATAGTATATATTATTTTAGGAAGCAATAACAGAATTAATAACAACACAGAAAGAAAATTCAAAAACTTTCAGTTCTTGTCTCCATGACAGTGATCAGTGCTAGATTGTATTACTGTTTAAAATATTTGCTATTCCTTCCTGGATGTGAATCATACTTCCCAATCCTGTTGACATCATTCTTGGACATATGACTTATGGTATGTATTTATCTCTTTGATCTCAGAGTGGGTCATGTGAATTACTTTGGTCAATGGTTTGTGAACTAAAGTACATACACAACTTCCAACTTAAAGCTTAAGAACTAGTTTGGCTTTACCATGTTTCTTTAACAGCTTTTCTAAGAGACTAGCATGATCCCAGATATAGGCTGGTTTGTCATTGTGATGGCATGGAGCAGAGTCATAGCTGACTCACAGTGGACATAAAACATAAAAAAGCCTTTGTGGTTGTAAACCACTGAATTTTGGGATTGTTTGTTAACTTAAATTGATAGAAATTTGTCCAAGGAATTCTTGAAGAAAGAAGAGACTTGTGAGTGAGATCTTGAGGCATACACAGGATTTACACAAACAGAAATTATAAAATCATGTGAATAATATAAAAAAATGGCAAATGGATGAGTAATAGAGTTTGATAGGGAACAACAACTTTTTTTCTCAAAATCCTTGAATTGTTTTCCTCTATTTAGAAATGAAGTCTTGAGCTAAAAATTCTACTTAAAAAAGAGTGATCCATTTTAATCATATTCAACCTATCCAAGTTTTTGATAACTTTTGAATCTGGTTAAAAAGTAATATAACCAATAATTTTCACAATTATTCTAAAATTTGAGGAACATGATGAAAAGTTTGAAAGTTGTTTAATAAAGATGAGTCATATAAGTGATAAAAAAGTTTTTAGGCAGATGAATAGAACAGATGACAATTATTTGAGGACAATTTTGAATGAAATTAATCATAGTGTGAATGTAGAAAGAATTACTCCAATTTTGTAAGAAAAATATTAAACTTGTGTTAAACTTGTAAATCTTTCCAAAAAGATTTTCCTTTTCATTTTCTTTTAATTATAAAACCAGTATATTCCATGGTAAAATGTTCAAGGGGATTCTGTGGTATAAACAACAAACTCTACCAAACTACATCACCCTATAAGCAAGCCTTTCTATTGTCCCTCTAACGATGTAAATGCTATCATGTTCTTGCCTGGCCCTGAATCAGGATAGGCGGCCATAAGAAGGAAGCAGCATTGGAGGCAAAGCTGGCCTTCAGCCTTGGGTAGGGTGTTGTAACTGAGAGGCATCTCAGAAATTATGATTGCCTACAGCCTAGACCACAATCCACATGAAGTTCTGTTAAGGTTCCAAGCAGACAGGTATCGTTGGGTGGCTGCACACAGATTTTTTTTTTGAAATTGAATTCAAGATAGAATATATTATGTAGATCATTATATGAGATCATAAGGTAACATAATTTAAAATGCTTTCAATTATAGTTTCACAAAACACTTATTAAAAGTGTTATATAGGTATATGAATTAAAGTACACAGAAATATTGCATTTTCAAGAATAGAATTATCTAAGATTAATGTCTAAATGGACAATAAATCAGGGGTATTAGGGAAAATAATTGAAGGGTTAAGTTTTTTTTTCTTATATATTTACTTATTTATTTCAGAATATTATGGGGATACGAAAAAATTGGTTACATATAATGTCTTAGCCTCATGCAAGCCAGAGCTACAAGCATGCCCTTCCCTCATACAGTGTCCTCCACATTCATCATGACCAGGTGGGCTTTATCCCAGAGATGTAAGGATGGTTCAACATATGCAAATTTATAAATGAAATTCACTGTATAAATAAAGCAAGAACAAAGACCATATAATTCTCTCAATAGACACAGAAAAAGCATTTGACAAAATCCAGCACACTTTAAAAAAAAAAAAAAAAAACTCTTAATAAAATAGGCATAGATGGGACATACTTTAAAATTATTAAAGCCATATATGATAAACCCACAGCCAATCTCATACTGAACAGAGAAAATTTGAAAGCGTTCCTGCTTAGAACTGGAACCAGAAAAGGTTGCCCACTATCTCCACTTTTTTTCAACATAATGCTGGAAGTTCTTGCCACTGCAATCAGGCAAGAGAGGGGAATTAAGGGTGTCCAAATAGGGGCAGAAGAGGTCAAACTCTTACTGTTTGCCAACGATTTGATATTATATCTAGAAAATCCCAAGGATTCAACCGAGAGACTCCTGGAATTGATAAATGAATTCAGTAAAGTCTCAGGATAAAAAACCAATTCTCACAAATCAGTGTCATTCATATACGCCAATAACAGTCAATCCGAAACTTTTCGTTCTGGAACTTCTCAGCTAAAGGTAGCCTCTTCATCTTTTAAATTTTCTGAGTCTTCTCCCTTATAGTTTTAATGATATTGATAATGTCTACATAAGATTCTATATTCTCTAATAAAGGGCTAGCATTTGGATTTCAGACACCATGTCTTATTGTACTTGTCTTTGTCAGCATAATTAGCACTGAATTTTACTCTTAGAAAATGTTCAGAGTGTGTATATATGTATATATATATATTCATAAACTTAGAGGCTCTAGCAGTTAAAACTAGATAGATTTTATTCAAATTTCAAGAACAATTACTTTATAAGACAAGAAATATGAACAAGATTGGGGTGGGATTTGAGTGCAGGAATAATCAATGAAGATTTTGAATAGAAGAATAATATAATTGACATTATTTTAGGAGTATTTATTTTGAAAAGAGAAGTACTAGAGAGAGAAACTATATGGAGGCTAATACAATAGTTTACACTGGGGGCAGCACCAACGGAAAGAAAGAAATTGATGTAAAATTGAGTAAAAAGGCAAAATTAGACTATGGAGCCCATAAATCTGGAGGACATTTTATTCATACCAAAAACTTAACACAATACTGGGGGTAGGACAGTTTATGAATAAATATTTGCTAACATAATGTATGGATGATGTAGTTTCTGTTAGAAAGGGTAGACATGAAAAATAAAAAGAAATGATTTTAGGCATCCTGCCTGGTTACTTAGGAAATAATCTTTCGTTAAAAATAATAAAGAATTTAGAAAGAGAAGCCTTAATTTAGGAGTTAGAGAACCACAAGATTCCTTAAGAAGTATCTTTGTAAAAGTCCATTGGCAAAGGTTAGCAGGCAGGTGAATGGTAGGACCAGGGCTAAGAATAAAGCAAACATTGGATGTACAGGTCTAGGACCTTACTTTTAGTATCAGGATTTACCAAGTACTTGTGTGATCCAGAGAAAGTCATTCAGATTTTCTGGACTTCATTTTCTTTTCTCATAAGGTGAAAGGGTTGTATGTACAGGACTTACAAAAGTTCAGTTCTATAAAGGTAGAAATGAGAAGTGAAGTTTGGTAATTTTTAGGGGTTATTGGAAGGGCATACACATTGCAATTGCTTTATGAGTGTTAGGCTATTATCACCTATTCCCTTTGAAATATTGAGAGCCAGACCCATTTTAAGAATTTTTCAATGAATTTAATTAGACCTATAGAACATGTAACAGAATGAGGGTAACCAGGACAGTATACTAAGAGAAAGTTCTAGTTTTTCAGGATTAAAAATTCTAGCTGCAAGTTTCACAATTTCCTAGATTTCCTTAAATATCACCTTAAAATTAGTCATTCTAGATTGAAAGTTATATTTGAACGTGTCATCATTTGAAATAGTATAAAAGAATTCATAACTTTCAATAATTTCTGAATTATTGAACTTGGATGTTTTCTTAAAGTAAATATAATTATATAAAGTAATAAATGTAATTATATAAGTATGTATTATAAAATATAATTATATATTTATAAATTATTGTTTGTTATATAGATCAACATCTTCTCTGCAGTAAAGTATGGCATTTTCTTTTTTTCTTTGGGCTATGAAGACATAGTCACAATTTAAAGCCACATCAATCAGCAGACTTCTTACCTCTTCCTTTCTTTTTTCAGTGTATTTTGGATAATCCATAAATTGTCAATGGCTATTTTCCTAGTGTGTCTGTTTATAATCTTTTCAGTGTATTTTGGATAATCCATAAATTGTCAATGGCTATTTTCCTAGTGTGTCTGTTTATAATCTTGATTTGCATGATCAAGTCCCAAACAGATTAAATATTTTGCTAGAACACAGTTTTTTTTTTTCCTAGAAAGACCATTACACTCAGTTTCTCTGCATTTACCTACATCATTTAGAACACCTGAGAATGAATTTTTAATAGTCTTCCCTGTACTAATTAAACATAATAATTTAGTAAACAACATGAAATATTCCAGTGGACAGAAAACACAAATTTAAAACGTTTAACTACCCCATATATTTCTAAGGATCCTTATCCAGTTCGTCTGATTGGTCATTATCTGTTTGGTAAAACTTCCCAAACAACTCATTAATATTTAAATAGCTATCCGAATTATAAACTTCAAATAGCAGAATCCAAATGTCATTTATGCATAATTCAAAAGAACTTTGCAGAAAACAATCTTTGGATCGCAATTGCTCTCTAATCCACCTCTTGAATTTCTACATGAGAATTCAATGCCAATGCAATTCAAATCAATTCATTCATGGTTGATGTTAAAACTTCCTTTATAAGGATGGTATGGCAGAAACAGAACTCTGAATTTAAACAAGAGGGGAATTGCAGAAGGTGAAAATTGTTTTCTGTAGCAAGTTTCACAATTTTTACATTATTTGGTGTCTTTTGACATTATAAGTATAATCAAATTCTTATTAAAAGCATATCTATCTATCTTCTTAAATGGTTTAAAATAAATTCTGTTCAAACTGATACAATTCACTATTAAAATTTAATATGAATTGGTTTCCCTGATCATCACCTAAATACACATCTGGGAATGACACCAATCGGATATCAGACTGAGGTGGGGGGTGGGGGAGGGGATGGGTGTATGCCTACCAATGAGTGCATTGCGCACCGTTTGGGGAATGGTAACGCTTGAAGGTGTTGACTCGGGAAGGGGGAGTGGGGAAGGGAGGGATATATACCTACATGATGGGTGCAATGCGCACTATCTGGGGAACAGACATGCCTGGAGCTCTGACTTGGGGGGAAAGGCGGTACACGGGCAACGTATGTAACCTGCAATTCTGTATCCCCCATAACAATAAGATGAAATAAAAAAAAAATTTAATATGATTTGTTTTTTCATTAGAATTGACTTGACTTATAAAATTAGTAAAATGCTTGAGCTATCATTGACCCCAAAATAACTAGAGAAAGAAAATTATAGTAGGTCAGCATTGACATATCTCTACTTCTCTCAATCATATATTGAGCATTATTTGCTGAACAGGTTTAAAGAATGTTGGTCACAGGATGTAAATGAATTGTTTATTCATGTGTAGCCAAAATATTATCCAATCAAACCCAACATAAGAGTAAAATATTTATTTGTGATATTATCAAAATAAGTTTTTACCTGACAAAGCATAGTTACTCTACAGATGGATTATGAATACAGACAAATTATATAGTCAAATTCTTTGGAATTATGGGCTATATTCTATAAATCCTAAATGGAGTCACTATGATTAATGTTACCTCGATGAACACAAAATGAATAAATAATTATTCTCCACTTATTTTAAAGTATTACCTTCAGTATATAATTCACATGAGTTACATTCAATTCACAGTAATGTGAAGAGCTTAGTTTAAACTGACAAAGGGCAGGAAATTCAGAATTAAAGCTGAAAGTATCTTGGAGTGTTGGTCTTTATAGCACATATGGTAAAAACTATCTGTAGTATGAATTTCACATATGGTAGGTTTTTGAATGAGTTTCATTTCCCTGAGGAGAGGGAGGGTTCCTATGAGATAAAAGGAAGAAGCTCCCATATTATGCTTATGTGAAAAATGGCTGTGTGTGAAATTTAAATGCATAATGTGTACCATACACCTATAAAGATTTCTGTTAACCAATGGCAAGCATTCGTGAACAGAAGTTAGTAATATTATCTAACTTCAGCTGTCATTTCACAAAAACATGCCATAAAATGCAGAAATATATGGATGACTCATCATAATCTGTCACTATGACTTGAACAACAAATCAAACACTGGGACCTATGGAGAAAAGCAAGTACATGTTATTTAATTTACAATGTTAAATGAACTTGGGATATTTCTTTAGCCTACAAATTTATTATGGAGTATATGCTTGTGAAGTTTTGAGAAAGGGTGAAGTATGCTTTAGCTATTTCATGAATTGTTTTAAAATATTTATAATCTACACTTTGAAAATATATAATACCAAATACTTTATGCATTATTTTCAGTATTTTAGTTACTTTAATATTTGTTGTTTAGATTTTGTATATGAAAATTTTGAAGAAATGTGTGAAGTTGTACTATGAGGGCCACTACGATAGAAGACATGTACATATATATCTATGTATGTGTATGCATACAATATTTTAGAGAAAAGATATTATGTAAGTAGATATTGAGCATAATTTCCAAAAGAGCATAATGTAAGCAGAATAATATTCATATCAGTCATAAACATTAAACTAATAGAATTTGAGAAAAATCTCGTTTAAATATCAATTAACAAGTGAACCATAGATCAAAATACCAAAATGTATAGAAGCAAATATAATTTTCCATACTACAACACACTTCTTCAATGAAAAGGAAAAAAGAATTCTAATATAAGAAGGCTAATCCATTAATTTAGCAATATAAATGGGAGTAAAAATGAATGTGAATATGTGGATGTTTGTGTCTGTATGCTGTGTGTATGTGTGTAAAGAGAGGGACACATGAACACTATTAGAAGTTTCCATATTCATATCAAGAATATTGTATTGCCTCTGATTGCTATAGAAAGGGATCATTGACAAGGTGCATTCAGCTTCTTATCTTGGGGGCCAATCCTAGCTATGTTAGTGCCCAGGTTTACTAGATGTAGCGTTCCTTGCCCTAGGAACAAAACTACCCAGGGAAGATTTTAGTTATCCCTTTGGATTCGACAAGTCCCTTAATGCCATTTACTCAATGGACTATCTGACATAATTGTCTATCTTTCTTATTTCAAATAAAACAAACAAAATAAAACAACCAAAACAGAAAAACCACTTCACTTTCTTAACATAAAATGCTAAAATAAAGGCTTCAGACAATCACCAGTATAGAATATTTGTTTTAAAATGATCTTTATCAAAATTAAGGTTATTTGGTATAATTAGAATCACCAAGTTGTTATAGATCATTGTTTATAGTATAAATTATTTCATGCAGCAGATTCCTCTGTGTGTGTGTGTGTGTGTGTGTGTGTGCATGTGATGTGATGTTGGTAGGTGATAGAAAGTATGTCTTGGATCATTATTTTTGGCTGTTTATTTTGATGAAATAAAATAAATTTCCAATCTCCACTTGAGTTGGCATGTATATTCTGTAGGAAATATTTTTTATATTCTCCTTTGTATAATATTAACTGTGGCCCAGTAAAAGCATCTTTAGACTAGAAGGTAGTAAATTTGAGTTCCACTCCACTTCCTTGTGTCACTGGGTAACTGATAGTTCTTTTTTTCAGAATCAGTATTCCCAGCTGCAGCCAAATTCATTAGGGAATTGCTATTGATTGTCATAATGACCTAGATGAACTGACTAGTTTTCCTATGACAGATTAATTTGGAAAGTGTAGGTATTGAAACTAGAAAATAATCAGACCAAACCAAAAATTTTTCCATATGATTAATGAAAACCAGGCTCATATGGTCATTATATAAGTTGAGAAATTATATTCTATTCATGGTTTGTAAAAAATGAAGGAAAATATCCTTACCAGTTTACATTTTTACATTGCTGTAAGTGTTGGAGACATTATTTGAATGTGCTATCACAGAATGACATAAATCCACTCAGTGCATTTATTTGATTGATTGCACATCACACATTCAAATAAACATGTACAGCATGATCTCAGATTCAGATAAACACACTACATTTATTTAAATGTCTTCACATTCATATCGGATTGAACATTCAAATGTATTTAAATCAGTCTCAGAAATGACTCACTGATGCATTGTTAAAGGTGAACATGATGCTTATTAATACTTGTCTGTTACAATCTTGCAGCCTGCACATATACCCAAGGCTGTGATATTGTAAATGCAAAGGACCACATCTACACTCAAGGTAAGTGTGGGAAGAATGTGCCATGAAGTATCTCAGTGGGACTGTGCTTAAAATATGTTGTAATGCAGAGCAGCACATCAGGTTTTTCCAAAGAACCTAAAATCAATTTTATTTAAATTCACTTGGAGGATGTAGATTAAGTATTGCAATATAAGAGTCAAATTTTGTAAAAGAATATACTTCCTCAAGATATACCTAACGAGCTTAGGTAACAGTACATTGAAGTTCTCACCTACCTCATTTAACTCAGGAGACTGCTAAATTAATACCTGCCTCAGTGGCCCCTCCCACAAAAAGAATGTATATGAGTAGATCATAAAATAAGACAGACTAAACTAAAAAAATGTAATGACATTCTTGATTTATTACTTTAGCTTCTAATATCTTTGAGAATTTTCATAGAGATTTCAATAGCCAGATATCATTGTGGTAGATATATTGAGTTGCATGCAGACTATTTGATAATCTAAAATTTTTACTTGGTATCCTAGTATATTTAGGAAAAAAAATCTAGACTATGACCTTTTATTATAACATAATCTTTATGCAAATACAAGATTCAGTATTAACTTATATTTCGAATTTAGATATCTTGTTCTTGACTCTAATTAATGCAGTTTAGATATACCATCTTTTTCAACTTTTTGTAAAGATTCAGTGTACTTGAAGAGTATAGCCAAGTAGCTCTCTCAGTGCAGTGGCTTTCAGTGGGGAAAGCTCTGACTTCTTAGGAGGTGGTATCAAATCATAGTTTTATAAATGCAATTCTAATATATCTCTGCTCTCCCCTTACCCCTCAGGTAAAAATAAGACGTTCTCCTTCAGGTGCTAGAGACATCAAGCATCTGCATTTATCTCAACAGGACAAGGGAAAGCTCTGAGATTCCACTAGCCAAGGTTGGCAAGAAGCCCCACATGAGTAATTTTTTCATGAAACCATTTTCTCTGCAACGTTATATGAGTATATTAAAGATTTCAAGTGTATTTAAGGTGCTCACTCAGTGCTGCTCTTGGGGATTAATCTTCTGGTGCTAAATTTTTCTCTGAAGCATTCTCATGGCCCAATCTCTATGCAGACTAGTATATTTATAATGGTGGGTGAGACCAGAGGAAGATATAAATCCTATCCTCAGTTCCACAGCAGCAGAATTTTTGGCATTCTCACCTGAACCCCAAACATTAGGACATATACTCACTTTTTCTCTAATTCCCACTATTTGAATTATACATACCTAGTACTATTAAGGAAAAAAATCCTCTTCCATCTAAAATAATAAACCTTAATTTTTCTCTATGAACGTGAATCAAAGTAACTATTAACTCCCAATACGTTCTTTTTTCTTTGTGGCCTATGGATCCTGAAGGGAATAATAGGCCAAGTCTCCTTTCAAGTGGGGTTGCCAGATTTAGCAAATGAAAATACAGGATGCCTAGTTACATTTAAGTTTCAGATAAGCAAAGATTGATTCTTTTTAGTATATCTCATGCAATATTTTGGAAATACTTATACTAAAAATTATTTGTTATTGATCTGATATTTAAATTCAACTTAGCACCTTGTATTTTATCCAGATTCTCACTTAAGGTGAAGAAGAAGAAAATTGCTTTTGTAATCATTTACTTATAATTTTACAGTAGAGAGAGAGTACTCACAATTAATTTTTTAACCACTCACCTTGTTATAATTGATGATAAAAAATTAGTTGTATAATTTGTCTCACTTCCCTTTTTGCTTTGGTGATTGAAAATACAATTCATATTCCAAGGTACAAGTGCTCTAAATTTTGCTCCCACTTTTGATTATCTTCCTTGAATTCAAAATAGTTGCAAATGAAAATGGCACAACAATGTGTACTCTAGTGGCATGGTGGAGCCACACAAAACAGAGCAAGTCATGGACTTGGAGAGTGTGAAGACTCATTATGAGTCCCCTCTAAAAAATTTCACTTCACCTATGATCAAAATTGGAGAAAAAACTCATATGGTGATGGTTTATGAGAAGTCTCGAGAAAAGAAGTTTATTGATATAAATACTTTGATATTTCAAGATACTATTCTATTCCATTTTCAGAAATGGAAGAAGAAAAAAGCCTACAATATTTACATTTCTGCCATCAAAATTGAATCATAAACAGAGTACTAACATGATGAGGCAAAGTCTTACTTTTCAATCATTTTATAAGATGCAGGTCCTCTCTGAATGATTCCAGGGAAGAGCAAAACAGCTCTAGAAGATATTCTACATTTAACCTTATTTTTATTTTTTTCTTTTAGCTTATTTTTATTAATATTGAGCAGATAGAAAGTATATTTGTAAAATATAAGCAAGACAGGAAGAACACCAATACAGCAAACACCTGTGCAGCCATCTTCCAGCCTAAGGAAAGAAAATCATTGTTACCTAAGTGATTAATCCCATTCCTTTCCTTACATCCTCAGAGGTAACGATCTCCTCAATTGTGAGTTTATTATTCGTTTACCTTCCTTTACATTTAACACTTAACTGTGTATCCCTAAAAATACATTGCTTAGTACGCCAACATTTGAATGTCATATAAATGTAAGTATTCTTAATCAACTTCACTCAAAATTATGTCCCTAAGATTTATCTATGTTATTGTGTGTAGCTTTGCACTGCTATATACATCTTTTCATATGTTTATTTCCTATTAGCTTTTTTCTATACCCTTTGTTCTTTCTTATAAATCTTATAAATATCTTGCTAAGATCCACAAAATAATCTGTTGGGAACTTTATTTTAATTATATCAAAACTATAGATTAATTGGAGGAGAACTGATATCATTTTGATACTGAGTCTTACAGTACATGAATTTGGTATATCTATTTGCTCAGGGTTTCTTTAATGGCTTTGAAAACTTGTATAATTTTTTTCCGTTATAAATTTTACACATTTATTAATATATTTACTCCTGAATATCTTATATGTGTTGTTGCTATAATAAATCATATCTTTTTAAATTGCATTTTCTACCTGTTTCTTGCTGGTGTTTAGAAACACAATTGATTTTTGTACTTTGATTTTTACACATAGCCTCTATCTTTTAATAATTTATTTATGAATTCTTTGGGGTTTTCTACATAGACTGTCATCATCTGCAAAGAACAATGGTTTTGTGTCTTCCTTTCCAATTCTTATGTCTTTTCTTTCTTCTTTTTCTTGCCTCAGTGTTCTGGCTAGAGCCTTCAGTATAATATGAAGTCATTGTTATGATGGTGGGACTTCTGGTCACTGTATAATGTTAAATAGAATATATTTTATTTTTTCACTATTAAGTATGTTTGCTGAAGTTTGTTTATGTTTAATTTATACATACAGCTTTTTGAACTGGGGAAGTTCCTTTCTAATCCTACTTTGCTTAAAGCTTTTATGAAGAATGTATAATATATTGACTTTTATGAAGCATCTTTCTACATCCATTGATACAATCATATTTTTTTCCCTTTATTCTCTTAATGTAGTGGAATTCGTTGACATTTCTAAGTTTAAATGAACATTGCTTCCTCAGTGTTTCATAGTTCTCACTATACAGGTATTTACCTCCTTGGTTAAATATATTACTTTCTTTGTTGCTGTTGTGAAAGGTATTAAGTCTTTGATTTGATTATCAGCTTGACTGCTATTGGTGTATAGAAATACTACTGATTTGTGTTAATTGATTTTGTAACTTGAGACTTTGCTAAATTTATCAATTCCAGGAGTCTTTTGGCAGAATATTTAGATTTTCTACGTATAAGATTATATTATCAGGAAAGAGCGATAGTTTGACCTCTTCTTTATTTATTTAAACACCTTGATTTCATTCTCTTGCCTTATTGCTCTAGCTAGGATTTCACACACTATGTTGAATAGGAATGATGCCAACCTTGTTTGGTTCCAGTTCTTAAGTGAGAATGCTTTCAATTTTTCCTTGTTCAGTATGTTGTTGGCTGTGGGCTTGTCATATGTGTCTTGTATAATTTTGTCCCATTGACGCCTATTTTGTTAGTTCTTATAATAAAAGTATACTGAGTTTTGTCAAATACTTTTTCTACATCTACTGAGAGGATTATATGGTCTTTATCTTTGTTTCTATTTATGTGATGAATTACATTTACAGATTTGCATATGTTGAACCATCCCTATATCTCTGTGATGAAGCCCACTTGGTTGTGGTGGATTATTTTTTTGAGGTACAGTTGAATTATGTTTGCTAGAATTTTATTGAGAATTTTGGCAACTATGTTCATAAGAGATATTCATCTCTAGCTTTCTTTTTTTTGTTATGTTCTTTCCTGGCTTTGGTATCTAGGTAATATTGGCTTTGTAGAATGAGTTGGGGAGGAGTCCTTCCTTCTCAATGTTATGAAATAATTTCTGTAGTATAAGTACCAGTTCTTCTTTGTAGGCCTGATAAAATTCTTCTGTGAAACTAACTGGTCCAGGACTTCTTTTGTTGGAAGATTTTTTATTGCTGCTTCAATTTCATTGGTTGATATTGGTCTGTTCAGGAGTTCTATTTTCTTGCTGATTGAGCCTAGGGAGGTTGTGTGATTTCAAGAATTTTCCCATTTCCTCAAAGTTTTCAAGTTTATGTGCATAGAGATTTTTATAGTATTCAGAGATGATACTTTTCTATTTCTGTGGTATAAGTTGTAACTTCTTTTCATTTCGGGTTGAGCTTATTACGGTCCTTTCTTTTCTGTTTCTGGTTAATCTAGCAAGACACCTGTTGATTTTATTTCTCTTTTCAAATAACCAACATAATTATTGTTTCATTAATCTTCTTTATAATTCTTTTGTTATGGATTTCGTTTAGTTCTACTCTAACCTTTTCTTCTGCTGGATCTGAGATTGGTTTGCTTTTTCTTTTCCAATTCATTGAGATGCTCCATTAGATTGTTGATTTGTGATCTTTTTGTCTTTTGGATGTAGGCATTTAAGGCTATGAATTTTCTCTTAGGACTCCTTTAGCTCAACCCCACAGATTTTGATAACTTATGTCCCCTTTGTCATTTACTTCAAAGAATCTTTGGTTTCCAACTTAATTTCCTCCTTGACTCAATAATTATTCAGCAGTAGGTTCTTTAATTTCCATGACTTTGTGTAGAGTTGAGTTTTTCTGCTGGAATTGATTTCTAATTTCATTCCAATGTGCTCAGGGAAGATACACGGTAAAATGTCTATTCTTTTTTAAATTTTTGAGACATGTTTTTTTGGCCTAGGATATAATCAATCTTAGAGAATGTTCCATGAGCTGATGAGAAGAATGTATATTCAGTTTTGGGGTAGAATGTTCCGTAAATGTCTGCTGGGCTCATTTTGTTGTAGGGTTCTGTTTACATTCATTGTTTCTTTATTTCTTTTCTGTTTTGAGGATCTGTCCCATTCTGTCAGTGGGTGTTGAAGACCATAGCTATTACAATGCTGCTGTTTATGCTGTTTATCATTTGGTTTAGATCAAGTAGGCTTTGCTTTATGAATTTGGGCACACCTATGTTAGGTGCATAAATATTCAAGATTGTTATGGCTTCTTATTGAATTTTTTTCTTTAACATTATATAATGACCATCTTTGTCTTTCTTTGCTTTTGTTGATTTGATATCTATGTTATATGATATGAGAATGGGTACACAAGCTTTCTTTTGGTTTCCATTTGCATGGAATATCATTTTCCATCCTTTCATCTTAAGTCTGAATGAGTCCTTGTGGGTTAGGTGTGTTTCCTGGAGACAGAAGATACTTGGCTCATATTTTTTTATCCATTCAGCCAGCCTATGTCTCTTCAGTGGGGAGTTCAAGACATTTACATTTATTTAGACATTGATAATTGGGGTGGGCTTCTGCTCATCCTGTTGAGTAGAAGTTTAATGCTTCATTTTAATTTTTGAGGCACTTTTTTATCAGGGCTCTGACGTTTAGCTTTTGGGTGATTTTAGACTCATGTGTGTCTGTTGTGCTGATCTGTGCATAGTGCTGATTTGAGTACTTCTTGCAGGGCATGTCTGGTTTTAAGAAATTCCCTCAGTGTTTGCTTGTCTGAGAAAGTCTTTATTTCTCCAAAAAAAAAAAAAAAAAAACACCTTAGTTTTGTAGGATACAAAATTCTAGGCTGGCCATTATTTTGTTTGAGAAGACTGAGAATGGGGGTGTCTTCTGACTTGTAAGGTCTCAGAAGTCTGTAGTTAGTCTGATGGTTTTCCTTTGTAAGTTACCTGATGCTTTTGCCTTACAGCTCATATGAGTGCCTCTTTTGTGTTTACTGTGGCCAGTCTAATGACTATGTGTTGTGCTGATTGCTTCTTCATGATGTTTCTCCCAGAAGTCCTTTAAGCTTCTCGTACTTGGAAATCTAGATTTCTAGCAAGCCCTGGGAAATTTTCCTCAAATAGGTTTTCCAACCCTTATGTATTTTCTTCTTCACCCTCAGGAATGCCTATGATTATGTTACACCTATTTACATAATCCCATAATTCTTGTAGGCTTTGTTTATTCTTCTTACTTCTCTGTTCATTCTCTTTGACTGACTTGTTTAACTCAAAGGTGCTGCCTTCAAGCTCTGAGATTCTTTCTTCTACCTGATCTGGCCTATTCTTAAGGCTTTCCAGTGCATTTTGCAAATCCTTGAGTGAATTTTTCACTTCCAGAAGTTCTGTTTGATTTTCTTTAGTAATTTGATTTCTTTTGGGAATTTTTGATTTTTTGCTGGCATTGTTTTTTGTGGTTTCTTTATGTTGGTTTTCTATTTTCTCTTGTATTATATTGAGCTTCCTTACAAACCATATTTGAAATTATTCATCTCTCATTTTAATCTTTTCACTTTAATTGGTATCCCTTGGTAAGGAGTTATTGTTTTCTTTTGAGGGTGTCCTTTGACTTTTATTTTTCATGTTTCCTTCCAGATGCCCTTCACTGATCTCTTCTCATCTGGCCTCTCTATTGAGAGCAGGGTATGCTAGGCCTGGCTTACAAGCCTATTCCCTGGTCTCCAAAGATTCACCCCCTGACTGGACCAGGGAGAGGAGTATTAGTCCTGAGTTGCCTATGGGGTGTTCAAGCAGGCTTGATGAACCTCTGGGGTTACCTCTGGCCTGTTGTCTTCACCTCTTCCCAACAGTGTGTAGTGTGTTAGGTCGCCAGCTTAATCTCCATATTGGTGGGTGGTACTTATGAGTACAAATCAGCTGCTTCCTATTTGCTTGAGTTGGAAGGTTCTATGCTTATCTATGAGGTTGCTCCCACTGTGATAGACTGAAGTTTTAGTGGAAGAGCCAATTGCTGAGATGTTCTTTTTTGTCCATGGTAAGCCCTGTTTCCCCAGGTGGGGCACACGAATGCTCCAAGCTTTAGGAGGGACCCTGTAGCTCCCAGGGGGTTGCTTAATCTCTACTCCTCTTGGGGTGGTGGGAGGAGCAAGGCAGATTGTAGCTGGATTGTGAGAGCCTGAGAGGCTTTACAAAACTTCAGTGGGGCTCAGAGGTTTCTTATCCAGTTGCTAGGGGGAGCCACTGGCATGAAGTTCAGGGCAATCTCTCCAAGCCAGGAAGGCTGGTCCCTAAGGAGGGGCTGAATCATGTGAGTGCTAAGACCCTGGGTCAGGATCTTTCTCCCCTTGTCCACTAGGGCAGGTTTCTCAATGGGGTGGGGCAAGCACCCTCCCTATTCACTCTCCAGAACTCCAGAACACTCTCCCATCAGAGTAGTTCATGTGAGTTCCCTCTCTCCCTGAGATTGGCTTTCAAACTACCCCTCAGTCCATATGTCTGTCCCACTAATGTGCCTTTCCATGGGATGCTAGAGGGTAGGAGATCCCCAATTGTGCACCCTTATTCTACCATAAGACCCAAGAGGAGAGAGGTAGGCCTCTCTGTTGACAAGGGCCTCAGGCAGGGGAATGCTCCCTCTGGGCAGAAGCAGCCACTAGTGAGTTTCTTGGTTCAAATTTCATTCCCTATCATAATTTGTGGGGCGAGGGGCCACTGCTCCTGTTCAGCCAGGGTGCCTGAGTCATTTGGTTGTCATGGGAGCCATGGGCTAGCCTGATTCACTCCAAGTCCACACCTCTATCCAATATGGTGATTCTCCAGTGGTGGTGGGGATTGGAGTGCACTCACAAATCCCTGTTCCTCAGCACCCCTCCACACTCTTGCACTGGATATGTCTGTGAGGGCTTCCCCATCACCTGGGTCTGGGACCAAGACCTCTCCCCTGTTTCTCTGTACCATTCTCATGTCTGGGGGCCACCAGGTCCAGCCCCTCCTGTCTAATCCACTGGCAAGTGATCCCACAATTGACCCAGCAGGGGAGGAGTGGGCACACTGAAAGCCCATAATGCAGCTATTCTGTTTTGTTCTGTTCCCCTGTGATTTGTCACAGTTTAAGTCAGTGCTGCATGATTTTCAGGCAGAGTGGTGTGTTGTTCCCAGACCAGTGTTGAAAGCTCGAGTTGGGGGCTGGGTGAAACCCTCTACATGGAGGCTATCATTGTAGGGGATTGCTCTGTGCAATTTTCCCCATGGAGGTGACAATGGCAGCTGGGTAAGGTAATATAGGCAGTGATCATGGGTGTTTAGGCTGTGGGAATTTGCTCAAACCAGGTCCAGGTGCAATAGTGACTCAAAAATTGTAGGTCCCTGGTGGAGCATTGGACCATGTGGTTCCCACCAGGCAGCCAGTGGGAGCCCCAGGGGCAGGGTCATAGGGATCATCTGCAGCAAGGATGCTCATAGCTCTGTACAGGAACCTGGTGGCAGTGCTTGAGCTGCATGCCTGACAGTTGCAGTGGAGCTTTGGAGGTGCAGGCTTAGAGGCAGAGCCTGGAAACCCTACAGCAGCACTGGAGCCTCAGGGGGTGGGGCCATTGGATGGAGGCTGCAGTTAAGCCTGGAGGCTGCAGTGAAGCCTTGGGGGCAGAGCCTGGGAGTCTGATGGGAGTGCTGGTGCCTCAGAGCCTGAGGGACAGCCTGGAGACAGGGCAATATCTGCCTGGGCAGGGCCATGGGACCAGACAGCAGCTCAGAAAAAGTTGAGGTGGAGAGTAGGGGTCATGAGGATGGGGGTGCCTGGCTGTGGCTACTGGGGCTGGGGCTCTCTTTCTTCCCTAATCCCCCAAAGGCAGTCCCTGCAAGGCTTCTCAGGTGGCATCTGTGGTGTCTGTGGTGCCTGTTCAGCTCAAATCTTTTGTTGGAGCATAGGGGTACTCAGCTCCCAGTCACAGGACACAGCACAAGAGAGTGTCTACTCTGCCTACTCCTTCCCTGGCCCAGCAGGGGCAATGTGGAAGCAGCTGCAGCCAGGTCAAACCCCTTGCAGACCCAGCACTCTGTGCCTGGGAGCTCAGAATGGTGTCAGTTGCAGTAACCTGGAAACCATAGCTACCTGGTCCCTGCTGTGCCTGCTTTCCTGTGCAATGTCACTGCACAGACCCTAAGCAGCTCCTGATCAGACCAGAGACCTGTGGTGGCATTGAGGTCTTCATTGCAGTTCAGGCTGCAGTGACTGCAGAGGGAGCATGGAGCCCCAGGGCTCTGTTCTTCTGTCCATGTGTGGTTGCCTCACCCAGGTACCTCCCAGTCTTACAGAACGAATTGTCCTGTCACCTTCCCCTTCACTCTGAATGTCCATCATCCCTTCCCCAGTGTTTTACAGTGCTCTTTCCAAGAAGACCCATCTGTAGGTACAGCTTTTGATCCTTTCCTTGAGAGCACTGCACTCTGGCTGCTTCTAGTCCAACATCTTGCCTCTCCCCCTCCTATATTTTATTTTTAATCTCTAAAAACGATTAGGTCATAATTGCTTCTCTAGTGGGGATCTCAGAGCAAGGGTGAAAGCTGTAAATGTGTAGGTGCTGAGATTCTCATTGCTGAGGGTGGAAGGACATCATTACTGTAGGAACAATGACTAGATGCTTAAGAGCACTGGCAGCTCCCTTAATTGAGACTTCCCATCCCAAGCAATCTTTACCTAAACTCTCAGAACACAAAAATTGAGGAAAAGAAACCTATTGCTAAGGACTTATGAGACAGGCACTAAAGTTGCACTGGAGGGCAAAAAGCAAGAAGTTTGATTATGGAAAACTATGTATGGTTCATCTTTCATATACTTCTACTGACGTTCATGATTTTGCCCCACCCTCACAAGCATGCATGATACTTCTAGACAGAGGAGTCTCTAATCAAGCTGAACATATCAGATAATTTTCCTCCCAGAGAAGCAAAAGAAAATTAGAGTATACCTTATTTTTGTGGCCTGAAAACAGACATTTAGATGGGGAAAAATAAGGTGGGTTTTCCTCTATTATTATTTCCAACTCTTAAAAGAGAGAGTAGATGGGGGGGCAGGGCATAAAACTGACCAGGACAGGGGAACAGGTAATGATGTGGAAGCACATCTAGTAGTTCTGTGAGGGCCATCAGCAGTAGCTGTTTAGAGCATTGTCCAGAGGCATTCCAAAAGTTATCAAGGACTATCAACTTTCAAAAACTTCAGAAAAATCCTGGATAAGAAAACAAAAAGTACCTATATTTGGTGTTTGGAATTCCAATGACTACGATGCTGGTGGCAGAGCCACAATGACTTTTTGTGATTGTTTTTGTGATCCATCTTCTCTAGTGCGGTCTGGGAATGAGAAATGCAATATATCATACTTGTATTTATTGTGCTTGAATAAGCAGGGTTATCATTCTTTAAATATAATCTCATGGAATCCTTACAACAATCCTATGATTTAGGCATTACTTTATTCCCATTTTATAGGTATGGAAACCAAGCTTAAAATGACTTAGAATTTCCAGATGATATAGGCAAGCCTGTTCTCTCTCTTGCTCTCTTTCTCTAATTACATTTGTCTGATATACCCAAAGTATCTTTTAAATAAATTTTGGGGGAGGAGCTTGGGTGATACATGCCTTATAACCCACTAGTGCTTTGATTCATCTTTTTCTTTTTTTCCCCCTCCTACTATATCTCCACATTATCTCCTGAGAAGCAGGCATAAAGTGGTATACTACGTTTGTCTTTAATATCACAATAATATAAATATAACTATCATATGTCTGAAAGACTTAAATATAAATTTAGTATGGCTATACTTACAAATTCTTATCTACTGTGATAGCTGAATTGTGAATATAAAAGAATGTTTTCTACAGCCAGGCAGGGTGGCATGTGCCTGCAGTACCAGCTACTCTGGATGCTGAGTCAGAGGATCCCTTAAATCTAGGAATTTGAGTTCAGCTGGGGCAACATAGTGAGGCCCTATCTCCAAAATTTTTTTTCTATAGAATATGAGTCATTGTATGAATTACCACTAAGTCTGTAAACATGTTCACTACTTCTTCCCTTTTCACTGTTATTTTTTCTAAGATGATTTTTTACAATCACTGAAACTGTTCACCAACATTTACTATTTAAACTTCAAATATATTGAAAAATTTTTTTAGGCAGAAAAACAGACTACTATCCAGATCCACCCCAGAATATATAAAGCGAATGGAAATAGAATGTAAGTACATTTGTATTAGTTACCAGGGAAAGCTGCTTACCCAATGGGATTTCAAAAATGAGAACCAATTGTTCAAAACTAAGTTTCTTTCAAGTATAATGTGTTAAAAACCACTGAGCACTTTGATGTTGGTTTCCAGCATGGACATAAATAAATATAGAAAAGGATTAATGATACTTCTTCTCAGTTATTATGTGTAAAAATTTCAAACCAAGAAAGCACTGAATTTCTGATAAGCACTGAATTGCAATACTTTTATTATATTAACAAAAAATATAGAAAATGAAATAAAGGTTACATATAATCCAAACATTCTAAACATTTAGAATGGAAACTAAAGTAACATGGTTGTTTTAGATCAATATACTTGACGTAAAATGAATCTAGTCAACCATGTTTTTCCTGTTTTGCTGCAATGCACACTTCTGCCATTTTATCTTATATTCTGTCTCCTCATTACCTCATTCTTACTTCTGTATCAGAAATAACCAAATTAGGGGCAAGATGGTTGAGTAGAGACATTGGTCACTAGATCATTTCAGAAAGAAGGAAAAGTTTTAGATTAAAAAAAAACAAAAAACATAGCTCAGGTGTAATTATGAGGGAAAAGTGCCAGAACCTACTGGAGATTTCATTGGAAGAAGTTATGAGACAAAACAAAAAGGAATAAGATTTCAGCAGAGAGCAACCCCTGAAAAACTTGGAACCCATGGGAAGGGGAGGTGGGGATTTTCTTTCTCCTTCCCCAGCACTTCTGGTAGTCAGCAGACTCCCAAGTTGCTGAAGAGCTTCTCTGTCCCCATGAGCCCCAAAGCGGGTTCTGCCAGTTAACTGAGAGATTCATAAAAACAAAGCACTGGGCTGCCAACCCTCTTGTGGTTGTTCCCCATCACCAGAGACCTGAGCTGAGATGGTGGGTGTGTGCCTTTGTTCTTCCCAGGGAGCTTCAGCCATTCAGTTTGAATGCCACTGGTCTCCCTACAAACATTTCCCAAGTCCTACCCAGACTAAAGTGGCCACAGGGGCCAGTCGGTCCTGAGGAAACTGTGTGATCCCAGACCTTAGGCATTTCAGGTGGGCTGCCTTCTGGGGAGAGGGACAAAGAGGACCAGAGTGACAGCTCTCCCCTATTCAGACTCTTTTCCTCCCCCTCTCCACCCAACGCTGCTGAGTTGCATGGGTGCCCCGAAGGACAATTTAGCCAGGGTTCTTAGGAGTGGCCACTTCCTCTCTTGGCACATCCACTACACCAAGTCTTCCACAGAGAGTGGGGCTCACACCATTCCTCTTAAAGACCTCCAGTGGATCAAGGGGTGCTTGGACTATGAGCTCCCTGCCTGCCAGTCCTCCATGGTGCTACCCACCTGGATTCTCCAGCAGAGCAGGACATACCTCATAGGGATGGACATTAAGTCTACTTGAGCACTCCACAGGCAACATGAGACCAGTGTGCTTCTCCCTGGGATGGTCAGGGATTAAATTTAGAGAACCAGGGGACAGGCCCACAGGCTGGATCCCATACCCCCAGCACTTGATTAAGTTCACTGGGGACACAGAGAGGAGATTCAGGAACTAATTTTGGAAGATGAGGGAGCCCATACAGGCAGAATAGAAAGGGAAGTGCAGTGTGGGTCTGAACTGCAGTGCTCTCCTAAAGCACCCCTTTCCCCACAGGAAAGCTGTGTTTTCATTCTGGGGTGGGATTTTGGGCAGGGAAGCTCCCAGCCAGTGGTTCCATTGCTGGTAAGTTCAACTGGTTTGGGTTGCTGCATTTGGCCAGGTGATGGAAGTAGATCTGTGGGGCAAGAGAGGAGGGAGAAGAATGAAACCCACTATTGATAGCCAGTCTGTGAATCCCAGATGGCCCCTCCCCCATGAGTAGATTTTTCTGGCTTGGTAAGGCCATCGCAGTCCCTCCCTGGTGGCTTTCCCCAGTGACCTGGGAGCTGACCCTCAATCCCTGCCAAGACAGCTATTGTGTCTGCCTTTGTGGAGCCTAAAGACAGGCTTCTCTGATCCAATCCCACGCAGCCTCACTCCTCCACCCACCTCTGCTGTGGTGGAGAATGAGGAGTCCCCTGGGAGCCGGGGAGCTCGAGGGCCCCACCCACCATCTGGGGCATCTGAGTACTTCTTCTGATGGGAGCTGGTCACAGGTCCCAAAACAACACTGCAGCTGGCTCTTTTCTAAAAGAGCCACCTGCTGGCATGGAGGACAACTTATACAGCCCATTACTGCATTTGCTGATTCAATCATACAGGGTGTGGCTGACTCTCACCCACAAGCACCACCTACTGTCTCAGAAATTAAGCTGAGTATTCTAATATAATACACACTAGTAAGAAGACCACAGAGCTCAGGAAAGAGAAAGGATTTCAAAGACCTCCATCTTTCCTTATCATCAAGACACAGGGAATCTGCCCATGCACACAGTATACTATTGCTACAGCCTATAAATAACTAGCAATTGAGAAAACCACCACACTAAGGATATTTATAACCAAGGTATCTATCCAGAAACTAGACCCCATCAAAGTACACGCAAGCAAAGCCAAAGGTCCTTACCCAAAATATGCTACCCTTAAGAGTGAGGGGGAAAAAAGCTCCATATAAACAAAAGAAAATCCAAAAGCAATATGCGACACCTGCTCCAGATGAAAAGGAATCAGTGCAAGGACTCTGGAACTATGAAAAATTAGAGTGAAAGGATACTCCCAAAGGAGCACACCATCTCTCTAGCAAGGGATCCCAATCAAAAAGAAAATGCTGAAATAACAGATAAATAATTTCAAATATGGATTATAAGGAAGCTCAATGAAATCCAAGAGAAAATAGAAAACCAACTCAAACAAAATAGAAAAACAATTCAGGAAATGAATGAAAAATTTACTAAAGATATATATATATATATATATAAAATTTTTAGAAATGAAAAAATTCATTTAGGGTACTAAAAAACACACTGGAAATTCTTAAGAATAGACTAGACCAAGCAGAAGAAACAATTCCAGAGCTTGAAGATAACTGTTACAAATTTACCCACTCAGTCAAATATAAAGAATTAAGAGGAATGAACAAAGTCTCCAAGAAATATGGGATTATGTAAAATGGCCAAATATAAGAAACATAGGCATCCCCAAGGGTGAGGAAGAAAGAGTACAGGTCTAGGACACCTATTTGAGGGAATAATTGAGGAAAACTTCCCCAGTCTTGCTAGAGATTTAGACATCCAGTTAAAAAAGCTCAACAAACACCTGGTAGATTCATTGCAAAAGGGAATCACCAAGGCACGTAATCATCAGACTGGCCAAGTCAACATGAAGGATGAAATCCTATGAGCCATGAGGTGAAAACAACAAGTAACTTACAAAAGAAAACCCATCAGGCTAACAGTATCAAGAGAAATCTTACAAGCCAGAAAGAAATAGAGTCTTATCTTTAGTCTCCTTAAACAGAATAATTGTCAGCCCAAAATATTGTATCCTGTTGAACTAAATTTCATCAATGTAAAAGAAAGTCTTTCTCAGACAAGCAAACAATAAGGGAATTTGTCGTTACTAGGCCAGCCCTATAGGAAATGCTCAGAAACGCATTATACATGCAACAGCACAATAGATACCAACCAGTGTAAAGACATCCAAAAGTTTTTAGCTTACAGTTGTTATAAAACAATAGCACAAGAGGGAAAAAAAAACAATAAGGTATCATCTAACATGTTAAACAGAATATATCAATACTAACACTCAATGTGAATGGTCTGAATGCCCCAACTTATTAATAAAAGAAATAGACTGTATGCATGGATGGAAAAACATGACCCAACTATTTTCTGTCTCCAAGAAACACATTTGTACCATAAGTACTCACACAGACTCAAGGTAATGGGATGGAAAAAGCAAATGGAACCCAAAAGCAAGCAGATGTAGCCATTTTCATATCAGAAAAAATAGCCTTTAACAATGGCAAAAAAAAGACAAAGATGGTCATTATATAATGGTAAAGGGAGCAATTCAATAAGAAGACATATAATCCCCCCCCCACACACACACAAAATAATGTCATTTGCAGCAACATGGATAGAACTGGATATCATTATCCTAAATGAAATATCCGAGGAATGGAAAACAAAACATCTTATGTTCTCACTAATAAGTGGGAGCTGATAGATGGGGACACATTGGCATACAGCAATATAAAAGACATGAGAAACCAAGAAGAGGGGAGGGCTGATGGCGGATGTGGAATAAAAACGTACCTGTTGGGTACAAGGAACACTATTCTGGTGATGGGCACACCAAAAGCCCTGGCTAAAGCATTATATAAGATATTCATGTAACAAAAACATTTGTATCCCCTTAATTAATATTTTGAAATAAAAATTTTAAAAAAAGAAATGACCAAATTAAATCCTTTATGTAACCAGGGCTGAAAACGTATCAGAGCAGATTTCTCATGCCAAAAGATATTTTCCAGTGTGTATATTTGTGTGTGTGTCTGTGTATATGCATATGTATGTGTCTATATACATACACACATATGTATATAAGTTTCTGTGTTCATGTTCAGTTTGACTTTTTTTTCCTGCATATTATAGGACTTAAAAAATTGGTTTAAAGTAGTTTTGGTCAAAGTGAAAATAAGTATTACTATTTAATGGGTAAAAGTATCTATCCCTTGAACTCCTGAATCAAAATCTTTTAATGATGAGAATCAGGTTGCTTTTAAAAAGAAATCTGGACCACAACACACAATGTAAATGTCTTTTTAAGAACTGTGGCTAGGAACTGCACAAAACTTCAAGTGCTAAATTTACCAGGGGTCAAAAGGCTTGGAGTTTATTTTAATTTGATGCCATTTCATTTGCTTCTTTATGCTTCTACGCTGAGTAACTTTTATGACTCTGAAGCTAACAAAATAGAGGATGATAATATAAGAACATGTCTATTCCCATTATTACCTGCATTTGTACCATAAAAAGATTTCTCCCCTTACTGCCTCACCTAAGACAAAGATCTTTAATATACTTGCGTGGTTACTGTAAATACACTTGTCACCAGCCTCGTTTGTAGTAGTTCAGAGATTTCAACAATATTGAATACATCACTGCTAATTGGAGATTTGAGTCACATGCCTGAATAGTAAATTTGGGAGGATTTTGAAATACATGATTTGGGATTGCCTTGTCTGTGTAATCCACCAAAAAAGATTGCCTGATGGAGACTCTTGATGAAAAACTGATTTTTGTAATTATCCAAGGAAAGACTTCATTCATTAAAACTCAGATTCAGATATTAGAGAGTGGGTTCAATTCATAATATTTTGTATGTTAGAATAGTAGTTCTCTACATACTGTGACAAAAAAGTTTAAAAGTTAAGGTACTTCTAAAACAGCTTTAGATCAGATCAAATGTAACATAGCTTGTATAATTGCTCTGCTTAGCATGTAGATACAAAAAACTATTCGGCTTTAATTTTAAAAATATGCAATGCACATTCTACTTTTAATTTCAAGGATATTTGGTGCATGTTCTGCCAGGGGAATAGACCATCTTGAGAATATTTTGTATAAAAGCAATGTAGAACATAGTTTAGCAACTGCTGAAACACTCCAAATTACATGATTCCTTGATCTTAGTAACTTTCATGGTGCTTCCTCTTTGCACGTATTGACTTGTTAGATCTTAAAAGAACTCTGTGAGGTAGGAACTCTCAGTATTATTTTGCTGAGGAAGAAATGGGGACTCTGAGAAATTAAACTTGCTCAAGCTCATGCAGCCAAAAATCAGCAGAGTTTGGATTTGAACCTCGGTATGTCTGGCTCTTGAGTGTCTGCTACTAATCATTAAGCTATAGGGCACATACAAACAATGCATTCCAGCCGCTGGGTCTTCTTTGAAAATTCCAGGGGTAGATGGTCCTAGAACTTGCTGTATTTCCAACAGTATTAGAAAATGACCCTGAACTCAAGATGTGCCGACTTAGTTGTGTATAAACAGCCAGGAAAACTACTTTATTCGACAATTTCTCTTAAAGTTGTTTCTCAGAATTGTTCCTGGGAATGATAAACATCGCACAATTGCTTTCACTGTCAATAACACAATGCTGCTTCCTGAAGAAAGTTTTAGATTCTGTCATAAGGGGTGGTGTATAAGCCTCTTAGGAAAGATATGATCACAATTTCTAAGCATTATTTCCAAGAGGTAACTTCCATGACAATATGTTTTCAAGAGAATATGAAAGTGATTTTATGAGAAGGAAAACTTACATTTGGATTAAAACATTGCAACAATAAAAATGAAAGCAAGGAATAGGAAATTACCTTTTGTTCTAGATAGATGTTATCAAAACGAATCAGTTAAGCTTCTATAGAAATAATGTGCCCACTCACATCTGACAGTCTATATTAATTTTGTCAGAAATGAAGATTAATAATATGAAAATCTATGTAGATCTGTAAAGATACCAATACAGCCGTGCACTACATAATGACATTTCATCAGTGATGGACCACATACATGATCCTATAAGATTATAATGTTGCTGAAAAATTCCTATCACCTATTGATGTTGTAGTTGTTGCAATGTCATAGCTTCACTACTTTTTGTTTTTTAATAAAGTAAGTGTAGCCAAAGAGCACATTGTTTATAAGGTGCACAGTAATGTTTCAGGCCTTCACATTCACCCACCGCTCCCTCACTGACTCACCCAGAGCAGCTTCCAGTCTTGCAAACTCCATTCATTGTAAGTGCCATTTACACATATACCATTTTTTATCTTTTATACCATATTTTCACTGTATCTTTTCTATGTTTATTTACATTTAGAAATGAAAATACTTGGCATTGTGTTACAATTGCCTACAGTATTCAGTACAGTGATATGCTATACAGGTTTAACATCTAGGAGCAATAGGCAAGCCTAGGTGTATAGGAGGCTATACCACCTAGGTTTATGTCAGTACATTGTATGCTGTTTGCACAATGATGAAATCGTCTAACGGTACATTTCTCAGAACATATCACCGCCATTAAGCAATGCATGACTATATTAATAATATGAACTTTGTGAAATTCATATTTATTGTGCATTAATTTTGTGCTAGGTACTGAGCATGGGACCTGTTGGAATATCTCATTTAATCTTCATTAAAACCATTTGACGTCAATAGTACTATTATTCCAATTTACAATATGAGAAAGCTGAGATAAAAGAAATAGTACATTTTATTCAAGGTCAAATTGCAAAGAAGTCACAAAGATTGTATTAAAATTCTGATTCCATAGTCTATACTCTTAAACAACCTTAAGTGAATGATAAATAATGGACTTAAATAAAACTATTCCAATAAAATCTTTCTTTCTTCTTGTTGGTTGAATTTCATGAAAGTAAAACCACTTGTTATTTTATCAAAAATTGCTATGTCAGATACATTGATTACCAGTTAATGAAGACCAGTATAATGTTGAGAATGTCAACTAATGTTTCATGTCCTAGGAATTTAACAGAAGATCTGATAGAGCCAGAAAATTTATCATAATTTAATGAAACTCTAATAATGGGCTAAACATAGAATAACCTTTAGGAAATTTTCAGGAAGCGATATACTGCCTTAATATATCAGGTTTCTAAGAAACAGGTAAGAAACAGGAAATGAAATTTCCTTCTATGTTTGTTGTATCAAAGTTCCTAGTATTAAACTCCACACTGCTATGTGTGATGCACCTACCTCAAAATAAGGCAAAAGGTTTAATCCTTTCTTGTTCTACTTGAGGTTTAATCCCTCTTGTTCTAATAGGGTTTTTTGAAAAAACAACATTTGTTTAACACATGTTAAAAAATAGCAGTCCTCTGAATGATGAACTTTATGATTCCAGGAAATTACTGATGGTGATTCCGCAAAATGGCTTAGACTGCTCCAAATTCCATCTCACAGTCATCTCTGGCCATGATAATTCTGTACCAGTTATCTGTAGAATATAAATTCCAGATACTATCATTTCTGACAGTGGTTTTGCATTTACCTGAGTTGAGTTTAAGAAATGTGTAGACGGCAATCTTGATAAAGGTTGTCATGACTACACCCTGTCACCCTCAAGCAAACTAAAAAAAAAAAAAAAAAAAAAGTGCTCAGTAATAAGTATTCCCTAAAGCAGATTTTTATAAAAGACTGGCCAAAGTGCTTTGCCTGGATTTTCATCTATCTTAAATATGAGGAGTCTATACTGTGACAATTGCTAATGGTTTGATGTCATAATATTTTCCCTGGTTGTCTCCATTGAGGCTTTTAAGAGTTTCTACAGGACAAATGAGAAAGTGGAATTCTCAATGTAAAAGGAGTAAAGTGCCACTGCCACCTTAATTAGCTTTGCAGTTGTTCCTCCTAAAGTTACATAACAAGAGCAGAATCAATAGAAGTGCATGCTCCCACTAGTAGCTACCTTCTCCCCTTCCTCCATATCGTCCGCTCCCTCCTTTTCTTCTTTTGCCTTTTCCTTCTTCTTTTATTGCTGATATCATTGTCATCATTTTTGCTTTATTATACCTCATGAGAAAAATGAGAATTAACTACGAAAGAAACAATAATCTTCTCTGGGCCTATCTGCTAAAGAGGAAACACTCGTTATTTTTACGCTACATCAGTGTAATACAGAAAGATCACTGCAAAACACCGCTTTTCACGCTTCTCCAAATGATAGTTGGGGCCTTCAATGGTCTGCTGAAAGTGTGCACACTCCATACCATGACAAGAGCTCGAATGTTGCAGCAGCTACCAACCTTCCTAAAAGAGTGACTCTCATAGCGTTTAGAAACCTTTATAGCAGTTTGACATTTCTGTGACATCCAAGTATGTGATCATTTTTCTAGCAATTCGTTTTTATTATATCTTACAAAAATATTACTCCCTGAGGATGAGAAAAAAATAAAGAAATTGTTCCTTCACTACAGATTCACTAATCTCTAGCCTCAAAGCTAAGTACTGACCTACAAATTTGGGTCCTTCTCAGCTACTAACCCCAGTATATCCCATGAGAGGGTAGAGACAGTCTGAAGGGACTGCTTTCACTATTTCTCCATTGGCAGGGATACTGAGGTTAAACTTATTTTTCTTGTCTAACTTGTCTGACTGTAGTTTTTCACTGAAATGAATACTGAGGGTCAGAATAAACTTGTTTTCTGAAAGCAGAGGGTTAAATTCTCTTACCTTAGTGATTTAAGATAAACCAGTATGGTGGGGATAGTGAATTCTTTGTCATTTGGAATCCTCATGTGTCATGTGTCATGTGTCATTTACCATAAATGTTTAGTTTGGTTTTAATAGAATCCAGTATAAACAAATGAAGTCTATATACACACACACATATACATAAAATGTCCACACAATACACTCATGCACACACACACCCCACACACACCCATGGGAGACACAAGCTGCTGAATTTGACATTTGACACCTAGATGAAGTATAGTATAGTCAAATGTAACAGAGTACAGTCAAAAGACAACTGCTGTCCTGCGTGCCAAAAAGTTTAATACTTTTGTTCTTCTTTTTTTCTATGTTAGAGATGATAAGTTTTTCTTAGAACCCCTTTTTATAAAGAAAATAATGAAAGTCGATAGTATTAGTTTCTCATGGGAAATGCTTTAAAACTACAGGGTCATCTCGGAGGATTAAGTCAGTCAAATATAAAACAATATAAACTCCTGGGATGAAAGTTGCAAAAGCTTATTAAATAAAGCCATTTGTTAGGTTCCCTGAGTCTAAAGTAGTAGATAGAACAGATCCTTAGAACTGAGACTGGAAGTAAATTCTTAAAAGCAAACTGTTGTTCTTAAGAAAGAATGATTTTAAAAGAACATTCAGTTCTTTAATTCTTGACAAGTGTGGCTCATTTTCACTTGCTTTAGATGGATGACTTATAGGTTACAAATGATTTTACTCCTAAGAGAATTTTCAAAATACATGTGGACTCCATTATGCTATGATCCTCCTCCCCATTTTTTCCTAAAACAAAAGACAAAAAAAGAATAACTAAAATCATAACAGTGATACACTACAAGGCATGATTTGAACTATTTTTGTTAAAATCTATCAAAAGTAGCTGGTCAGCTCCAAACGGTAGGTAGGTTCAATTATTTGATTTTTATTTTTCCCTCAGCAAGGTGTGTTTGTTTGCATACCATTAATATTCAAACACAGGCATGTTAGTAAGCAATCTATAGTCTCAAATTGCAAATCTCAGTCTGACTTAGATATCCAGAGGACACAGTACAATTTACAAGAACCATTTAGTGGTGGGTCACTGGTTCTTTTACACTGAATATGGATACATAAATGCATTAAAAAAATCAAGTTTCAAAGCAAAATTTAAAAATCATATAATTTTAATGTGAATTTAACTTAAAGCATCATTATTTTATTTAAAAAACTCAACTTTATACCATATTAATAAGTAAATCTTATGCCGGAAATAGATTTTCTGATCTTGTTTTCAACCTTATTCCTGTTAAGCTTGACACCTTCATAATCCTCACTCTTCAATTTTACTTATTTGGCTAAGAATTTAGGAGCTTATGACATCAAAATAAATAGCCTGCAGAATCGAATAAAACAGAATAAAATTTAAGCCTGTTTAAGGGCAGATAGTACTGCAGTAGAGGGAGATGTTCCAATGGAATTTTCATAAAAAAGAATAATTTACAACTTTTGAACATTAGCTTGAGATGAATACTTAAAATATAACCTAAATAAAAATCTTACTTATTTTTAACAAAAGACTTTATATAACTGTATATAAAGCCTCATTATTTCAAAAGCTTCTGATCCTCTTTCTGTGGCTACACCACTTAAGCTTCCTTTTGCCACAGAATCTGGTCTATGCTGTTTCTTGTGGTTTTCCTTCATGTCCACTGGAGACTAGAAGCAGCAGGAGGATGCTACTGTTGAAGGGGAGTAAGCAATGGAAAATGACAACGCTCTTGGAGATTACAAGCAGTTTGGCGCAGGCTTAGTAGGGAAAAATGGTAAAGTTTTGCTCTACCTTTAGGAAAGGTCCAAAGCAGAGTCAAAGAAACAGACTAGTAACCTTGCGATCTAACCTCGCGATAGCATGGGATGGGGTATGCTATTGTGCTGAGGATTAGGAGGGTCAAAAAGTGGGGAAGAGAACAGAACACTAGTGATGGAAAGAATAGAATTAGTCAAATTTAGAATCAAAACCTAATTCATCCAATTAATGCGGTAGAAGTAGTTAAAACTGAATTTCTACTATGTTGACATGGCTTCAAGATTTCTATGTGATTTAAACACTAGATCACTCTAGATGGAAAATATTACATTTTTTATCAAACCTGCTGTGATTTCTTTTGGTATGTAGACACAAGTTTCTGCAAGCTCATGTTAAAGATCTATCTTGTTTAAAATAGAAAATAGAACAAAAGAGAGGTTAAAAATACATTCATCTGGTCAATGCTGAACAAAAACTACAACAAACATTTCTATCAAATTATTTTTTTCTCTAAAAAAGAGAGTTATTTATTTAGATTACCTTTTAAACTAGAATAGCCATCATGATTCTCAGCCAAATATGTTGGTCTTTTTTTTTTAACCTCTTCTCACTGCTGTTGTCAAAAGTGGCTGTAATCTCATGCAGATGAGATATTGATCTGTTGCCGATGTTCACTGAGCAGCCAAAGGGGAATCACATTACCAGCTACAAACTCCATCAATCATAGTCTCCTTAACAACCACACTTAAACGATCTCTCTTGGCATTAACTTATATTGCACCCATGGCTGGCATCCAGACTTCAAAAAGAAAAAGGTTCATTTTGAAGGGTAGGTTTGAGGCTACTATAGATGATTTAAATAAAAGGCCTCAGGCTTTCCCTAGAGAACAATAGGGCTTATTAAATTAGTTAATTTAATTCAATTAATTTCTTTCAGGTCTATGAAAATGGAGCAAAAAATGCCTGGATTTCTTAATAAATATAGGATTATGTCCTTAGCATCCAAATTAAATACTTATAAGTGAAGTATAAAAGTGTGCACTGAACCTGAGGACATGTATTTGGATTGCATCCTGCTTATTAAATATGGTTACTTTTGTTTCCCTTCCTTCCCCTATACTTACATATTTGAAAAGTTATTACAAAGTAAAAACAGGAAAAAGAGGAGGTGTAAGAAAAAGATAGTAGTGTAATAATGCAATGATGATAGTTAAAAATAATCTATCATGACTACTGCTGGGGGAACTAACAAACTGTTGTTTCAAGGCACATGCTTCTGTCATAGTATCAACTCAGCTGTTCTACTTCACTATTGGCAGCCATTACAAACAGAAAATCAGATGAAGGATGTAGCAAGCATAACAAAAGACACATTTTGACTACATTTTTTTTTCTCTGGCTCTCTTATGGTCTAAGAATGCCACCAATTTAGAAATAAGCCCAGGAGGAACAACTATTTTTCTTGCCCCATCCCATCCATACTTTTATCCTAACTTTTTTGATGCATTTGTTCCATCCCTGAGTACTTAATTGGGTTTGCATGTCTGTTCTCAAACCTCACTAGACAATGAGACTTGTTTGAGTAGCTGACTACAATACAGAGGTTTGAGTTTCCTTCTATACTAATTTAGCAGGTGTTAGTGAGGAGAGGCCCAGGATAGGGCATTTGGAACAAGTTCCAGGGAGTGGGTGGTGGTGATTTATAGAAAATTGTAAGAGCAGTTTGGGTCAAGAATTGGAATATTGCATTTTAGATATTAGTGTAGCTTGATTTTCATCCAGAAGCTGTTAAATCTTGATTGCTTCAGCAGCAAAAAGGAATGGAATCTTAACTTGATGTTCTTAATGTAAAACCTTATGTAATAGTAATTGCAGTTCGGTAAAAATTAAGACTAGAATCAATAAAAACTATAAATCAATGAATAAAATATTGAACACTTTGCTGATTCTACTCTAAACCCATAGCCCATTTTTATGTACATGCCTGTGGTGTGGAAGGATAATGTATATATCTAGCCAAGCCAAATAATAAACAAAGTAGAATTTTATTTCTCAAACCACCCCCTTCTAAAACACACACAACAAAATATTTATATATTTTTAAAACAAGAACATCAGAATATCAAATATGTGTTAAAACTGTATGTCCCAAATTGTGTTCCACAGAATACCAATCCACAAAAAATGCAATGATTAAAGCTCCTATATTCAAATCAGCACGGGAAACACTGCATTCTATACCCCCATGCACATTATTATGTTGGAGACCAAGAAGTATTTGTTTAAAATAATCTTCTAACCTTATTTACCCTATATTAAATATCACAAGAAAGTATTTCTCTGGGGGAAAAATTAAGTCATGTTTTTCTAACTTACTGATGTTTACTCATGTTGAAATGTTGGTTGAAAACTTATTTCTTTAGAAGGAAAAAAAGATATGTTTTCATGTATATAACAGTGTTATTGAAATTTACAAATTAGAAGAACATGTGCTGATGAAATTATATAAATGTTGTATATTAGTGTATCATATGTCAAATACCATTTAGATGATAGAAAAATAAAAAATTTAAAATTGTTACTCATCATCTCATTAACATAAAAAAGGACTAATGCTAACTGTTCAAAGATACTAAATAAATTAAAACATGAAAAATATTTGAGGATATGTGTTTTCACTCTTGCATTTTCTGGGTACAGAATATATTACAGGAAATTGGAAGAGAAAAATATACCAAGACATTTCTAAACATTTGCTATATCCAGGCTCTTTCTTTATGTAACAACCTCATCATTGCTATAATGTGTTCTAGCATATTTGGCTTCACGTGTTCCTCCATACAGATGACAATGTGCAATTTAATGTGCCTTTATTCTAGTTGACAATATGTGTTCCTCACTGTATGTAGTGTACATATATATGTACATATGTGTGTATGTGTGTGTGTGTGCGTGCTCAGGAGTGTACGTTTACTCTCTCTCTTTATGTAACATTGACAACCAGCATTATGTGTAAAATCCAAGTCCCTTAACAATGGATTCTACTAGCCCACACTTCCCCACATTAAAAGCTTCTCCTGCCTTCTCTTCTGTCTGAATTTTACTGATCCTTTCAAGATTTTATCAATTCTATTCTATTCCATGAAGCTTGCCTCAAGAATTCTATATTGATTCCTAACCTTCATCCCATTTTACTAGTCACAATGGTTTTTGATTATATTGTAAGTGTTATTTTTAAGTGTTGTCTTAACACAATAAAATGACTCATTTTAAAAGACATATCAATTGAATGCTTTCTTTAATGTACTTATGTACTTGGTTACATAATGTGTCTTGGATACATAGACGCCTTTTACCACTTATAATACAGCACATATATTTAGTTAGTACAAATGAAATTGAAATAATATAGAGTATAATATACATCATAGGCTAGTATTTGGTATAGCCTGGTGTTTAAGAGCATGTATTCTGACATCACTTTTGAATTCTAAAACGACATCTTGGACTGAGAAGCAGCATGCTCTTAGGGTAGTTATCTCTCCTT
Organism: Eulemur rufifrons; assembly: GCF_041146395.1. Lineage (NCBI taxonomy): Eukaryota > Metazoa > Chordata > Mammalia > Primates > Lemuridae > Eulemur > Eulemur rufifrons. The sequence continues at coordinate 72,560,718 of NC_090999.1, read as the reverse complement.
TCTGTGCTTTAGTTTTCTCATCTGGGAAATAAGATGATAACCATGTAGAGAAGAATATATGAACTGATACAGGTAAAACATTTAGAAAAATAATTTTTATTATGGACCGAATACATGTTAGCTACTGTTGCAGGTTAGATTTCTTGGGAAACAGGCTTTACAGGAGAAGTTGGGCTATGGTGCAGTTTCACCTATGGCCTCAGACAACTGCAGGGAACTCTGAAGCTAGGATGGCCTTTTAGCATCGCCTTGCATTGCAACTAGGAGACTGTGCCTTTATACTTTCCTATTGATCAGTTGTCAGACTCAGGCTTCCCTGAAAAGGAGACATGACCTTATAGTAGGCAACCTTCTTTTGCCCAGGATGGAGTGCTGCAGGGTAGTCATCCAGTAGAACTGCCAGGAACTGGATAAGTAAGTCCATAAGGCCTCAAAAGGAATGTTTTTGGAGTGGCAGGTGGGCAGGTGATGTGCTCATTACAGCATTCGCTTCGCCTATTATTATCTTTGTTTCTGTTCAAATAAAATAATTTTGTGATCAGTTTTATTTTACTAAGTCCAAATTCTATGAAGATTTTAGAGGCAACTGTGAACAGTAAGAATAAAATGTTCCAATTTTCTTTCCCTGTTTTTGTATCCCCTTCCGTTTGGTACCGATTTGCTCTGTTTGCTCCTTCTACCAATGTTATGAGTGTGTAAGAAATCAGACATATTTTATTCTGGACTATGGTTTCAGCATATTTACTCAGCAGGGATATTTTTTGGTTTGTTTTAGGTATCATTTAGAATCACTTTCTTTTCATAAAAATTATAGTTTTGGGAGCTATTTCTGAGAAATTTGTATTTTTCATATGGAGAGAGGATCATAATTTTTGATACCAAAGTCAACATTGTCACTTCAAACAAGTTGCCTTTTCACAGTAACCGAACATATTCAGTAGGCTTATTAATAAAAATGTATCAATTAACTATAAGATTTTGATAACTGGAAATGCTCTATTTTAAAATACTGTACAATTATATAATTATTTTATCTTTTAAAAGTCTGAGATGAAACATACTAAAAATATTTTAAAGGATACATACCCAAAAGTTGAATCAGAATTTTATTAGCTATATTCAAAATTGTATGGCATAGCTCATAATACTTAGTATTCCAATTACCATCTGCTATTCACATCAGGAACTATAATATATGATCAACGTGTTTGTGATAGTTACAAATACAGCTTTACCTTGTTTCTGCTTTCTAAATTTTTTTTCTGAGTCTAGTTCTCCTTTAAACAATATTATTTACATATACACATCCAAACATCTATACACACATACATACAAACATTTGCATAAAAACCTAGAAAAGAGTGATTATTTAGATTTAAAATTCATTTATTTAATGATGTCCACTATTTCAAGATCTCTTCATTGTTACAAATATATCAATGTGGGTAGATCAGTCTAGTTCTGTTCCTTTTGTACATATAAAAATAACATAGTATACATGACAAATACAGAAAAGACTGAAGCTATTTTCTGAATAATCTAGCTTTCTTCCTCCCACCTTGCCCCCCCAAAAGTTAGGCTGGATAGCCTTACATGATTTAGTACACCTTGTATAGAAATTTTGCCTTAAAGGTATTTAGGGAATGGTTTTTAAAGAAACAAAGACCCCAAATAAAATCTCAGCTGTCACTTTCCAGCTTTTGACCTTGAGTAAGTTAATATTATTTGGGATTTGCTTCTTTATCTATGAAATGGGGACAATATCCAATTTACCAACAAGGTATATAAGAGGCTTAAATAAAATGTTTAGGAAAGACTGGGCACATTTTCTATTATAGAAATTTTAGAGTAAATAGCAGAGGATTGGTGGCTTCCATTTTACGAATGTTGACACAGAACATTAATACAATCAGAACCCATACAGCTGTGGGTACTGTCTCTGTTAGTAATGATATTCCCACTTAATTGTGTCACGGAAACATGTTTCATTCTTAGAGTTTCTCCACAGGAACAAGGGATGAAAGGATGAAAGTTCTTATTTTCATTTTATGTTCATCTTTCTCATTTAAATAGCTTATACAGGACTGAAATACTGAGTGTAGCCAATGAAGTCCATTGGATTATAAATACAAATTATATAAATATCTGATGCACAGTCATAGCCATTACCCTAAAACATATAATTGTATAAGTAAACTAAGACATCTGTGGTCACGTGTTAAAACAGATGAATGACATGAAATTGTGTTGCTTATGCATGTGGAGGAAGAGCATTCCATGGAATAATAGACAATTTAATCTGCTTTCTACCTAAGTGAACCCTCTGTTTCATCTCCCATTAAACCGTCAAATAAAAAAAACCTCTTATTGTAAGAACTCTAAACAATTTTGAACCCTACAAAATTAAATAACCCACTCTACTTTTTCTTCCTTTAACTTGCATACCAGCACAACGGACCCTTTCTTATTGCAATGCATTGATTTGGTATAATGAAGTTGCCTAGTCATTATTATTTATATTTTATATTTCAAATATCTTAATTTTGTATAGTAGAAATGGTCAGGTATTGTCTGAATTCACTTTTCCCCCTTTCCTTTGCTGGTGAACATTTTAAGTAACATTTTCTACAGCAGTTCTGCAGCAGGAAACTTAATACATATGCTGTTTCCATAACAACAAATAGGATTTGAGCAAAAACACAATGCTCAGTGGTTACTGTTCCTCACAGCAGGTAAAAGCAGTTATTCAAAATTACAAGCAGCATGACATTGAAAAAAATAAATTAAAGCAAGGGGTGCTAAGAGTTCTGTTCCATATTTAGTAAATGTTTAACTCATAAATGCTTGAGGGGGCAGCTGTAGGATCCCACTCTATGCAGTATTTTCCTTCAAATCATAACTTGAAATTGAAGACTAGGCATGGACATTCATTTTTCAGGTACTGAAAGTCTTGTGAGTGAGGAAGGTACTCAGAATGACAAGGTAGAATATTTGCTAAAATTGGCTCAGTGATTATATCAGTTAAGTATTTATGTATAATTTCTAGTTCTCTTGGGTAAAAATATTTACTCATTTCCAAGATTGCCCTTTTATTTAATTTTGTTGCTTTAATGTATTTAAAAATAAATATGTGTCTACTAAATTGAATGATTTCCTGAAGAAGTTCCAAGGTGTTGTAAAGTAAGGTAATCTGGCCTGAAAGGCTATTGGGTTTCGATAGGTTTCTTCAACAGCTCCTTCCTGCTCCATGAATCCATATTCTGGTTCCTCTGCTTTTTCATTTTTTGAAATGTGTGTTCTTTGAGTATTTGTAAGTACATTTGCATAGATAGAAAAATAATATTTAAAGTTTAGAGGAATATTCAAAGAAAATATAATTATAAAGTTATGATACAGTAAAAATAATTAGAGTGGAATATTTTACTATATCAAATTCATAGGAAGGACTTCACAAAGTCTGTAGAAAAGAACTTTATGTGTAGCAAAATGAAAGAGCATCTCCCTTAAGAAATCTCTTTGTTTCTCATTCCTGAGGAGTGGGGATTCAGCCCCATGACTGATTTCAAGAAATCAGATTTACTGCTTCTCAATATATGCCTTTCCATTTATAGAAATCTCTCACTGGCAGTTCTTTCCCACTTTAAATAAGGCAGCTAATAAAGAAACTAAAATCTTTTTCTTTATATTATCTATTCACTAGTTAAAGATAGACTTTTAGTCCATGCTCTGTTTCCTGTCTTGCTTGGTGATAAGACCTTAAGGTAGCATCTATCTACATACTAATTGCTATGTGCAATTTATGAAGTGATCCATACATTGTTCAGTGTAACACCTCTCTCCTCATAATTTCCACAGTGTTTATTTTTGGGCCTCAATAATGGAGCCTATCTTTGTGTGTGTGTGTTTAGTAGCAATAGCTACAATTTATTGAGCAATTATGTACCAGCTACTGTTCAGCATTTTTATATGCATTATTTCATTGGAACCTCATAACCATCCTATTATCAAAGATGAAGCAAGTGAGGTACAGTGGTTAAGTAACATATCTGAGGTCACCCAGCTGGGAACTGGTAGATCTGGGGTTCAAATCCAGTTGTGTCTGAGTCCTAAGCCTTACCTCTTCACTGCTTCATATGTGGCTGTCCCACGTTTGCATTAAAGTTTGAAGCATGTCCTTTACTCTCTCTCTTCTTCATTAAACTCAGTATGGATTGGATCTTTTCATCTTTGTATCCCTGGAGCACCCAGCAGACCTTGCTTACAAAAATCATTCAATAGCTTACTTGCTGTTGAATGCAGTAGGTAGAAAACAATGAGGAATGAGATAGGAACACAAGATGCACAGAGAAATGGCTCATCTGTAAAACCACTGTGGTCGGCAGAATACTAACCCTGTCTCTGTGATTTCTATCCCCTGGTATCTAACCTCTGTAAAATCTGCTCCCTTTGAGTGCAGGCAGAACCTGTGACTTACTTGTAACCAATAGCATATGACAAGGCGAAGGAAATTTGCAAATGTACTTCAGTTCTCTATATGTTAACTTTGAGTTAATCAGGACAGAGATTCTCCTGGGTCAGCCTATCCTAATCGGGTAAGTCCTGCAAAAGAGGTTACAGAACTTCTCTGGCAGTTGCAAAGGTATAGGTATAACTGAATTCAACTGATTAATATCTATAAAACACTTTGGAAAAAATTCATTATAAAATGTAAGAGAAGGTGGTTTGCTATCTCACATTATCATCAACACCTACTACTTTTTATGTACAAGACTTGTAGTGAAAATAAATGTATTTGTTTCTCCCTTTCTGTTTTTCTATTTGCTATCATGCATTTATCCAAAAGTATATCTGTTACATAGATACTGTATGTTTAAAAAATGTGCTGGGTTTGTGGGCAGTCAAAATGTGTTTAACAAAGAGCTTGATTAAAGGCTATAAATATGTAGTTTGGTAAAAGAAATAAGATCTAGTGTTTGATAGATCAGTAGGGTGACTATACTTTACAATAATCTATTGTATATTTCAAAATAGCTAGAGGAGAACAATTTGAATGTTTTTAGCATAAATAAAAGACTAATATTTAAGGTGATGGATATCCCAATTACACTGATTTGATCTTTACAAATTATATGAATGCATTAAATATTCACATGTATCCTCAAAATATGTACATTTATTATGTATCAGTAAAATAAAATGAAAAAAGTTAACAGCATATCTGGTCTTTAATTTAATCAAATATTATACAATATTAATTAGGGGGCATAATTACCCAAAGAATGACACTCAATATGAAATATCACCCATATTCAAAAAGACCCATACCAAATGAATCATCATAACAGTTATGGTACCTCAAACTTCATTCTAGTCAGTTATACTTTGGGGAAAATAAAAACTTTATTTTCATATCTCTAATCAGAAGACACTTTTCATGTAGCTGGTAACTGGATGACCCTTAGAAATGATGTTGCTAACAATATTTTTGATAAGTTACAGTTTTGTAGCAATCAGTTTAGTAGAATATGAAAATATGTTTTAAATTTAAGTTAGTTAAAAATTAAAGGTACAAATTCAAACACTGTTCATTTGAACACGTGCTAAAATTTGCTTATTAAATAGTGTATTTGTAGTATCTATTTTTACTCTTTTTCAAGTGTGGACAAAGTTATGCACCAATTTATTCACAGATGGGCCATTCACAGAATGTTGTGAGAAAGGGGCACATTGCCAAAGCTCAAATAAGTTTACAGAATCAAAACAAAATGGAAATTCTTAAATTAGAGGATAATCTATGATGAAAATTCTGATTGACCAATTCTGCCATTTTCTCACTGCAACAAGGCATACACTTTTCCTAAAAACAAGGAACAATGTGGCTTCCAATGGCTATCATCAATGATAAATTCTCTATGCCTCATTTATGAAACAAACTGCTGTATATTCAAGCAATATAACAGTGTGCATACCCCTGAAAACAAGCTCAGTACAGAGGTTTCATAATTGCACCCAAGAAGATAATTAGGCAATTAGAGCTATTAAAAGTTGACAAAGCACCAAGCCTGGATGAATTATATTCCTGATTTCTAAAGAGGGGAAGCAAGGGAAAATAAGAAGACCTCCAGTGAATCTATTCAACAGCCTTCTGCGGAAGAAAGTTGTGCCCAGATGGCAAAAGACAGGAGGTGTGACTTCTCTACTGCCACCCCCAGGATTCAAGACAGGATCTGGAGAGGATTTCCTGGAGATGCGAAAGTCTCCTATCATTTGCACAGATTCTATTGAACACATTAATAAGGTGAAATTAGCTTTGTGAAATATGTAACTGGGTAAAAACATGAGATGAAAATAAAACAATGGAACTAATGATTTAATTTCTGAAAAGCAGCTGATGCCTTGGCTCACATCAAATATGTATCTGAAGCAAGCTAAGAAGCATAGCAAGAAAAACAGGTTATTAAGAAGATTTTATTTTACACATGCAGGAAGCATAACAGATTGAATCAAGTTTTGTAAGTGAATAGCATAAACTAGGGAGGGGGCAATCCTAGTAGCCGTTGGCTCTCTGATCGACTTGTTAAAATCATGGTGATCATAGATGACTTAAAATTATTGCAGTTTCCCAAATTGACAAATGTAATTGCTGAGACTGATGAAAGAGAATATTGGGATGCTGCCTTGGATTCTGTTGGAAAGTACTTAGAAGTTGACAGATGGTGCATACATTCAGAGGTTGAGAAGGCTAAGAAGGTAATGAGACTGGGGACCAAAAACAATTACAGTGTCTTAAGCCTCAAATGCAGCATAATTGTGGCTGTAGAGTAGGCCAAACAATCGAGTTTAATGTATTCATAATGTCTGTCAGAAGTTCAAGGAACAAAACCTGGAGGTGTGGAGTCTGAACGCATAAGTGAAATGACTGCAGACTCTCCTCATTCAGTCACTAGAAAATTCAGGCAATAAATCTCTACTGATGCACAATGAATGAAATGGTGCCATCTGTGATTTTGTAGAAACAACACTAGCAAACATCAGCATGTATCGAACAAAAGGAAGTGGAAATCACCAACTATTAAATTCTATTTGAACAGGTTACAGATGATGATGAAATTGAAATAATAATACTTAAAGTTTGAGTGATGGGATGAAGAATAAACTTGGCCTGGATTAGATGGAGGTCAGTCTTGAAGGAGTGCAAAAAAAGAGGTATAAATAAGAGTTACTGATTAATTGATAGTAAAGAATTACCAAAAGGGTATAGTAATATCTAAAGCAATATTTGAGCCAATATTGACAGTGAGGAAATTGTAAATGAGGGAAGGCGAAATAATCTGCTTTTGACCCATTGCATTGCATTTGTTGGTAAGTCATTAACAGTAAGAGAATCATTCATTTCTAAGCTCCTTGAAAATGGAGAACACATCAAATCCATCTTCACATCACCACAAGTACTTATCAAAAGACATGCAAAAATCAGGCATTCAATGTGAATAGAACAAAAATAGTACATATAGAACAAAAATAATTATTACAATAAAATGAATATAATGAATATAGTAAAATTATATACCATGAAAGGATTTAAAAAAAGAAGTAAAAATCCCCTTAATTTCACTTTGCCAAGCAAAATTACTTCAAACATTTAATGTACAGTCTTTCTAGTTCTCTCTCTCTCTCTAGGATCATGTTTACATCTTTGTTTATAATTTATCTTATTTAGTTACATTAAGTCTCAACATCTTTGCATGTCAACACATAAAAATTTTATATTATTTGTAGTGACTGGCTTGTATTCAATTGCATGTATATCTCTATTGTTGGATATTTTTTTCCAGTTGTGGCTATGATAAACAGTAATACAATCATTATGATGTACAACCTTGTATCTTTTTTAACTTGTCACATTTTAAGAAATTTCTTAAAATAAATTACTTTTTATTTTCTATTTTTTTATTTCACTGTTTAAATGATCACCAGGGCAAATTTAATTTCAAAATATGTCCCAAAGTGTCATCCTTTTCTGACCTAAAATATTTCTCAACCCAGCAGCAAGAGTAATCACATAAAAAGATGAGATCACATATTTTTATGTGATCACATCTGCCAAAATTTTCCATTGTTTCTCTATCTAACTCATGGTAAGAGCCAAAATACTTAGTGTCATAAAATATCTAGCCAAATCTTGGGAGAAGTATGAACCCTTCTCAGAGTTCTTGCGTAGAACATTTTCCCCTGTGATATTTGCATGATTCACATCTTTCTTGTCTTGTCTTGTCTTTTCTCAAATGCCACCTTATCTGAAAGGCTTTACCTGATGAACGATGTTCTCTTTGCCCAGTTGTATTTATTTTTATGTGTTACCTCCTAGCATGCTATATTTTTTTCTTGTTTGTCCCTCATAAGAAATATAAGCTCAGCTAATGTGCCTGCATTGTTTACTACCATATCCTTGCACACAAAACATGACCTAGCACATGAACAAAAAATGAATAAATGAATGAAATGATAAATTGGAATCAGTTTATCAAGTTCATTGGGTATCACACAAGGAATTTGTACAGGCAGTAACCTGCACACACTGAGGTGGTTTAGTGCTTTAATTTTTTAAAATTAACTTTTAAATTAATTTTTAATTTAAAAAATAGATAATAATGTGGACAATCATTCGTTCATTCAACAAATATTTATTGAATGCTCACCACGTGCCAAGCCATGTGCTTGGCATCTAGCACACCAAAATGAACATGGCTGTAGTCCTGTCCAGGGCTTTCACTTTCACTTTCCTGGGGGAGTTCAGCTGTGAGCTTCAGAAAGATCACTGTCAATGGGAAATGATCACCTTGGATTGAGAGATTGGATGTAGGAGCACCAGTTCAGAACATTTTGTAATAGGAGTCTGAGTTAGAAAATAGTAAGACATCTAGAGAAAACAGAGTACCCGAAGAGTTTTGTTTCTTTGGTTTTTTGTTTTACATAACACCAGTTACCAACAAAAGGTACTTATTGTGACTAAATTAACTCATTATCTTGAACATGCTGTAATAAAAGGGTATAGAGAATAAATATTGATTCAGGTCGTTAGCTGTTTAATTCAAGGCTAGTTAGTAAAAATGTAAGTAGCTTGTGGATTCCCTAAACCACAGCTCTAAGTAGATGGAAACAACAGACTCAATCTCTGATGGGTTTATGTATTACTGACTATGGGAAAAAAAAGTTGTCTCATTTCTGAGATGTTCTGAGCAAATGGTGGAAATGATGATTCTTGCTATCTGGATGTCTTCCTTAAAGCTCATGTTGGCTGAATTGTGGAAAATGATAACCACAAGTTTAGATTATCCATCCCCAAATTCAGCTCCTCTTGCCTGGATGTGTTTCTTAATCTCTTCGTCTGCATTTCCCCCTACATTCTGATGTTACTATAACATGTACCTTACAGTCATCTCACACAACCTTCTATATTCCCATTCTTTTGATTTTAAGTGAGATTCTGGCCTGATTCCTCCTATGCTCTTACCCATCTACTTCTTCGTCTTCATAATGGAGTATCTGAATGGGGTTAAAAGTTAATTTCTGAGCTAAATGTGTTTAATATATATTACAAGATAGTAAGTGTGGGAGACTTCATTTCTTGATTCCCTCTTTTCATACTCGACCACTGTGATGTTTGCTTCGATGCAGGGTAAGTGAGTCTGTGTTAATATTCAAATTAACCCTCAGACAAGATATTTTAGGGCCTAGACCTAGGGGCTAGGAAAGGCTAATATGAACAGTTGATTCTCATATTAAACCTATTCTTTAATATTTTCTTTATCAATAAAATTAAGTAATTTTTAAAAATTTCTATCTGCCTAATTCTTATGTTTCACAAATGGCAAAGAATTCATGACAAAAAAAAAATCAAGAACTAATTTTTTGATGGCCTCAAACTTTCTTCCTAGTCATAAACAGAGGTTGGAGTCATGTCGTAATGGCTGGTGTCTAAAAAGCATTCCCCATTTCACATGAATCTTTTGTCTCAGTTCATGTTCTTTCTGTTCTCCCACATATACTTGCCTACCTATCTTCTTCACCTCTGTCATGGTCATTGCTCTCCCTGACTTACTCTTTCAATACATCCTCCACAGAATGTGGAGGGCAATGTTTTATACCAAGACTGTGCTGGTAAAGAATTTAAGTGTATACGGGAAGGTAGTGGAAGAGCTTCTAAAGGAGGGTAACAAATAACTCGGGTTTTACAAATGGGTCTTTGAGCTAAATTTATCAAAATTCCAAGAACAATAGACATCTGAATTATACTAAAGTTGCTTAATTGCTGTTGAGATGATTAAATACATACAAGAAATGAGACTTCCCTTTTGCCTCAATGGGGAATTTAAGGAAAGAAGAAAGGAATAAATATGAGTAGGGTCCTCACCTGTGTAGGACACTGTGTTTCACGCTTTATATAAGTTACATATTGTAACCTATACTATGTATGTTATAGGATTTTAGTCCATTAATTTACTTATTCCTTGTCTTATTCTAAGTGGGATTTTTTTAAGAGGTTTACAGTAATGAATGCTAGAAAGTAGGAGCAACGCAAATGAAAAAAAAGTGAAGATAAAAGCATGATTTAAATGGAGTAATATTTTGGGTAAAGTTAGCACTTGATAATGCATAAGAATTCAGACTATTGTATAGTTGGGCTGAAACTTTGGTTTTGAGTTGGTTAGTAGCCACATTAAGGTGTGGAGTAACCCAATTTGATTTCTATTATAAAAAATGAAAGAAAGAAAGAAAGAAAGAAGGAAGGAAGGAAGGAAGGAGAAAGAAAGGGAGGATGGGAGGGAGGGAGAGGAAAAAAAAAAAAAGAAAGAGGAGAGGAGAGGAGAGGAGAGAAGAGGAAAGTTAAGTTGATAAGAAACACCACAGCTTTTCCTGGCACTGAGAATAGAAAAAATTTTCTCCATGGCTACTGTTAAGATGAGAAAGTATTTTTTTTTATTCCCAGTGTATAGTGGAAGAAAGTAAAAGTCATATATTGTTATGAATTTGTGAAAGTAACAGAAAGTTTGACATTAAAATTTTATCCAACTTTCACTGATTCCAAAAGATATAAAATTCCCATTTTACCATGTATTTAGTCAAATTCACTGATCAGGTAGAAATTAATACTAATTAAATACGTCTATTCCACAATTAAGTTTCATTATTTAAGCCACTGCCTGAGCCAACATTGTCAACAAGTCATCCCATGCTGTCTGCATCCCTATTAAACACTAGTCCATGGAGATGTATATTCTGCTTCAATCCTGGTATTATCAGGTAATTAAAAGAGTCTGGCTCCAAAAGGGGATGATGAAGGAATTGGGAAAACCTGCTGATGAGGAGAAGTTTTAAACGCTGTAAATGTGTAAAGCCCAGCAGCTTAGCAATGACTTAAGTTGGAGCAATAAGAAGACTCTGGAAACATTAGAAGGTGGTAATTAAGGAAAGGAAGAAGGGATAATTTTTCATATCTGAAGATCACAAATTGGAATAAGGTATGTACTGAATTGCAAAAAATGTATTTTTGTTACTTTTTAACTTATGTTTAAAATGTCCTTTTAAGTGATTTTGAATGAGGAAAACATTTGTTGCAAATACTGTGCAAAATAGTAAATTTTGGCTTTGGTAGGTAGAGATTTCAAAACAAAGAAACAGAATGTATATGTTTTAATGCATTAATTAGGTGTTGATTTTCCAGAAAAATGAAAAATGTTTATATATACATCCTTTGAAACAAAAATATTTACATACAACTAAATGTTAGTGTATCATTTAGTTGGATCATACAAATTGACACATACAATGCATCATACCAATTCATTCATCAGGAGAAAGACACGGTTACAATACAGATAAAGCATGTTCTCTTCAGTATAATTAAGAATGTTGATACTACTGAAATTGTTCATGTTCCTTCTGCTATAATGTGACTCTCTTGCAGTTCATTAGGCACCCCAAGAAAGGGAAGAAGAAAGGAGAGTATGATATGTCAGGAGTAATATCCTACACTTGCCTCCAGTTTTCTGTTTGACCTTAAAAATAATCTCAATACCTCTTTAGTCTCAATTATTACTCCTTTGGGAAAGGAAAAGATTCAGGTAAATGAGGCTATATAAAATAGTTATACGTGGTCAAAATGAAATGATGAACATAATGATGACAGGAAGATAAGAAATTTTAATCGCTGCAGAAGAAGAAAATGCTTGACTTTCTGGAAAGGCAGCAAAAGAAACTCTCAATTAAATGAAGAACTCTCATCTTTATAATGGTGAGAGCTTTATTCTTTTATTAAATACACACAAGTAACATTTTACCTGCTTTCCCACTAATGGTTCTGGTTTCCTGATTTTCAGGGCTTTAAGTGTCAAGTTGTGGTTTTGTGATGCAAAATTACTGTAATTCTAGTCTTTTTCTTATATAACACTGTGAATTATAAAGTTTCTATTAAATAATTATTAACTGAATCATTTAAAATTGGCCAAAAATAAGAAAGGAAATATCCAATTTTTTTATTTCATTATGGCTTATAAAATGGGAACCAGATGACCTTTACTTTTAGTAACAGCAAATATAAATAATATGTATGTTATAGACATCTTATAGGTTATGATTTAGTTATTTTTTATTCTCTTGGTATATAAGCATTACCTTAGAAGACAGTTTATGTGACCAAAAATTAATGAACAATACAACTGAAGTTTAAATGATCTTCTAAGAATAATTGATGAGATTATAGTAAATACTTTAAAATATTGTTTCCTTTTTCCTTCAGATATTTTAAATAATTACTACATAAATATATTTACTGTTCTTATCCATTTCCCTAGATAAACATTCTCTTTCATGTAATCTGTATTGGCTGCCTGAAGCACATGGCATAAGGGCTTCAGCCCTTGGCACTGTACTATAACTACTGTCTGCAAAGTCACATATAATTACCTAATTATTAATTCCAGCGGCCTCATCCTCCTTGAATGTATTTGATTTATATGTTTTGTTTTATAACAAATAGTTTAGAGTATTTATAATATGCCAAACATTCTTTTAGTTTATTACTATGAAATAGGCCCTAACATTATGATTTTGCATTTTGGGTAGCTGAGGCACAGATAGGCTATGTAACTAGTTCATCAAAAGTTGCAAAGCTAGAAAGTGGCAGAGTCGGGATTCAAACCCGGAAATACAGTTCAGAGCCTTGCTCTTCATCCTATGCCATACTGAATTTAATGCATTGTTCAATATTGATGCCCCTTAGACAAATAACTCTCTTTCCACTGGTAGGGTCAGGAGATCAGAACAATAGCCATTATGCAATGTGTGGATATATTACTATCCTAACATACCCTAGTTTTTGATCATCCCATTAACTTTAATGATTAAAACTATTTGATCTCCAAATGCTGCGCACTATCTATTTGTGGCCAAGTGTACAAAATGCTAAAACTCCTTTGAATTGCAATATCCAGAAGTTATCAGCAACTCTGAATAATCAAATCCCCTGATCTTATTCCTCCATTGTTCTTGATATACCAGAGAACAATGATCACAGAGTGTATGTTTCCTGTAGATATCCACATCTTTAGAGAAAAGGAGAAAAGGGGGTTGATCCACAAGTACCTAATTTCTCTTTTACATTTAGCTATAAGGTAATTTGTTTCAACACCATGAGTAAGTATAAACAGTAAAGCTACAATATTTAGGACAAAAATTCATTTTCATAGAAATCTGAAGAATTATTTCTTGCAACAATATGTAACATAGACAATTTTAAAATGAAATACATACGGTCCCCAGCCTATGATGTTTCAATTTCTGATTTTTTGACTTTAGAATGATATGGAAGCAATACACATTTAGTAGAAGTTTTATTTCATGTATCCATACAACCATTCTGTTTTTCACTTTCAGTACAATATTGAATAAATTATGTGAGATATTAAACACTTTAATATAGAATGGGCTTTGTGTTAGATGATTTCACCCAACTCCTGTCTAATGTAAATGTTTTGAGTACCTTTAAGGTAGGCTCAGCTAAAGTATAATGTTCAGTAGGATAGGTGTAATAAATGTACTTCCAACTTACAATATTTTCAACTCATGATGGATTTATTGGGATATAACCCCATCATAAACTGAGGAGCATCTGTAATTTGCATACAGAAATCCCTTGAAGAAAGAACAAGATAAAGTAGAGGAAACAATTTATTGGGAATCAGAACTGGTTTGACCCAAGTCCAGCACCAAGATTTTGGGCATTGTGCTAGTGATTTTGGATCTCAGATCCATAATTTCTTAGTAAATAAAATAAAAGGTTTAAATTCAAGATGACTTATCGGTACCTTTATAATCCATATGGTTATGCTTATATTCCCAAATGTATGATAAACTTCTCAAAGATGAGAAGAATATTGCAGAGCTTTTGCATCCTCAGCTACCAGAATAATTTCCCTTATACATTAGATACTCAATGTTTATTCTTTCTTCTTGATGTTAAATAAGAAGATCTTGGCAAAATAGAAAAAAACTCAAAATAATTAGGCAAAATCTTATCAATGCATAATTTCTCGATTCTGTAATATGGTACTGAAAATAGGAGTTGTGTGATTTGCACATAGAAAGGAAAATAAGACATTTATTTCTTTCATCACATACTTGGCTTGTCCTCAGATGACCTATCTTTGCATTTTTCTAATGATAAGATTGTGGGGTGAAATACAATCTTATCTCAATGAATTTGATTTGCATAAAAAGGTAAAGATTTTTATCATCATCTTTCTCCTGAGCAACTGTAATGTTTCCTAAAATCCTACTGCCAAATTGACCTGTCTAATAACAACAAATATTTACACTACCTGTCTTCCACCCTGTGACAGATATTGTTCTATGTTATTTAAAATACATTCTTTCACTTAATTTCTCAAAATTCTTTGGCTGCACTCCATTACCTTAATGTAGAAAAAAAAAATACCAAGTTCTTCTTTTCATGTTATGTTCTCCTTCTTAATCTGGTCCTTGATTTTCTTTCCATCCTCATTCAGCACCATTCGTTTCATTCACCATTTAGTCTCTCACAACTCATGACTTTATATGTGCTATGAGTTCTGCTTAAAATGCTTTTTTGTCAGCTTTTCCAACAGCAAATGTCTATTCATCCTATTACTTCAGTGCAAATATTGAACCCTCATCTCTGAATCCTACCCAGAAGTCATCAATGGTAATCCATGGACATTAACATGGGTATTAGCAGTATAATAAAGAAATGCTACCAACAACTTTATGCTTACAAACATAGATGAAATAAAACAATTACAGTCAAAGACAAACTAACAAAATTCACACAGGGAAAAGTAGATGTGTGTGTGCCTGTATATATATTCAGGTTATCTGATATTGGGACAATAACAGACTTCCAATAAAGAAATCACCAGGCTCAAATGCTTTTACCGGTGAATTCTAGCAAATATTGATGGTAGAAATAATAACAATTCTATTTCATTTCTTCCAGAATATAAAAGCTTAGAGAAAATGTTCTAATTTACTCTATGAAGCCTACATTACCCTAAAACAAAAGCTATATAAAGGAACTACAAGAAAACTACAGAAAAATATCTCTTATAAACATTCATTCAAAATACTAGTCAAAATATTAGCAAATCAAACCTAACAATATGTAAAAAAAATTATACACCATGATCAAATGAGATTTATTCCAGGTATGCAAGATCAGTTCGACATTCAAAAATCATACAGTGTAATCTGTCACATGAACAAGCTAAAACCAAAACAAAACAAAAATCATATGATTATATCATTATAAAAAGCATTTGACAAAATACAACAAATAGTGATGCTAAACTTTCAGAAAACTGAAAATACAGAGGAACTTCCTCAGCTTGTTAAACATCATCTAAAATCTCTCAAGGTAATATGTTTAATAATAAGACATTGGACAATTTTTTATTTTCCAGACAGGGTCTCACTCTGTTGACTTGGATAGAGTGCAGTGCCATCATCATAGCTCACTGTGATCTCAAACCCCTGGGCTCAAGTGATCCTTCTGCCTCAGCGTCCCAAGTAGCTGGGACTGCAGGCGCATGGCACTGTGCCTGACTAATTTTTCTATTTTTTTGTAGAGATGGTGTGTTACTCATGCTTAGGCTGGTCTCAAACTCCTAACCTCAACAGTCCTACCACCTCGGCCTCCCAGAGTGCTAGGATTACAGGCATGAGCCACCGCACCTGGCCCAATTTTTTTCTTAGTAATAGAAATATGGCAATGGTGTGCCTTCTCATCACTCTCATCAACTCATCCTGGAAATCCTAGCTAATGTAAGAATACAAAATAAGGAAATAAATGTGATATATTTATGTATCAATATAAACAGGAAAAGGAGAAATAAAACTGTCTTCATTTATAGATGAAATCATTGTATGTGTAGGAAATCCCAAAGATCTACAAAACATTCCTAAAACTAATAAATGAGTATAGTGATATTGCAGTATAAAAAGTCAATATGCAAAAGTTAATTACTTTTCTATTCAATATTCCAATAATAAACAATTGGAATTTGAAATTTTAAAATAATGCAATTTATAAAAACACCAAAAAATGAAATACTTAGGTATAAATCTAACAAAATATATACAAATCTATATGCAGAAAACTATAAATTGATTAAATAAATAAAATAAAATATGAATAAGTAAAGAAATATTCTATGTACATGGATGGTAAGACTTAGTATCTTAATCTTAATTATTTTACTTATTTATAGATTCAAACCAATCCGTATCAATATCCCAGCAAACACTTTTGTAAACATTGAAAAAGTCATCCTAAAGTTTATACAGAAAGGCAAAAGATCTAGAATAACCAAGAAACATGACAGTCAAATTAAAAAAAAGCTAATGTTGAAGGATTCCACTACTCAATGGAAAAACTAGAGTCCAAAAATAAACCCACAAAATGTAGCCAACTAATTTTGGGCAAAGATATAAAGGAAATTTGATGGAGAAGGAATAATTTTTTCACAAAATGGTGCTGGAAAATATGGACATACATATGCAAAAAAAAAAATGTAACACAAAATGGGTGACAGACTTATGTGTAAAGTGCAAAATGGTACAACATTTTTGAAGAAAACACAAGAGAAAAATCTATGTGACCTTGAGTTTGGTGCTAAGTTTTTGACGTAACACTGAAAGCATGCATGATTCATAAAAGGAAATATTGATAAATTGGACTTTATTAAAATTAAAAACTTCTGGTTTGGAAAAGACATTATTAAGTAAATGAAAGATAAGTTACAGACTACGAGAAAATATTTGCAAAACACATATCTGATAAAGGACTTTTAATAAAAAAAAACAATTAAAAATGGACAAAAAATCTGAGCAGATAATCTCCCCAAAGAAGATAGACAGACGGCAAATAAGCATATGAAACAATGTACTACATCATTTGTTGTTAGGGAAATGCAAATTAAAACAGCACTGAGATAATACTACACCAATTAGAATGGCTAAAATCTAAAAAGTGACAATAGCAATTTTTAGTGATGATGCAGAGCAATAGGAACTCTCATTCACTGCTGATGGTAATGCAAAATTGAACAGCCACTTTAGAAGGAAGTTTGACAGTATTTAGAAAACTCAACATATTCTTACCCATATGATTCAGCAGTTGTGCTCCTAGATATTGCTTTGAAAGTTCATGTAAAAACATAAACCTGCACACAAATATGTTTATTACAGCTTTATTTATAATTGCCATAAACTGGAAGTAACTAAGATATACTCCAATAGGTGAATGGACAACTTGTTACAAGCATAATATAGAATATGACACAGCATTAACAATTAATGAGCTTTTAAATAATACAAATGTACTGATGAATCTTAAATGTGTACTGGTAAGTAAAAAAGGCAAGCATGAAATGTCTACGTGCTGTATGAGATCATTTATAGAGTATCCTATAAAAGACAAAGCTAAACAGATAATAAATGAACTAGTGTTTGCCAGGAATTCAGGGTAGGGGTTTGTATAGATCAAGTACAGGATACCCAAGGCTGGTAACACTACTCTGTATGATTATGTAATGTTGAATATATGAAACTATGAAATCGTCAAAATCCATAGAACTTTACAATGGAAAGAGTGAATATTAATGTATGCAAACTAAGAATACAGGCAAGTCAGGGGATTCCATCATGGAATGTAGAATGTGACCAGTCCAACTGTATTACAAATGCAATATATAATCTCACTGAAGGGCATTGGGGAAAGAGTGTTAACTTAAGTACTTTGGAAATGAATGGAGTCTACTAGACTAAAGGTAAAAATAACTGCACATAAATATTAGATACAGTTATTTCTTATGGGTTATTTACTTTTTAAAAGTCTGCAACTACTACACAAGTGTAACAAATTGCACAATTAAGTAAATAGATGGAGACAGGAGAGCAAGGTTTTCCTCTGTTGGGGTGAAAGGTTGCAGATAAGCAAGGAGAGAAGGCAAAGATAACCTACATGGCAGAAGAATAGATTTGGAGAAATAGGTATGGACTCATTTTTATTGATATTTATATATATACACACATATATGTGTATATATACATATGTATGTATACACATATATATACATGCATATATACACACATACACATACATGTGTTATATACACAAATATATTTATATCAGGTAGTTTCATGTAGAAATATAGATCTGTGTATATTCATGGTTACGGTGTGAGTGTGTGTATGTATGTACATACATATTTCTTGCTCTGTCAGCTAAGAAGGCCAAGAAACAATGATACCCCAGAAGCAACAAGCACACCCAGTACTCAGATCTTGGTTTCTAATACCATTCCTCAGTAAAATAGACCATATCTCCTTGGAGAGATATGGCTGACTCTAGCACTATGGAAAGAAATACACAAGAGGAGCTTGGAGCATCTTGTAGTCCCAAAAGTTAGAAAGTGCTAAAAATCAAAACAACAACAGCAATAACAATGACATATATACACACACACACACAATGATGGAGATATGTCAAATGAACACAGGAGTCAATTTATATAGGTCTCAATGGCCAAAGCTGGGACAATTTGAGTAATTTAATAAATTATATAATATTGGATTTTAGAATAAATCATAAAATAAATAACATAATATTGGATTATAACATAAAGTATAAAATAAATATATCCCTGAGTAAATACTGATAAAATAAATGTAAAAATTAATAAATGAGAATGAGGCATATCTCCTATACAGATAGAATTACAAATAAATTATGCACAGTAGAACTCTTCATTCTTTATGTATGGGCTGACCTCCTTCTAAGGAACATGGTATGAGAAGAGGGAAAAAGAATAAGTTTATAGCCCAGAACTTTGATAAACATTACCTCAGTCAGATGACCATAGTTAATATCAACAGTGATAAGTCATGTTGAGGTTATAGTATGTATCCTTGATGTGATGTGATGAGTAGAGTAATTTACTTTTGTGAGATTTCTTTCAAAACATATAATCCCTGTCTAACTATGAGGGAAGGTATCAGAAAAACCCCGGTTGAGAGGAATTCTACACAATACCTGATCAGTATGCCTCACAATCGTCAAGGACAAAAACAAGTGAAGTTTGAGAAACTGTCACAGTCTGGAGGAGCCTCAGGAGACATAGTTACTAAATGTTAAAAGTTACCGTGGGTAAGATCCTGGAATAGAGAAAGAACATTAGGGGAAAATTAAGGAACTCCATAAAGTATGAACTTTAGTTAAATATAATATATCAATGTTGGTCCAATAATTGTAACAAATGTACCATACTAGTGTAATATGTTAAATAATGGAGAAATCTGCATGTGAGGTATATGGAGACTCTTTTTACCATCTTTAAATTTAAACTTCCTGAACTTTCAGTGTTTCTCCATAATGTTGCAAGAGCATGACATATAGATTTTGAATGGCCTCTATTTGTGACACAATAGCCTGTATATTCACAAACATGCCTCAAAGTAAGTGGAAACTTTTATTTTGTACCTGGAAGAGAGGCATTTTTGTTTAGGCATTGGAAATGAGAAGTAAAGGGGAAATGTAAGAAATGTTTGATGTCAGGCGCAATGGATCAGTTGGGTTAAAGGGCCATTAGTTTATTTAAATGTCCAAGGGGTCAGAGAAAGGGATTTAGGAGCTCTAAGTGCATGAAGGCAAGACTTTGTTTTCAGGTTCACTTGAACAAGCCCCATTCTTCTAACATAAAAAGCAATGCACAATGCTAGGTACAGTTTCTCTCACTTATGCCTTCTCAAATACAGGAAAGTGTTTTCAGAATTATGTTGACCTTCAATGCTTTTTAAACTTCCCAATAATCATTTGTATTTTATTTTGATTGGATATAAAATGAGAATTCTGAACATTACTTGAGTCTGCTTATTTTGAATTCCTTGTTTTTAGTTGCTCCCATTTCTAACAGGACTTAGACAATCCTCCTTTTTTAATGCTGCAGGCCCACATAGCTCTTCCCTACTTCTAATTCTCATTGCCTCTTAGTCAATTTGGACTAAATTAGTGAAATTAGAAAAACATCCAGGACCTTTTGTTAGATTTTTTCCCTATATTAATATCTATCTTTTTAAAAGAAGTTATCAATATAAATGTTAAGACACAAATTATACTTTCCAGATTTTGAAAAACAAAATGAAAAAAGTAAATTTGCTTTCCATAGTTTTTTTTCCAATGAAGTCCCAATCTCTACCAGTTATATGTCTTAAAAACTTTTTGTCATCCAGGTGATAGAAATGTTTAAGTAACACATTTTTATCTTAAATTTCCTTTAATGTACCATAAAAAGATGAGATTTTTGAAGTGCATAAAAATATGGATTCTTAGTTCTTTTATTCCTGTCTCTATACCTCATTTACTAAAAAAGGATAAAATTTAAAGATCTTTTTTAGGCCCCTTTTGCCTATATAACTGCCTCTTAGTGAAAACATAGTATGTGAAACTACTATAATGAATTTAAACAGCCTCATAGATTATCTATATGTTACTGATTTAAAGTTTAATTATTGCTGTTTTGCAAGTACACGCATGTACTGTTAATACTGTAACCTGTTAAAAGTAAATTTGGGCTTCTATTTATCCTTTAGGATTATCTCAAAATTTAAGAATTTTGTAGTATTCTCTTTCAACAACAGGTAGTAGTTATGTTTCTTTCCTAAGTATGTTTCTTGTTTAATTCAAGGTATCTGTGAACATTTATTCTTTAATGTATATTTTTGCTCAGGTTAATCTTAGTATCCAAGTATTCATGAAGGCATTTTATCATTGCTCACTGTGACACTTTAACAACGTTCCACATGAATCCAAAGACTTTTCTTTAAAGTCCAACTCAAGTCTAAATTCTGACCTTCTTCACGAATCTATACTCCTTGTCATTCTCAAATTAGCATTGAATTTCAGTAGCGGACTAGAAATGTGATCAATTGAAGCTACTTATTGTTAATGTAAAATTAATTGTTTGTGGAGTTAATATTAATTGGATTCATTGGTCTCATTTAAAAACATTAAATTGAGAAAATAAAGCAGCTTGCAAATGATCACACAGAATGGCAGCATAAAGAGCACCACCATTTCTTAATTGATTGAATGTTGGTAAAATAACCTAAGAAAATTAGATTAGTTAAAGGAGTCCCAGATGTTGTTCCTGGACACTCCTCTGTTTTTAATGGAATATCAAGATTTTAAAATGCTTTGAAAACTAGAAACAAATGAGAATAAAAAATTAAATTCTTACATTCATGAGATCCCTAAGACATAAAATTAGGAATGACTAGAATCAATTTTAAGATTTTACAGAGTGTGTCTGTGAATATTTATTTCTAAGATTTATGAATATTTCTAATGCATTTTTTGGAAAAGTCAAAGGTCAGAGTGTTGTTGAGTAACACCCTCTTTGCTCAAAGCCTTTAGTAAGAGATACCACATGGAAACAATTTTCTACAATTTAACAAGGAGAAAAACAAAAACTTTACCAAATAACTGTCTTCTGGAACTGAGTAAAAAAAAATTATGTCACTAGAGTGTCTGATGAAAATAAATACACTAAATGCTAAGGGAAGATGATATACAGTTAAAGGGGATGCCTCAGAAAGCTCTTAAATTTTTAACAGTTTACTGACACATTATTAAATCAATTAATTACCTAACCTTACCTAGGACCAAGAGGAAAATGTGGGTTTTTTGTTTGATTTTTAAATAAATATGAATCTACATGTTTTGTATACCACAGTGTTTAGCATTATTAATTTATATAAAATGTATACATCACACATCATACATACTGTCTTTTTGCATAAAAAGTTATCCCCATGATAAGATTTGAGACACTTGTATATATTTATTAATTTACTAACTTGTTCTAAAAATACTTGCTGTCTTCTACTTGCTAGCTCTGTACTCAGCCTTGAGTTTATAATAGTAGGCAAAACAACCAAAAAAATGAAAAAAAGAGTTTATTCTTTTATGGTGCTTATTGTTTTAGGCAAAATAAATCAGATATTTAAAATAAAACATCAATCAATTTGGGGGAAAGCATCCTCTCATTAAATTGCAATTTCAGTTTAAAGGATTGTATGTCTTGAATGGTCTATGAAAATAAACTCATACATAACGTAGCTAGTCAATGGGATCTTAGTAAAACTTATGAGATGAGAAAATAATTTGCAGAATATTGCTAGAGAAATGAGCAATAGGTTTGGTAAGTGTGTCTGGTAATACGGATGGACAAGGAACATGATCAGAATGCTGACCTTCCAGGGAAAAGAAAGGTAGGCATAGAGTGATGAGTGGTCAACAATAGATATCTCCTAGTATAATTCAATTATTTTTATTATCTGTTTTGTTTAGAGCTGTGTCTGCATATCCATAACATATATATTCTATCTAGATGTTTCTTCCTACAAAACATTCAATACAGAGATATAAATTGCATATTACGTTTAGCTATTGAAATAATAACCTAATTTTCTCATGCCCACTTCTGTTGAAAGAAAATCATAATTTGGGTTATTAACTTAGTGAAGTATACAAAAGTGCTGAGGTCCAAGCTCTTAAAATCTTAACCATAGAACTTTGATTATTTGGCCCAGTTGAAGCTAAACATCATTGGGCCTTTATGGGCATTTTGATTGGATTCTCATTGTTAATTGCTTAGCAATTGAGACAAAAAAGGAGCAAGTTGGAGGTCACAGAGAAGGGATGGTAATACACACACATGTATATGAGATGGCAGGGTTTGGAAGGGGTGGAGTGGTGGGGGCAGGGGAATTCTAGTGGTCTTAAGGAGTGTTTACCATAGTCTGAAGGATATGGAAATAGTATAGGTAATAGATGGAGGAACGTAGAAAGATTCTCGTGGAAAGCACACTCCTTCTATGAAGCTGAGATATAAAGTGCCTGGAAGAGTTTTTATTAACCATGTTCCTGACTGTTGAAGAAGCGAGACCACTGGTCCTTATATCTACGAGTGTGAAACTAAAGGCATTGTGAAAGAAAGGTGTACAGTGCAGGGATTGTAGTGCTGAGATATCTTGCACTCTAGGAAGGGTTGTGTGGTTTTTCCTGAGTGGATCCCAGCATGGTTTCCACATCTGCCCACTTGTAACAGTTTAAGGAATAAACAGTGAAATTTCGGGAGTGAGATGTAGAAGACGCGGGAAAGTAGAATAGGTACTTAGGGCTTGGAGAATGCAAAGTAGATGACATTATGGGCTTAGAAAGACTAACAAAATAACTGTATGTTCTAATAGTCTCAATATGCCCACAAATTGATGTTTGGAATATGTGAGTGGCTGGGCTGAGCAAAGATGGAGTACAGAGGAGTTTGCAGGAGATAGTTGGAAGTACAACCTAGAGGTCAGTTAGATTTTGAAAACTGGGGTCTCCATCTCCTTATGGCATGTGTTTGTTCTTGATGTTTAAGAAAGCTGTGAGCACCAGGCTTTAAGTGTCACAATTTCCTTGTGCATGAGAAGTCTAGAGGTTGTTGTAGCTATAAGTCTATGAAATTTTGAGGTTCAAAATGGACATTTAAATTACTTCCTACCTGATCTTTTATTTTGAGTTTCTCTTACTCAAATAATATAACATACATAAATAATATATGACATAAATAATACATGTAACATAATTTCAAATATATTTGGGAAATCACGCAAATTATTATAGCATTTACCTCCACATATGTAATGAGAATAGCTCTGCTTTTATCTATAGCAAGTATAAATACTTTGATTTGTTTAATTACACAATTAAGTGTCAATGTCTATAGCTTAGACTGAGAATCTTTGTAGCTTCTCCTGACCTAACATGATACTAAAGTGGGAAGCCCAACAAAGCCTATAATTGTTGCACAAATCGTTCTATTATACTGTTGTTTACAAGACTGAGTACTGATATACCAAAGGTGTAAAGATGGCATTAGTCATGTTGAATGACCTCCAAATTTTATTTGTAGTTTTCTTATAAGTAACTATATTTATATATTTCAGATCAAAATGGAAATTAAATATTTTGAAATAGTAAAATGATTTTAAATATCAATCTGGATGCATATGAAAACTACAAAATATTTTTAGACTTGCCATTTCTCTCAAATAATTCTGTTATTATTGTACCCTGGACGGCCCTAATTCTTTGAATAAAACCTTTCTTTGGGAAATAAATGATTCAATTAGGCTTCTTAAACTATCATATTTAAGTTTACTTTTAAAATAGTTGGATTACATTATTTACTCAGTGATTAACTTGTGAATTGATTTAACTTCTGTGCTTGCCAAGTAAAATTTTGTTTTCAAGCTAACTATAACCAAGTGCACACATCTTTTGAGTGTTTGAGTTTTATGACATTTGAACATTTTTCCCCTTTAATTAAAATCTCATTTCACTGCTCTATTTTCCCTATTTTTCCAAGTAGTTGAAACAAGTGTAAATGGGAAATCTCAAAAGAATGGGAACACTTGGCCATATTTCTGGCTAATCAAGAAGCAGAAAATGCAGGAAATCTAATGAGAAAGCTTATTATTATGATTTGCACAGCTCAGCTTTTGCATAATCAGGCATGTCAATGCGCTCACACATTTGTGAATGCCTCTTAGAACCACACATCTGAATCTTTTTAATGTTTCTCCATTACCATTGCTTTTGCTGCCCCACTCAGGAAGCCATCATCCATGACCCCAATTTTCAAAATGGGCCAGCTAAAAACAAAGACTGCATGTATTTCCTAATCCTATCAAACCATTTTTTTAAAGCAGAGTGAAAACAGGTGGTGTTCTCA
The DNA here is from genome assembly GCF_041146395.1 of Eulemur rufifrons. Lineage (NCBI taxonomy): Eukaryota > Metazoa > Chordata > Mammalia > Primates > Lemuridae > Eulemur > Eulemur rufifrons. The sequence continues at coordinate 72,535,345 of NC_090999.1, read as the reverse complement.
ATTTTTAAAGGAGACAAATTATGAACTGTAATCTGAATATGGCTGTGATTATTCAGGTACAATAGCTCACATGAAAGTTGGTAGGATTGTAGAAAAAGCTATGTAGTATTCAGGTGATCTTTGTTAGCATCTGTGGTGATTTTGGGCCTTTAATATCATGCAATACTTTAGTTAATGTTAGAGGAACACATGTCTCTATTTGTCAATATGATAGAGCAATACATATGTATGAAGAAGGGTGTCATGCCAAGGAAACTGTATCTACACTCTCCCAAAAAGAATTGATCTAAGTAGTAGTAAATATTCCTCACTCTCTTTCTCACTCTCTCCTGATCTCTGTAGTTACGACTCAAATTGAAATACGGTGAAATGGCATGACATTATAAGATTTAGTTCATTTTTAGTGTCCAGCAAAAGTTTAAAATATCATAATATTTTAATACATTAAATATTTTATATAAATGTATATTAAATATATATGGGATATATATATGAAATGGATAAATATAAGTATATAGTTATCCATTTTATAGCTATTTATTATTGCTCTTATTATAATTGTTATTTTATTGTATTTATGATTAGTGAGTGTTAAGACTAGTGATTCTTAATAAGAGAAAGATGAATTTCAAAACCAGTCTGAGGTTTCTCATGTTATCATATAATCAGATGCAATAAAATTTGAACAAAAGACATTACTGTTTCCTAAAATAATTAGGGATAAGAAAGAAACTCATGACATAGGTGATGGTAAAATTTAGTGGATTTGAAGCTTATTGAAGAATCTCTCACAAAGGTTGCCGTTTCATGGATTCCTCATGACCTACAAAAGTTTAACGTGGTGAAGCGACATGGGAGCAGGAATCTGATATTCAAACGAGAACATTGAGGTCTTTCGGATCAAATGTATTGATGATACAAAAGGCATGAGAACTAACCATTACTTAAAAAAAGAGATTCAGAATATAAAATGATGTCATGGGACACTCCCCAAAGACGGCTGACTAGAGACATCCCTTGTGGGGTCGCCCCGGCTGAGGTAGTCTATTGGACTGAGGAGAGTGGAGAGCAGTTGCAGCTCAGGTGTGGATCACAGGGAGAGGCAACGTAGATGTCTGGGGACTCAACTGAGAAAAACTGCAAAGCTGAGAAAGAAAAAGGTAGAAAGGAGAAGACAGCGGTACAGACCGCACCCAGAAGGGTCTGCAGCCCAGTGAAAGGGTAAGGGGGACTCCCCCTCCCACACATAGTTACCTTCTGTCAACAGTGGGACATAAAACATATTGGAGGTGCTTACACCCTCCACAAGCCCAGGCACAGCAACTAAATAGAAATAGCAGAGTGAACCAGCGAACCCCAACAGCTCGGGTATTCAAAAGGGACACTCCATGGCAGAGTGCCAAGAGAGATCAGAGTATCAGCATTCTTACACGTAAACATTTCCTCCCCTGCACCTCCTCTAATCAGGGCATCATAATTAGCCCAGGCCAGCTGGTACCCATGGCTCCTCCCACCCGTTGCAACCACGAGAATATACTGAGCTGAGAACCACATGGACGGCTGCTTCTCTAGGGCAGGTGTGCCTTCCTTGTTGAGCCAGCCACTGAAAGCAGGGCTGCTACAATTTGCAAGCTTCCTGCCCATCAATGTTTTGCAGGATCACGTGCTGGTGCCTTAGATATGTGGGCCAGATTGGTGTCCCCAACTCTGGACATGAGAGTGGTGCAGGGAGACCCAGGGGAGAAGTCTCAGTCCTGAACCAGGGTGGTGAGGAAGCCCATATCCAATGGAAGGGTGGGGAGGGGCACTGAGGAACAGGGATCTGTGAGCATGCCCATCCCCCAACCCTGCTGGAGAATGGCCATATTGGAAAGGGGTGCAGTACTCAGAGTGAATTAGCCTAACCCCTGGTTCCCATGACAACTGAATGCCTCAGGCCTGCCTGAATGGGAGCAATGGCCCCTCCCCTCACTCTTTACAATAGGGAGTGCCCTGGCAGGAATGTGCCCCTGACAGAATCCCCTGCAGACAGAGAAGCCTACCTCTCTCCCCTGGGGATCTTGTGGTGGAACAGGTATGCAAAATTGGGGATCCTCCTACATGCCATGTCCCGTGAAGTTGTACACTAGTGGGTCAGACAAATGGACTGAGGGATAGTTCCAGAGCCTGTCTCAGGCAGTGAGGGAACACACATGGACTGATGTGATGGGAGAGTGCTGTGGAGTTCCAGGGAGAAAATCGGAAGGGCACTTACCCCACCACCACAGAGAAAATGCGCTAGTGGACAAAGGCAGAAAGAGTCTGGCCCAGGGGCTTAGCACTCAAGTGATTAGGCTCCTCCCCTGGGAACAGGCTTCCTGGCTGGGAGATATTGCCCTGAACTTCATACCAGTGGCTACCTCTAGCAGCTGGATAGGCAACCTCTGAGCCCCGCTGAGGCTTTGCAAAGACTTTCAGGCTCTCACAACCCAGCCATGATTTGTCTTGCTTCATCCCCAACCTCAGGGGGAGTAGAGATCAAGCAACCCCCTGGGATCTACAGAGTCTTTTCTAAAACATGGGACATTCATGTAAGCTTTGGGGGACCAGAGCTTACAGCAAGCACAAAAGACCATCTTGGTAGCTGGCTCTTCCACACAAACTTTAATCAACGACAGGGGACCATCTCCATAGCTAACCATAGTGCCTTCTAACTCAAACAAATAGGGAGTGGCTGATTTTTACACACAAGTGCCACTAACCATCTTGGACATTAAGTTGGGGGACCTAAGTCACTACACATAGATGGGAAGAAATGAAGATAGCAGTTCAGAGGTAACCGGAGAGGTTCATCAAACCTGCTAAAACACTGCATAGGCAACTCAGGACCAGCGCTCCTCTCCCTGCTATGGTCAGGAATCAATCTACAATAATATAGAGACAGTCTGCGGGCCTAGAACCCCACATCTCAAGCAAGAGGCCAGATAAGAAGAAATCAGCAAAAGAACTCCAGAAACATGAATAATCACAGTGAAAGGACACCCCTACAACAAAATAATAACTCCTTATACATGGATATCCACTAACCAAAATGAAAAGACTGAAATCACAGATAAAAAAATTAGAATATGGATTATAAAGAGACTCAATGAAATATAAGAGAAAATAGAAACCAAACACAAAGAAACAGAACAAGATGCAGGAAATGAATTAAAAATTCACTAAAAAAATTAAATTCTTAAAGAAAAATCAAACAGAACTACAGGAAATGAAAAATTCATTCAAGGAAATACAAAACACAGTGGAAAGACTTAAGAATAGGCTACATTAGGCAGAAGAAAGAATCTCAGAGCTTGAAGGCAATTCGTTTGAGTTAAACAAGCCAGTCAAAGAGAAAGAACTAAGAAATAAGAGGAAAAAACAAAGCCTGCAAGAAATATTGAATTATGTAAAGAAGCCTAACATAAGAATCATAAGCATCCTTGAGGGCAAAGAAGAAAATACACAAGGATTGGAAAACATATTTGAGGGAATAATTGATGAAAATTTCTCTGGCCTTGCTAGAAAAATAGATATCCAGGTACAAAAAGCTCAAAGGACCCTTGGGAGATTCACCACAAAGAGGCAATCACCAGGACATATAGTCATCAGACTGGGCAAAAGTGGCACTCCTATGAAAAGGCACTCCTACAACCTGTAAGGCAAAAGCAGCAGGAGACTTACAAAGAAAAACCCATCAGGCAAAGGACAGATTTCTCAACTGAGAACTAACTAGCCAGAAGGGGTTGGGACCCCATTCTCAGTCTTCTCAAATGGAATAATGGCAAATCTAGAATTTTGTAACCTGCAAAAGTAAGTTTCTTATATGAGGGAGGAATAAAGACTTTCTCAGACAAGCAAACACTGAGGGAATTTCTCAAGACCAGACCTTCCCTGCAGGAAGTATTCAGACCTGCATTATACACAGATCAGCACAATAGACATCCACCCCAGTGTAAAATCACCCAAAAGCTAAAGGTCAGCACCAGATATGACAAAGGATCTAGAGGTAAAACAAAGCAATAAAGTTGTACTCAACAGGATGAACAGAAACCCCCACCTCTTATCAATTCTCTCAATAAATGTGAATGGCTTGAACTCCCACTCAAGAGACACAGGCTGGCTGAATGGATAAAAAAAATACAAGCCTAGTATCTGCTATATCCAGCAAGCACTTAAAACCCACAAGGACTCATTCAGACTCAAGGTGAAGGGATGGAAAAAAATATCCCATGCAAATGGAAACCAAAAGAAAGCTTGTGTCCCCATTCTAATATCAGATAACATAGACTTCAAATCAACAAAAGTAGGAAAGATGATGGTCATTACATAACGGTAAAGGGAACAATTCAACAAGTAGACACAACAATCCAACATATCTATGCAACTAACATGGGTGTGCCCAGATTCATAAAGCAAACCCTACTTGATCTAAACAAAATGATAAACAGCAGCACCATAATAGCCAGGGATTTAACACCCCATTGACAGATGGGACAGATCCTCCAAGCTGAAAATAAACAAGGAAACAATGGACTTAAACAAAACTCTAGAAAAAATGTGCCTAAGAGATTTTACAGAACATTCTAACCAAAAACTAATGAATATACATTATTCTCATCAGCTCATGCAACATTATCTAAGACTGATCACATCCTAGGGTACAAAATATGTCTCAAGAAATTAAAAAAAAAATAGAAATTATACCATGTGTTTTCTCATACCACAGTGGAGTAAAACTAGACATCCATTCTAACAGAAACATTGAACTCTACACGAAGTTATGGAAATTAAACAACCTACTGCTGAATGATTATTGGGTCAAAGAGGAAATTAACATGAAAATCAAAATATTCTTTGAAGTAAATGACAAAGGGGACACAAGTTATCAAAATCTGTCAGATTCAGCAAAAGCAGTCCTAAGAGAAAAATTCATAGCCTTAAATGCCTACATCCAAATGACAGAAAGATCACAAATCAACAATCTAATGAATCATCTGAAGGAATTGGAAAAGGAAGCCAATTCCAAACCCAGGAGAAGAAAAGAAATAAGTAAGGTCAGAGCAGAACTAAATGAAATTGATAATAAAAGAATTATATAGAAGATTAATGACACAAAAAGTTGGTTCCTTGAAAAGATAAACAAAATTGACAGATGTCTTGCTAGATTAACCAGAAACAGAAAAGAACATACCTTAATAACCTCAATCAGAAATAGAAACAGAGATATTACAACTGATACCATGGAAATACAAAATATCATCTCTGAATATGACAAAAATCTCTGTGTTTATAAACTTGAAAATGTTGAGGGAATGGACACATTCTTGGAAACACACAACCTCCTTAGGTTCAATCAGAAAGAAATAGAACTCTTGAACAGATCAATATAAGCACTGAAATTAAAGCAGCAGTAAAAAAATCTCCCAACAAATAAAAGTCCAGGACCAGGTGGTATCTCAGCTGAATTTATCAGACCTACAAAGAAGAACTGTTACCTATACTGTAGAAATTATTTCATAACAGTGAGAAGGAAGGCATCCTCTCCAACTTGTTCTATGAAGCCAATATCACCTTGATACCAAAGCCAACAAAGCACACAATAAAAAAAGAAAACTACAGACCAATATCCCTTATGAATATAGGTGAAAAAAATCTCAAGAAAATCTTAGCAAACCGAAATCACCTGCAGATCAAAAAAAAAAAATCCACCACAATCAAGTGGGCTTCATACCAGAAATGCAAGTATGATTCAACATACGCAAATCCATAAATGTAATTCACCATGTAAACAGAAGCACAATGACCATATAAAAAATGATGACCTAATACCTTTTGTAACAACCTGGATGGAGCTGGAGACCATTCTTCTAAGTGAAGTATCACAAGAATGGAAAACAAACACCACATGCACTCACTATTAAGTTGGAACTAATTAATCAATATTCATGGGCACATATGGTAGTAAAACTCAACTGAAATCAAGCATGTAGGAGAGGGGAGGAGGGGATGAGTGAATTTATACCTATCTGTGCAACACTCACTATGTGGGTGATAACCACATAAAGGTTATAACTTATAACTTTGACTCAATCTGTACAAAACAATTCATGTAACCACAATGTTTATAACACCATAATATTGTAAGAAAAAACAAAACGATGCCAACGAAATGAAGAAGTAGGTAACATTGACATAGCATTTAATAACATTAAAAGGAAACATATGATCTTGGTCTGAATACTTTTTAGTCACAAATTAGCATGGATGTCTTCATCATTTCAGGCTGCTATAACATATGCCATAAACTGGGTGGCTTAAGTAACAAATACTTGTTTTACATAGTTGTTGAGGTGGGGAATTCCAAGATCAAGGTGCTAGCTCATTCACTTCCTAGTGAGGGCCCTTTTCCTGGTTTGCAGATGGAAGCCTTCTGGCTGTATACTCACTCACTCAGTGGGGAGAGAGAGATCATCTCTCTTGGGTTTAATCTTATAAAGGCACTAATCCCATTCAGGAATGTTTTACCTTCATGACTTAAATACCTCCCAATTCCTCCAAATATCAACACATTGGGGATTAGGGCTTCAACATATGCATTTTGGAGGACAGGAATTTTCAGTCCATAGCAATAGAGGAGATGAATGTTTCACATTTAATAAAAATGTGAAAACAGTGTGTTATAGATTTTAGTTGGTGGGTAGATTAATATGAAACAAATGCATGATGAGCAAAAGCTCTCAGAACACTTAGAATGCTATGTCCTTCAGACAGGCCTGTAAGTATTCCAAGACAGATTTTAATGTGTCTTTTTACAATCTTATAATTCTAGGTCTAATTTTCATATTAAATTAATATTAGAATTTAAATTCCATTAGAATTTAAAATCCATTCAGTATCCTGAAAGAAGGAAGAATCAAAGTTTGTTAACCATTTACCTCTTACAATATGATCAAGAAACGTAAGATATACTTTAAGTATGATCCAGGATGGGTAGAGAAGGAAAATCACCTCATATATTCTGAACAATAAATTCAAACACATATTCATTTAAAATATGTTTTGAGACACTCTGATGGGCCAATAAGTGTACACAAGGCATAAACAATCTCTCCCTGAAGGAAAAAAAATCTATAAATATTATGAAGGCTATCTTCCTAAATATATTTTTCATTGTATTATTTATTTTAAGAAAATTAAAAAATAATTTTAGTGGGCAAAAATTGAAGAACAGAAAGGTAAATGATGTTCTCTTTACATGACAGGACATTGTCAACAATTAAAATAATACTTCTGAGGACTTTATTATAGCGTGCATTTATTGATGTTAACATGTAAAAAAGCAAGAAATGGAGGTATATGTAATATAATTACAATTATATGAAGGGTTAAAAGTAAATCCTACCAAAATGGATTAAAGTACATATAGCTGCACATATTTAACACTGAATTAGAAATATGTCTGTCGACAAATATAAGCAGTGTGTATATAAATATGGTGCAAAACCAGAGTTATTTGGTAAACAAAAGTCCTGAACTTGTTAAAATGAATCAAGTAAACATAAGGGACATGCTAATACAATTTTATATCCTTTGATAAAATAATGAATGGTGAGGTCAAAATTGCAACAAATAGGCATAGGCATTCATAATTCTTATGGAATATTTTGTTAGAATATTTATCAAAATAAATTTTGACTCTATGCCTCATTTATTTCAATCTTGATTATGAGATGTTTTCCTTTGCAAAAATAAAAGCAGGATAGAAAGTCTATGGAAATGACCCTTGCAATATTACAGAAAAATTTTGAGGGCTGCCAAGGTACCCAATAATAAAAGAATGGTCATTAGATTATGGTGATTCTCCCAATGGAAAATCATGCTGTTATAATATATTTAATGAAGTTTTTAGAGCAGCAAATAGGCATAACGTATTGTCAAGTAAAGGTCAAGTTACAAATTGTAAATGTATCATTACTTAAAGCTGTATAAAATGTATCAACATGTAAAAAATAAAAAGGAACTTTCAAACATTGGTCATAATTTTGTTAGGATGGCAAAAATATGGGATGATTTCCACTTTGATAAAATACACACCTAGAGCCAAGAATATAATTTGGATCCATATCTGGATTACTTGTGTATACCTGACACTAAAGCAAACTATAGATGAGTTATTATGGAAATAAATAAAGAGAGACAGGAAACTAAATGAGGAAGATACTTGGAAAATACTGCTGTTTAAGGAGCAGAGAAAGGATGAGGATTCACGTTAACCTGATTGGAATGAAAATACAGGCTGCAAAGTATTGAGTCATCTACTATTAGTATATTGCCAACAAAGTAAAAAATGTTTACTTCTTCACAGGGCTGGTGGTGTACTTGCTAAGGCAGCTTCCTCTTCTCTTTAATTATCCTTGAATACAAGCAAAAACCTTCACTACTCTAAAGTAATTGGAGTACATTTCTCCATTTTCAGGCATCTATAATAATTGATGTGATTGTTTGTCATTCAGTAGTAGCAAACTTGTGTCAAAACAATCAGTTTTGGACTGGCCTCAAGGAGGCTGTGTCAAATAGTACAGCAGAAAAGGTATGTAATTAAAAATTGGGAGAAAAGGATGTATTTTTACTTTGCTGCTGATCCTAATATTGTGTTTTGTCAGGATGTCTTCAGGGAAGTACTTAGCCATATTTACCAGATAGAGTCTTGAATGTCACTACAAATGGTAGAAAATATGGAAGATGTCCTTTGTATAGTCTAGAAACTGGCAGAAATTCCCCTGGAGAATTACTAGACCATTCCAGGAAGAAAGGAAAGCACAAGTGAGGGAGAGATACATGAAAGGATCAATCTTTTTAGAGGAGGTGTCAGTGGTTTTGTTGTTGTTGTTACTAGAGCAAAGGTTTATGGTGAAGTATTGTAGGTAATGGGACCTTTAATAGAGCTGAATGGGATGTCATTTTGGAATATGCATTAAAAAGGGAAGAGTGGAGTAAGGATGATATTTCTTGAGGCTATGACAATAATCTAAATGAGAGATGGTGAGATGAGATCCTAAAAGTAGGACCATGGTGATAAGAGGAAGACTAGATTTGAAAGATAGTTTACAATTGGGATTTACAGAATTTCAACTGACAAGGTGTAGCTCACCTAAAGCAAAATCATTCCTTTAAGTTGAAATGGTTCAAGAATGTCTTTGTATGTATGCTTCTAGTTATAGCTAACATATTATTTTATGCCAGTTTTCCCACAGAAGCAGACCCTGAAATGGAGAGAGGGTACAAACACTTTACTTGGTAGGTTATCCCAAGAAACACTGGTAGGCGAACAGGAATATGAGACAGAGAAGGAAAGGAAGTCAATACAGGCGCATGAGTGAGCAAGTTACCGCTGTGAATTACTGAAGTCCCACTGGGACAGGCTTCCATGTTATTCCACCCAAAGTGTGATTCCCATTCATTAACTCCATCCATCAACTGGTTTTATGCTACTCAGGGGGGCATTATATTGTTTGCACTTTTACCTTGACCCCTGCCCACAGACTGAGAATATTTTTATAGCCAAAGAATGCCTTCAGACAGAGTCACAGGTGTTTGCAGTAAGAAGCTGTCAGAATTCCAAGTGCCAAGTAGACTTGGGTGGGACCGCAAAGCATCTGCTTCACACATTAAACCACATTTCTCAACCTAGCGTTTATGGATGGATTTATACAATAAATTTTCAGGTTTTTTAAAATAATTTTTTTTCATCTTTTTAAAATGTAGCTTAAGTATATTCTGGATGTAGATAGTAACTGTAAACTTGTTGATACCTGCGGTTTTAGGGACTAAGTGACAAATTATACCAAGAGGCACTACTATAAAATTGAAAAAAGTAAGTTAGAAAAAAAGTCAAGGAATATTGTATGAATGAAGATTTCAGGGAAGTCTAAATAAAGTGTGGAAAAATTTATTTCACGTGGTCAAGCTTATAGAGACACACTGTTGAACTGTGTCACTCTGCCATGCAAATTCATATGTTGAAATCCTAACTCCCAGTACCTCAGAATGTGATCATACTTGGAAATAAAATAATTAAAGATATAATTAATTATGTTAAAATGAAATCATTAGAGTGTGTCCTTATAAAGAGGAGAAATTTGGACAAAGACACACACACTCAGGGAAAATACCACGTGAATATGAAGGCAGAAATGTGTAAGTCAAGGATCTCCAACGATTGCAAGCAAACTACCAGAAGCTAGGAGAGAAGCATGGGACAGATTTTTTCTCACAAACTTCAGGACTCAACCCTACCAGCACCTTGATCTCAGACTTCTAGCTTTAAGAAGTGTGAGATTAAAAAGTTTCTGTTGTTTAAGCCACCCAAGATGTGGTACTTTGTTACCACAGCTTTAGCAAACTAATGCATGTACTGAAGTAAAATAAAACTTGTGTCTTAGCAAGCAATATTAAATTTCACAGTCATGGTGTGACTAGAATACCCAGTTAATCATTATGCATCCCATTGGGTTAATTTTAATTTCAACTTAATTCCTTTTGTAGTTTTATTTGCATTTATATTTGTATTTTTATTATTATGATTGTATAACAACTATAAACATAATAAATTTATAATTTATAATTCTATAATAATTTAAATACAATTAAAATTTTAATAAAAATAGCTTAAATGAGTTCTGACTAGTCTAACTTCACAAAGGTATTTGCAATAGTAAATGTTATGTGTCAACTGGCTGGGCCATGGTGCCCAGATATTAGGTCAAACATTGTTAATGTTTCTGTGAAGGTGTTTTTAAAGATGAGATTAACATTTAAATCAGAGGACTTCAAACAAAATAGATTGCCCTCCATAAAAATGGGTGAGCTTCATCCAATCAGTTGATGCACTTGATAAAACAAAGACTGACCTTTCCTGGAAAAGAAGGAATTCTGCCAGCAGACAGCCTTCAGGCTTGGACTACATCAGCTTCTCCCTGGGTCTCCAGCCTGCCTGTCCACCTTGCAAATTTCAGAGTTGCCAGTCTCCATAATAGTATTAGCCAATTTCTTAAAATAAATCTTTCTATCTTTCTCTCTATATGCACATCCTATCGGTTCTGTTTTCTCTGTAGAACTCTGAATGATACAGTACATGTTCTTAAACAAGTCACCCGTACTAATGTGGGTGAAAATGGTATCACTGGTTCACCTTGAGTTGAATAGCCATCTTTGGGCCTGTCAATGGTGGGCCAAGAAAGGAATATGCAAAACATGGAAGTTCTCATATAATCATTTGATCATTCCATTAGAGCAAGAAAAAAATTATTTTACTTAAGAACAAAGTTTAATGGGCTGCATTAGAAGTACCTCACATGTATAAACATGTTTGCCAAATCAGATACAAAAAATATCAGAATTTAAGATAAACAACATGTAAAACTAAGGTTTGGATTTGGCGTAAATTTTAAAAACAAAAAACATGAAAGTTTCATTCATTCCATTTTTCAAAAAGCAACATGTGGTTCAACTTCATTAAACTGGTAGTTTTCAAAGTATAGCACTGTCTAGCTTCATACATCTGTTATTTTTCTTACAGTGACATGTGTAGAGTATCTTAAAAGTACTTTGAACTTGATTTATTTTCATATTTTACATGTCGTATTATAGATTACATAATATATTATGTAAAATATGCAATTCATATGATTTCTTAATTAGATTGAATGTAACCTGCTTTACATTAAATTGAAATCTGCTTAAAACCAAATAAATATTTAAATTTGCTACGATCTTTGGTGCCATAACATTTTATGACTGCATAATTAAGACTTATCATGTGTAGTAGATATTTGCAGCTTGATAATAGGATCAAAATTATGTCCAGACATAAGACGAAGACTCAGGTGTCTTTCCCATGATTCCATTGCAAGCACTTCAGCATAGATTTTGTCAGAGAGGGGTTGTGTGTGTGAGTATGTGGGAAATTCTGGACAATGGACAGATATTACTGGAAGTCATAGGACTTCTAATTTTCATTGTATGCTCTTTGTTACTTGTAGCACTCAAAAGGAGAGCAGAAGTCTTCTTCATTTCTGGCTCTTTATTGTGACGAGAGACTTCTCTTTCCATCATTTAGCTCCTAATATAAAATAACAGTACTTTGACAGAGATTTACTAATGTATCTATTTTATGAAGAATACAATATTTGTTCCATAAGTGAATTTATATCTGTAGAAAATGGGAAGAGAGCTAGCCAGCCTTGAAAGGTAGAAAACATAAATACTAACTCTGCTACTCTTTAATTGTCACTGAGAAAATATGTGAAATCTCTGGATATCATTTTTCGCAGCTGGATATTGTGGGAAATGAAAGGACGTTTCCATCCTTCAATTAAATGCACTAAATTTGATCCTACTACAAATGCTACTTTAAGAAAAATATCAACAATTGGGGCAGTAGATGTTTCAATTTTTCATAGAACAACCATATCCACTTTCTCAAGCACATCTAATGTCTCTTTATGCTATCAGCAAAGATTTCTTTGGAAACTGAAACTCTGAGTCTTAATGTCTATTTCACTAATCTGCAAACTTTGAAATTTGTATACATAATGGGATATTTTCCAGAAAAATAACTTAGCTGAGTGTATAATATCAAACTTGGAGATTGAGTATTTTAATGTTATGTCTTGGATATCTGAATCAAAATCCTTCTCAAGTAAATGCTTAGTCCCTATAACATAACCCAGGCACTTGTTTCAAATTTACCCCTTTGGTTTACTTTCTAAATTGTACAAATATTCTCAAAAATAGCTATGAATGCTCTCAATTCCATAAAATGCAATCCAAAACTAACATTAGGTTTGCACTTTGCTCTCTCCAGACATTCTATTTTCACATATCATTTTGGTTTGTTTCCATTCATTTTGATTTAGGATCTGGTTTACTTAACCAATTATTATCAGTTCAGCTGCCGAGCACCACAGGATATATTGCCTTAATATTGTTGTTGCACTTTGTTTGTTATTCCTGGTACCCAGGACAAATGATCCTTCTAGTATCATTGCAGAATAAGAGTAGCAGATACAAACGCACCGCTTCCAGGAACATTCAATCTCCATATTGATTGAGACCTCAGGGACATTGTGTAATTGTTATGACAACAGAACATGAGTGAGTTTGTTTGTTGGTTGGTTGATTTGTTTGAAATGTATTTATTCGTTGGTTCCAATATTCATTTGCCTTGTTGCTTTTCTTTTTTTATTTTATTTTGTTTGGGAGTAATTGGGAGGAGGAAGAAGCAGGTTTCAGTTTTAGTAATATGTAAAAAAATAGCTGCCATTTTAGAATGTATGTAAGCTCAGAACAACTATGTTTTTGCAAATTGTTTTATATAGGACCAAATGTTACTTTGTTGTTACATACATACAGCAGGGCAATATAACTATCACACACTGCTTAGGCCAATATCACCTGTTCCTTCTGCTTTTTCTACTGTCCTCTTTCTCCTTGGATTTGTTGTTGTTATTGTTATTTCCTTAACTGATCTGGCTCCTCTTTTATTTTGTTATTTTTCTTGCTTGTTTGATTGGTTCAATTTGTTCAGCTATACAATTAATCAAGATTAACTGTTTTATGAATTATCATAATAGATATAATGTTCAGGACCTAGTCATTATTCTTGCCTCAGACAAGTTGGGATAACAAAGATCTCTATGAGGCTTAGAATGAAGGAGAGACTTTTTAAACCTGTTTAGTTTTGCAAAAAAAAAAAAAAAATAGTATATGATAAGTGTGGTGAGTTGGGTACTCTGGAAGCATACACTGAACTAATATTTGGGATATAAAATGTTTATTAAAAAAAACACCTTTGGAAGAATAAAGGGAGGAGCAGAAGTAAGCAGAATAATTTGATTATGATACACGTCCAACAAAACCTCACCCAAAACAATAGAGAGCTCTGAAAGGAATATCGCCCTGCAGAGTGTTTTGCATCTGGTTGAAATGCCGACATCTTTATACCTCATCTTACTCATCATTCAGATTTACGTTACTCCACAGAGGGCATGACCTTGGGCAAGGCAGCTCTTTGAAGCTGAGGCAACACCTGCAAGAGCTGATACCTGGAGACTTTCTCGTGACTGCATTCCCACAGATGGAAACAAATGATTCTTAAACAAGGAACTGGGTGGTGCATCCTGTCTACAACGTCAGAGAGGAAGAACTTGGGAGTATTACCATAGACAGATGTAACATGATACTCTCTTTCTCAGTCCCAGGATATTGTTACAAGTTTCCTGATGAAGGAAGCTTGCAAAGAGAGTGCAAATTAACCTTGAGAACCTACATAGAGCATAATGTCTCCAAGGTCAGACTAGCTTGGTAGATTCAAGTGTTCCTTGAAAAACATTGAACTTCACTTTCAGTAGAAACAAAACATTAACACCAGTAACTACATTGGTAGAAAAAATATTATCCATTTAAAGAAATTTTGCATGCTTATTATAATGTTAGAGGTGTAGAGGTAAAGGCAGTGTAAATAAATCTCAACCCAAGATGATAATTGTGCCTGAATTACCTAGCATAAGGTAACTGCTATTAGAGTTGAATTTTCAGAAGTTTCCACCATAAAACCTTATCTGTTATACATATTAGCATGGGGAGGAGCATGCCATGCTTCATGAAGACATTCAGATACCCACATTTCATCCACTACATTATTTGAATCCATTGCATTAACCAAACTGCTGAGGAAAGGAAAGAATACAGAATGAAACATTTCTAAAGATCAGGTCTATAAGCAGGGCTAATAATTTTACTCATGTTCCATTGAACATAACTGAATCACAGATACACACTGAATTATAAAACAAAGCCTGCAAACACCCAAGAAAATTACAACGTATTAGGCATTGGGAAATATTCATAGCCTTTACAACAGCTCTTGAGTGAGTGAGAACATTATAGGAAGGAGAGACCTTGTACCAGCAAAACTACAGGTTAGGTAATTATTAATATATTGACTTAGAGTTCAAGAAAAGTAAAAGTGCACTTACAAAATAAGAATGATGGGTAGCACTTTTGTTCTATTAAGCAATTATCCTAGAAATAATTTTAAAGTTATATAAGGGAAAAATCTCAAAAGTTCATCGTTCAATTTTTTTCTTTTGAAGTACAGAATGTACAAAGATCTATTGTTAAGAATTTGGAATATTTCTACTTATTGAATTGTAAACTTCTTGTACTTAGAGACAATTAGTGTGCATATGATACAATCTTCTATGCAGATTCAACAATTATTGAAGTGTGGGATGATGGATTAGAATCATTATTTTAGATGAAGCCCAAATAATTGCTTCTAAACTATTGTAAGTGTCATGAAAAGTAATAAATGTGTTGATAGGTTGTTGTAGTTCAGTGGCATTTAAATTTTTATTGGGGTCAAGATGGGGAAGTAGGGAAGCATCCAATCTATACAATTTTGCTATGTGATCACTTGAAAAAAATATGAGCTTAAGGATATACTGAAGGAAGAAAATGGCAAGTCTGTAGTGATCATTCTCCCCAAATTCCCTTACTAATGATGTGAGATTACTTCACTGTGATGAAAATTCTATGAAGAAACATACCATTTTCATTTATTGAAAAAAAGAATGTTAAACTGAAAAAAAAAAAAAAAACTGCGACTAAAAGAGAAAAAAATTACAAAAATTCCCCATCCATGGTTCCACATACTCCCTTCCAACCCCACTGTACAACTATGCTTTGTGGTGACTGTGGTAAACAGTCCCGCCAGGAAAAAGATATATGGAAATCACAGTGTGGATGTCAGTGAAGGGATGTGTGGGATAGTTGGAAAAGCATCAAGAAAGATTAAATTCATCATAAATCTGAAAAGACAAAATCCAAAACTCAAGAGACAAAAGCATAGACTATGGCGAAGGGGCTTCAAATTAAGGGTAATGAACCAGACACCATCAAAAGGGCCACACGTACTAAGTAAAGGCATAGACTTGATTTAAATGGTCAAACAGGATTTAAATGGACAAACTTCCAAAGACAGCTTCTCATGGGGACAAAAGGTAACAAAGAAAGAAGCACTTTTTGGAAATTGGATCATAAGGAGAAAACGAAGTAGAGATGGAAATGTTAGAGTCATTAAAGACAGAAAAGAACTGCAAAATTGTGTGACTCACAACTATTCCACTACCAGCAAAACATAAAAACAAAAAAGCTTGTTATATTCCTGGAATTTGATAGACTAACAGAAGAGGATGCCATTAAACAAAAGTCTAGAAAAAAACCCCAATATCATAAAAGTAAACAAAGGGAAAGTCTGTAGACAACTGTAGCAGTAAGTTAGGAAAAAAAAATCACAATCAACTGGGAAAAATTTCCCCTTGAAAAATAAGAATGAAGCAGTAGAAAACTGTAAAGTGTAATTCTATACTCCAAACAACATTAAATAAGCTCAGACAAACATTTGAAGACAGGAAAATATCCTTGAATAAGAGTTTCAAAAACTATGAACAGAAATGTACAAGAAAACTGGAAGAAATTAAAAAAGTCAGTTGAACTCTGAAAAGTAATGAAAGGATGAGACAAAATTACTTCAGAGATTTTTTAAAAAAATTACAAAGTACCCAAGCAAGAACAGACTCAGATGAAAATTTATTAGAAAATACTGAAAAGGGGCAAGAAATCAACCAAGAGAATGTAAATGGCATGAAGAAACAACACATTTTGAGCCAGGTACAGTGGCTCATGCTTGTAATCCCAGTGCTTTGGGAGGCCAAGGCAGAAAGATCCCTTGAAGTCAGAAATTAGAGACCCGAGTGGGCAACATAGTGAGACCCCGATTCTAAAATAATTTTAAAAATCATAATTAGTCAGGCATGGTGGCATGCACTTGTATGCTCAGCTACTCAGGAGGCTGAGGCAGGAGGATGGCTGAACCCAGGAGTTCAAGGTTGCAGTGAGCTATGATCATGCCACTGCACTCCAGCCTGGGCAACAGAGCAAGACCCCATCAGAAATGACACATTTTGTTGAGAAATAGGCACTTAGTTTCATACATTGCTGGTAGTGATGCAAATTAGAACAATACTTCTGTGCAGATATTTGACGATTCTTAACAATACTACTTATATACTTGTGTGAGTACAGGTAGAAAACTACCCTAAAGATGTAGCTCCAATTATTTGAAAGTATATATTAATAAGGCTTTTCAATACAGCATACATTGTAAAATATTTTAAACAACCTAAGTACCCATATGTACATAGAAGAGTGATTGAAAAACCATGGTATATCTACACAATGGAGTACTGTGTACCTGAAAAAAAAAAAAAAGAAAAAGAAAAAGGGAGATATCTACAGTTGACAGTGAAATGATTTCTATTATATACTGTTAAATAAAAAGCCAAAGCCCAAATACCTATGTTATATTTCCTTTCATAAGAAGAAGAGGAAACATAAGAATATACACACGTATGTGCTAACTGGTTACCTGCAGGGAAAATGTGGCGAAGTGTGATAAGAAGGGAAGAATGGGCATGAGGCAGCATAGTGAAGAGAGTGCTGCTTCTCTTGAGTAGAACTATTTTATAGCTCTGACTCATAGAAACACAGTAATGTCTTCATACTTTTCCCTCCTGCTCACTATGAACTAGTAAAACAAAGCAGGATGTGGAGGAAAGCCAAAGTGGAATTAATACACTAGAAACTGAATTTAACAGTATTACATATAATAGTATCATCACTGAAGTTGGTGATGAAGAAAACAGCCAGCCTACATGACTTTGGGAAACAATATCTTGACTGGATACTGCAAGGCTAAAGACAGAAAGCATTATACATAAACATTATATTCTGATTGGTAAACATGTTTCTCACAAGGATAGTGGTTAGCAACCCTGAAGCTATTTTATGTTTACACTACAAATGAACAAATGTTAGTAAATACCCTGTAGGTAATGAGGGCTGTATGCCTCATGTTCAAGAAAAGAGTAAGACTAAAATAAACACCATTGTGTTGGACTGGACTAAGAGTTATGAATATAAACACACACACACACCTATGTATGCCTATATACATACACACACATGCACATATATACACACATATGTGTATCTAAACTTTTATATATGTGTGCATACAATTTATATTATATGCATTTAATACATTTAATTTGTGTAATACATATATACACAGAGATAAGTATGGAAATATAGATATGAGCATTGTATGGGTTAGTATACATACCTATAGCTCCTATCCCTGTCCACAGAGAGGGTCTGGGAGCAATGACACCTAGTAGGAATGGAGCATCTAATGCCAGACCTTGTTGCAGAAACACCATTATTTAATAAAAGGAACCAGTGATTCTTAGAGAAGTGTTTGCTTTCTGGGGTTGGGTAGGGATGATACTAGATGAATCTGGAATTAGAAGGTAAAAAAGTTCTCAGAAAAGATGGGGTCTTATTGAAAGAGCACAGGAACTAACCTGAAGGCATTCCTGATGGCAAAGCTGGAACAATTTGAACATTGAATTCTAACCCACAGGATAAATAAATAACCATGTTTGCACATTGATATAAATAATCATCAAACACATAAATAAATAGAGAATAAAGGACATCTCTTCCTTAGAAAACAATTCCAATTATTAACTGTAGAACCATGAGAAGAGTAGAAAATCATCATTAGGCAAACGCCATAAAAATAACTATTGCAGACAAGATCTACTAAGGCATGCTAAAAGTACTTGGCAAAGTTTGAGGAGAAATAGTATTATATGTTCTTAAAAAACTTTTCCCAAGATATTATTTAGTTACAAAGAAAAAGATAGTAACTTTTTAGTGGACATCACCATAATCAAAAGATAAGATTAATATTACCAGTGATAAAAGATATCAACATCTTGAATGTCTTGATATGGCACACCAAGAAGAACATACTGTCATTTCTGTGCTCTTCTTCCCAAGATGCATAACTTTATTCCAATCAGGAGAAAACATCAGACCCACCCAAATTAATGGAAATTCTATGTAATAGTAGATCTTCAAAGGATTAATACTCCTCAAAAGTGTTAAGGTATTGAAAAACAGGAGGAAAACTAAAGAAATGTTCCAGATTACTGAAATGTAGGGAGAAATAACAACTAAATGAAATAAGGATTCCTGAATAGGATACTGGAAATAAGAGAGGACATTAGCATGAACAATGCTCAAATTTCAACAAGGTTTGTGAATATTGAGTCAATGTAAATTTTCTGGTTTCAATGACTACACTATGGCTATACAGAGGCTAATATTAGGGAGAGCTAGCTGAAGAGTATACAGGAATCTAGGTATTATTTTTGCATATTTTTGTAAGTCAAAGGTTAATTTAAATTGCTAAAACAAAAGAGACATAGATTTTCTGAGTAATTTGGAATTTGAATTTCATTTTCTTAGTGATATACTAAGAATAAAGTATAGTTCTTGAAATGGCTCTAATTTTTTAAATTTTACAAACAAAATGACTAATAATTTTGACATGGTACAAAGGAGACCATCTTTAATAAAGGGTCAGGTTAATAGAGTTGATTAGTGCTCAGACATGCAAAGAAAACCTATTTATTGTTCAATTATTTATATGTCACCAAATCAAATAAGATAATAAAATAAAATTGAATAGAGTGTATGATTTTTGTGAATAATTATTCACTATATATCTTGATACATAGACTACTAGTGTAAAAATCTTTTCAATAACTGATACAATATTGATTTTATAATGAGCCTTGATTAATATAATAGAAATGAGGTAAATATAATTAGGAAAATAGATTTGAATGGTTACATGATATGTGAGTAATGAGAACAAATTCAAGAATTTTAATTTTAATAGTATAAAGCTCAGATCCAGTAAACAGCAACAAAAAGATAACAATTATAATGAAAGTATGACATATAAATTATGATATATATGTTATATGTCTTAAACACAAAATTTTTAGGACTATTTTACTTCAAAATCCTGATTTTCCTTTTCTTGTACATAGATTCCCAGAGAGTAAAGATTAACAAAATTATTCAATATTTATTTTATGTACAGCATCTCAGAAACACTTAAGAAGATAAAATCTACATTAGATGGAGATGGAAAAAGAGAAATTTTAATTAGCAGAAGAGCAACATGGATGTTTCAAACCATTTTGCACCTTAACTTTACTGAAATATAACCAAAACAGAAGATCTGAAGTTCTTAAATGTAATCTGCTTTATACAATTAAGCTTCCATTAGTTCAAAACAAGCAAAATTATCACAAACAGGATATTAAAATATGTGTATATGTGTGCGTGTATACATATATCTGGGAGCAGTTTTGGGTTCATAGTAAATTGAGTAGAAGGTACAGAGTTCCCATATACTCCCTGCCAACACCTACATATGCACAGCCTCCCCCATTATCAACATGATTCATTTGTCATCATAGATAAAACAACACTGACACCTCATTATTACCCAACGTCCATAGTTTACATTAGGGTTACTCTTAGTATTGTACATTAAATGGGTTTGGAAATGTATATGACATGTATCCACCATTATAGTATCACACAGAGTAGTTTCAGTGCCTTAAAAAATCCTCTGGGCTCTGCCTATTCATCCTTCTCTCCCCACTAATCCCTGACAAACACTGATCTTTTTAGCTTTGCCTTTTATAAAATGTTATATAGTTGGAATCATACAATATGTAGCCGTTTCATATTGGCATCTTCCACTAAGTGAAATTAAGTTTTCTCCATGTATTTTCATGGCTTGATAGCTGATTTCTTTTTAGTGCTGTATAATATCCCATCACCTGCTTATGCCACAGTTTATTTTTCCATTTACCTACTGAAGGACATCATCGTTGCTTCCAACTTTTGGAAGTCATGAATAAAGCTACTGTAAACATCTGCATGCAGGTTTTTCATGGACATAAGTTTTCAACTCCTTTGAGAAAATATCCAAGTAGTACAGTTGCTGGGTTGTAAGATAAGAATATGTTTGGTTTTGTAAGCAACTGCCAAACTGTCTTTTGAAGTGGCTGTATCATTTTGCATTCCCACCAGCAGTTAATGGAAGTTCCTGTTGCTCCACATCTGCACCAGCATTTGGTGTTCTCAGTATTCTGGATTTTGGCCATTCATTAGATGGGGACATTAAGATATGTAGTGATAACTTGTTTTAACTTGAATTTTCCTGGTGACATAAGACATGGAGCATCTTTTCATATGTTTATCTGTGATTTGTATGTCTGTTTTGGATAAGTGTCTTTTGCCCATTTTTAAATTGGTTCTTTGTTTTCTTATTGTTGAGATATGAAAGTTCGTTGTATATTTTGGATGGCAGTCCATTATCAGAAGTGTCTTTTGCAACTATTTTCTCCAAGTCTCAGGTTTGTCTTTTCATTTTCTTGACAGTGTCTTTCACAGAACTGGACTTTTAGACTTTCACCAAGTTCTGTTTATTAATTCTTTCTTTCACAGATTGTGCCTTTGGTGTTGTATCTAAAAAGGTTATCACCAAACCAAAGATCATCTAGATATTTTCCTATGTTATCTTCTAGGAGTTTTATGATTTTGCATTTCACATTTAGGTCTGTGATGTATTTTGAGTTAATTTTTGTGAAGGATGTAAGGTCTGTGTCCATATTTATTTTTCTTCATGTGGATGTACAGGTATTCTAGCATCATTTCTTCAAAGACTATTTTTCTCTAGTTTATCGCATTTCTCCATTGTTAAAGATCAGTAGATTATTTTTATGTAGGTCTATTTCTGGGCTCTTTATTCTATTCCATTGATCTATTTGTCTATTTACATTTTTACCATTTCCAAAATCAAGTGTTTGTATAAAGAAAACAAAAGCAGATTTGGGGTTGTTGCCTTTAATAGATATTAGCAAAATGAAAATGACATTTTTATTTTTCATGTATACCTAAAAGCTAATAATGAACCATGGGTGTACATACTAATGGGAAATAAGGCCATAAGCTATTAATGCAGAAACATAATCATTAGAGTTCTACACTCCATGCATTCTCATCTTGCTTTGTAGAGCCAGAATTTTAGAAGACATATTCATCTATTAAAGTACTCAAGTATATTACTTAGCATTACCTATTTAGTATTGATTCTTATTTCATAATTTGAGTCAGTGTCTGTGGCTTGAACTTATTTTCCTTTGCTTTCAAACTATGAAAGTTTCATAGTTTGAAAGCAAAGGAAAACTTCCTAAACTCAAATATCTCTCTTTCTGCATGAAGTATTCAATTATTATAGCTAATTTTTCCCCCCCAAATATCACTGAAGTGTCTGTATCTCTTAGAGGCCTTTTTATTTATTCTGTTGTAGATAGTGACTCCTTTTCTGTACAAGATGTCCTTGGTTCTGCTTAACTGCTTTCTTCAGGTACACTTCAGTCCTGCATAGAGTACACTGCGGAGTCAAAGGCTGCTGGGCGGAGTGAAAGGTTGCTTTGTGCTCTAAGAACATCATTATCGTCCTTCCCTTCTTTTAGCACTGATTTTATCTTGGGGAAAAAAATCAAACATACAGGTTTCACAGCATCATACACACACAACCTGAATCTTACACAATGCAGTCCAGTACAAAGCACTTAATAAATGTGACCTCCATTAGTGTATAGAAAACTGAGTTTTTATCACTGACCCCACCTTATAGTTTGTGTATATTGTATTTCTTATCCTCCAGGTAATATTGGAGGTAGAAATTTGACTGGATATCGAAATACTGAAAGTTCAAACATTTATTAACTAACTGTATTGTGGGCTTCTATTGTTTTTCATAATATCAGACAATAGACTCTCTGGATGCATTTGCAAACTGCATTTCTGAAGAATAAAATGACTTAAAAATGCAGATACAACATCATGTTCCTTGGTGCAGTAAACCACCTGAATATTTGTAGCAAGTCAGATTTACTCTGATCCTGTAATTAGAATATGATGTTAAATGTCCAATAGTCTAAATAGGACACTTGAATGACATTTTTGTCTGAAAGGCACCAGTGTTGGCTGAAAAGATGACAGTCATTTGTCCTTCTACACAAACTGAAGGCCAAATGTAAGATGAAAAGAATTAAGTAAAACAGACCAAAAGATTCATGAACTGAAATACGTTTCCATGAACTGAAATACATTTACTGGATTAAATGTTGAGCTTCTTTGCTTTAAGTAATCTATTGCATATTTGTTAATCCTCAAGCTTAATTCTCAATAAGTAAATTTGTCAGGCAATTATATAAAGTTGGTTTAATTTTCTGCTTACCAAAAGAATTTATCATTAGGTGGCTCCTACATCTAAATTTCTAGAACTAATTATTTTCTAATCTTATTTCTTGATAATATATTAAAATGTCTTCTGATGGCCATAAATAACTATTTCTAAATAGTTAACAAGTATAAACCTTTAAGCTTGGGAATAAAATAATAATTTCCTTATATTTTTATTTTAGTTTAGTTTAGTTTGAAAAACTTAATAAAAACGTATGACTATAAAGGTAGTATTTTCATAAAAAAATAGTTCTGGAGCTTAACACTTAACCCAAAGATTTATTATTATAATTTGAAACATTCAGCAAGTCCCACCCTCTAAACTTACTCTGCCATAAGTTTGCATAATGACTTACATGTTTTCACATGAAAAACTTCAGAAAAATAGCTCAGAACTGACTATAGAGGTCTCTAAGTTTCTTTCTTCTCTTTCCTTTGTTTCTCCTTCTGCTCTTCGTGACGTGTCATGATTGATGTGCTTTCCATTCTCGTTTACAAAATGAACTCTTTGCTTGGCTGGACAGGTGCTTTTTTCAGGTGATTGAATCAGAATTCGGTTTTGGTGCAATCTTTGTCCCTTTACACATAAAAATGTCAGTAGTTTGGATTGTAATGTATAAGTATTAAAGTTAGTATATTTTTAATGAATCAAAACTCAAATATTCCAAGAGCACTAAATGGAAGTGTCATAAATTTCCATATATGTACTTTAGAGTCAGCTTAGTGAACAGTTTCTATGAAGTGCACGTGCTCTAGATAATTCCTGAGAGTTACTAGTTAGATGCAAAGGCTAAAATCCAAATTATATCTCTGCTTCTAAAAAGAAAAAAAGGAAAAAAGAAAAAAAAAGTAGGTAATTTTATTGACAAAATCTTCCAATAAGTGGCTACTAACTTAAAGGGAAAGGAGATGGTGTCATGATTCCTATTAGTGAATAGTTGACATTCTGTAAACTGATAGTCAAGATAATATTGGGGAATAAAAAATAGCTAAGTGGAAAATGACTTGCCATAAAGACTAAAAAGAAGCTATGGTCCTCTGCTTTTAGAGCCATGCCAATGATTTTCTCCCTAAAAAATAAGTAAGTTAGAAAAGTTTACTATAACCTGAAAATGACACTATAGGGAATAGATTAAATCAAACTTGGCAGATGAGTATAATGGAATATTATTTAGTCATTAAAATTGTGTTGTGGAAAATTATATAACAACATAAAAATGTTGATAATATGAAATAATGTGAAAATATTACAAAACTGTCTATGGTGTGATCTCAATGATTTTAAAAGGAGTATTGTATATAAAAATATTAATGCTATATATTACAGGGTATAATGTAAAGTGGCTTATCTCAATAGAATTATGAACAATTTTATAATATAATCTTAATTTTATTTTCATAATTTTTAAAATAGTCTACTGTGAATCAATGCTATTTTAGAATAGGAAAGGGAGAATTAAAACAAATTAAATGAAGTCATTATATTGCAACTTTCTTTTCCATATCTTCTATGGAAAATACTTTCATGCATAATTCCTTCAGTAAGTCAGTACAAGTAAGGCAAAGGCCCATAAAGCATTTTTTCCCCAAATGGAATTTATTCATTTCAAGAAATTTAAAAATAAGACTTCTACTTAGATTCTAATATTTCAGACAACTGCATGACATAACATGTCTTTGGAGAAGGAAAAAAGAACTGAAAGGAAAAGAAGTGATCACCTATTTTCAGTCAGTTGAGCAATGGCTCTAATTAAATATACTTTTCAGCTTCTCTTGTCTGTGTCACGGAAAGGCAGCTAACTTCTTCCTGAGCCTAGTTTTTCTCTCCTTCCTGAACCTACTTTTTCTCTCCTTCCAACACCCTCTTAGGAGTTTTCTCCAAGGTTTGTCTTGTTGAAAGACATTTACCCCATGTTTTTGTGTGTGTCTATTTTATGAATGTTTTTAAAGCATGTATTCCTTTTTGTAAATTAATATTTAACAAACTGAAGGCAACTGGATTCTTTCTTTAACCTCCTTGCCACACAAGAAATTGCATCAAGTTCCACAGTGAGATGACCTGGGAGTCTGTCCTAGGGTTTGGAACAGTACCTGGCATATCACCAGTACTCAATAAACGTGTGTTGAATGAAAGAATATTTTCAAAAGTTTTCTTTGGCAAGTCACTACTTTGGGATATATATATATGTGTGTTTGTGTGTGTGTGTGTGTGTGTGTGTGTGTTTTATAAAATGAGAACATAGGAGAAGACCATTTTTAAGTACCCTTTCCCATTCTAAAATCTAAAACTTCTATAATTCTAACAGGAGCCTATGTTATAGTCTCCTGCAAGAAATTATTTGTCAAACTCTCCTGGGGGAGGAAGAAACACCTTCCTTTGCATTTTCAAAAAAATTCTCACTTTTAAATTAAAGATGGCTTCCTTAACATAAAGTACATGGCCTAAAACTAGAAGGTTTAAATTTCCTTTATATGAAGACTTTATTCAGAAGCTTAAAGTTTTCTTGAGGCCAATTCCAATTTATTTGTGATAGATAAATAGTTTTATAAATCCATATATAGATTGATAGAATGGTTGATAGTTTTTGTACAGATGTCAGTAAACTCCCTTTCTCAACAACAAATTGACTTCTGTTTTACCTGCCAATATTATGTAATACAAGGGTTCAGTTTGCTTATTGGAAGAAAACTTTCCCTATGGTTTCTTCTGTTTCTGCATGTCAAGTAAAGAGACATAGACAGCTTTTCTTCTGGATTATCTTCTCAAAGATGTTTGTACAGACACAACTATATATTTTAATCCATCTTTTAAGAGTCTTATATTTTTTCCCTGGAAGTAGAAAATATAGTAGCAGTATTTATAATGGTTTCTATATACCCTGGAGTTACACTTTTTATTCTGGTTTATATCCGTTTCTTATAGGCTGGACTGTCTTCCCACGGTAGTTGCCACAACATGTTTACTAATCTAAAGGTAAAGGTATACCAGATACAGGGAAAGGGGAAAAAAGGGAGGCTTGATGCCTAGTGGAAGAATAAATTATACTGAATTTTAAAATTTCTTTTGTCTCATTCACTGACATGTATTGAAGTTACTTGATAAGTAGATTGGTCTCTGAGGTTTAATTTCTAGATATCTTAGGCCCCAGTCTAGTGATAAGCAGCAGTGACTCTCAAAGGAACCCTTGCAGGAGAACCTGATTGTGGAAGGAATGAAAAGAGTCTACAAAATTCCTGTTATAGTTTAATAGCATGCTCTCTGACTTCGTTAGAGATTCGGTATATAAATGTGAGATTTTATTTGGAGATATTAGCTTGATGTTTTTTCTTATATTTCCAGTTCACCGGTAACCTTTATCTATTTGAACACATAAAATTTGTGATATTCTTTGCTTTATAATAGGAATATTACAGCAGAAAGGCAGAGACATATGAGTGAGTCCCTTTTTGGCTTTTGAATTTTGAAAATCATACCATAAAAATAGTTTGATAAAAAGAAAGGTAAAAATACATAGATGTTGTAGAAGAGGTGCAGTAGAAATCCAAGACAGGTTAAGTGATCCAAAAGCAGGGAAAAATCATGTACCCTTTCCCACATAACGCCTGGAAAATGAGTTCTTCCGTACAGTACCTTCCTTAGTCCAACATAGAAATTTCCTATGATGCTGAGTTAGCATCTGAGAGTGTGCACTCACCCTGCCATGGTCTGGAGAAGTGGAATGCCTTTGCCTTTTTCTGAACTGGCACAAAAGTGGCAAAGTGCCCTACAGACAATTCTACCAAGTTTTTCATAGCTATAAAGTAGTACAGAAAGGAGGTCAGAAATATCAGAGAGAACCAGACTTCAATCTGCCCTCAAATCAACAAGGAACAATACTAAAGTTTCCTGAATGGATTGGCAACTGAGGGCAAGATGGAAGAATGTAAGCCCAAAGAATGTTAGCTTTGATATATGACGACAAATGATAATGTATGCCCATTAACTCATGAAAACTATGTCATTATATTACTCCAAAGGATCTTCGCTACACTATGGGGAAATAAAGTTAGAGCTGAATTAACTGAGTTTTAATTTTTTCATAGTATAATGATACCTCCAAAATAGATATTAAGTTTAATTGTTGCAAAAGAAAAGATATATATGTTTTGTACACCTGAGATTATAGCCTAAAAGTGTTTATACATTGCATGTATTATAAAAAGTGTTTTTGTGTCCTTGGCAAAACCATAGCTAAATAAAACCCATTATTTTATATACTATTTCTTAGACACAAACTCATTTAACATTTAATTTAATAAAAATATATCTTTGAAAACAGTTTGCAGAATATAACATATTTTCCTTTTGATTATAGGTGCCATAAAACTAAATCAGATTATTATACCAGAGGGTAATATCCATTAATGCCAGTGTCTTATTAGCAATGGAGGTGGAAGTGTTGCATGTTAAATTTACTTCAGATTTCCAAACATCTCCATTCTGGTTGTTGAGAACCAAGTACAGTGTGAAAAAGAACTTCTGCTCATTACCCCAACATACCCAAGTTGCAAACTGGTATTTTTCCTCCTGATAAAACATTAGCAATGTTCAATTCTAAGCTATCTTTTATCTTCTTGTAATAAATAATAAATAGATTGTCAAACATAACCTCCTTCCCTGAGAGATAGCCTCCGTTTCACATAACCTCCTTAAGCTTCCCTTTTTTGGCCTTTTTTCTTCTAAAGAGCTGTCCTTGATGTTCATTTCAGCCTGATTTAATTTGTCTAAATCTGTCTTTAAAAAGAATTTGAGCACATGTTATGTATTATGAGTGACCTCCATCAGCTTATTGCAGAAAGTTAAATTTTTTAAATTGAAATTATTTAAAGCTAACAGCAACATTTGTATGTGTGTGTGTGTGTGTGTGTGAATTCTGTAAAAGCAAACAAAGAGAACAAATAAAACAAATCCTGCCTTGAGCTACACAAGACATTATCTAACTTGACCTTCAACTTTTCCCATAAGGAAAAAAATCATACATAAAGATGCAGTCGTTTATACTTAAAGGCTCATATGAAGGGTTGTTTGTTCAACTGCAGTCTTTTAACTAGCAGTGTGGTGTTTTTGTATTTATTTGTTTTGTATAATTTTGTTGCGTTATATTCCTGATACTATGACAATTCTCTATCTTTTCATAAAAAAATTACATAATTCCTGTTAATCTTTCAATTATCAATCTATACTGCTATAAAGGCATTCCCCTCAAATTCATAAAAGAAATATGGCTTTGATTCCTGTTGAGATTACTGTTGTTTTTGTTTTATTTTTTCATAGTCAGAATGGTGGAGAAGAATGAACTTCGTTTTCTGGCAGGAATAATTACTTGCATCAGTGTGGGACTTTTCCAGTTATGAAATTCTAACATTTTGATTCATATTAATCTTCTAAGCATTTATTTACAAACTATATTTCATAAAATTTTGAACAAATGAAATTTGAGTGTATGTAATAGTATGATCCTAGACTAAGTACATCTCCTATAGGTAAGTATTACCAACACAGAATTTAGTGAAAATATGACTCCCCACCAAAACATACACATTGACACTGTATGATTCATTAATTTCATCAGCTAATATTGAAGGATAAGCCTTCCAATGTATTCCATAACATTGCCTCCAACCTATGCATTTATTGTGTTTTGGATATTTTATAATTATAATTTAATAGTCATGACGTGAAAAAAAGCATATTCCCCAAAATACAGATCAGTGAATTTGATGTTTTGGATCCCAGAAAGAATTCCAAAGATATATATTGTGCATTTATTAAAAAATAATTAGCATATTTTACTAAAAATAAAACTTAAGAGATATTTGTGTGTATTTTTTTTAAATAAACTGGCTTTCTAGGACAGTATTTTAACTAGTTTGACTATAGGTCAGCAAGGCATTGTGTATTCCATGTTATCCTTGTTGCCTGATATAAGCCTAGTATTTTTCCTGGACCTTTTCAACAGCCTTCAAACTGAATTTGCTGCCATCAGATTGTCCCATGTGTAGTCCATTTGAGCATTGATAAAATGGGTATTCTTCAATAGCCATGTGGTAACATCTTTCTGTTCAAATATCTCCACTATTTCCCTGGATCTCAGGACAAACTTTAACTCCTTAACTCAAGTTTTCACATTTCAACTTTGAATTGTTACTTTGTAATTAGTTTTTTTTTTCCCCCAGGAAATTACTATTGAAGTTTCTTAAGGACACTTTAATTTTTTTTTTTTGAGGAGCTCAAACTATTATTCTATTTTTTTTCACTTAATCCAGTTAACTTTATTTATTTATTTTTATTATTATTATTATTTCAGTATATTGTGGGGGTACAAAAGTTTAGGTTATGTATATTGTCCTTGCCCTATCCCCCGCCCCCGAGTCAGAGCTTCAAACGTGTACAACCCCTAGACAGTGTGCATCGCACTCATTATGTATGTATAATCCATCCCCTCCCCCACCCACATCTGCCTGACACCCGATCAATGTTATTCCTAAATGTGCTCTTAGGTGATGATCAGTGAAACCAATTTGATGGTGAGTACATGTGGTGCTTATTTTTCCATTCTTGGGATACTTCACTTAGTAGAACGAGTTCCAACTCTATACAGGAAAATACAAGAGGTGCTATATCACCATTGTTTCTTATAGCTGAGTAGTATTCCATGGTATACATATAATATAATTAGTTTTTATGATTTTTTTATCTCAGAAATGTTTTTTATTATTTCACATTCAGGCTGTGTACTTTCTCATCTGTGTATTTGTTTATGGCACTTCCTCTACCTAGAATGTTTCTTCCTCACCTTTTTATGATCACAGTATCTGTATCTTAAATATTTCATTTAAATGCTATTTCTTCCACATATAATTCCTATATTTCTATAATCTACTTAGAGGGGAAAAAACGTCTTTTTACTATGAACTATTTTAACATAGTGTCTTATTCTTTCTTATATATTCATGGTTATCTTTACAGACTTAAAAACTTGTATTAATACTTGTTAAGTTCAAGTCACATCACTACTAAGTGGTGAATATGGGTTCTAAACCTTAACCATAACTAAGTTCTATTTCTTAAAGTAAGGGAGAAATATACTAACTGTAAGGAATTTGAGAGTAGATTAGACTTTTGGTACAACTCTAGCATAACACAAGTATCTACAAGTGACTGTAATGAATTGGAGTTTAATAAATGTCTGTAAAATAGAAATGTACACGAAAGAAAGCAAAGTGGTAAAATATTTGCAGAATGTTAGTAAAATCCAATGAGTTTACAACTGTTTGCATAATCGTATTCAAAGAGTGATGACTCAGGGTCTTTTGAGAAGGAAGGTTCAAATACTTTCCTCTACAATCCCTCCCTTAGCTTGATCCCATTCATTATTTCATGGATTTGGGTAAAAACGATGTACAAATTATTATCAATTTTCCAGAAAATATAAAGCTAAAAGAATTAGTGAAAATGTTAACTTATAGAATGAGGATGTCAAAGAGTCTTAACAGTATGAGATAATTTTATTACGATACCTTGCAAGGTAAATATAAGGTAAGGCAAATATAGTATAAAGTTAATGAACCTTAAGCTTCGGAGCTGCTCAATTGGTTCTTTAAAAAACCCTCTACCTAATTTTGTATTTGTAATTTTCCATCTTTTATTTTGTAAAGAAGTTTCTACAAAATTATGTAAGCTTCTGAAAAACCTGGATCTGCCTCTACATAAGACTCTACAACATAGTTTTTGATTAATTTAAAGAGCTTTTAAAGCAAGCCAAGATGAAGAAACAGTTACTAGCTAGCACTTCTTGTTAAAAATTGATGACATCATGTGATGGTCTTTGATATGTGTCAATGTGACTGGGCTATAGTGCCCAGCTGTTTAATTAAACACAAATCTAGGTGTTGTTGGGAAGGTATTTCATACATATGGTTCAAGTTCATCATCGCTTAAGTAAGGGAGATAATCCTAAATAAGCTTCGTAGACCTGATTCAATCAGGTGAAAGGCATTAACAGCAGGCATGACACTTCCCTGAGGGAAGAACAAATTCTGCCTGTGGTCTGTAGCTTCAGCCCAGTTCAGAGAATTCCAGATTGCCCTTTTTGTAGACCTGCCCTACGAATTTAGAACTTGCTTAGCCAGCCCCCACAATCATGTAAGCGAATTCCCTGCATTAAATCTCTTAATACATTTCTCCCGCTGGTTCTGCTTTTCTGGGTGAACCCTGACTAACAAACATCAGTTGATAATTAGCTCAGTGAGGGTCAATGATGAGATGTGGTTATCCCAAAAGTAAATTCAATCTTGGGTTGCTAAGGAAAGAATGTCTGTATAAGCTAAGTGATGCGTTTGTCAGACCACACCAGAATGTAGATTATTCGTCTCTGGACTTTATTTTCTGTGCTTCTGAAGAGACAGATTTAAAGACATAGAGATATTTAATCTAAAGTATATAATAACAGGCAGAGTAGGAAATGTGGTTATTTAAAAATATTTAATGACTGTCAAATGGAGGAGAAATTTAATGACCTCTCTATAACCCCTTAAATGTTCTCAGAAAAGTGACCTCTGATTCATGCTACAACTTCCCAAAGTATTCGTTTTCTTATAGTTTCATTTGTCTTTGCTAATATTAATATCACATATCATGGTTTTAATTATATATTTATTAATGCTATTTTTAATGTATTTCTCCTTACTATATTGTAATCTTTGTGAATACTTGGATCAGTTATGATAGGGTTGTTGTTGTTTTGTTTTGTTTTGTTGGGGTTTTTTTGATCACAATTAAATCCTTGAACCTAGAACACTACCTAGCTAACACATTAATTAAATTTTTATTAAAAATAAACAAAAATTTAATAAATCAATGAATGCCTATATATAATTATTTCTAAATTTAATTCATATAATCATCACATTTTTTCAAATATATAATACATTTTAAAAATATAAGCAATATATTAGATTTATCTTCTCTTAGATGATGCATGTTCAACAGTTCCTAATCAGTGAGAAAATACTCCACAAGAATTTTTCAACTAGGAGAGAAATCACAAACCTCATCATACCCTTTAAGTCTGCTTTGGTTCAAACAGTCAAGCATAGAAATATGTATATTATTTTATCACTGAACTGTTAGAGACCCATATATCAAACAAATTACAAGCAAATTTGAGATAGAAATATACTGTTACGTAGAGCCAAAATTGTCTAGAATTTGGAAGAACTCATAAATATTATTAACTCCATACTTATAGGAGAGCACATGGTAAATGAATATAAAGTCAAGTATTATCTATTATCTACTTACAAACTTTGAAAACTTGAGCAAGTTTCTTTTTTTTTTTTTTTTTTTGTTGAGACAGAGTCTCACTTTGTTGCCCAGGCTAGAGTGAGTGCCGTGGCGTCAGCTTAGCTCACAGCAACCTCAGACTCCTCGGCTTAAGTGATCCTACTGCCTCAGCCTCCCGAGTAGCTGGGACTACAGGCATGCGCCACCATGCCCGGCTAATTTTTTCTATATAGATTTTTAGTTGTCCATATAATGTCTTTCTTTTTTTTTTTTTAATTTAATTTTACAGAATCAAAGAGTCTAACAGTATATCTTGTTAGATACAGTATGTCCTCATAATGTATACATTATTTCTTGTACAATGATATGAAATAATATGGGAAATATTCATGATAAATTATTAAGTGAACAGTGCAAGTTAAAAACAACAGTTTCATATTTTTTTTTCCCCCACCCCCCCTTTCCCAAGTCAGCACCTTCAAGTGTTACCACTCCCCAAACGGTGCGCAATGCATTCATTGTGTAGGCATACCCCCATCCCCTCCCCCACCCCCCACCTCAGTCTGATGTCCAATTGGTGTCGTTCCCAGATTTGTGTTTAGGTCCCTGATCTATTTTTAGTAGAGACGGGGTCTCGCTCAGGCTGGTCTCAAACTCCTGACCTTGAGCGATCCACCCGCCTCGGCCTCCCAGAGTGCTAGGATTACAGGCGTGAGCCACCGCGCCCGGCCTTGAGCAAGTTTCTTGAACTCTCTGTGAGTTCCTTAGTTTAATATGATAATCAGTACCTTCTTCATAGTGTAGTTGGTGAGGATTAAATAAGTTAATACATACAGTGTCCTAGGAGAGTCCCTGGTACATAGTAAAGACTCAATAAATGTTATCATTGTAAGTAAGCAAAACAGTCTCCCAAGTCAAATATGACATGCTGTGATGATCAATAATTTATTAGCTACTTTCTATGCACTGGGAATTTGCATATATTATTTATAATCTCACATCTCTATGCAATGCAGCTTTTATTAGAGGCAGTGTCAGGAAATAGAATGTTGTAGTGGTAGAGAGTGAGGGTCATGGATTTACACTAAGTGGGTGAGAATTTGTGTTCCACCAATTACCAGCTCTGTAATCGCCAAGTTTATTTTGTTTATTGTATTTTTAAGAAACATTTATAAGGTCTTATTACACACCAGGACTTGTTTTAAATACTTTACAGTTATTAAATCATTTAATATTTAAAAAAGAGGTAGGGTTTTAATAGTGTCATTTTGCAGATAAAGAAATTATTAATTAAAGGCAGCATTTAGGGGTATTAATAAAGGGGTATTAATTAAAGGGTATTAATTAAAGGCAGCACAGTGCAGTGGTTAAGCACATAACTGCTTGAGGGTGATCACTTGATTACAAAGCCTATCTCCACCACTTTCTAGTGATGTGATTCAGATTATTTAAGCTGACTGCATCAATTTCTTCATCTATGTGGGTAATAACAGTACCCACCTCAAAGAATTGCTGTTAAAATGAAATTGGACAACATGCCAAGATATTAGAACAACGTCTGGCATATAGTAAGTGTTCAAAATATGTTAAATATTAACATTGTCACTATTATTATTGTTGTTAATGTTATTGTTATTAAGATGGGGAAACCAAGTCTCTGAGAAAACTAGGCATACTAAGGAGAGGTGAAGGGACCAGTAAGTGAAGGAAGCTGGAATTCAATCTGTTTTTCTGTCCCCAGATCCTGGGCTTTTCCAATTATAACCTGCTTCTTTATGGAGGGCCATTGGCCTCTCTCCATGGATGACAGCTCATGGCTTATCTGCTTCATATTGTTAGATGTAATTAGAAGCGGAGTGACTCCAGGAGTCTGAAAAGCAAAGTAGATGAGTTCCAAGCATTGATCATGCCTTGTAACAGATGTCTCCATTACATAATTCCAGAGCAACAGACCCATGTCACACACAGATTTTCCAACTCCGCCGGCTCCAACGTTAGGTTAGTCACATTTTCATGCACACATCTAGTCGGATTCCCATTTCCCAATCAATACCATAACACAGATAATGAAGACAAAGTACTTGGAGTCATGAAAAGAATAAAGTGATAGTTTTGGAAACAGAATATAGATATCCTCAGTCACAGCCAAGCTGAGTTCCTGTATGTTACATTGTTTCATCTCTGTTTTAAAACCTATCCAAAATGTTCACACAATTTTATGCTGATCACTTCCAGGTTCTGTTTGCCTGTTCCTTATTCGCCTGCCTTTTTTTTTTTTCACCATAACCTATGCCTCTGTGTTGACAAAAGCTAGTGTGATACATTTTTCACTTGCTCATAGCCACAACTGTGACTTTTTAAAAATAAGATTTTCTATAAACACCTTCTTTTCACAGGGAATTTTTTTTCCTTCTGGGAACTGTAAAAATAGGAAAATAAATAGGAAATGCACCAAATAGAAACAGAATTAACATCAATCAGACTGCTTTGCAAAGTTTTACCAACTTTATATTTCAAAACTTCATACTTGATTTCAGAATGAAGTATTAATTATGTGATGAAATGGATAAAACTCGAGGTATCCTCGATAAAACTCGAGGTAGCGAAGCATCCTAAGGACATCACCTTCTCAGCTGAATAAACTTCTAATGTCCTCATCCAGGGAAATGAGAGTTTCAGCATAAGAACTGTGGCCCCTAGAGTCACAGTTATTAAGTCTGCCCTTCTCCTGTAGGACCTGCCCACTTTACCATGTTCTTTCTCTCCAGCAATCATGCAATGTTATTAAACTACAAGTGAATCTCAAATTACAAATACAAATTATCCAGCTACAAGCATTCTCTCTCACAGTATTCAGTTCAGGTTGGCACATTTCCACACATAATGGGAAGAGTGTTGGAAGAAAATCAAAAGACCTTGGCGTAAGTCCCAGTGTGAGCACTTTCCAGTACTGTGACCTTGGGCAAGTCATTTGGCTTCACTGGTTTACAGTTCACACATCTTTAAAACAGGGGATGATAATTCCTTTTATGGCTGGTGTGAGGATCAAATATAATATCATGTGTTTAAGCACTTTGGAAATGATCAAATTCCATAAAAAGAGAAGTACGATTTTAGTTACTTTCGTTTCTCCTTTAATTTCAAACACCATGAAAACACAGTTAAATGGCAGAATATGTAATGAATGAATACATGAAGGGATGACTTCCGGGTAGGTTTTGCTGTTGTTGTTTTTGTAGGTTAATTAATTGATCCATATATTTAACAACTATTAAGCGCCTACTGTGTCATTACTATATTAACATGTGACTCAGAGAAGATTGGAAGTTCCCAAAATAAGAAAATTAACAATGCTAGCTCAGCATACTTCCTATGTGTCTTGATAGAAGGATGCACAGAATGGTACAAGATAATGCTGAGACAAAAATGATTTAGACTGAGAAAATGAGGGGAAATGGGAGTGAGTGAGGAAGGATGAGACTGGAGGTTACTCAGGGCCAGGATCACTTTATAAAACACTTCATTCTTCTAAAAAACTTAATATGCTGAATTTTAGAATGGAAAGATACTTGAAAAATAAATCATTCTCTTCTGAGTTCTCCAATGGTCATGATGCACTTAAACACATTTAAGGGTGTTTTCTATAATTCATCCACCAAGAATCAGCCTGCTAGTTTGTTGGAATACAACTATAATATTTTAATGTTCCCAAATTTGGTATTCCTTTCTTTACATCATGAGCTCAGTTACTTCCCAATTAGTTCAACTGAGATAAAGGTTGTATTGTTTTGCTAGACTGATTAAAATATATTTGCATCTCCAACTTCTCGTAGAGCTAGAGCTTTGTTGTGGTCATTGCAGCTCCTTCCTTCCAGCTGCAGAAAATCTACAAGTCCCCATGGACATGTATTTTACACTCAAATTTCCAAATGCTTTGTGCTTGTGCCAATAAGGAGGGGCACCTAATTTTTTTTTTTTTTTGCAATGTTTGGATTAATTTACCATTTATTCACTTGGCACTAATCTTCTATGTATTTTACTCATTATTTTCTATTGTTTCTATAAAACTTCTTGAAAATCAGAAGGTTGTTTTCAAACACACAATCCCAAATCTTTCCCAATGATCTCCTCATTTTCCATGCAACTGTTCCAAGCATTCCAGGTAAAACCTAGATAATGATTAAAGCCCCCAGACTAGGCAGAAGTAGGAGAGAGCCCTCAAGCTCTTCACCACGCATCTTTACCTCTGAGGAACCTACAAATTGTAGGTTGGCTAGGTAGGGTCCTCCCCACTCCTCTGGTTCTATGCAACCACATTTTCATATGACCTGAAACTTTGCTCTTAACTGCAGGGAGATGTGAGTGTGCTAATTTGGATATTGTATAATAGCCTGGGATCCTATAGTCTACCCTAAGCCTGATCTGTGAGAGATTAACATCTCTCAATTACAGCAACTCTGCAGTCCATAGCTGCTCTGCTCCTCCTCCCTGGAGAGATATGAACTCTTCTGTCGCATTTTTATCTTTCTATAAGACAGAGGTCAGAAAACCTTTTTTAAAATACATATACTATATATAGTTTTCTTAAATAGAAAAATTGTTCTGGTTTGTGTAAAATACCAAATGTTTTAGAGTTTGTCAGCCAATTTTCTCTGTCACAAGTATTCAACTCTGCTGTTGTAACAAAATGACCCATAGACAATACCTAAATGAGAATTTCAGCAACATGTCCAAGGGCTAACAAGTAGTGAGTAACTGTGGAACTTTAAAATCTACTGCTAATATTAAATAATAAAAACTTTATGGAATTATTTTGCTCAAAATGTATGTATTGCGAACCTATTTGTGCCAGAAACTGCTCATGTGAAATATGCCACATGAAAATGTTGTGTCCTATACAGCCTATGATTTAATTAAATCAGCTCCCTCATATGGTTAAACTAATACAAGAAAGCTTAAAATTAACGTCCTACCTTTTGAACACTCATCCACATCACCAGAGGCAACCTCTTTCACCAACTTTTATTTTAGGCCTTCAGTTTATCACCTCCATAACACTAAATACCGTTTATACATCTCTGTCATGATTGGTTAAATTTAGCATGTATCTCTACTTTATTGAACATGTTACTCCCATTTTTATTTTTTATTCTTCTTTCTGCTTTCTCCCACATTGCAAGTTTTTCCAGTGAACTTTTTACTTTTATCTTATTGAAGTTTTCATATTTACATTTTGCTCTATAATGATAATTAAATAGAGTGTTTTGTGATTAGCTGATTGTAAATGTTGAAAATTAAAGAACATATTATTGTAACTTACGTAAGAGGCACTGTTTTTTAATAAGGATTTGTATGTTGACTCATTTAGAAATGATATTCTTTAAAATTAAGTTTCTTATATTTGAGGAAAAATTACTTTTACTTAAACATTATGCATTTGCTCACTAAAATGCTGCCTTAAATCACATTTTTTATTAAAAATTATAATATAGTGAATTGACCACAATCAATACACTGGTCTTTGAAAGGTCTTTGTTGTTTTTCATATTCACAAATGTTATTGCTATTATATCATCTTGAAACAATGGCAAGGTGAGAAATATATTTTTTAAAAGAGCTAGAAAATGTTAGTGCCAAGGAGATATTTTTAGAAACAGAATATGACAGTCCA
Organism: Eulemur rufifrons; assembly: GCF_041146395.1. Classification (NCBI taxonomy): domain Eukaryota; kingdom Metazoa; phylum Chordata; class Mammalia; order Primates; family Lemuridae; genus Eulemur; species Eulemur rufifrons. The sequence goes on along the minus strand of NC_090999.1, from coordinate 72,497,018 downwards.
TTCCTTGGCTTTCCGTTTGCCATTGCTAACTGTCTTCAAGCTCAAGGAGATACAGAGAATAGAAGGGTGAAGGGAAGGACTCTTTGCTGCTTTCTTGTTCTTAGTCTAACACACTTCTTCAGAACAGTTCTTAGATGGGCCTGTTAAATACATTGCTAATAGGTCTAATAAGATTCATTATAAAAAATGTATGGTGCTGCATGATGAAATGACTTTGTTGACAATTTTAGCACATCATGATCAAGTTTCAATAGAGGAGAATGTACCTAGAAGATCTCATTGTAACATGTTGTAAAGAGATAAGTAATCTAGAGATTCTTACCTCTCATAAAATGACATCGAGAAACTAAACTTGAGGAGACAAGTCAGATGCAATACACAAAAGCAGACAACTTTTGAGTTATCTGTTTATTTTGAAGATGATATGCAATTATTTAGCATTTCTTTTAAACAAAAATCTTCATGAACTTTTTTCTCCAAACTTTCTTTGGATTTGTATTAAAATACCAGAACCTTAGTATGTACATATAACCTTACAATAATACTTCCGAGAAAATATTAAGAAAATCAATAAAGAAATCAGTATTAGCCTGGAGTCTGAAAGAGTTGCAAAATACATTGATGGCTTCCATTTTATATGTTCAGAAAAATTGATTTCAATTGCCTGGTTACTGATTCTTAGAATTTTAAAATTTTTTCTTTCTCTTTCTTTCTTTCATTCTTTTGTTTCTTTCATTTCTTTCTTTCTTTCTTTGAGACTCAGCAGGTACGTGATACTTTGAATTAAAATTCAGACTGTGTTTCAGAAAAAAAAAAAAAATCAGTATTTCTTCTGAGGAAGGAAAAAAGACATTTTTCCACTGCTTTATTAGTAAGTTATACATCAAAAGAGAAAAACACCATGATATCATCATGAAAAGAGAGAAACAATGCTGTGTAGAATAAAACAAACAAAATTTAAATATCCACAAAGACTTTCAGTATTTTTAGCAAAAAATTAAAATATTTCTAGTCTCATTTTTGTTTGATTTGTATCATTCTATAAACTTTCTTAATGCTCAATTTTGCAAGTCATAAGTCTTTTGACCCCATTATGCTTGCATTTCTTGTTCCATTTTTTGCTCTCCTTTACAACACAACTTATGAAAGAGTTTGCTCTACCTAAAATTTCCAGTTCCTTTCCTCTATCCTCTCTGAAATTCCCTCCAGTCGGGCTTTCTTTTCTACCATTCCACAGAAACTGCCTTTGACAAGGTCCCCAGTACCCTCTAATTTGCTAAAACCAATGATGAATTTTAGTTTTCATCATTTAAGAACATCTGAGAGAAAGACAGAAATAAAATCTGAAGCAAAAGCCTTAGGAAGGGGACACTTTTGGAGTTTTTGAGAAACAGAAAAAAAAAAAGACTAGCAAGTCTAGAGTTACCTGAGTAAGGAGAAATACACTAGGAGATATAGTCACAGAGCTAATGGGGCAGATTGTAAACGTTTTTGTAGGCTGTTGTAAGATGTGGCTTTTTCTTTTCCTAATATGCCTAGCCACTGTGGGTGGAGGATTTACATAAACTGACCAGTTTCACTGATTCCTTGATAATACAATTAGGGTGAAGAGGGTGGCACTTCAGATAAGAGTATGATAAGAGTGAGAGAGAAATGTGAGAAGAAAATTTATATAGGAGAAGGAAAGAATCAACTCAGTAAAATGATGTGATGCTGAGAAGTTAAAATGGTCAACATTACTGGCTATTAGAGAAATACAAATCACTAGAGTTACTGTAATTAAAAGGACAGATAATAACAAATGTTGGGGAGGATATGGGGAAATTGGGATGAAAAATGGCACAGTTGTTTTACAGTCTGTCAAGCTGGTAGTGCAAGATGTTAATCACAGAGTTACCATATGACCCAGAAATTCAACTCTTAGGTATATTTCCCCCAAAATTGAAAACACATATACACACAAAAACTTGTACACTAATGTTGATATCCACAGTATCTATAATAGTAAAAAGTGAAAACAACTGAAATGTCCATAAATTGGTAAGTGGATAAACACATTGTGGTATATTATTTAGCAATAAACATAAAGAAAGTTCTCATACATACCACAACATGGATGAACCTTGAATATATTATGATAAATGAAAGTAACCAGCCCAAGAAGTGGTTATATTCTTTGATTTCATTTGCATACCATGTCCAGAATACACAAATCTACAGAGACAGAGAGTAAATGTTGGGCTAGGGAGTGAGCTAGGATGAGGATGACTGCTATCATTACAGGTTTTCTTTTCTTTTTTTTTTTTTGCAGGGGCTGATGATAAAAATTTTTATAGATATATTTTGCCAATAGTTGCACAACTCTCTGAGTACACCAAAAAAAATGAATTATATACTTTAAATGAGTTGATTATATACTATCCAAATTACAGCTCATCAAGTATGTTAAAGTAAATCATAAAATAATAAATGGATGGAGAAGTCATAATCTTATTACGTCAGCTCAGTATAAAGTAAAGCTGAGAGCTGGCAATTTTCTAGTAAATTTGGACAGGATAGAGTCAACCAGGGGTCTTTGGACATTACCTCCATCATTTCTTATATATTGTTTCAGTTACTTGTATGGGGGAAGGATGTAGAAGTGAAAAGTTTGTGTGATTTTTGTTATTTTTTTTCAGATAATATCATTTCTTCTGATTAGCAATGTTTATGCCTTTAAAATAACATATTGTAGGTAATATTATAAACATTCTTATTTAATCAGCTTTGATTATTCATGCTGATGAGGGGGAACAAGTATAGGCAGGATCACTCATACTTGCTTTTAAAAATGACATACCTTCTGTTATAAGGATTTCCAGTATTATATACAAGTTGTTAAAACTTCCAAACCTGCCTGTTCAGAATCTCCTGCCTGCCCTTTAGCTTGACTCACCCACGCCCAGTATTTCCCACTCCAGACAGAATTAAGCAGAAGGATTAACAAATATGAAATAGATTATTTAAAGTAAAGAAGCTCAATTTATAATCCAGAAAATTAATTTCCATTCATGATTCTTTTATCCACTTTATTTTATCTATATCTCATCATTAGCCTTGGAAGCATAAATACACCCAATACCAGTGCCTCTCTGGCAAGAAGTTATTCAGGGACCACTGTGCAAACTAGACTGCCTTGCTTGCCATAAAGGAAAAAGAATTACTTTCAAAATAGAGTTAATCTTTCTTTAGACTAAGAACAGAAATCCTAAAGCAAAGACAGAGAAAACAATGATTTCTTAATTACTTGATTTTAAGTAATTATAATCCTTTTTTTTCTTTCTTCTGTGGATAGATATTTGGTTTATTCACTCTCCGGCCCTAGATGTTGCTCCACAGTAATATTAATATTAGAATCTGCCCTTCTTTTCAGCCCCATCTAAAACGCATACCATGTGTCCTCCCCAAGCAAATGTTTCACAGGCAAATGTTGCAGCCAACACTCTTTATTTCTTGGAGGAAGGGGAGGTTTTGAGCAACCCAATTGTTCTTCAGACAGCTTTACAATTTCTGTCCCTGATTCCTGCCTCACAGTCCTCTACGGCTCTCCTCTCTGCCTCCTCCAAGCTTGAATTTGCTTCTGAGTTCTGTGGGGCTCTGTCAAAGCTCACTAGTTTCCATCTTTGCTGTAGCTATCTTTATTGAATATTTGTGTATTGAGTTTCTTCTGCTCTGATTTATGGATATTATCCCACCTTCTTTGGGTCTTTTGGAAATCTGTGAAAATACCCTGTTTTCTTAATGTTTCCTCAGCACTGCAGTAGCCTCTTCCTCCTCCTTCTTTCTGTTCTTCTCCTGCATCATTGTGCTAGATATTTTGCTGGTAAAATAGCTGTACTCTTTCCTCCTTCTTGAACTGCAATCCCTTGGTTATATGGTATGTATGCATCTCATTTTGTAGACTCTTTTTCAAAGCTGATGCAAGTACCTAAAGGACTGTAAAAAGAGATATTTCGCTTCATTACTGTCTGCCTACTTTACTTTCTACCCTCTTCGTCTCTCTCCACTAAATTTGAGCATTTGGTTCCACCCCTGAGTTTTCTTGTGGGTTGCAGTGTTGGGAAGAGGGATTGTCTACCTTTTTAATTTTTTCAGGAAGGTTAAATCCCTGAATAGGGTCATCCTGAAGATAAATTTCCTATTAGGAACAATAATAGAATCCATGATAAATTGTATGTAATGTCATCCCCATTCCTGACTGTTGGCAAGAGTTCAGAGATTTATTTTTACCCCCATCATGTGCAGTATGCTGTCTCAAATAACTAAGAACATGCTTGTAAGCAGACACTATTCCTGTATAAGCCATATATCCTGTATTCCTGTTTTATTGTCAATCATTATTTTCCCTTAGGCTTATTTTTTTTCTTCACAAATGATACAATAAAACAAGTCTCTGCATGTGATAACCAGTGAAACTTCCAACAGAATTTCAGGCCATGAGACTGATTATGTGTCCATATGTTCTTCATTAACTCAAAACGGATATTAGTGTACTATATTTATATTCTGCTTCCTTCTTTCCTCCCTTTTTAACATATATGTCTGCATACATCCACATATTAAAAAATAAATACATAATTAAGAAGCACATTCCTCTCATATCCATGTATCAGATAATGATATATTTTCTTATCAATTACCATGTGCACACATTAAGCAAAAAGATAAATCACAAATTATTTATTCTCTTCTTTTCTCTCCTGATTTATAATACCCTATCTAGTTGGTATCTCTGTAAGGAAAGAAACAGATCAAGTAAAATTGTGGAGGGTTTGTAATTATGATTGATAAGTAAGCACAGGTATCAGACATCAAGAAACTTAAATCTATTTCATTTTTTGATCCATAGACTTGCATGTTGATTGTCTGCTACCTATTAGTTATGCTAACTTTGTCTTAACAAGAGCTAAGAGGAAGAGCTGGAGATGGTAATTTTAAACAAAAAGTGACTTTATAAATGTCAATAGGAAAGATGAAATAACCACAATAAAGTCTAAGTGACTTCAAAAGTTATCTACATATTGAATGGAAAAGAAAAGGGGAATCATTACATTTTATGTGCCAAACCTACAAAGATTTGGTAATTTACCAGATTTTTACACAGCTAGAGACATTTGCATTATGAGAAGGTACAGAAGAGTACACAAACATTATGCTAGCTACTTTTCCTGTAATCACTTGAAAGTATAAAGATTTTGTGTTATTTGTTATTTCATTTTTTTTAAAAAAAGACACTTTTCTGGTTGAAGCCAATTGAGTTGCTATAAAAACGTTAGAACACATTGGCGATGTGATCTTTTAAAATTGTTATGCATGGTGGGTTTCTTGGGGAGTGTTTAATGGAGAAATACTGTTCTTGAAAGACAGAAAATAAAGTAAACTTGAATTGTGGTGTGAATTATATTTTGAAACATATCAAGTAACTATAAGTACTGAATACTAATCATGGTCAAGCATGAATTTTCCTAAATATCTGAGTCGATTCTTCTTTATAAATACATTATTTAACCAGAATTGAAAATTAAATATATTTTCTATTAATAACCCAGTTCCTTGGCATTGGTTAGCACACTACTGTAGCATATAGGTGAAGAGAGAAAAAAATAAATATTAACATTATTAAATATTATTAGCCCATATTGAAAATTTGCCTTTATTGTCCTGACAGGTCATAAATTAAATTATAATTTTCTGAAGTATAAATTTTCTTCAGCCTTACAAACAAAATGATTGCATAGGAAAAATATTTTTCATTATTGCTTAACATGTTTTTTATTATAGAGCTAATATCTCATTGTAGGTAAGATAATTAAAGTAGAAAATTTAGAAAAAAAATGATGAAAATATTATCATATATTGTCCAGATATTTGTAGATAAAACTTGGTAGATTATGTTCTTAGTGTTCACTAATGTATCATATTTCTTAGAATCTAGTCACTCTCATGGCCTTGACTCTCACCAAGTCACTCACATGACTCTGACTTGCTTTGGCCAACAGGTATAAGCAAAAATAGTGCAAGCTGAGACTTCATAAGCACTTTGCACTGGTGATTATTTTCTTGAAAGATTGCTACCACTGTGTAAAAAACCTGGACTACTTTTCAGAAGATACAAGGTGGAAGAGAACTAAGGTACCCTGAACCTTACATATCATATATCACATTATTATATGATTTTTTCATCAGTACACAGAGTCAGTGATAGCTGTGATTTTCATGGTGACTTAAGGTACAGTTGTTAGTAGAAGCTGTGATGAAGTTTTGCAGGAGACTTGGATGCCAACGGAGCCATTCTTTGGGCACTAGTGGTGGCAGTGATGGGACAAATGTGCCTGTTTCTAGGACCCGTAGAAGCTTACATTGGCACCAATGTTGGTAGGTCCTGGAGGGCTAATTTTTGGGCCTCCAGGTGGCTGGCTTTCTCAGAAGCTAGTAATGGGAGAAATGATCCAGATGTATGGAAAGTTTCTCAAGCCCCTGGGCAGCTGGTATGATGTAAGTGATGGCAGTAGCAGCGATGGAGAAACCCACTGGGACCCAAAGTGTCCATATTGGCATTGCTGGCAGCTATGATGGGTCGGGTGTGCTATAATAGTCTGCAGTCCCACGCTGCTTGTAGTAGAGCTATGGGTATGGTCCTAAGTGTGCTTAGGAGAGCTTGGTCTTTCCTGTCCATACCTTGAACTTGGCCTGAGGGTGGGGCATAGCCCAATGTTAAACTCTCAAAATGGCACCAGCTGTGGGCCTGTGAACAGAAAGGGTTGGGCCCCACTCAGGCAAGCTGTGTGGGCAAGAAGCTGTGGGGAGTGCAGTCTACTCATGTCTCGGTCTCACAGTAGCTTGTTGCAGGGTACTAGTTATTGTCCTATGCATGCCTAAGAGAACCTGGTTTTCTAGTCCCTCCTTGGCCATGTGGTGCCTGCAGCCATGTAGGCCCAAACTACACCTGAAGGTGAGATGCAGCCCAGAGTTAAATTCTCAAAATGGTTCTGGCTGTGGGCCTGCAACCAGAGAGGGCAGGACCCCACTCAGGCAAGCAGTGTGGGCAAGGAGCTGTGGGGAGTGTGGCCTACTCATGCCTTGGTCTCACAGCAGCTGATTACAGGGCACTGGTTATTGTCCTAGGTATGCCTAGATGAGCCTCATTTCCTTGTCCCTTCTTGGCCATGTGGTGGCTTCAGCCTTGTCAGCCCAAACTCAACCCAAGGGTAGGATGCACCCCAGTGTTAAACTCTCAAAACGGTGCCTTGGAACTGCAACCTGAGGGTGGGGCCCCTTCCAGGCAAGCAGTGTGGACAAGAAGCTGTCGGGAGTACAACCTGCTCATGTCTCAGTCTCAACAGCAGCCCACAGCAGGATGGTGGGGACCTTTCCAGGGTTGTGTGGGATCCCCAAGTCTCCCCTCTCCTTCCTCAGAACAGTGCGGTGGCAGCAGCTGCATCTGTATATCTGTGGTTTCTAGGCTCTCCGAATGGCACCCAGGTGGAGGTGCCACCCAGGCTTGGATGCCTTTGGGATTCCATGTAGGTTTCATTTCTGGAGCAACATCTCTGTGTAATCCCTATGTTAGGTCTGCATGAGTCGAGGAGTTCTCCTATAGCCAAGACTGTAAAAGCCTGTTTCCGAGTGTGAAGCCCTGAGGATTTCTCTCTTACTGTTTTCCAGCATCCAGGAGCTTATCCTGGCTCTTAGCCAGTTCCCAGCTAGGCGATCTCCCTCCAACTCTCTCCTTACTGACCTTTGGTGCTTCCTTTCACTTCTCTGGTGAATCCTAGCACTCCCTCCTAGATGATAAGTTTGAAATGTGAGTATCTACTTAGTGTTCTTCTTCCTCTTTGTGGAGGAGGCACATACTATGAACTTCAAATTTTAAATTTAGATCTTTTCCTGGGCTAGTGATATGGTCCCATACTCTCTCAACACTGGACAGCGGCAGTGAACCACAACTCCTAGTCAACCATGTGATCATGAGGGTAAATGACTATACTGTGTAGAGTCACCAGTGTTCCTTGGATATTGTGCCTTGTATTTTTGCATCCTATCATGTCCACCAAATGACCATCTATGTCTCCTGCTTCTGGTGAGAAGAGGAAGGCACTATTCTTGAGATAATACTCAAGATAATTGCCTAGAATGATAGGAACAAGGCAGTAATGGCCATTACATGTGAGTTAAGACTTTGGCTACCCACAGCCTAGACCATCTTAAAGGATAAGAGGCAAGTCAGTGATGCAAAGAAATTGTCAGCATTGATTAGGTCCACTGTCATCATAAAGAAAAGAGTTAGGCTGATTGATGATATCAAAAAATTACATGTCACATATATGGAAGACCAGATAAAGAAGTATATAGCATTTAGCATACTGACAATCCAAGGTTAATGCAAAAAGCCTTTTCTATATGTTAAAGGAGTATGCTGAGGATCCTAACTATATGCAAGTATTTCTAGCAGGTATTGTGTGGTTTCAATGCTTCGAAGTTGTCATAATTTTCACAATGTGAAGATTCGTGGTGAAGCAGCATGTGCCAATACTGAAGGTACCAAAGCTTTTAGAGAAAAACTGCATAGTATAATTGTGAACAAGAAATATTTGCCAGAACAAATATTTAATGTTAATGGAATAAGCTTGTTCTAAAGTGAATGCCAGAGCATACACACATTCATCAAGACTCTAAGACAATGCCGGGATTCAAGGCATTAAAACAGTGTATAACTCTGCTTTGGGTTGAAATGTTGCAGGGTTCAAATCAAAGGCTTTTCTAATATACCACTTGGAGAATGTACAGCACTGAGGAATGTGAGCAAGCATATATTTCCTATTTATTATCACCATAACAAGAAGGCCTGGATGGTGTCAGCATTGTTTGAAGACTGGTTTTTGAACTGTTTTATTCCAAAGGCAAGAAAATATTGTAGGCAAAACAGCATCCCATTCAAAATTGTTCTAATCTTAGACAATGCTCCAGGGCAAACACAGTATATTGACAACATGCATCCTGAAGTAAAGGTTGTATATTTGCCACCAAATGAAACCACAAACATTCAAACAATGGACTAAGGTATAATAGCTGCATTCAAAACATACTATTTATGCCAAAAATTCACACAGGCTATTGAAGCAGCAGAATCTTGCCATAGGCTTTGAGAGTTTTGGAAAGGTTTAACATTCTAAATGTGATCCAGAACATTATGGCAGCATAGGAAGCAGTCACACAGCAATGCAATGCATGAACAGCATTTGGAAGAAAGTTTTGAAGACATATGTGAATACATTCAAAGTCATTAACAAAGATTCTGTTGTTGATGAAATAGTAAGTATTAGTTCTTGGGAAACACTTGAATTTGACATTGATGAAGAGGATAGTCATGATCTTATTGGCACTGAGGCTGAAGAGAGCTCCCAATGAGAAGCTGATCAAACTGGAGGAAGAAAGAAGTAAAGAAGTTGAGGCAGAGGAAGAAGTTATATCCCAGGCACCAAGAAAGCTCACAGCAAAGAAACTAGTAGAGGCATTTTCTACTATGAGCAGTGCCTGACAGAAGATGGAAGATAGAAGAAATGGACATCAATTATGAGAGATTTGTAAAATTTAACAAGCAGATATAGGATGCTTAAAATAAATATTTAATAAAAAGAAAAAAGCAAACTGTCTCTCTCTATATACATACATACACACACACACACACACACACACACACATATATATTAAATACGTGACCCAATATAAAAATGAGCAAGTGACATCAACAGGATTTTCATAGAAGAGGAACACATTTAGTCCAATGAGTATTTGAAGAAATAACCTCATCTAAAAAATGCAATATGCAGATTAAAAAACAAGAATATAATTTCTGCAATCAAGGCACAAAAATAAGTCTCATAATACCAATATATTGAAGATGATATGGATTGAGTCTTATTTTTAAATAAGCTTTATTAAGATATAATTTTAAGCAGTATTATTGGCTTATTTTAAATGAACAGTTTAATGAGTTTTGACAAATATAAATACCTGCGTTATCACCATCAAATTCAACATTTAGAACGTTTCCATCACTCCAGAAATTTCCTTTATTCTATTGTGCAGATGATTCACTTTTTTACCATGGCCCTTGAAAATACTGATTTATTTTCTTTCACTATGAGTTTGCCTATTCTAGAATTTCCTGCAATAAGACATACAGTCTTTATGTCTGGATTTTTTCATATAGCCTAATGATTTTGAGACTTATCCATAATGTATACATATCAGTAGTTAGTTTCTTTTTATTACTGCTGGATTTAAAAATTGGAAAACCACTTTGGAAAGTAGTTTATATTGTGAATTAAACATTTACATATGGATATTGAATAGGAAACAGACACAAATGTTCTCAGTTGCAATGCGCATACAGAAAAAAATGGAAAAAAAAACACACTGATGTATAGAAGAAAGAATAAATAATGCAGGTCTACAGGGGCAGACTAAGATGGCTGAATTGAAACCTCCAGCTATTGTCCCTCTGCAAGAACACCTAAATCAACAACTATCCACACAAGCAAGCACCTTCAGAAGAACCAGAAATCAGGTGAGCAATCATACTACCTGGTCTTAACATTATATCAAGAAAAGAGACACTGAAAAGGGCAGAAAAAATAGTCCTGTGTTGCCTATGCCACCCCTCCCCCACCGCCCAGCTGTGATATGCCAGCATGCCAAATGGAGAGAGAGTCTGCCTGCTCAGAGGAGGGAGAGTGAGGTGACTGTGGGGCTCTGAATTTAAACTCAGGGCTGCCTTGGCACAGGGGAACACATAACAGGGCAGAATTCTACTGGTGCCCACAGAGGGAGCATTTTGACCAGCCCATCCTTAGGGAAATCCTCCACCTCAAAGCCCAAGTTTCCCCTAACCCCATCACTAGCAGAAAAAGGGCAGCCTGGGGCCAGAACTAAATTCATAAGGCAGTCAGGTGACAGTGGCTGCAGTCTTTGCATAATTCCTGTGACTTTGCTGGCTAGGAACCAGTGGACTTGGGGTGTATATGACCCAGTGAGATACCAGCAGTTCCTGTGTCACCCCACCCCAAACTACAGGCAGCATAGCTTAGAGGTGGTCTTCCTCCACCTGAGGAGAGGAAAGGGAAGAGTTCAGAGGAGTTCGTTTTGCAACTTGGGTGCCAGCTCAGCCTCAGTAAAATAAACTACCAAGCAGACTGCTGAGGCCCCTAGTATAGGCCTTTGTTATTGGATAGCAGTTCTGGACCCATCCTGGGCTAGAAGAATATATGCTACCTTGAATGGAAGGACCCAGTCCTGACAGGATTCAACACTTGCTGACTAAAGAGTCCTTGGGCTTTGAATAAACACCAGAGGTAGCTAGGCAATAGTCACCACTAGCTATGAGTGAGATTGGCTGGCTTCACATGTGACCTGGCACAGGTGGCCAGGAGGGAGTGCCTCCGTCACTCCTCTGCCAACTCCAGCAGCCCAGCACAGATAGTGAGGGAAGAGAGTGAGAGAATGCCTGGTAATCCAGAGAATTCTCTTATATCTTATCCAAGTTCATTGGGGTGGTATCAGCAGGCATCTCCAAGAGTCACAGCATTACTGGGCTTGGGGCACCACCAATGCTGATATACCTGCAGTGACCAGAGACTTAGACCACAACACTCAATTTCATTTGAGTATTTGGAAAACATTCTTAAGAAGGATGGGTTCAAACAAACCCACACTGCAAAGATGAAAATAAACACCTAACTCTTCAATGCACAGACATTGACAAACATCCATAAGGATTAAGAACATCCAGAAAGACATGACCTTACCAAGCTAAATAAGGTACCAGTGATCAATCCTGGAGTGAGAGAGATAGGTGAACTTTGAGGAAAAGAATTCAAAATAGCTGTCCTGAAGAAGCTCAATGAACTTCAAGACAACACAAAGAAGGAATTCAGAAGCCTATCAGAGAAATTCCGAAGACACTGAAATAATAAAAAAAAAAATCAGGCAGAAATTTTAGAGCTTAAGAATTCAATTGACAAACTGAGAAATGCATTAGAGTCTCTCAACATTAGAATTTGCTAAGCAGAAGAGAGAATTAGTGAGCTTGAAGACAAGCTATTTGCAAATATACAGTCAGGAGAGAAAAAAGAAGAGAATAAATAAGAATGAAACATTCCTGCAAGATCGAGAAAATAACTTCAAAAGAGCAAATCTACCACAGCCAACATCATACTGAATGGGGAAAAACTGAAAGCACTCCCACTTAGAACTGGAACCAGACAGGGCTGCCCATTGTCTCCATTACTTTTCGACATAGTATTAGAAGTCCTTGCGAGAGCTATCAGGCAAGAGAGCAGAATCAAGGGAGTCCAAATAGGGAAGGAAGAGATCAAACTCTCACTTTTTGCTGATGATATGATGTTATATCTGGAAAACCCCCAGGATTCAACCATGAGACTCCTGGAATTCATTAACGAATACAGCAAAGTCTCAGGCTACAAAATTAATATACACAAATCAGAGGCATTTATATATGCCAATAACAGTCAATAGGAAAACCAAATTAAAGACTCAATACCCTTCAAAATAGCAACAAAGAAAATAAAATATCTAGGTATATATCTAACTAAAGAGGTAAAGGACCTCTATAAGGAAAACTATGAAACACTGAGAAAAGAAATAGCAGAACTTGCAAATAGATGGAAAAATATACCATGCTCGTGGATCGGAAGAATCAACATTGTTAAAATGTCTATACTACCCAAAGTGATCTACAGATTCAATGCAATCCCTATTAAATTACCAACATCATTCTTTACAGACATAGAGAAAATAATTATACACTTTGTATGGAATCAAAGAAGACCCCGTATAGCAAAAGCAATTTTAAGCAACAAAAACAAAATGGGAGGTATTAATTTGCCAGACCTCAAACTATACTATAAGGCCGTGGTTCTTAAAACAGCCTGGTATTGGCACAAGTGCAGGGACACAGACCAGTGGAACACAACAGAAAATCCAAATATAGAACCATCCTCATATAGTCACCTAATTTTTGACAAAGCGGGAAAGAATATACTCTGGGGACAAGAATCCCTATTCAATAAATGGTGCTGGGAGAATTGGTTAGCCACTTGTAGAAGACTGAACCAGGACCCACAGCTTTCACCTCTCACAAAAATCAAATCACGGTGGATAACAGACTTAAACCTTAGGCGTGATACAATCAGAATTCTAGAAGAAAATGTAGGAAAGACTCTTACAGACATTGGCCTAGGCAAAGAATTTATGAAGAAGACCCCCAAGGCAATCACAGCAGCAACAAAAATAAATGAATGGGACATGATTAAATTAAAAAGCTTCTGCACAGCCAAAGAAACAGTCCAGAGAATAAACAGACCACCTACAGAATGGGAAAAAATTTTTGCATACTACACATCAGATAAAGGACTGATAACAAGAACCTATTTAGAACTCAGGAAAATCAGCAAGAAAAAATCAAGCAACCCTATCAAAAAGTGGGCAAAGGACATGAATAGAAATTTTTCAAAAGAAGATATAAAAATGGCTAACAAACATATGAAAAAGTGTTCAACATCTCTAATCATCAGGGAAATGCAAATCAAAACCACAATGAGATATCACTTAACCCCAGTGAGAATGGCCTTTATTAAAAAAACCCAAAACAACACATGTTGGCGTGGGTGTGGAGAGACAGGAACACTAATACACTGCTGGTGGGACTGCGAACTAGTGCAACCCCTGTGGAAAGCATTATGGAGGTATCTTAAACAGATTCAAGTAGACCTGCCATTTGACCCAGCAATCCCATTACTGGGCATATACTCAAAGGAAAAAAGGTCATTCTGTAACAAAGACACATGTACCCGAATGTTTATAGCAGCACAATTCATGATAGCAAAGATCTGGAAACAACCCAAATGCCCATCAATACATGATTGGATTAGTAAACTGTGGTATATGTGTACCATGGAATATTACTCAGCTATAAGGAATGATGAAGATACGACATCTCTATGGTTCTCCTGGAGAGAGTTGGAACCCATTATATTAAGTGAAGTATCCCAAGAATGGAAAAACAAGCATCACATGTACTCACCAGAAAATTGGTTTCCCTGATCATCACCTAAATACAAATCTGGGAACGACACCAATTGGACATCAGACTGAGGTGGGGGGTGGGGGAGGGGATGGGGGTATGCCTACACAATGAGTGCATTGCGCACCGTTTGGGGAGTGGTAACACTTGAAGGTGCTGACTCAGGAAAGGGGGGGTGGGGAAAAAAATATGAAACTGTTGTTTTTAACTTGCAAAAAAAAAAAAAAAAAAAAAGAGCAAATCTAAGAGATATTGGCCTTAACAAGGATGGAGAGAGAGAGGTTGGGGTAGAAAGTTTATTCAAAGAAATAATAAAAGAGAATGTTCCAAACCTAGAGAAAACTATCAATATTCAGGTACAAGGAGGTCATAGAACATCAAGCAGATTTAACCCAAATGAGGCTACCTCAAGGCATTTAATTATAAAGCTCCCAAAAGTACTGATGAAGAAAAGATCCTAAGAGAAGAAAGGAAAAAAAAAAAAACATATAAAGGAGCTACAATATGTCTGGCAACAGACTTCTCACTGGAAACCTTACAGGCCAGGAGAGTGGCATGACATATTCAAAGTGCTGAAGGAAAAAAAAACCTTAACCCTAGAATATTATATTCTGCAAAAATATCTTTCAAACATGAAGGAGAAATAAAGACTTTCCCACACAAACAAAAGCTGAGAGACTTCATCAACACCACACCTGTTGTACAAAAAAATGCTAAGAGGAGTTCTTCAATCTGAAGGAAAAGGGCATAAATGAACAATAAGAAATATTCTGAAGAGATACAACTCACTATAATACTGAGGACATAAATACAGAATACTCTATTGCTGTAATTGTGTTATATAAACCACTTATATCTTGAATAGAAACATTAAAAGGCAAACCTATCAAAAATAACTATGAAAACTTTTTGAGAGAAAGTAGCATAAAAAGGTATAGATGGAAATAACAAAAAGTTAAGAAACAGAGGGGAGATGTAGTTAAAGGGTAGAATTTCTGTTAGAGTTCTCTTTGCTTTTTTATGTTTGTTTGTTACCAGAATTTTTATATATTTAAATAACTGGTTATAAAATTTTTTGGAAGCCTCATGGGAACCTCAAATCAAAAATCCTACAAGAGGAGGCCTTGAAGAGCACATATCTTCTCATTCTGCTCTTGAATGTATTTGGAGACTTTTTTCAGAACCTTCTCATCATGAGTTTCCATTCATAAGAAAATGGTATATGCTGTTAAACAAGGCAAACAGCCTTCAAAATAGGATTGGCCCCCAATTTTAATCTCTTTTATGGGTCTGTTAGTTACTCAACAAATCCCATAGGTTTGTGCAACATTGTGTAATTGTGAAAAAATTCTTTGTTACATTATAGCCTGTAATAGTGTGTCTATCTGCCTTTTAAACAATAACTTTGCTGCAATATTAACACATTAGTAAAACTTTTCTAAGAAAAAAAATCCTACAGCACACCCACAAAAAAAGAAAAGGAAAACAAGAAATTAAAACATACAAGAGCAAATCATTTTTAACAAAGGAATACAGGAAGGAAGTAAAAGAGAAAGAGAGGACCAAGTAACAACCAGAAATCAAATAACAACATGGCACTGGTAAGTCCGTATCTATCATTAATAACATTGTATGTGAATGAGCTAAAATCTCCAATCAAAAGGCACAGAGTGGCTGAATGTATTAAAAAAAAAAAAAAGAGCTAACTATATCTTGTCTACAAGAAGACACTTCACCTACAAAAATATGCACACACTGAAAATAAAAGGATGGAAAAAGATATTCCATGCAAATGGAAACCAAAAACAGCAGGAGTTTCTATGCTTCTATCAGAGAAAAATACATTTCAAGATATAAAAATGTAAAAAAGAGACAAAGAAGGTCATTATATAATGATAAAAATGTCAATTCAGCAAGAAAATATAACAATTCTAAATATTTTTGCACCCAATACTTGAGTACCAATATGTATAAACTAAATGTTACCAGAGCTAAAGAGAAAGACAGACCCCAATATAATAATTTTTGGAGACCTCAGCACTCCACTTTCATCACTGGACAGATCATCTAGACAGAAAATCAACAATGAAACATTGGACTTAATCTGCCCAGCTCACAGCAACCTCAAACTCCTGGGCTCAAGCAATCCTCCTGCCTCAGCCTCCCAAGTAGCTGGGACTACAGGCATGCGCCAGCATGCCTGGCTAATTTTTTCTATATGTATTTTTAGTTGTCCATATAATTTATTTCTATTTTAGTAGAGATGGGGTATTGCTCTTGCTCAGGCTGGTCTCGAACTCCTGAGCTCAAACAATCCACCCGCCTCGGCCTCCCAGAGTACTAGGATTACAGGCGGCGTGTCTTATTATAATTTAAATTAACTATTTTGTGGGAACTATATTTTCCTGAAAGCAGGAAATCTATATGTTTATGCTCAAAGGAAACAATAATAACAAACTATTAATAGAAATAATAGCTATGGTTTACTTTTATAGGATCATCCAAGTGTCCCTAGCATATGTTGAATCCACTTCACATGTTCATTCTTTTTCTAATTGTACATGTGCATATTAAGTATTCATTACATATATAGAACTGTTCTTGTCAAGATAATTTACTTGTTTTATTTTTTGTCTAATCCTACCTTGCATTTTTATTTGTTCCTTTTTGAGCATGCTGATCCATAAATAAAATGGTTTTGTACATACTTTTTTTTTTGAGAAGCCCTTCTTTACACATTTGTTTTATTATGATTCTTTTGTAGTTGTTGAATCTTGGTTATTTCTCAATCCTTTGTATACCTAGTTCTCCTATTTCTGATACATGATTAGAAAACTCCGAGTTCTAAAATCTTGGTTGACTTTTCCACATTGAGTCTATGAGTACTTCATTTTAAACACAGCAATATTGTGGATGAGTCTTCCTATGGCATCCTCTAGGTTGAGCTTAGTTTGAGATCTCCTGACCTTGATTATTGTCTACAAAGAGAGAGAGTGAAGATAAAAGAGAGAAAAAAAAAAATAATTTCATGAGGTAGCATATGCATGGGGGTTGAAAGCTAGTAAAGTAGTGAAATTGTCTGGGTTTGAACTCATACTCATAACTTTGTATACTTAAAAGCATTCCCTGTTTGTGTAATTGGTAATAATAATATTACCCACAGATTTTATTGTAACACTAAATAACATAACACATGCAAAACTTGAGATATTCCACACATATAACACTGAATATGAATTATCATTACTATGAATAATGGGTAGTACTTGAAGTAGTAAGGAATGAATGTTAATCCTAAGCAGGGGTAGGGACATAAGCGTAAGTGTAGTAAAGTCCACAGCACATAGAGGCCAATTTGTCTGAAATAGAATTTATGAGTGAGTCGTGATCATAAACTATATTAGAAATATTAATTTTACCTAGGATTTGGAAGGTAATGAATGTCAATTTAAATATTTACATCTTTCTAGGAAATGTAATTTTAACTGGTTGAAATATGTGAAGAATTTAGTACAGAGAAGCAAATACATAGTACACAGTTTTATTTTCTAATACAAAAAGGACCATAAGGTAGAAGCGAATTGTTCTATGTTGCTGAAGATTGCAAACCTAGAGAGATGAGTTTAGTTTATATGTAGGCATATTTATTCTCAGAGTAATAAATTACTGACAGCAAACAGACATCTGTCAAGAGGAAGGACTGCTACATATAATAATAAAATGTTACTCACTAAAATTGGAATAGCAAAGGCTAGAAGACAAACCACAGATGCTGCAGAAGGTATTAATATAGAATAGGAATTAGGAGTTTATATGTGTATGTTAGCCTAGTTTATTTCTTCAGGAAAGAAGAATATATGATTTCATCACACTCTGAAAGTAATCCATAGCTTAAAAAACGTTAAAATCTGTAGAAATACAACAACAGTCTTAGATGAGTCAATGGGATTTTAAGGTAGCAGTGAGGAGTTGATAAAGAGAAACATCTATGTGACATTGACATAACTAGCCCTGATTTTCCTTAAATTCTCATGGTCTTCTTTTTACTTTGACACTTAACTGCTGTGCTTGCTTTATCCAATTCTTATGCTTTCATTCTTACTGTGGTAAATTGAGCTACTCTTTAGCATTTTTATTTTGTAAGGTTTAGCATTTATTGCTTAACTCTTTCTAACCTCACAATAAATTGGAAAGACCAAAACCCTCCTTTGCAAACCTTTTCCCCAACTCCCCACACAGCCACACCTGGACACTTCTTTTCCCTGGTATTTTTATTACTTTCAGTGACATGTGTTACTTTTGTTGTCATTCTTTTGTGAAGGATATTTTTCAAGTCTGGCGATTGTAAAGTCATGAACCTTATCTGTAAGTCAAAGTCCGCTTAGGGGAAAAAATATTATGAAATATAGAGCAAGGTTAGAGGAGCAGAACTGTAACTCTTTCATTTGCAAGCTATCTTAACTTTGTAGGCAGAGATTTTTATTGTCATTTTATTCTGTGAATTTAAAGTGATAAAAAAAAACAAGCTGTAAATCCAAATCACCGTGTACTACACTAAATTAGGCAGACCTAGTGGTATATTTCTCTAAAGGATGCTGCATTAGAATTCTCCTAGAACATTAGCATGTCTACAAGACTGTAAGTCATGCCTTAAATAATCAACTTTTAGAGCCATTGGATACCACTTAATAATCTACAATAAATTTGTAATCTTCAGTAATTCTCTTAATGATCTGAAAGCATTCAGATCTCCTGAACTTGTAATCCTCTTGACCTTTAAAATTACCAATCCTTAGCTCATTCTTGTGAATTCAGGATATGTCAGACAGGCTATCTACTATGAGTCAGAGTGACAAACACTATCAAAGTTTAATTAGATTTTTCCTCTTTATAACCAACGACTCAATATCTCTTTCATAAAAGAATGCTGAAAGAATTTGTTCATGTAAACTTAAGGAGGAAGAAGTAGGTTCTCTAAGCCATTTGTCAACACCGCTGAATCAAAGGAAAAACTTTCAAAGATAGAGCTGAGAAGCTGATTTTACATGAAGTAGATAGTGTTTCATTTGCAACACAACATTTGATATATAGATTCATAGCATTATGTTTTTATCTTGTAATACTGACACTGCTGGCAGCTCAACCTGCTATTCCATTAGGACATCCTGTAGGAATTCTGGAATTTATCAGCTGCCCACGTAAAAAGAGATAAAGCAAAGGAGAAAATATTAAGGCTTATTTTTATCAATAAAACAGGGCTACATCTACAGAATCAAAGTTTTTAGACCTCTGTCATGAGCAGTCTGAAAAAAGCAAGTTGAGAGACAATGGTAAAGAAATGTATATCAACAGTTCCTTTTTTTATGTTAGCACATACATTCTATTCAGCTTAATTTTTCCCTTCAAAATTACAGAATAGCAAAGAGCCTTACTGTAGATTCCTTATTCTGAATTCATAACTATAAATACCTTGCCTAGAAGGCAGTGGAGACTGAAGTAAAGATGCTATAGTCAAATCTTCTGAGTCGCTGGAAAAAGAAAGCATAAGAAGGTATAAAAAGACTGAAATATACTTTAAGAGAAGGTTCATTTAACATGCAGACTACAGTTTGTACATGGCCAATAGGATCTTGAGGAAGAGCCTAACTGAGATACTGTGCGTAAAAAAAACCCAAAACAGTTTGTCTGATTAGTCTAAACATGAATCACTAAGATCTAGAATAATATTGCCCAGTGGAAATTTATGAGAGAATGGAAATATTCTACCCCTGTACTGTTCACAACAAGCCATGTACAGCAATTGAACACTTAAAATATGGCTACTTGGACTAAGAAACTTTTTTTCTTTTTTATCTTCTTTTTTAAATTTTTAAATTTTTTTTTAAGTGAGTTTGGAGTGATGTTCAAATTCTTTGGTTTTTGGGTTGAGGCAGAGTCTCACTCTCTCACCCTAGGTAAAGTACAGTGGCGTCTTCATAGCTCACTGCAACCTCCTACACCTGGGCTCAAGCAATCATCTTGCCTCAGCCTCCTGAGCCTACAGGCATGGCCACAACGCCCGGCTGATTTTTTTCTTTTTGATAGAGACAGCGTCTCACTCTTGCTCAGGCTGGTTTTGAACTCCTGAGCTCAAGCAATCCTCCCGCCTCAGCCTCCCGGAGCACTAGGATTACAGGCATGAGCTACCGTGCGCAGCCTGGACTAAGAAACTAATTTTCAAATTTTAGTTAACTTTAATTAATTTAAATTTAAACTAAGCAATAATACATCTATAAAACTTTAGTTTGTGAAATTAAAGGAAAAATGTTCAAACAGTATAGGTAACATAAAGAGTTTTATGAATCCACTTTCCATTGTGTCTCTTTCCAAGTCAGTTATATGAAATGAGGTTTTGTGCCTTTAAATATCATTAACTTAGGAAATATTTGAAAGATTTGGATGCTGAGAGAGGCTTTTTAAAATTTTATTTGAAAAAATTCATATGATTGGTAAAGGGAGACTGTAGAAGAAATTGATTGATCTGCTTTCTCAAATCTCCAAATAAGTATTCTCCTCATTCCAACTCCATGCTAATAGTCATAGAAGGACTCTTACAGACCAAGCTGCTGAACTGTCAGTGCTTTATGTTGAAATTTTTATTGATTCATTAAAGTGATAAATTAAGCATGAAGCTGAAAGAAAAAAATGCAAGGAGGGTGAAAAGACTAGAATTCAAAGTCAAACTAGATGTGTGGATTGAAGAGATGCAAAACATACTACCTTTATTTTCATTGTTAAAATTCTGTGAGCTCTATGGAATCCCAAAGGAGAAGATAACATTATTGGTAAAAATAATAATAATAATAATCAGATGTTAATAACATGAACCATGTTTTTGGTTTTTATGACTCATTTTAGAGTATGACTGTGTTTCAAAGAAATCATTTAAGTTCTTTGCTTACTTCCCCTTTTATTCCCAGTCCTTCCTCAATTATTTATTAAAACCTGATGTTTAAAAGGTACCATATCATGTGCTAAATTTATAGTGACTTATGTTTATCAAAACGTTTGTGCTCCCCTGATTAAGCAGAAAAGTATGGTTTCCACTGTTTCTGTAAAATGTACTTTCCATCTTGGGAAACAATATACATTGAAATAATGATAAACTTGGATTTGTATCTATATTAAACTTCTTGAAAATAATTATTTGTTAAATATTATTACAACAATTATTTGTATAGTACCAAAAACTGTACATTTAAAAATAAATAGGATGGCAACAAATTGGATAATCTAGATGAAATGGAAAAATTTCTAGAAACACAAAACTTAGTAAGAATTAATTGTGATGAAATAGAAATAATGAATGGACTGACAACTAGTAAGGAGGTTAAATCAATAACCAAAAACCTCCCACAAAGAAAACTCCAGATGCAGATGATTTTACCAGTAAATTTCACCAAACATTTAAAGACAAATTAATACCAATCCTTTTTAAATTCTTCCAAAATATTGAAGGTCAGGGGACAATTCCAAACTCATTCTGTGAGGCAAGCATTACTCTGATACCAAAGTCATACAAAGACATTACACAGACACACACACACACACACACAAACTACAAATACCCTTTATAAATATTAGTGTAAACATCCATAACAAAACACTAGGAAAGAAAATTCAACAGTATACTAAATGGATTATACATCATGACCAAGTAGAATTATTCCTGGAAAGCAAGAATGGTTCAATATACAAAAATCAATCAATATAAAACATCACATTAACAAAATGAAGGAAGTAAACACCACATAATTATTTTCAGAAAAAGCATTCGATTAAATTAAACTTTCATAACAAAAATAAACTAAGAATACAAATATCCCAATATGACAAAGGCCATATATAAAAAATCCACAGCTAATATCATATTCAACAGTGAAAGATGGAAGGTTTTCTTTTTAAGATTAAGAAAAGACAAGGAAGCTCACTTTCACTTCTATTCAACATAGAGTTGAAAGTTCCAACCAGAACAATTATTCAAGAAAAAAAAATAAAATTTCAGATGACATGATATTATATGTAGAAAAGATTTCACATTAAAACGAACTGTTAGAACTAATAAACTCTGCAAAGTTACAGAATATAAATCAATATGAAAAAATAAATTGCATTTCTATACACTAACAATGAACAATCTGAAAAGGAAATTAAGAAAATAATTCCATCTAAAATAACATCAAAAATAAAAAGCTACTTAGGAATAAAATTAACCAAGGGGGTGAGAGACTTGTACATTGGAAACTATAAAATGTTCATAAAGGAAATTGAAAAAGACACAAATGAACAGAAAGACATCCAGTGTTCATGGATTAGAATTATTAATATTCAAACAGATATTTGTTCACTTGTGTTCATAGCAGGATTAACAATAATCAAAAAGTGAAGCAGCCCAAATATCTATCCATAGTTTATAAAAAATGTAATATGTACATACAATAGAATATTTTTGAGCCTTAAAAATGAAGAAAATTCTTACACAATCTACAGCATGGATAAACCTGGAAGACATTATAGCATATGAAATAACTCAGATATAAAAGGATACTTAGTGTTTGATTCTACTTATATGAATACATATATGAAATATTGAATATTGTATGAGGCTGAGGTGGGAGGAGCAGTTGACCCCAGGAGTTCGAGGTTACAGTGAGTTACAGGGAGCTATGATGGTGCCACTGTACTTCAGCTTGGGTGACAGTGAGACCCTGTCTCTAAAAAAGAAAAAAAGGTTATGTAAAAGATAAACCTTAGGGGAAGCTCAGACATAAGAACTTGTATCTTTGAAAATTTTCAACTTTTGTTGAAATCTAAAATTATTCCAAAGTGAAAAATTATTATTTAAATAAAAGATCATTTAGAGGGAAAATTTTTGCTATACATATTTATAATGCAACATTATAAATTGTTGCATTATAAGATTAACTAACATTAGCCAACAAATTTACTCAATAACTCTAAACATTTCTTAAAAATTCAAGAATTTTAAAATGCTTGACTCCAATGACTATTCCTAACTTAGACATTCTTATTTTCCAATATTTTAACTCTAAATTGGTTTGAACAATGAAATCTAGATATGATTTTTATTGTTTTATATTAGTGTGTAGATTTACCCAAATGTTTACCAATTCTATGATAACCATTTTTCTTTATAAATCATACTTTATCACTGGGATATTTAATTTCCTCCTGAAATTTATCCTTTGGAATTTCTTTCCCTGAGAGTCTTTAAGCACTAAATAGTCTCTCTCTCTATGACAAATTCAGCCTGTCCTGGAAGAACAGAATTTCATAACACTCAAACAAATTGTTTACATGGTATTCTTTTGAAAAAGCATTTGTTCCTTTCACATATCTTCAATTTCATAGTCTTCTTGATTATGAGTGCCTTTTATTCAATTGCATATTTTACCTTTTTCAAAATGTATATATAATTCCATTTCAAGTGTATAATATAGATGTTTCCTTCAAATACCTTTGTCTTAGGCCATTTGTACTGCTGTAACAAAATAGCATAGGCTAATTAGCTTCTAAATGACAGAAATTTATCCAATTCTGGAGGGTAGAAAGTTCAAAATCAAGGTGCCAGCAGATTCAATATCTGGTGAGGACATGTTTTCTCATAGATAGCATCTTCTTGCTGTGTTCTTATGTGGCCAAAGAGCTCTCCAGTACCTCATTTACAAAGTCACTAATCCTGCTCTCAAGGGCTCTGTCCTTATGACCTAATTAACTCTCAAAAACTGCAACCTAATACCATCATCTTTGGGGTTGGGATTTCAACATAAGTTTTGTGTTTACACAAACACTCAGATCATAGCAAGCTCTATTAAGTTTATTACTTATAATGAAATTTACTTTCCCTTGCTGAGATGTTTATCTTTTCTGAGTTTCAGTGGACTTCTCATCCACTGATGACCATAAGCCAAATCTTATAGGAGGTCTTAGATATAGTCACATTTTGAAGAAAAAGTCTAAAATTTGGAATAAAAGTATTCCTTTCCTACTTGTTATTTCAATTAACAGATTAACAAGAATAGATAATATCAAAATTTACAATATTTATGTAGCAATTATTATGGGAGAAATTTTATCTGTAAATGCTAACCTGTTTTTGTTTATTGATAAATGCTAAACATTTAAGGAGAATGGTTAAGTTAAAGTTGAAAGTTAAGGATCCAATGAAGAAGCTGGTGGAGATTTCTGTTTCTAGCTAAGATGGAGGAAGAGTCACTGGACTTATACTTTCACCTGAAATTATGAAAAAAATACTTAAAAACTATATGAGACAATATTTTTAAAGACACTATTTACCAGGCAAAAGATGGTAGTCTATGAAAGATAAGAAAGAATTGAAGTAAGCCTATAATATCCATAGCTTGCTACCTTAATAGAGTGTCCACATAGCAATGCAAGTATGAGAAGCCATGGAGGATAAGACAATCTAAGTTTTGGAAACAGAATGGAGAGTTCAGAAAGAAAAGGTATCTTCAGTTAGTAGGACAGAGTTCCAAAGAGGAGAAAGCTGCACAGAGACAAAACTCCAAAAATTGTGGACTGTCTTCTTTATTTATTTGATAGAGTACTATTCAATACATATGTGTGATCAGGAAACCATCTGAAACAAGGAAAAGAACTACATGAAATGAGATGAGGAAAAGAACTACATGAAACGTTTAGTGGTAACAATACCTACAACTCATACAGGGACAGGAATAGTGTCGGTTCTCACTAGTCATGTGAAAAACAACCAGAAGCATTGGGTAGAGGATTCAAAGTGCCTTTCAGCAGTGGAAAAATATTAGGCCTAGAGTAAACATCACTCTGGTTCCACAAAAGTAATCTTAACCAAGACCAAAATGGGCCAAACCATTTTTATGTAGCTTAATTATGTCCTAAAACAAAGCTCAAGAAAATGTTTAGGAATAAAAAATATGCTACATGCAACAGTTAAAATGTACAATGTCTGGCATCCAATCAAATATTAATATTAACAGTCTGGCAAAGAAGCAGGAAATGACAATGCATAATAAAATGAAAAATAAGTTAATAGAAACCAACCTAAAACTGACACAGCTATTGAAGTTTTCAAAATAAACATTAAAACAGTCATTATGAATGTATCCCATATATTCAAGAAGTTAAGTAGAGATATGGAATTATTTTTTAAAAATCAAAATCAAACTTCTAAGAAAAAGCTAAAATGTCTGAAATGAAAAGTACGCTGGATAGAGTAAATAGCAGATTTGATATTGCAGAAGAAAACAAACAGTCCATTTGAGGACATAGCAATAGAAAGTATCCAAAATAAAAGATGAGGAAAATATTAATAAAATTATTTAAAAAAATTAAAAGCACAGCAGTGAATACGGGACAATTTCATCATTCTAATGTGTAATTTGAATTCCAGAGGAGAAGAGAGAAAAAGTGAAACAGAAAAAAAATTATAGAAACAATAGTCTTAAATTTTCCAAAATAGATGAAAACTATTAAAGATGGATCCAAGAATCTTAAAAATCCCAAGCACAGAAAATGAAATAAACATTACAAATAGATAGAAGGAAAAATCTTAAATGCAGCTTTAATAAGACGTGTTTGTATATAAGAAAAAGAATGTCAGCAGATTTACCATAAGAAAAAATTAGGAAGCAGACAGTGAATCGACATCTTTAAAATCCTGAAAGAAAAAAGAAATCAAAATAGAATTCTATATCCAGCAAACATATAATTGATACAACATTTTGGAAAAGGCAAAACTATAAATACAGCAAACAGATCATTGGTTGCCAGAGGTTTGAGTGAGGAGGAAGTTGAATAAGTAAGACACCGAGCCTAGTTTAGGGCAATGAAACTATTCTATATGATACTTTAATGGTGAATATGACCTTATGAATTTTACAAAGCCCATATAAGTGTATATGGAAAGTTGAACCTTAATTTATGTACATTAAAAATACTTTGAAGATGCTCAGGGATGCCAGGATAAAATGCAAAATGTGACAAATTAATCCGACTCTAATATAATTGTATTAAACCACCATTGAAGGAGTTCACGTAACTGAAGGAATTAGGTGAAGATGTTAACCTAAATAACTATGGAAGTGAGTGAGGTGAGTAAAACTAAAGGCAAAGTGCATTGCATATAAACACTATAGTCTAGCAGATAAAACTTCTCCTATCAAGGTACGGATCTCAATTATGAAACCACTATGCAAACATATTGGAATTAAGTAAATACATGGCAGATGGTGAGAGCTAGATTTTTCACTGTTAGGGTGGTATTTTACAAATGGAAAGAGAGCTAAAATTATCCATGTGGCAAAGGATTAGATTTGGAGATATCAGTATGAACTCAAGTTTAGCTTTACACACACACCTACACATGAGAGTATGTATAGAAATATTTGTAGATATTTATGTGTACACGAGGTATTATATACAGATATATCCTCTTATTCTTATAGTTGAGAAGACCTAAAAGCAGTGACATTCCAGTAGCAATGAGAATTCCTGATGCACAGACCTGGGTTTCTAATATCGTTCTTTGATAAAAAAAGAACCGGGGGAGCCAAATGTGGTGGCGCACACCCGTGGGGAAACTGAGGTGGGAGAATTGCTTAAGCATAGGAGTTCAAGGTTGCACACCCGTGGGGAAATTGAGGCGGGAGAATTGCTTAAGCGTAGGAGTTCAAGGTTGCAGTGAGCTGTGATTGTGTCACTGCTGTACTGAACCACTCCACCCTGAGCAACATAGCAAGATCCTGTCTCTAAAAAAAAAAGAAAAAAAGAACCCAGGGGTTCTTGGAGAAATTCTTTATAATTAGGGTGAGATATATACAAGATGGTTATGCATAGAGCATACTGCAGTGCCTGAGAGTAAGGAAGTTCTCAAGATACACACACACACACGTATACACACACATACACACACACAATGATGTGGTCAGTCAAAAGGACACAAGCATCAAATGAAAGAGCTTCTAACAGCCAAAGCTAAAACAAATAGAAGATTAAATTCCTGCACCTTAAAGTACAGTTTGTGCATAGTGATTTCCTTCTCATTAGTACAGTATGAAAATAGAGGGAAAAAGTAACTCTACAGTGGAGAAACCTGACAAACTGCCTCAGCCAGGTGATCAAAGTTAACAGGACTGTGGTTAAGCCATGTGGGTCATGTGTACCTTATATCATGTGATAAATATGGCAGTTTACCTCTGTGTTCTTCCTCTCCAAAATATATAAATGCAGTGTAATCGTGATGAAAACATCAGACAAATCACAATTGGGCAACTTTCTATAAAATATCTGGCCAGCATTCCTCAAAATTCTCAAGGGCATCAAAAGCAAAAAAAGGAAACTGTAGGGACAGTAGGGAACTGTCACAGCTAAGAGTAGCCTAAGGAGACATGGTAAATAAATTCATTGTGGTGTCCTGGATAAAATCCTGGAATAGAAAAAGGGCATTAAGTAAAGCCTAGGGAAATCTGAATAAAGTATGGACTTTATAAATAATGTATCAACAGTGGTTTATTAATTTGAAAAATGCACCATACTAGTGTAAGATGTAAATAATAGAGAGAACTGGATCTGAAGTTTCCTCTGGAATATGGGAATTCTCTGTACTGTATTTGCAGCTTTTCTATAAATCTAAATCTATTCCAAAACAAAAAGTTTCTTATTTTTAAAGTGTCAAATTGTATACTTCTAACATATGCAATTTATTGTAAGTCAATTATACCTTAATGAAGCTGATAAAAAGTACATAACAAAAACCCCCAAACAATGGAATTAAAGCACAGAAAGTACATGAGAAAAAAACAATAAAAATATATGAGCAGATATCAATGAAATAGAAAATAAAATTAAAATGGAGTCAACAAAACCAAATGCTGATTATTTGAGCCTACTAATAAAATAAGCAGAACTCAGGAAAAACAGATTAAGGAGAAAAAGGAAGAATGAAAAAATAAGTATAGAATGAAGAAAGTCTTTATGCCAACAGTTTAAAAATTTAGGCAAAATAGCAGCCTCCAAAAACTATTGTTTACTTAAACAAAGAAAATTAGAAAGGGAAAACATAAGTAAAACACTTACTATTAAATGCAGTGAATTAGTATTTAAAATCTGTCCACTGGATTTTAAATTGGTTTAACCACTTTGGAAAATTGTCTAACAGAATCTATGATTTAGCAGTTACTTCACTATATATACCCAACCAAAATATATGTGCACAGAAAAGGTATGTGCAAGGTTATTTACAGCAGCATTATTCATAAAAGGGAACAATTCAAGTGTCAAATCTAGTAAAATAGACAATAAATTGTGGCATATTCATGCAGTACATCTTTTATGGAACTATGAAAAGAAACTATTGTTAAACACTATAAGAATAAAAATCACAAACCTAACGTTGAGTTTAAAAATACCAGATACTATACAGTGAATTCATATGAAGTGTAACAAAACCAAACAACAAACAAGAATCCAGCCACAACTAATCTATGTTGATTTAGGTCAGAATAGTGGGTATCCTTGAGGAAGCAAGAAGTAAGATCTAACAATGGTGCATGAGACAGTTCTGAATACTGATAATATTCTATTTCCTTAGAGGTTGCTATTTGGACTTGTTCACTTGGTGAAAATTCAAGTTATCATATACTTATAAAAGTACTCGTTCTCAAGACAGATGTTCCAGTCTTCCAAATGAAAGATTTCCATCCCTGTTACAGAATCCATGCAAAGATAGCATGAAGAACAATATTTACAGGCCAATCTTGTATTCTACATAGATATAAAAACCCTAAACAAAATATTAGTAAATAACTCAGCAATATATGTTTTTCCTTATATTTATATATATATAGCAAAACTTTTAAAGATAGTGTTTTACTCAGCAGGGAATGAGGAGAGAGAGAGAATGTATTTGAAAATGGGTTAACAGATAGTTTTGCTTATTAAGGCAAGTGACAGACATGTTAAATAGCATTTAAGACAATACTAAAGGTAGAGAGCTGATAAAATGGAGAACTGCATATAGAAATTACCCAGAATGCAACAGAGTGGTTAAGAGTTGAAAATAAAGAACTCAAGATACAGGGAGGATGAAATAAGAAGGTCTAATATTCATCTCTCAAAAGAGAATATAGAATAAAAATATATAATGTTTAAGGAATTTATTAGCATAAAGTTTTTTTTTACAGCAATCTCTTATGAGTTTCTTTAGCTCAATAACAAAATTGTTTTTCTGTATTTTTATAAGTCAAGGGAAGACCCAGGGATAATTGATCCAATCTTTGGGTTCATGTTGAGAGGCAAGTCATGCCTGTGTCACCCTCAGGTCACCCTAATGTCTCCATGCATCTTGAAACTAAAGCAATCATGTTCTTTTATTTGCATTTAGGAAGAATACACTAGGAAATCATGTAAATAATTGAATAAGATAAAGAAAGTTAATTCATATTCCCTATAAACACTCTCACTTTAGAGGTGATGATGGCATTTTATTAAAATGAAATACTAATATATGTGGCTTTTAAGTATCATACCTAGTATTTGTATTCCTAATTTAATTTGTTCTATAAATTTCTTTAAAGTATATTAATGAATAAAATTTTTATACTTCACAAATTTTTTTCCACATTGTACCAGACATTTTCACAGTGAGAAAGGAATAATACTCTACCTGGAAACAACTTTTATGGTATATTTAAACAGAGAGCACAAAATCAATGTTGTCACTATCCAAATAACATGGTGCTTTAAAAAAATAAATGGTTTTATTTTGCATATCCATTACCTACATTAGAACAGGAAAGCCAATCTATTGGAATTGTAGCAGGATAAAGATTTATAAAAGGGGTTTTAGAGGACTTTTAGGTGTCAAGTGTTTAGTTACAGTACTTGTTTAATGAACTAGGGGTAGTCTTAACCAATTAGATAAAGTGAAGTCAATCTCATATACAGGGCAAAATTAGTCTTTCCTGAGAATTATCAGTGTTTCACTTAGGAAGAGAACAGCAGTAGATGCACATAGTTATTCCCAGGGAGAAGAAACCACATTAAAAAAAAAAAAATCAAAGGAAAGATTATCCTCATTTGGTGATAAACACACCAGCAATCTGTAATACCATCAAATATATGGGACTAGTCATTCATTGAGGTCAGCACAGCAGGCTCATCAGTCCAACACATAATCTTGTTGCTTGGAGCAAAGGCTTACAAAAAGTATGCCCCATTATCATGGAATGCATTACTAATTCTATCCATGAGACATTTTTGGACATTTAGAAAACTGTGTTTTTGTATATATATTTAACAAGTGTGTGTGTGCGTGTATGTATAGAGGAGAAAGGAGAAAGGGAGAGAGGTGGAGAGAGAGAAACAGAGAACACTACCAATATAAATAGTGATTTATAGGTAAAAAGTACATCTTAGAAGTATATCATATTATTTGTTAATTTCACATTTTACTTTGCCAACAGTAACTTCCACTAGTGGAAACAAGACAAATTGAAAATGAGCATTTTCAATTATTTTGAATCTTGTTTTCTCTCAGAATTTAATAAGTTTTCAAGAGCAAGCAACCTACACTATCACACTTTTCCTCCCTGTTGAGTTCTCATTTTTGATTCCCTAAAGGTGAGATAGAGGAAGAATTACACTTCAGTTGAAAATACAGATATCAGAAAAAAAATACATGTCCTTCTTAAGAGTCTTTATTCTCTTAGTACTTAGGAATGTTTTCATTTATTTTGAGCTTTTCAAGCCAAATAACCTTTTAATTTCATTAAATGTAATGATGATTTCCATTTTATATGAATTAATTTGAAATTAGCATATCAGAATAAGCTGGCAGGGTAAACAACATTGGTCACATACATTAAAATTGCTTTTTAATTAAAGTGACACTTAATTGTAGTAAGTTTGTGAAGTGAAACAACAGAAAACCTGAGTTTTCCCAATTAAGCTAAAAGCTTAACAATTTATTAACTGTTTCATATTTTGGCATTTCAGGTAAACACACATGCTACTTAATTACACAAAGCAATTTTTTATTTATTCAACAAAAACACTGAACAAAAAAAATCTGAGAGACTAATAAGTGCTATGAATAAAAATTTAAAGCAGCGTGATGTAGTATGAAGTGGGGTGACCTTTCAGATTAGGTACTAAGAGAGGGCCCTCTGAGGTACTAGTATCGAGCCAAAACTCAGTGGAGTTAGAAGCAAGCCAGGTAGGTTCTGGGCAAAAAGCATTATTATAGTAGAGGGCATAGTATGCACAAAGCCCTGAAACTAGGGAGTTCACAGTGTGCTTGACAGTTAGAAAGAAAGCTATGGTGTCTGGTACATACTGAGGATGGTAATAAATGTGTTTGAAGAGATAGCCAGGGGTAAATATTGTTGGATTGTATGGGCATTGGGAAGGAATTTAGATTCTATCTTAAATGTGAAGGCAAGTGCTGTATGAATCCCAGAGTATGGTAGCAGACAGGTTAGGAAAACAACCAAGTTTAATTCTTTAGCCCTTACTTAAGAAAAGGTATACTGGGCTGTTAGGTTAAAAGTCTGAAGATGAGAAATGACAATTTTGTTTATATCTGAGATCTATATACTATCTCCTAGGACATACTTTTGTATCTCTAAGATTAAAATTGTGACTCTGGCCCAGATGAATGAATACAGATAAATACCCTACAAGATCATATGATAGACTGCTCCAACTTCCTGTAGATATAGTCTAATAGGAGGTGAACTCCCAGGAGGTATGATATGATGTTAAATCTCACTAAAGTTTTTAATTTCAACTTGGTAAAGACGTCTATAACTCTAAAGCTCACAAGTAGAGCTCTTATACTATTGTTCTGATCTCTGTACTCTGAATTATGACCCTATTGACTTTTCAATGTGTGGTTTAAATAAGAAAATCTTATTTCAGCTGGCTAAATTATGTTGTGTCTGGTCTGTCCACTAACATGTACTTACTATTCACACTTACTATACATAGCCGAGCAGGAAATCATTGGAGGATTTTGAGTTGGGAAGAAACATAATCTGACTCATGTTGTGAAAGAATGTGTAACAAATATATGATGAAAGCAACAGTAGAAGCATGGAGACAAGTTAAGGCTTTATTGTAGTAATAAAGGCAAGAGATAGTGGAAATTAGACAAATATAATACAGAATGGGGATGAGAAGTGGTTATATTTAGGATATGTTTTGAAGGTAAAACTAAAGTATTGTCTAACAATGGATATTGGGTATGTATATAAAAGAGAAGTGAAGAATAACTCCAAGGATTTTGGCTTGAACCACTGGGTGGATGGTTATACTGTTTACTGAGAAATGATACACTGAAAAAGCAGTGGGTTTGGGTAATCAAATGTTTAGTTTAGGGCATTTTATGCTTGGCGTTCCTAGGAAGATCTGAGCAGAAATATCAGTAGTCAGTCAGCTATGGAAGTGCGGATTTCACGGGAAAAGTGATACTGGAACAATAAATTTGTGTGACATCATTTTATAAATGGTATCTTAAGTCCTGTAATACATTTGTGACTATAGAAGAGTAAGAGAAAACAATGTTCAAACAAAAGTCAGATGCTGCAACTTTAAGAGGTAGGAAAGAAGGAAGGATTATTCAGCAAAAACACCAGTGAGTACACACACACATGCACACAAAACGTGTGTCACAGGACCTCAGTTAAAAAAGTGTTTTGAGAAAGAGCCATCAATACGGTTTTGAAAGATCAAATGTCTAATATCTCATCTAAAAGATGAGCTAAATTGAGATAAGATCAATAAAATAAATAGTGAGAATTGACCAATGAACAACTCAATGTGCAGGTCAGTGATGACACTGACAGGAACAATTTCAGTAAAATCAAATTCGGTGGTCTTCAAGAGAGGAAAGATATTCAGGAAGTCAATCCACTGTATTTAATGTTTTCTGTAACCTGAAACAAGACGCAATTCTGAGAACTGTTGAGAGAAATTGTTTGGGGGGAGAAGTGTTAAGAAAGAAAAAAGAAGACAGGAAAAATATATTTTTTAGGGAAATGCAATAGAATTGAATGTGTTCTAAGGACTCTCTTGAGCTCTGTGGTCATATTTAAAGAGGAATAAATCAGATCGTTTGTCTATTTCCAGTCCTACTTAGCTTTCCCAGTGCAAGTTGAGCATAAGAAGATAATAGGGTTTAACCAACATTACAGTTTAGGTAGTCCAGCCAATGAGAGTGAGAAAAAAAGTAAGGAAATTGAAGTTGGATACAAAGAGATGGCTTCGATGACACCCCAAAGGAATCTGATCTTGGTAAGAAGGAGGAATATCTACCAAAGTAGGGAGGTGAACAGTACATTATTGGTGGTTTCAGTAGGTGGAGGTAATAGTAGAATTAAAGAATTTTGGGAGTTGGGCTTCTTGAAGAGTCAATATTTTTCATATGAAAATATGGGACAGAAACAGGGGTGTTATAATTAAAATTTTAGAAGTTGTCCAGATATTAGTAATGACAATGTCTGGAAGGAATGATGATAAAATATGTGATTGGGGTAAAGTATAGAACAAAATTACTGGAGGTAAGAAAAGTATGAAACTCAGATTATAATGTGTTGCATAGACTGCCTATATCTTAGACAATGACATTACTACTAATAGTATTCAAATTGGTGGAAAAAAGGTAATAAGCAAGGTGGTAAGATTGCAATGATCCTTTTGGTAGGTAATTGCAACCGTTAGGAAAACATACACATATTGTCTTGTTACAATTAAAGCAGATTGTTGTTTATTCGTTTGTTTTGAGGAAAGATAGAAACCTGTCCTAACTCTAGAACCATTGCTACTGGGGATGTGAGAGCACTGCTGGGGAAGAAATGTCCCTAGGTGATATCCAGATTTCAGTCAGAATAAGAAGTGAAAGAAATATCAAGAGACATGGAGGGTATAGAAGATTTTTTATAATCAGTGGTCACACTATAAGAGTATACATTGTGGGAGAATGAGTCCCTTCTGTGCATGAACAAAGGCCTGAGTCTTTAAGAATCCAGGTAGTTAAAGAAGAACTAAGTGGCTTAGGATGCTGACATAAACAAGGATACAGAAAATGTTTGAATTAATTTTGTTCATTTCCTAAGTGGATGCAATAATCAGTTGAAATTGTGGTCTTCTATAGAAAGATCATTTAGAAAGTTTATAGTTTTAGGAAAGAGAAGGTTGAGGATCAGAAGTAGTGGTTTCACCATTCATGGGGAATTTTCAGATTCTTCACCTTCATTACTGATGAGAATAATGTAAAATTGAGAAGAGGTAGTTTTACCAGGATCATGGATGCTCTGTGGGGCCTTTTTAATCCCCACCTTTGTTGAGACTCTACCTCTCAACAAACTGTCTTTCCTCATATTATGTTAGACAACAGACTTAAATAAAAACTCATTTTCCTCCATTTTGTAAGGGGGAAAGAGAGATTTACCTCATATTATGAGGTTGAAGTATAGAAAATGTGGGAAGCCATCATAATCAATTTGCTTTTTGGTGGACTGTCTACAAAATATTCATACTTGTTTTCTCCTGTAAATGGAAGAAGAATACAGAAAAGAAGGAAAACACAATATCTTAGAAGCCAATATTGAAGTGCTCAAAAATGATTAATGTTAAGGAGAGTTTAAGGAAGATATAGTTTCAAAGTGCCAGTCAGATTTAGTAACAATAAAAATAAATCATTATGTTATTTCTTTAAGATTTCCAGAGAAAGATAACTCCTATGAGATATTTCATGAAAACATGGTTTCTATGGTCAATTCATTTTGAAACACCTTTCCTATTGTATACATATCTTGGATTCAGACTGTTTAACTTATTATTGAATTTATTATACAGTCTCTGAGAACCCTTACAGTGAAGAAACTGATTTACTTTTGTTTAACCAAGAGTTTTCCAACGTACTTTACCATAAAACCGTTTGTGAGTGTGCATGCGTGTGCATGTAAGTGAATACCCATTGAAATTTTGCAGAGATATTGTCCCTATGATTAAGCTCTGAGAAATATTTGATCTCATAGTTTATTATGTCTCCACCTTCCACCAAAGCTCAAACATGGTAGGTGTTACACTTTGTTTTTGACCCACTCGGGCACAGTGTCTGTCCATAGAACTTTTCAACCAAACATTCGTGAAAGTATCTAATAAAAGTGAAATTCAAAATGTGAGTTCAGTTAAACTTGAATTATCTGTTTAAGAGGACACTACTAATTGACCTCTGAAAACTTAAACATCTAACTATATTGTGAAATATAGTACATAAATACCCATGTGAACTCATGATTTCCAAATCAAAAAGCATTAACATTATTTTTGAACTAAAAATAAATGTATAATATCTCTTGATAACATGTATAGAATCATGTCAGATTTCATTTCCAAGCTTCTAGTCTTTTGAATGCAATATTATTGGAATCATCAGTATGTATTTTGTTGCCTTCTTTATCTTCTAGCATAAGAAATAAAGTCATTGCTCTTTGAATGGTCTACTAATCACAACACTTA
Source organism: Eulemur rufifrons (assembly GCF_041146395.1). Taxonomy (NCBI): domain Eukaryota; kingdom Metazoa; phylum Chordata; class Mammalia; order Primates; family Lemuridae; genus Eulemur; species Eulemur rufifrons. Next base: position 72,461,293 of record NC_090999.1, on the reverse strand, counting down.
TCTATTAATGTAGTTATATTTTTTTGCCTTACTTTTAAAAATTGCTTTTCTTTTGAGATCAATATAATATCCCAAATACAGTGAAAGCAAGACACAATTTTATACATCAGTGATATCTATTACTTGGGAATGCAAATCCCTTTGCATTTCCTTCACACAAAAATAATCAAACTTTTTCTTTAGATCATCCATTGGAAATATTCTCATAATGATATCCTCCACTCAGGGATAGAAATGATAGTATATTATCCACTTATTATAATAATGACTTTCAACAAGATAGCATTCACAAAACTTAATGGGTCAAGCAAACATTAAATGTATAATTTTAACAAGCAACTATATGGCATCAGAAGAACAAGTATATACAAATTATCCAGAATAACTATTGCATTTACAATACATAAGACAAAGCAAGGATTAGGTCTTCAATAACCTATAAAACATGCACAATAGAACATAATGAGGACAAATAAAGTAATATATAAATGAACATTAAAAAGTGATAAGTTTTATAATTGTTTAGACATTTTAAGTGGCCCATTATTACATATATATTTTTACTACTAAATGTATATATAGTATACATATGTATATATTATACAGTATTAATATTAAAAATATTCTATAGTATATAACACTATATAAGATATAAACACATATATTATCTACACTGCATATATACATATATACATATTTTACTACTAAATTGTTAGGCGGGTGACAAAAATTAATGCATTCTAAAGGTTTCTACATGGGTGTGGTAAATCAGCCATTGTTAGCAGATTCATACTCAATAATACGATATTTGATCTCAACATAATTTTATCAATGTAATCATTTCTATTTTCAACTTTTTAAAATGTAGCAATTCTTTATGCTGTACAATCAGTCACTCAGGGCGAAGTATAACCTGCATTAAATTTGACCTAAGAATATAATTATCAACTAGAACCAAACATTTAGTAACTTTTCAAGTTTTTTAGTGTTTACTATTTTTAATGGCCTTCAAGTTAAATAAATAAGGGCAAAACTGTCATAGTTTATACAATAAAATCTGTCAACCATGCTCCTATTCACTATACAATTCATCTATCTTTCACTAAATAAACTATTCATAGCTTGGAAATCACATTACATGTCAATTTGAAATGTTAGAAATAAGAGAAACAGATATTTTTGTAAAAGCTCCAAATTCTGTTTTATGTTTCTTGAGGAAACATTCATTGAAAGCTAAATTCACATTGCAACTGATAACTCTCATGTTCCCTTTATCCGTATCATTCAGTAATTTCTATTTAGCCAATATTAAACAAAATGCAGTGAAAATATTGGTCTGAATTAATGTTGGAAAATACATTATCTTAACAATTTGATGTTAACTTCATTTTGACAGCTTTCAAAACAGAAAATATGTGTTTACCAAGAAAACCAACACAAAAAAATACAACTGCTTCTAATCTGACATGAGTCAAAACAGAGCATTCTTGATTTGATATAAAGAGCTGTAAAACAGAGCTATCAATTCTTGCTAATGATAACACCTAGCTTAATATATAAAACATATATTTACACAATTATACAATATAAAATTGATCAATCTTCCCAGGTATCTATATTAACATCCATATATGCTATAAAATATTTGATATAATTGATGTATTTTTCTCCTAAATACTCTATTACTCTGAAGAGATATATATTTTTACGTTATAAATCATCTTTTAATGTAATAATATCAATTTTTACTCATATTGCAATTTTTCCCTAAGGTGTTCAAAATCCACAAATCCTATTGTGTTGTCAATACCTGGAGTGAGAAGAGAATGTTGTCTGTACACAAATTCTATGGTACAGATTTATGTTTAAAAATACAAAGAGACAAACTGATACAAAATATAGAGGTTTGCTGATAAAGCATCTGCTCCCTGCCATCACTCTTCTAAGGTGTAATTGATTTGTGAAACTTGATTATTGCCTCCAGTGCTGAGTAAATGATCAAACATAGCCACTTTTATTTCCATGGTTCACACTTAAAGTCACAATTGCTCATCCCAGTACCCTCTACTTTCTCCTGTAAATTATCCTAGTTTAATTATTTTTAAATATATTTCAAGTGTTTAAAATGTCCTAATCATTTAAGATTTATTCAGGAAGTAATTAAGAAAACTGCCCAGTGACATTTTCATCTTTTAACTATTTTCCAGACCACGTCCATTTTTAGTACATAAATACAGAAACACAAGGCCAGAATTTCCTTTGAAGGGTTATTAGTTTTATCCATCTATTCTACATTTGAACTACTGCAAACAGACAAGGTACTTAACAATTCTACTTAAAATAAATTGAGGTCACAATCAGAAACAAATGATAGAAAGAAGAATCAAAAGTTACATCAGGAAAAACAGTAAAAAATACAATTCCTGAGAAAAATAGAGCATTGCTAAAAGGGCTCATCTTTTCATCATCAAACCATAGTGACAATTTTATGTTTCAGGTTCAAGTGTAACATGCAATTTATATTTCCTTTCTAGATATTTAAAGTTAGAACACTCCGTTCTATCTATAGGGTGTGAAAAGAACTCTACACATTTACACTCTAATGTTTATGAGTCAATAAAAATGAAAGCAGTTTTCATCAATATTACTTTCACTTTATTTGATTGAATTACTTCAACAGCATCTTACCATTTTACAACGTAACTGACTGAGAGATAAAATATGATGCAATCTGAGGCACATTTATGTCCTTTCATTTTCAGGTGCAATTCTGCTTTTGTATAAAATCGTCTTGGCTGTATTGTTTTGTTTTCGCTTTTGTATTTCTATAAAAATAAGGCATGCATATACTTTAGAAAGAAGAATGTATCTAACTCTACAAAGACCTTCCATCCATATTCACTTTAGCTGAAACGTATGCTCAATTAGTTTATATGGCCAAACTGAGGATTGTATATTCAGATTAATTTAGTTCTCTATTTTTAAAAGATTGAGATTGAATAGAATACCTTTTCTTTAGTGTGTCCTGAATTTGTTCCACCTTTCTCCAGTGGAAGAATCTTATTTTGCCCTTTATTTCAACCTAGAGGGTAGTAAGTCACTCCCTTAGGTGTAATAACCACGACACTAACTGTGATTCAGTTAGCAAGATGGTGATAATGATAACAATATCTCAGAGTCTTTTCCTCTAGAGACTCTCAAAGACACCAACTAGTATTCACTCTCCCACATTATGAGTTTCATGAACTGTACCTGAAGGTTTAAATGTAGCCCTAAGCTGAAAAGTATTTTTTTAAAGTGGCACCTTGTTACTATTATAGCACACATCTGTTCCCTGTGTGCCTTTGGAGTTGTCTCTGCATATGACAACAACAAGTTTTTACAGCTGTCAGCAAGTGCCAGCACAACTGGGAAAGAGAAAGTGAGAATGTCTTGTAGTTCATGTATCAACAATATCACTAACCATATTCTTTTGCTGTGGGTAGTTATGAAGTAAATATGTATTTAGTAGAGTCAAATGGTGCCAAGAAAAATTATCAGGGTCATGAAAAGGGGAGAGATTGCTGAATACTGCCCTGATTCATTTTATAGGAAAAATCCAGGATGTCATTTTTGCTCAGAGTAGTATGTCTTTTTATTATCTCAAAGGCATTGCTGGATTGTTATTTACTGGCTCTATTTGTGTACTGACTACAGTCAACAGCATCTCTTTCATATTTCCTTGCTCATTCATTCACTCCATAAAATAAAGTGAAAGAGCATGACAAAAAATGAAAGAAGAAAATCTGAGTTTTTTAAACAACTCATATTTTGCCCCCCATATTTTTTAATTTCAATATATTTAGGGGGTATAAGTGCAGTTTTGTTATATGGATATAGTATATAGAAGGCTTTTAGTGCACCCATGATCTGAATAATTTGATCAAACTTTACTTCCAGAATGATTAAATGAATATGTGATAGAAGAGAAACAGAAAAGCAGAGGTTAAGATGAGGTATTTGCGGTTCTGTAAAACATTTCTGATCTCAGAAATCTTTGCTTATTTTGGAAAAAAATGAACAAGGATGTATTTGGGAGTATTAAAGTTGCAAGGGGGTAGATACCAAACTGAACTATAACTGGCATATAATTAGGACATTTCCATTGTTAGTCTATTTTTGTTGTCATTATAGATATTTTTAAAACTACAGCAGTGACAGGAATTTTTTTTTAAATAATAGTTTTCCTTTAATGTAGTATGTGAGCTGAATACCTTGCATATGCATATGTGTATATGCAGTCAGGCAGTTGTATGCAACATATAGGCTTATATACTCATGATTACATGTACAGACATAAGGTAGTGAGTGATCTAGAAGGAGGAAAGGGAATGAATAATGAGAAATACTAAAATCTTATCCTCTCTGAAATAGTCCTGGGCATCACACCTTAAATATTTGATTCCTATTAAGCAAGGAAAAAATTGTATGTCCATTTTTGACAAGGTCAGTGCCTTCATTTTCAATAGTAATGGAAGTACAGGTGCAAGACAGCATTCTATATGGCTATCCAGCTCTCCTTCACAGAACGGGGAGCACAATAGCGGATGCGTCAATGTTTTTATTACTTCAGATCATCTCAGCTATTCATGACCAATTTTCCCCCCCATGAACTTTATCTTCCATCCTCTTCACAAAATGCCTTGTCAAGGCTTTTTCGACAAATTTGCTCTGAAATCATTTCTAGATTTTAGCACAAATAAGGGATGTATTTGTATTAGAGGGCATAAATTTTAAAAATACATATGTGTGTGTGTGTGTATATATATATATATACTTTCTTCACTATTCCTACGGGCTCGCATAAAATAAGAAAAATGTTGTATTAAATTATCATGATATAAAACTTTTTCTTATCGCAGTTTCTTAATGTTAAGCTCCAACAATTATTATTATGGAAGATAATATATAGAAAACAGTCATTTGCATAAGCCATTACTCAAAAAACTCTCTGTGGTGTAATTTAGTCACAATCTCCATATAGAAGAAACTACTGCTGAGGATGTCTGATAGGTAGCTCTGCAAAATCACATTGCCACTTTAGGAATAGTTGATCGTAATTACCAAAATATATTCATGAATATCGTAGTCTTTGTTGAAAAGGGAAAAACCTATAAAATTGAAGATTTTAAAAAGGTTGGGTACATTCGCTCCAAGTTATGTTTTCATGACTATAGTCTCAAAGAAAATAGCACAGCTTTCTTGGGATATTAAAACCTGACTGCAATCTATGGTTTGGTGCTATTAACTGACAGCACATGTTTAGGAACAAACTTGCTTTCAGCTGCCTTGTCCAACCATATGTAGGCCAGTACTGAAGCAGGGATTTTAACCTAACCGACTGTAACAGTTCCAAATGAGTCATTATGAACTATCATTGAAGTCCTCCTTAGTTCACAGATTATTGACCTGGAATACTAGAAGTACTTGAGCCTTTCACATCCATCCATCTGTTATTATTACTCAGATCACTTTTTTTTCAAAAGACTGAAGCCCCTATATAATCTTCAATGAGTAAATCAAGAAGATTTAATCTTCAATGATTATACCTTATGGAGCATTCATTTATAGTACACTTTCCCAGACATTTTTAAAAAGGGCTGCTGAATTTATGAATAACTTTACACATCCCCATTTGTAAGGCAGTTTCCTTGGGGAATTTCATTCTGTAAAGATTAGCTGGCAAAACTCCAAACTAAATAATCTTCTGTTTTGTTTATTTGTTTTAGAAGTAGAAGAAAAAAATTCATTCTCACAGCTCACTCAAGTTGTCATTGGTTTGGAATTTATTTAAAAAGTCATTTTCTAAAAATTAATAAGCTTGCTTAAAAATGCTTCAACATCTTAATTTCTTACCAATGATAAGAATTTGTTCCCCAGTATTTCCAAGGCATCTTATTTTATTTAAAAATTAAGATGCTTTAATATAGATTAATAAAAGTTGATATAGTTAAAAATTTAACATAAACCAAAAGGTAGCATATTTTAAAACTCCTGAAGAGTAATTTATTTGTAACTGACCATTTAGTAATTACATTATTTGGAAACTCAACACCTTCTTTTCAAATGGTGCCATAAGGGATAGGAAGGTGGGCTGAAGTCTGCAGAATGGCACTCAGTTCTCCTGCCCTTCTTTCAAGAGAAAAATCTGTCAAAAATTATTTAATCCAGCAAGTTTACATGTAAGATTGAATTTACAGAAACATTTGTACTACTAAAATCCTTTCTAAAAATATGAATCTGTACACAGGTGGCTCTCTGTATCTGTGGATTTGACCAAGCGTAGATTGAGAATAGTTTGAAGAACAAAAACAATAAAAAGTAAAAATAAAAATAATTCAAATAAAAAATAGAGTATAACAATTATTTATATAGCATTTGCATGGTATTTTGTGTTATGTGTCATCTAGAGATGATTTAAAGTATGTTGGAAGATGTGCATAGGTCATGTGCAAATACTATGTCATTTTATATTAAGGACCTGAGCATCGAGCATCTGCTTTGGCATCCACAGGGGTGGGGATGTTTGGAACCAATTCCCCACTCTGTAGATACTGAGAGACAACATTCAATAGTTTCTTTTAATTATGAGTACCTTTGAAAAACTGGGAGGAATGCTTCATGTTCAAAATGTATAGATGGAAATGGAAATGACTTTAGTTATAGTAATTTACTGGATACTATACAGAAATAGGTCATGAGAATAACAATGAATTACTGTTCTTTCCTAAATTTAATGATTGTGTAATTGTTTTATTTACTGCTACTTGATAAGTACTATTGAGATACTATTGAGATAGTATCTCTCAAATAGAGATACTATTGTCAAGTATCTCTTTATAATTTTATTAATAAACAAATATTTTCTAAAAAGATACCATTTGGAAGACACTCAGATAAACATTATATGGTACCTAGAAGTATTTCATATACCTTGCCTTGATGGGCTTCACAATCCTGTGTGATCAGAGCTATATTCATATAAACACAAATAATAACACAAAGGGATATTTCACAGGAGTCAAATGAGTGCGATGGAGACAATGTGTTCTACGTGCTATCTATGTCATGAGCTTGTTAAACATGCAGATGTCCAGTCCCACTCTAGAGCTATTGAAAAAAAGTAATTTCCAGGGCTTCGGTAAAATGAAAACATGGGTGCCCACGTTCAAAAAAACCAAGAAAAAAGTCCCATTAAATTCTAAAATATACAGCCTTTTCCTTTATCTTATAGACCTTCCCTTTCATCTTGTCATGGTATTTGTTATTTTTATTTAATGATAGTCTAAGTAAAGAAAAAATACAATTAAAATAATTTAAATTAAACTAATAACATGAATTTTATGTTCATTTTTATATTGTGTAATGTGCTTAAAATGCAAATATTAAGAACATTTAACATGTATATGGAATCACTGAATATATGTGATTTGTATTTCATAGTTCATATGCTTATGTATTTTGTTTTTACTAGAACAATGAAATACTCCACAAAATTAACTCAGATTTTTATTTCACTTCTTGATATGCCCAGTGTTCTACCAACACCTTCTACCTTAGGTTTACTGATGAGTAAGGAAGGACTGAAAGGAAAGAATCTATGGGTTGTTTTATTTTTCCTTTTCCTTCCATGTTATCTTTTTCAGTGTAAGTGGTTGGCTAATACAGAGAATTAACTTAAGTAAGAAAGGATACAGTGGGGTTTCTTGGTTGTTCATGTTTCCTAGCATGCTATTGCCTTCTTTACATTAGAGGCAAGTTCCCATTTGAAGCATATTTGATCACACCCCTCTCAGGGCTTCCTATTCCTTTGCTTACTTAGTTGTAGATGTACCATATTTACCTTGTTTGGCTGAACTTCCAAGCATGATGGTTCCACCAGAATTCTGTGATCATGGAGCATCACAAATGCTATATGTAAATGGGGTGGCAAGGAATAGTGGGCAAACATATTGCATGTATCTCTTCACCTCATGCACATGCTGCATTCTCATCAGACTTCACTTATAAAACATTTGCTCAAAAACAAAACTAATAATTTCAAGATGATGGAAGCACATGTTAAAAAGCAAGTGTAGAGGCCCTCCTGAGCATGGGACACTGTGCTACTGCATATGTTGCATCCCTCAAGATGTCATCCTCCAAGAGGATCATGCCAGCAGATAATTATGGAGTCTAAATTTTGAGAACCATATGACCATTGCACAGTATTTCAGAGTCAGGAGAAGTTTTCTACCTGGTTCGGAAAAGGCTCATAGGCTCAGATGGACTTGAGCTAGTTTGCTTGCTTCTGCTCTTACCACCATTTTTATGCATCCCTGGCCCAAACACCCAGGTGTTAGAATTCAAGCTTTTCACCTCTAATTTCAAAAAGTGGCAATGATAAGCTTAGAAAAGCTTAGAGACTTGAACTGGCTTTGGCTTTTCACAGAGAGAGTCTAAATTGATCTAAGCATTAATATCATCCATTTGACACTCTCTCCCTTCACAGACATTTCAAAGCTTGCATATGAAACTCCATAGAAATGCGTGTAGCCTAGAATATTCAGTGAACTATGTTTGCATTACACCATTTTGAACCACTTTTGAAATAACACAAATGTTTGAACATTGGAACATCTAATCATTGCATAGGAAGCACATTTGAAAATCATATACACTTTACACAAGACCAAACATTTTTCAATATGACATTTTAAAAATTGGTTGTATTTCACACTAAACAATTGCTGGTAAGCAATAATTTTACAGTATTAAAAAATATAGTTCTCCAGGATTTTTCACTCAAGAACAATGAAAATGCTCTTTTCACTATGAACATAACAATTAACATAAAGACATAACTCATCTATATATGAATATGCTATTTTCATCTGCTTCTCTTCTGAGAAGTTGGTCTCATAAAGCTAGAAAAATCATGTTTAGAAATGAACAGAGGGAATAAATAAAAGGTGTGACACAAATGTGTATAATTTTATAATGAAAAATATCTCTTTGTGGCTGTGAATATTGAATATTATCAATTTTATCTATTGTCATTGATAAATGGAAATTGGACTTAATCCTAAAATATTATTTTGGAAGTTTAACCTAAAATTTATAGAAAGGGACAGATACATGTTTGAAGTCAATACAGGGATGCAGATTTTCCCTCAGTATATGGAAGATGATATAGAATCCAAGCTAAGAATTGAAGAGGCTACTTCATGGAAAACATCAAAGCCACAGCTAAATGAATGTTACCTCCACCTTCATTCAGGGGCAGTTAAGACTGGATGATCTCTAAGGGCATCTGCATCCCTTTCAACATATTTAGCAAAACAGCTTACTGTCCATCTTACTCTTTGATTTCTTGAATCTGTTCTGTAGCCCCAAATTAAAAGATTATTGTCCTTTTCCCTTCTTTAGAATAGACATGTCTGTGTCATATTGTCACATGTGACGTATATACTTAAATTCTGGTCTCTCTTTAGTTGAAACGAGTTATACTCCTGGGAAGGAAAGTTAATAAATTATTTTGACAAAATGAGTTCCTTTTACCAAGAGTTACTTTAATACAGAAAACCTCATTAAAGTATAAGTTATCAAAATGCATTACTTATATGACTCATGCTAAGTCATTTTGTTTTCAAGGTAACCTACACCTTTAAAAACTACGTAATTGAAAAGCTTCTTGCTTTTTTAAAATTTTTATAGTCTTCATGGGGATTTATAATCAATCTAAACTTATCTTATAAACTAACTACATTGGTTATGAATCTAATTGTGGTAGATATCCTTGGCAGTCAATATTTGCTATTCCTACAGTTATCTACCTAAGACCTTAATTTATTCTCACCAAAAGAATGTTGTTATTCTTTTGGATAAAAGTCACTACCATTTTCTTTCTAGATATGAAAACTAGATTGCCAGTTTTATACATTTAGAAAGAGCAAATAAATATTGACATAGTTGGGTTCCCTGGATTTAAAACTGTCAATTTTTAAATGCTAAAGCCTATCTCTTCAATTCAGTTATCACACCAGAAGATTCAGTAGGATCTGAGCAAGGTTTGATGACGATAGGTTTTAAGGAAACAAGGGAAAATATAGCCTTGCTGAAATACTGATGTCAGAAATACTGCTTTCTTCTCCATTTCTGGATCTTTGTCCATGTCCACAGACACGTAACCTATTCACTATAGGCTTCAATTTCCTAACTCTATAAATAATGGGGTTGGACTATTTGACTTTTAGAGTGTTCTTTCACCCTAAAATCCCATGGTTCTTTAGCTTTCAATTGATGGACTGTACAGAGAGAGGAACACTTTTGGAATAATTCTCATAGCCTAAAGGCCAATGATGACACAGATGCTGATGTTTTTAAGGAGGTGATAGAAGATATTTGATCCCTTTGGGTTTGGAGTCCACCAGCTGAGATAAAGGAGAAGAGCTGAAAATCCTTGTAATGTTAGTGTTCTTTGTCTCTTTGTGGATGACCCTTTCACATTAATATCAACATCAGAAACCGAATTCAAGAAAAGAAAGGGAGAGTCACACATTCTTTCAATAATCCTTTGTCAGTGAACATTTGAGCACCATAGGAAGTCAAATCAGACATCACTTAAAATAGTTTTTGGGTCAAGATTACAAAAAAAAGAAGACAGGAAAGAACAGTGGAATCAGCAGGAGTGTGTCCCCTAAAGTCCCTTAAACTAAGTTGGAACACAACCCAGAGCAAGTTAGCTGGAGCGCTTCTCAGTGGGATTATGCCCACTGAAAGGCATTAACCACAAATTGTTCTCAGAAAGTGTTTTCCTTCAAAACTGAAAGTCACCGGGAAAAAGGAGGGTTCTTCCTAAGGAAACACTGAAACATGCACGCCAAATCCTACTGTTTACAAAAGTCACAGTCAAACCTGAAAAATGAGCATTTTAAGTGGTGAAAGGTCAGTTTGAATGTGATTCCTACCTCTCAGTCTCAGACCAAGGTCAAACGTATGATAATTGATAAGCTACTCTGTAACCATTGACTAGTATTCACAGGTTTTAACAATGTAAGGGGAATAAAAAGGAGTAAATTATAAACAGTATTTCTCTGTTCTTGGGTAGGGATCATTATTTTTTAGTTGGGCACAGAGTTAATTTTTAGTTCCTAATGTGAACATGGCTATCAAAAACAAGCTACGGAGCTATTTATATGCAGAGAGCATTTCAATCCATACAATGAAGAGAAAAATGAAAGTTCAGCACCACATGAATCTTTGACATATCTCTGATAAACTGTTCAGTATAATTCATATATTCAGTAGACCACAATATTTACCGTTTTCCTTCAGATATTTTCTTATTCACTTCCCTTTTGTCTATTTCAAACATTCAGGCTGTTTATTTTAAAATGTCCATCCAAACTAAGAGGCATAATATAAAAATAAAATAATGTGTGTTCAATATTTTCTTCATCCGTTAATTCAATTTTTAATTTTTTGAAGATTTAATTGCCCCAACAATTGTATAATGTCTTATCATTTAAGGAATATTAAAATTAGTATGAATTGATAAATAAGATATAATTTCTATACAGTTTGCATAAATCTTGTGCACAGTATCTTACTTCACAGACTTGAGAAACAAAAAAGAATAAGAAGCTATGGTTCATTTTATTCTATTATTGCAATTGTGTGTTTTTAACAGGTTTTCTGTAAGATAAAAGTTTAAATTGTACCATTTTAGACAAGTTATTGAATTAATTTCTACAGTTACTAAATTTTGTTTTAGAACTGGATAATTGTTTATATTTTCAAACCATAAATAAGATTTCATTATTTAGCAGACTTTACATTATATAAAAAATTATCAAAAGAATAATCTAAAACTTATATGCTTATATATAATTAGTATTAAGTCTGGATGAGTTTTATTGCTATTTTATTTCATTGAACATTTCATAAAAATAAGATTATTGTTTTGTTTGTTATATTTCAAAAGTCATAAGAGATAGCATCTAAATTTAATACATCACATAATAATGCTATCCAAGTGATTGACCATGCAAGCAGTATATTTTCAAGCTGACAGTTTTATGTGGCTGAAATCTACACATATCTTTTTCTTTTCACATGAGCAAAAACTCATTCTAGGTTCAGTATTTTGATCTATCTTATCAGAGTTTAGTTCAGTATAAATCCCTTCCAAGGTTTCTTAGTTATTGATATCTGTTCATGTTACTTAGTATGTAGCCTCTATTTTAACAACTGACTTTCTCTTGGTTTTATTAGGTTTATTGTTTTCAAAATAATTTGCTTCTAAGTAATATATTCACTAATAAGAATTCCCTTGCCAAGTGTTTTTTATTAGACTTATATGTAATTTTTTATAGGTCCATATCATAAATACACCTTAAGCAGAGGCAAATATACTTTAGCCATGGAAGAAATCTGTAATTAGTGATTCAATTGCATAGGGATATGTCGATCCCTTTGTTGGGGTGTGATGGATATGGATAGACATAGTTGCAGACTATGTTCAAACAAGTTTAAACAAGCACCTTGAAACATAAGGGACTGACGTTAATTTTAAAAATTCATTAATGTAAATAATAAGTCTGAATAATTCATGTTTATGAAAAGGTAACATAACTGGAAGAATTTGAAAAATTAACGGTGAGGTGAATTTTAAAAGCCCAATCTGTTGTATGTTATCTATTATAGACATGGTGAAAAACAAACAGCAGAACCATTGCATATTCAGCTAACATTTTTTAACAAATACATCAAAACTAAATGGCCATTATATTTTTATCAATAAAATGTCTTGTTATTAGGTTGACCAAAATTTTCAAATTGTTAAATTTTACTCTTATTTCATATGCATTGATATAATTCTAGACTTAAAAGATTTTAAAAAAATATGAATCTGGTTTGATTCTTATGTCTGCACTGTCTCAAACTCAGTAATCATGTCTTTTGAATCAGAAAAATATACTGTGCATTCAAAATAGAGGCAGATTTCTGGAATGACATAGTGAGGAACTCTGCAGGTTCTCTCTCCCCCAATATACAACCATTTAACTGGAGAAAATGATTTTTAAAATAATCAATTAAGGTCTCTGCAAATTGTCACAGGGCATACAGCAAATGCATAAACATCCCTTCAAGATAATCTAGTAATACTAAATCTCAGTAGGAACAATGAGAATGTCATTTGAGCCAAGACCTTCTCCCTTCACCCCTCCCCCACCTCACTATTATGAAAACTTTACTTTGGACGTTCTTTCCCAGGTGTTTGTGATCAAAAAAACTGGCTTCCTCTTCCCATAGACTCCAGTTGGGGCTATAGTTTCACCCTGGAGGGGAAGACCACTGATGTTTTTCATCCTACAAGCCCCATGCTTCAGAAGCTCTATTCTGAGTGGGCATGGTAGGAGAACTCTCTCCTGTTAACCATTCCCTAGTTATCTAGTGATAGTTATACTCCAGGAATGATAAGCTGAGAATACTGACATGAGATCACCTCTGTCCCATCTTGCTTGTAGGGTGGAGGTTCCATGTACAGAGGGAGAAGCCAAGAATACCATGGTTACCACTACCTCAGGCTCCCCTCATTTAGTAGAGGTGTCGTTCCAGGAGTATATCCTCCTCCCACTTCTTGTGTCTTAGTGCAGAGATTCTTTGTAGGGAGAAACAGGCAATGAGGATAAAGGATAAAGGACATCTGACTAAGGGGATAGTCATTAGTTGGAACAGTACATGGGGAATTCCACACCTAAGGGCATTGTTTAAAACAATGGAGATATTAATATTAAGAGACTGATTATGGTAATTCTATGATACCAATATCAGTAAACAAAAGGGCAGGACAACTGGAATTTTAATACAAAATCAAGGGGAAAAAAAATCAAGAAAAGACCTCCTGAGATCATGTGTCAACAGCCAAGTTGTAAATGCAAAAAAAAAAAAAAAAATAGTTCTTAAAGGAAATCAAAAGTGCTCTTCCAGGGAACACACAAATGATAAGAGAAGCAAAAAGCCTTATGGCTGATATGGAAAAAGTTTTAATAATATAGATATAAGATTAAACCAGCCTCATTACCTTAAGCGAAGCCTAATCAGGGGGCAAGGCTCTAGCTCTCTTCAATTCTATGAAGGCTGAGAGAAGTGAGGAACCTGCAGAAAAAAGTTCGGAGCTAGCAGAGGTAGGTTCATGAGGTTTAAGCAAAGAAACTACCTCCATAACATACAAGGAGAAGCAATAAGTGCTGATATAGAAGCTGCAGCAAGTTTTCCAGAAGATCTAGACAAAATCATTGATGAAGACAGCTGCACTAACAACATATTTTCAATGTAAACAAAACAGCCTTATATTGAAAGAAGATGCTATCTGGGACTTTCATAGCAGAAAGCAGAAGTCAATGTTTGTTTTTAAGGTGAAGCCAATGCTGATTTTTCTAATATTAAAAACGTAGGGCCCTAAAAATTATGCTGAATCTACTCTGCCTGTTCTCTATAAACGGAAAATCAAAGCCTAGATGGCAGCACATCTGTTTACATTATGGTTTACTGAATATTTTAAGTCCACTGTTAAGATTTACTGCTTATAAAAAGACTTAGTTTCAAAATATTACTGCTAATTGACAACGTACCTGGTCACCCAAGAGTTCTGATGGTGATGTACAAGGAGAATACTGTTGTTTTTATACCTGTTAACACAACATCCATTCTGCACCCCATGGATCAAGAAGTAATTTCAAATTTCAAGTCTTACTATTTAAAAAACACATTTCATAAGGCTACAGCTGCCATAAATAGTGATTCCTCTGATGGCTCTGGGCAATATAAATTGAAAACTTTCTGGAAAGGATTCACTATTCTTGATGCCATTAAGAACAAATGTGATTTATGGGAGGAGGTCAAAATATCAACATTAACAGGAGTTTGAAAGAAGTTTATTCCAACCCTCATGAGTGACCTTGAAGGGTTTAAGACTTCAGTGAAAAAAGTAACTGCAGATGTGCTGGAAATAGCAAGATAGCTATAATTAAAAGTGGAGCCTGAAGATGTGACTGAACTGTGCAGTCTCATGGTAAGCTTTGAATGGATTAAGAGTTGCTTCTTGTGGAAAAGTAGAGAAGTTGGTATCTTGAGATGGAATCTACTCCTGGTGAAGATGCTGTCAAAATTGTTGAAATGACCGCAAAGGTTTTAGAATATTACATAAACTTAATTAGTATAACAGTGGCAGAATTGCAGAAGATTGTCCCCAGTTTTGAAATAAATTATACTGTGGGTAAAATGCTATCTAACAGCATCACATGCTACAGAGAAATCTCATGTAAAAGAAAGAATCAATTGAGGCAGAAACTTCCTTGGTGTCTTATTTTAAGAAATTGTCACAGCTACCCAAAACTTCATCAGCCACCACTTGATCAGTGAGCAGCCACCAACATCAAGGCAATACCCTGCACCAGTAAAAACATTATGACTTGCTGAAGGATCAGGTGATCTTTAGCACTTTTTAGCAATAAATTATTTTTTAAATTAAGGTATGCACATTTTTAAGACATAATACTATTGCACACTTAATATAGTATAATGTAAACATACCTTTTATATACACTGGGAAATGAATAATTTGTATGACTCCCTTAATTGCAATATTTATTTTATTGTGGTGGTACAGAACCAAAGTTCTATGCCTGTATCACAGACTGGATGGCTTAAATGACATAAATTTATTGTCACATTTCTAGGAGACAATTTTATGATCAAGGTACAAGCAAATTCAATTTCTGGTAAGGGCTCTCTTCCTGGATTGTAGACTGCTATCTTCTCAGTATGTCTTCATGAGGCCTGTCTTTAGTATGCACACATACACATATAGACACACACACACACACACACACACACAGAGAGAAAGAGAGAGAGGTAGAGGAAGCTTTCTAGTGTCTATTCTTATAAGGATACTAATTCTATTCTATCAGACTCATACCTTCCAATATCAAAACATTCTATAAAACTACTGTAATTCAAACCAAGTGTAACCAAGCTATAAGGATAAACATCTAGATCGATAGAACAGAATCGAAAATCCAGGAATAAATCCTTACATATATGATAATTGATTTTCAATGAGGGTATCAAATTGATTTAGTTGAGAAAGATTTGTCTTCTCCACCAAATAGTGCTGGGATAATTGGATATTCACATACAAAAATATGATGTCAGGTTCCTATCTAATACCATACATAAAAATTAACTCAAAATGCATCATAGACCTAAATGTAAGAGCCAGAATCTAAAATTTTAAGAATGAAACATAGGAATAAAACATGACAGTCTTGGATTAGGCAATATTTTCTTAGCTACAAAGCCAAAATCACAAGCAACAAAGGAAAACATAAACTTGACTATATACAATTAAAATAAAGTTTGTACACAAAACATCATCATCAATAAAGTGATGAAAAAGAAAAACCACAGAATTCTAGTATTTTAGATTATATATCCTACCCAGATTTGTTTCTAGAATATATAAAGGACATTTGCAACTCAATAATTAAAAGACAAATAACCAATTAAAAATTGGGCAAAAGATCTGAATAGACATTTATCCAAAGAAGATGTACAAATGTCCAATAAGTATAAGAAAAAGCTGCTCAAAATCGTTAGTCAGTCATTAAAAAAATGTAAATCAAAACAACAATGAGACATTCCAAAATCACTAGAATATCTATAATCAAAAAGGTGGACAAGAACAGGAGGATTAGAATCGCCATTCATTGTTGGTGAAATGTAAAATGGTGAAGTCACTATGAAAAACATTTTTGACAGTTCCTAAAATTATTAAACATTGAGTCATCATATGATCCAGCAATTTCTCTCCTAGGGATAGCCAGTAGAAATGAAAATATGCATCCATACATAAACTCATTCATAAGTGATCATAGATAGCAGCATTATTGCTAATAGTCAAAAATTAGAAACAATTCAAATGTTCATCAACTATTGAATGGATAAAACAAATGTGATATATTCTTACAATAGAATATTATCCAGCAATAGAAAAAATTGAAGTACTCATACATCTTATTATATAGATAAATCTTAAAATCATTATGGTAGGTGAAAGAATCCATTGACAAATACACCTTAATCTTTGATTCCATTTTTATGGAATGCTGAGAATAAGTAAATCTGTATAGACAGAAAGTAAATCAGTAGTTGTCCAGATGTGAGTGTGGGGTGGTAGGTAGCAATGGGGAGTGACTGCTAATGGGTACCAGACTTACTTGTGGGAGTTATGAAAATGTTCTATAATTAAGTCAAAATGTTTGCACAACTCTGTGAATATATTAAAAAAATCAAATTGCACATTTTAGATGTGTGAATTTTAAGATATATAGTTACATCTCAATTAAGATGTTAAATATATAGATAAATATAACCAACATTCTAGTATAATTTCTTAGTAAATTGTTTATTATAAATCATTCTGGAATAGAATTATATACTAGTTGGTTAAATATAGTTTAATTTCTATTAACATACAAATAAATTTTGCAGAAATAATATAGCTTTCAGATACCATTCTAATTGTCTAGGAGTATCCCCTTAATTCAGTTTCTGAAAAGTTTTTTATTTGCTATGATATCATTATTCCCTGAACTATAATGTGCACATTATATTCTATTCCAAATAACTTATGTAAGTCCTTCCATTTACTTTTACTCACTGATAGCAACCTCCTCAATCCTCCTCTAAAAATACGATAAGATTTCATATTTTAAAGCAAACGAAAATTTTAAGATTACATACACAGTTTATCTCACTTCTACTGTATTTTTAACAATATGAATACCATACTTCTGGAAGCAACAGGGGCTCAACAAATCACAATGTAGACCATAAATCTCTAGAACATATCATGTGGCTATTTCTTTTATTAATATCTTTTGACAGGGAAACTGCCTCTCTTCTCAGTTTAAACTATAGAGCCAGGCACTGTTCTAACTCTTTAAAGATTATCTTTACCTACTTTTTTCCCCCCTCAATGCTTTCCTTTCATCATCAGTTTCCACTAAACTATAAAGTTTCTGCTGACTCCCCTGCCACTCAGATAGTGTTTATTTTGGGACTTTAATATCCCTTGCTCCATCTAAAAATGTTTCAGTCTCTTCCACCTTTTGTATGGTTATAATTTCAAATCTACAGAGCAGGGATATGCTGACTTTCATTTGAATTTCGTTAATCTTTATTTTTTTTTAAGTTTAGCAAGCTTTGACTCTACTAAATTTTCTATCTTTCTTCCTAAAGCCATAACCAAGAACAGGAATCATATAACTACAGCTGAAACCTCCTGAGCATTGTAATAAATAATTCCCAAATATAGCCACCATCAATTCCTCCATTCCTGAATGCAGATGCCACTCTTATCAAGCGCTCTTGTCTGTTTCTCCTCCCATAGATGATAGCCTAGCCTTGGGATTTATTTTTATCAATAGAATGTAATAAAATTGACACTGCAGTAGCTTCATGCCTTGATCTTAAGAAGTCTGACAGCTTTACCTTTCAATCTTTTGGAGCCCTGAAGTAACACGTAAAAAGGTTTGGCTTCTCTACTATAGAAAACAAACAGGGAAAAAGCTCGATTTGCTTGGCCAACACATAGCTGTACCAGACATAGCAGCGGAGGCACCTTTCATGTGATCAAAGATATGTTGGATATTTCAATTCCGGTCAGGTTCTGAGCCAAGTGCACTGCATGAATTATCCCAGCCAATCATGTAAAACAAAAATGAGCCCTACCCAAATTGCAGATTAATGGGCAAATAAATGTTTGTTATTTTTGACACTAAGTTTTGGGGTGTTTTGGTAAAGAGAAATAGGTAAGCCAAACCAGCTCAAAGAAAGAACCCACAAAAGGAAAAAATATAGAATATATACTATAAGTGTTACTATAATTAAAAACTAAAAACTTAGAGAAGAAACTTCATGTTGATCCAGTGATTTGTTTTAAAAGATTTTATTACATACATATGAAAAGATACTCTGTAGAAAGTGAAACTGAAGTATAATGAACAGAAAGATCATGTTGATGTTTTGTCCTATAAGTTTAAATTATTACAATCAATACAAAAATTGAAGTTAAAAAAACAAACTAGTATATAAGAAAAGGTGGGATATTATCTATTGATCATAATGTGTCACAGTAAACTTTTTCAATCAAGCATATAACAATAAGAAATTTATCTATAGGTTAAATTTGATGGTTATCAGGATGTATAGAAGTGAGAAATGAGACAAGTGAGAACCTCTTTTTGTTATCTTCCTAGAAATGACAAGACGGCATTTGATTTTTTTACAAGTAGGAGCTTTTGTTCATCTTAACAATTTTTCACAATAAAAATTAAAATTTTTGATAGTGATATTAGTTATCTACTGCTGCATAATAATTTGCCCAACACTTAGTGGCATAAATCAACAGACATTTATTATTTCGCAATTTCTGTGGTCAGGAATTCCAGCTTGGCTTAGCTGGGTGCCTCTGCTTCAATGTCTCTCACAGGTTGTGATCAAAGTATCTGCCAGGGTTGGTTCTCAGATGAAGGACCAATGGGAAAAGGATCTGCTTCCAAACTCATTCACATAGTCTTGGAATATTTGATCCCTTGTGAGCTATTGGACTGAAGTTCTCAAGTTATAGTGTTTGGTCAAAGACTTTGCTCAGTTCCATGTCCTGTAAATCTTTACAGAGTAATTATCTTCCTTAAGAGCTAGTAAATAAGAGCAATAGTGAGCATGCAAAATGGAAGCTACAGTTTTCTGGTAATCTATGCTAAGAAATAACATTCCATTACTTCTGCCATAGTCTGTTTCTTAAAAGCAGTCAATAAGTTTAGACCATATTCAAGGGAAGGAAATTTCAAAAAAGCATGAGTATCAGCAGATGAAGATCACTGAGGCCTGCCTAAAGCTACCTAACACATGGCTCATAAAAAACAAATGACCTCTCCTAATCACATATCCCCAAATTGCACGAACTGTTTATTTCAATTTAGGGGAAAATTAAAACAAGTTACATAAAATTTAGTTTATATTTTAATAATAGTGTTATCTTTTATCAATGATAGGTTTTATTTCTTTTTAAATGATCCAAGTAAAGATTATTTCCTTCTATATATTTACATATAACTATAACAAAATATCAACTTTAAATGTATGTCATATATGATTGTTGTAGGTCAGGAAATTAAAATCATTCAGACAAGAAGAAAATAGTTATGTTTTAGTGTTATTCAAACCTTTATATTTCTTACTTTGTACAGGACAATGCAGATGGTGGGGGAAGAACAACCTCCATGCTGTATTATGGCACTTTGGGTTGGAAAGAACAAAGATACACAAAAGTTTTTTCAAGTAATGAGAAATTAATTTTAAAAATATGCATTCATATTATCAATATTTATGTAGGAATGAGGACAGTAGGAATCCAGTGTAAACTATCAGAAAGAAACACACTAAATATCATAGAGAAAGGACTCTCCTTTTAAAACTGGAAGAATTCCATATAGTTTCAGAAACTTCAACAGTAAGAATTTTGAGGCCTCCTCCCTAGTGCTTTGCCCATTTGTTTTTAATATGTGTCTCTTCCATTTTCCACTTCCTTATTCTCACTTTACTTATGGTATGAATTTTCCCTAACACATAATTTTGTCTAATTTTCCTCACAGTTTCTGCTCTTTATAAATTCAGCCTGTCTTCCTAGATGTAATCATACCTTATGCCATCGTTTTTATTCTCAACTTCCGCTGCTAACTGACTTGTTCTTCTATTTCAAATTCCCAAGTGAGAGAACCTGATTGGTTCTGTCCTCCTTTTCAAACTAGGGCAAGCTACAGATGACTTACGAGCCTATGGATTTGCTGACCTTGGGTAAGGCACAAAATGCATATCCAAAGAGCTGTGACTGAGGACAGAAAGTCTCCTGGGCACTGATGGAATCTGTTTCCAGAAAGGATCTATACATACTGCAGGTCATCAAGTTAGCAAAATAAGTATAGTTCATTCCCATTTCTTGGCCGGGCGCGGTGGCTCACGCCTGTAATCCTAGCACTCTGGGAGGCCGAGGCGGGTGGATTGCTCAAGGTCAGGAGTTCGAGACCAGCCTGAGCGAGACCCCGTCTCTACTAAAAATAGAAAGACATTATATGGACACCTAAAAAAATCTATATAGAAAAAATTAGCCGGGCATAGTGGCGCATGCCTGTAGTCCCAGCTACTCGGGAGGCTGAGGCAGTAGGATCGCTTGAGCCCAGGAGTTTGAGGTTGCTGTGAGCTAAGCTGACGCCACGGCACTCACTCTAGCCTGGGCAACAAAGTGAGACTCTGTCTCAACAAAAAAAAAAAAAAAAAAAAAAAAAAAACATTCCCATTTCTTAAACTTCCTTGATAATTTAGCTTGGGTCCTGAAAATAAAAAGGCAGGAGTAGGACCTGAGGTTGTCCATATTTACACATTTCTAGAGAGCTTATTACATTCAATTATATTTTAAAAGGAGGCATACCTCTTATCAGTGGGCAAATTATCAGCTATCTTCTAGCAGATGTTAACAGAAATGACACTGAAGACAACATTAAAGGATCAATGAGGAAGATAAACATTAGAACACAGAATCATGAAATATAAATGATGAATGAACAGTTTTGTCAAGCCAAGGGTATGAAAAAAGATATATATTATGTATGGCAAGCAAAATACTAAAGCATAGTAATAAAGAATCAAAACTGCTATGTGATCAGCAGTGATAGGAGTGTAAAATAATTTTTAAAAAACCACTATGTGAAGTGTACAGATAAAGTTATAAGTAAGAGACAGTAGGTTTGTTAAACTCCATAAATGTCACAGAGAAGGCAAAGTGGAACATTCACATGGATAAAGTAAATGTAGTTGTGCAAAAGGAAAAGATGGGGCTCAATAGTTGGTCGTTACACTTGAGGTACAAGGCAGGGAGTTGGGTTATATGATAAGAATCTTCACTCTGGAAGATTAGGATGCAAAGTAGGAACCCAACCAAGGTTAGGAATAGCTGTTAAGGCTGAGCAGATGCTGATGTTGTTATTAAGCTGATTAGCTTAACCCAAAGCTCATTTTATTTCTATATACATAAAACCAGAGTTGTTTGGGCTGGAACTGATCCACCACGGTCTTAACACCAATGTCAGTTCCAAGGCAGAAAGATAGATATAATTTGGGATCATTCTGAAAATATTTGGTAGGCACAATCTCTTCCTCCTACCCCAATTTAACTCCCATAGTACTAGTTTTATTGCTGGGACAAGGGGACAGGTTCGTATCAGATTTAGAACAATTACTTTGGACGTGTGTGGAAAGCACAGGAGACTTTCTGCACTGTGCACATCTGAATTACAGGAAAAGCTGCTTAGAAATCACAGCAAGTCTGTTTGCATATTGCTGTCCAGTTGTCAGATGGTGTCTTAGTTTATAAATGTGAAAATCAGAGCAGATTTTATTTTCATCAGGATTTTAGACTTATCCATTGAAAAACAGCATATCAACAAGCATCTCTGAGTTTCATTATCATATTTGCATAGCACAGACTCAAATGCATGTAGAGCGCAAGAAAGGGCAGCAGTTTTTCCACCTGAGAAAACGTGATACTTTTTCAACAAATTAAGGTACAGTACTTGACATAAGTATTAAGAGATGGATTAAAAGCATTTTCAAGGAAGAAATATGAACTATGAGGAATGTAGAGAATATAATCAAAAAGTTTTTTTAAGAGCTTTCCCCCTTACCAACTACCTGCCTAGGATCGATTTACCGTTCCCCTTCCCTGGATTTTTCTTGCCTCACATTTGCTCCCATTGATGCTAGATCACAGCACTATCTCTGCTTGACCAATTGTTAGGGTGCAGCTACAGAACCCATGAAATTTATAATCTAGTTGGGAATATAAGTAATTGAGCATATGTAATCATTTGAGTAAAGTATTCATATGCTTGATCAGTGATATGAGAGAGGTGTAAGTTACCATGTAAACATCAAAGAAAGAGGTATTAATTCTAAATAAGAGAACAGAGGAAGAATATATAGAGATAACATCACTTAAATAGGACTTTGTAAAATTAAAAGGGTTTTTGTAGGTAGACTTATTGGGGGAAAATTATTAGTGAGAATAAAAAGATATAGGTAAAGACAGTGCAGAAAGCTCAGGGTCCGTAATAAAGTAATGATCAGTCTGATATAACTGAAACAGAAGATGTATGTGCATTTGGGAAAGATGGAGATGTTTGAAGATAAGCCTAGAAAAATAGACTGGAATGAAAATTTCTGGAGCTGTGTTTGAGAAGCACTACACAGAAACTCAAAGGGGTGTGCATGGGTATAGGAACAATATTAAGGTGGGCTATAGCAACACTGCTCTGTGTTCGTGTGCGTCCCTCTTCATAGAATTACACATTGACATGGCTACAACATTGAGTTCATGTATATTGCATAGGAATGTTATATAACATATCTGTATCTGTTTTTTATACTTACAGATGAAAATAATATTATTTTCATTATTCAATTATTTTTCTTTAAACTTTTTAAATGTAATGTACCATTTTGTATTGTGTTTCTGCTCAAAAAAGATAATTTCAGTTCTGTTTTATTCTCATACATAGGGGAGCTTAAATAGGGCAATACCAATCTGGGCCATATTAGAACTACTGGCTTAGAAATGAACATTGGCCAAAAGTCATTAGAAATGGATAGCTGTTTAGTGGTGTGTGGGAAATGAGTTCATGGTCACAGTCCAGTTCCTACTTAACAGGTGTCTACCTCATAAAACCCACCATCATAATCAGCACTTATTGGCACCCTTATCATCAGTGTGAGGAAAGAAGCCAAGATTTAAGATTGCTTTCTCTTCTGAGTCAGGACTGTGTGGGGAGCTTCTCTCCAGCCTTTTATAATGGCTCTATTCTTTCCTTCTAACAGTATTAATTTCTAAAATAAATTTAGTGTCTAAGAAGTTGTCTCTAGAGACTGTTACTGGCTTCTTAACGAGACAGTGAATTAATCTTAGAAACAATATTATTAGAAGGAAAACATGGAACCATTATAAAAGGTTGTTTATAATGAGAACATTTGAAGAGGTACCATTTCAAATCAGCAATTTTAAAGACAGACATATGTTCCCGCCACAGGGACCTGTCCTGCTGCTTGAACACCAGAAGAAAATTCATTACTTAAGATCATTAAAGGATCACACTCAAACCTAATCATGATTTATAGGGTGAAATCCACAGCTTTACTCAGTGTTGCTTGATTGTGATATTGGATGCCACTCAATTGAAGGAAAACTCATTTTTCCATGCTTGCTAGGATGTCATCTTCCATATTTATAATTTAAGCATAAAATCTAGTTACAAAGAAATAAAAAATATTCAAACCAATTCATTTGCAATAGAATTATTTAAAACTTTCAATTAATAGATAAATTGGTGTCTAAACTCATCTTTTGCACAAAACTGTATTAATAAAAATATTTTATGAACATTTTATTGTGCATTTGTACTTGATTGCTCTTTGAAAAAATATTTACTGCGGTGCTAACAGAAAACAATTGGCTCTGTTTAAACAATTTCATGTGATGTTTTAATGGTAGTTGTCTTAGGGTATCTTTTGAGGAGTGAAAGAGCAAGGAACTTGAATGCATTCCAATGGTAATTATATTACATTTTCGTTGGCTTTTCAATTTATAAGACAGAAAGAGCAAAATTGCCTATATAAAAAGAAAAATTCATTCAAATATATTTTATATTACATAGAAAGTAAAAATTGAAGAATTTATAAACATCTATATTCACAAGGAATTTTATTTCATACAGAAAATTCATAGACTAAACATGAGAACTTTCAGAATAGAATTAAAACTATAAATAATTTCTATTCCCCCAATAAAATTTATAATTAACCTTTGCTAATGAAAATTTTTGACAAAAGTATTGAAAATATTTAATAAAATGAAAAAACATTTTAATATGACATATAAAATATAGAGATGATTGCTCATTGAATTTATTTTTTAAAATATAGGAACACATAATTGCTTTTCATAACTCTTTCATTTTTTCCATATTGCTTTATATTCACTCTTCATCCTTGACTACAAATATAAAATTTTTTTAAGAATGTGAGATTGAATGCTCCCATACATTGATACTTCAAAATAAGGACTAAAATGAATTTCTATACATTGGCTTAAATTTTTAAATTAATGCTGCTCCATAAAGAGAAATTATGCATATTTTGAGATGGAAAGAAAAATTATCCAAGTTCATAAAACTGCTTAAAAGAAGATTCAAAATAAGTATCCATGCCTATTGTTTATATTGTGCAATAAAAGCGAAGATCTTTCAAATAATATTACTGTTGCATGTTCCTCTTTCAAATATGATCATAAACTAACAATTTTTTCCTTATGTATTCAATTGTTTAGTCTATGACTATTGATTTTTCCACATTTTCTAAAAACTAAGATCTCATTTACTTAAATCAAAGGCAACTTATTTGGAAGTTCAGAAATCTAGAAAAAAATTGAATTGTTTAAATTTTATAATTTGATTTTAGTGTGCATAAAAAAAATCTTCTATTTAGATCTTTCTTAACTGAAATATAATTACCTGAAGGCTGGGATCACAATTTACATATCTTTGAGAAAACATTGCATTGAGCATCAATCCTGACTTTTAGTAGAAACTCAATAAGGATAGATTAATTTTATATAGATTTGAAGAAATAAAAATATATGGGAATTCTTCCAGAAGTCATAAGTAGTATTCCTCATGGAAGCAAAGAGAGAAACAAATCTCACTTGACTTTAAAATTATATCTAGGCAGAAGAATAGAAGTATATTTATCAAATGTACTCTTAATAAGTTAAAGGTGTTATTTTAAAAATGTTTTCCTTGGTCAATAAAATAAGAGCATGAAAATTTAATATGTTATTTTGTGATTGGTACAGATTATCTTTTCAATTCATGATTTTTTTTTCTTTTTTCAGAGGGAATCCACTGGAAGTATTATTTTTGTCTAATTTTTAAACTTGATCTAAGACACATAATATGAACATTTAGCATGTCCCCATTCTTAGAAGCTAATACACAATTATTCTGATTATCACAATTCTATCTACTGCACTGTTATAGGAAACTGAAACTAAAAATGATACGTTCTATCTGACTGCAGACAGCAAAGAAAAGATATAAAAATCCCTTTGGTATGATTATAAATAGGAGGAGGTTCATAATGCACACAGAGACAAAGTAAAAACCTGTAATTAGTAGCATTAGTAAATCTGAAGCACTGCAAAGATTTCACAAAGCTAGTAAGGTCACAGATTAAAATCAAATCATTTGCATACATTTTTTTTATTCTCTTCAAACTCTTAACTTTGTACAATTACCATCCATATATTCATCTGAATGCCATTTTATGCATTGCTGATCTCTAAAACTTTCCAAAAGTGGAAAATATTTCAAGGTAGTTTAAGGGAGCTCAGCAAAGTGGTATGTTATGAAACACTTCAATTTAACTTCTTCAGGCTTGTTTTGTTCTCTACCCAAGCACACTTTAAATGCTGCACCATTCATTTTTATCACTGCAGTATATCCTATGCCTCCCCAAACATTATCGCCACCTGTCAAACCTGGCATGAAATAGTTCGCCTGGTTTTTATGTTGATTTTAAGGAATTAAAAGCATCAAGCATGTTATTTATTCTGGATTTATCTCCAGTGATGTATACTGTTACCAGTAGCACTGGATTGCATCCTGAATAATCTCTTCAAGACTGGCTGCTGAAGTATTACATTGTCATCTGGATTAAGTTTGTCTATCTGCTGCACCAAAGTTTGCTTTTATTTAGAAAGATTTTAGGCTGTTAAATTAAGTCAGTTAGACATCTAGCTTCTAACAATTAAAATTTAAGGGTCTACTTCCCAAAATTAATGCAGAATATTTAGCAATCTAGAATTTTATAAATTTACTTACAGAATTAGTTCTTATCTTTATCCCTCTTCCAAGGAAAAAAAGTAGTATTTCTATAGATTTGCTTTCATTGTTAATGAAGAATGAGGGGAGACAACTATGCAACTATGTAAGAATATAAAACAGAGTAGAATTTTGCAAAATAACTTTTTTATCAGTGCAAAATTGACAGATACAGTTTCTAACTTTTGAATATCAAAAAGTAAAATAAATTTCTAGAGGGAGGGATGGGGTAAGGCAAGAGAAAGTGAAGAGAGAGCAACACAGACACCTGGGAATCCAGTGGAAGCCTGAGTAATGGTTTATCCCACAGGCTCTGATCTTTGTTCTTGTTCCCTCTGAGTCCAGTGTTCTTTTCTCTAGGCAGCACTGACCTTCCTTCCCAATAGAGGGAGGAGCACTGGTCAAGGTCTGCCGCAGGTGGACCATTCATAGATCTAACAAAGTTGTACCATTCATAGATACAATAGCAGATCCAGGCCTCATTTTTATCACAGCTAAAATTAGTGGTTGGAGTTAGATCAATTGTTCTTATACATTTTTAGTCAAGTATCTCTTTGAGAATTTCAAGAAAGTTTTGGAACCTCTAGCAAAAAAAAAAAAAAGAAAGAAAAGTAAGAAATGCACACAAATATAGCATTTTGGATGAGTTTTAAGCTTATCTATGACCTCCAAATTAAGAATCCAGAAATTATGATATTTTAAAAATATATTTCCACAATATACATGAGTAGTGGGCTTTTGAATAATATTAATAACTTTTTTAGGCTTTGCTTCCTTGTAATTGCAAACCATCTTCATTGAACAGGAATGCAGCCTCAGAAGGTAGACCTCCTAAACAGCAACCTTAGTTCAGCCATGACTTCTTGTATAACACTGAGCAACATACTTACTTTTCTTTCCTGCATTTTGCTCATTGGTAAGTTGGGAATAAAAACATTTATATTTACTTCATACGGTCATTAACTTAGTGTGGGCTGTGTGTGCATGTCTGTGTGTGTGTGTATTGCCTGGAAGTCATATATATTATGCTTAGGATATGCCCTGAAACATGATAATTGTTGAATTTATCTTAGATATTGCTGGTGCAATTTTTACAAATTCTGAAAATATACATAAATATAAACAAAAAATAAATGCTATTTCATTTAGGTGATTTTTTTCTTTCTAGAATTTCAACAGCTTCCTTCTTATATATGAAAATTAACCATATTATCTAATTCTGTGCATTTTCTATATTATGTTTACAGTTTCTAAATGAATGCAAAAAGAAGGAAAGAATATTTTTATATCTCCACAGGAAAAGAATCAGTAGCTGCTTCTCAACTGAAAAACCACTGGAAAAATATATAATAAATAATGCTTAATGTCTACGCAGTGACTTCATTATACTTAGTATCCTTCACTGTATAATGTGTTTTGGAATCATGTTCTTCTTTCTGTATGTCTTTGCAATAACGAGTATCAGGCTTCCTTCTTCTCATGGCTGGCATAAAATTACTTACGTGTATATATATATATATTAACTATTGTAATGAGTCTTTAAAGTCTTTCTTTCCGGAGCTAATTTGTCCTCATTCCTAAAATAAGTTTAAAAAAAAGTTTTTCTAAACTGAATAGACAAAATTAATATCAACAGACTTCCGATCTATTTCTTTATTTATATGTTTTACAGATGAAAATCAAATAATATTTTAGATAAGATCTGGTGCAAAATTGTTACACCAGATGCAATTGCCCTTTTAACCTTGAGTTCTTCAGTATCTCTCTTTTTCTCATTCCTCCATTAGTGAAGTGTGACAGATAAAATGTCATTTCTGTTAAACACGAGAACGTTTATGCTTAGCACCACTTTCTACCCCAACTCTTACATATGTAATGAAACTAAGTAACATATAAACATAGTTGGAAAGGGAAAGTCACTCATTTTTCCTACTTAGTATAACAAACCCTTTTTTTTCTCTGCAGCCATATTTCCTGCTGGTCCTATATTCTTCCTTTTCATATATAGCTATTGCATTCACTATGTACTTCACTCTTTTTCTATGGCCAATTATTTTTCAAGCCCGATAATTTTGCCTTCATTTTTTTCATCCAAATATGAACACACACACACACACACACACACACACACTTTTAGGTGCCATGGCATGTCAATAGCATCAATCACCATTCGCACCATCGATCATGCAGCTACGAAGCAGTTGGATGACATCTGCCATAACACCCTTCTGTGCTACGGTAATGCACTTGAATTTTGATGTGAGAGGATATTGGTTTGCAGAGTTGTAATCAATCACAGTATTTTTTGAAGCAGAATATATTGGAGATGTAGCAGAGAGTTAATCATATATTCTTTGAGTATGTTTGGGCATGACTGTAAGAGAGTTCCATATTGTAGACTAATATTAAATAATTAAAAGATAATTTATAATGCTTCTAACAGCCAATGTCATATTAATTATCACAGCCAATATTTTGCTTTTGAAAATTTAGTCCTTGTCTCCACAAATATCAGTATTTTAGGTTTAATCATTATTACAATTCAGGCAACACTTGTCATTCTAAAATGAAAAGCGTAAGGACAAAGCAATTTCCTATCTAGTAATCCTGAATCTAGTCCTATTTAGTATATGCACATTTTATACAGCAATATATTCATTGTAGTGATGGTGGTGGTCTCTGTTATATAGAAAAATCATAATATCATGGCAAATGTGAGTAAAATATAAGGAAAATTATATAAACAAAATAAATTAACAGTCAGATACAGTATCTGATAGAATTATTTAATTTTATTTTGTTTGACACTAGGTCATTATATCCTAACATGAAGGCTTCTAATACCCTTGCTAATTTCTTCATCTTTTAAAATTTCATCATTCCAGCATTTGGTAAAATGTATTATTGATACCCACACTTAATACAAAAGATGTTTGTTGTAAGGCTAGGAGCAAGCACCAAAATAATATTTGGTTTACTGAAACCATAGAAGTTTTGGGAGAAGTAGTACTGTCACTTAGAATAGAGCTCTCTCTGCTCAATAGCAAAAATCTGGGAGAAAGCACAAGTAGGTTTTTCCCCAGTGGGATGCTTTATTACATTGTATTTAGGAAAGAGTAGAAAATGGAAAGGCTTGGGAGGAAGAGGAAGAGGACAGAGTTCAGATCCCAGTGTTCTGCCCTCCCTTCCTTAGGTTAGAAATTTCTAGGGTGGTATGTGGTTTAAAGGCACAGAAGTTCTTTCCTGAAAATCACAATTGAGGGAAAGAGCAGGAAAGGAGACTGCTTCAAAGATGCTTGACTATATCTGTTTTTACATTTCATAAAGCCTAGTGTTTCCAGATATTCTCATTCTTTTAAAGAAAAGTCAGAAATTTATATTTTACGTATTCATTTTCACATGTTCAGTCCATTGATAAAATTTAAAAAATTCAACATTTACATTATTTCTAACAGATGCTGAAAATGACGCTGTTTGAATCAACATTCAGGGTGGAGCTGGCCACCAAGCATAATATATCAATAAAGTTCATGCAAGCATAAAACCTCGTATTGCTTACTTTTATAACTCAGGAGTTATACAAACAACCAAACACAAAAGGCCTTAAATCATTTCAGACCTGTGAAGCAATAGCATTTTCCAACTCTTATGCATACAGTTTTTTTTTTCCTTAAAATTGGCCAATATATTAAAGCACTTTGAAGTTATATATGCATACACACACATACAATTATATATATTGGTTTCCAGGCCACCAAATTGTAACCTCAATTCCAATCCAGGACAGCTTCCTCAGTCTAAAATAATCTGTGCTCTTTCTGCTTTGGTATTTGTGTTTAATTTCATGGCTTGAGAAATAATTCCTAAATAATCACTTAAAGATTAGTATTAACTTAATATGCTTAATAGTTGAGTACCTATCTTCATGCTTTTTCCCACATTTTTTTCTTCCCTCACAAATCCCCCCTTCTAAGGAATATCCACCTAATAATCTATTTAAGTTATCTTAATCCTTCAAGGCCTATTTTAAATGCCACCAACTCCATGAAACCTTTCCTAATTTCCTTTTAAGAGAATTAAGATGTGTTCTCTTCTTTTTGTGTTCCCATCTTGTTTATTATCTACTTTTCAAATCTGACTTAATTTATACCATTTTTCCCAGTTGTGCCATTCTGCAATTACATACTTACTAAAACAATTATTAAATTGAACCATTTGCTTGTATGAGATTCAAATACTTTTTGTAATAATGTAACTCTGTGGTTTTGTGAAGTTGCAGTGCATCAATCCATGTAACATACTTAGTTTAGTTTAGAACTCTTCCTCACACATATGTTAATTTTACATTTAACATAATGCTTTCTGCTTTAATATTATCTGACCAGAGAATATGAACTAATTAATCAAATATTCTGAATAGATGCAATAAATAAAAAATCTGTACATTTGTATACATGTGTATATATATACATACAAATACATGTTCACACCAACTATGCATGGCCTCACTATTAAACAATAGGATGTGTAAAACACCTTTATCACAATCCACATTGTACACATTATTCACAGCAATTTCAAGAACATAGTTTATAAGGACAATACACTGCATAAAGTGATTAACATGCTTTAGAATTGACACCCATTTTCTGATTTGTCTTATTCAAATCTATCTCATTTTGGTTCTCAGATTCATGCTTTTTACACTGTAGCATGCAACTATAACTGTGAGTAAAGACCTCAAGCAACTGGCAAGGTGAAGCAATTTCAATCAGGAAAGCATCTTATCATACTGGAAAATAAAGACAAGGAATTTTCTGCTTTGAAGTGGGATGTCAATTTAAAGTACATAAAATGTACAACCAGCTCAGGCTGCGCAAAACTTCCAGGTTTTAGTATTGAAAAAACTACCCTGAAGACCAGGAAAGATTGTGCTGAAAATGTATTCGAACTCTGCACATTTATGTAGCATAGAACTTATTACATTATATTGCAATTATTTCTTCATATGTCTATATGCTGCTTTAGATCGTGAGCTGTGCCTGAATACTCTTTATTTCTGTGCCTCCAGCACCAAGTTCAAGTATAGTAGGTACTTACCTACCCACTGAATGAATTCATAGACTAATTAACATATGAATCAATGCAGAGATTGTTTGATGGTGAGTGAAACTTTTCTTCTTGACTTTCTTTGTCTTAACATAACTGAGGCAAGCTGCAGTCTATTATATACATTCTACAATTAAAAAAAATAGTGGGAAAATAATATACAGCCTGATGTTGTCATTGAAAAAATTATTCAAGAACATATTAAAAGACTATTCATTTTCATTCATTCAAACTACAATGATCTGTGTTGTGCTTTTCATGGGCTAGGCACAGTATTAAGTGTTAAGGGATACTGGAAGGCGTAAGTCAGATATAATTAGAACAGTAGTTTTCAACTGGGGACAATGTTAGTTTCCCAAGGGACATTTGAAATAGCTGGCAACATGCTTGGATGTAATAATTGGGGTATCATGCTGTTGGGCAGAGACTAGGGATGCCGCTAAATATCCTACAATGAATAGTAAAGCCCCCCCCCACAACAAAGAACTGTTCATTCAAAATGTTGATCAATAGTACCAAGATTGAGAAACCTTGATTTAGAAGGATCATCAAGAAGTATAATAAATACTAAACTTATTTGGTTCTGAAATGGCACAAGGAGAATGTTATCCACCTCTACTTTAGGTGGTCATGTAAGGCTGACAGAAGAACTTCAGGTACGTTTGCCACAAATATAAGAAAATGCAAGGCCTAGGCAAAAATTCTAGTAAGGTTGGGGCAGATGATACTTAACGTTGTGTGGAATCATGCTAGAGTGATGAAGGGATTACCTCAAAAGAGATGAGAAATATTTTTCTTAGTATGACACATTTATATACAGTCATATGACATGAAATCCTTGTTAGTCATACTCAGGGGAATAGACTGCATTCTGGAGAAAATTAAAAAATCATAGAATAATATTTTAGCAAAGGAATATAATGATGAGATATGCAAATATTTTTTACAAAAAAACTTACCAAAAAAAGAAAATTGGGAGAGCACTGGAAGCATTGGAGGCCAAAAACCAAGTAGAGTTTATTTTGCAATGAAATCTAGGAGTAATTACCATTCTCAAAACCAAGGCTACAACAGTGAAAATGGAGTGAAAGGAAGGAATTCAGGGCTAATTAAGGAAATAAAATGATTACTGTAGCCTTGTAGTATACCTTGATATCTTGTAAAGTGATGCCTTCTGACTTATTTTCTTTTTGCTTTAGGTTGCATTGGCTATTTGGGCTCTTTTCTGCTTCAATATGAACCATAGAATTATTTTTTCTAGATCTACAAAAAATGACATTGGTACTTTAATGGGGATTGCATTGAATGTGTAAATCACTTTGGGTAGTATACACATTTTAACAAGGTTGATTCTATCAATGCATGAGCATGATATGTTTTTTTCATTTGTTTACATCTTCTGTGATTTCCTTCCTCAGTGTTTCACAGCTCTTCCTGTAGAGCTCTTTCATCTCCTTGGTTAAATATATTCTCAGTATTTCATTTTCTTTGTTGCAAGTGTGAAAGGTATTGAGTCTTTAATTTGATTCTCAGCTTGACTGTTGTTGGTGTATAGGAATGCTACTGATTTGTGTACATTGATTTTGTAGCCTGAGACTTTGCTAAATTATTTATCAATTCCAGTAGTCTTGTGGCAGAATCTTTGAGGTTTTCTAGATATAAAATCACATTGTCAGCAAGAAACAATAGTTTGACCTCTTCTTTCCCCATTTGGATACCCTTGATTTCCTTCTCTTGCTTGATTATTCTGGCTAGGACTTCTAGCACTATGTTGAATAGAAATGGTCCAGTACTGGCATAAGAACAGAGACCTAGACCAATGGATCAGAACAGAGAACCCAGATATAAAACCATCATCATATTGTCATTTGATCTTTGACAAAGCAGAGAAAAACATACACTGGGGAAAAGAATCCCTATTCAATAAATTGTGCTGGGAAAATTGGATAGCCACATGTAGAAGACTGAAACAGGATCTGCACCTCTCACCCCTCAAAAAAATTAATTCACAATGGATAACAGACTTGAACCTAAGGCATGAAACTATAAGAATTCTAGAAGAAGAGGCTGGACAAACTCTTATAGATATCAGCATAGGCAAAGAATTTTTGAAGACGACTTCAAAGGCAATCGCAGTAACAAGAAAAATAAATGAATGGGACATGATTAAATTAAAAGGCTTCTGCATAACCAAGGAAACAATCAATAAAGTAAATAGACAACCTACAGAATGGGAGAAAATATATGGATGCTATATATCTGATAAAGTGCTAATAACTAGAATCTACAAAGAACTCAAGTGAATCAGCAAGGAAAACCAAACGCCATGAAAAAGAGAGCAAAGACATGAACAGAAGCTTTTCAAAAGAAGACAGAGTACTGGCCAATAAACATATGAAAAAACGTTGAACGTCTCTAATGATCAGGAAAATGCAAATCAAAACCACAAAGAGTATCTTAACTGGAATGAGAATGGCTTCTATCAAAAAGTCCCAAAACAACAGATACTGGAATGGATTCAGAGAGAAAGAAACACTTATGCACTGTTGGTGGGACTGCAAACTAATACAACCTCTGTGGAAGGTAGTATGGAGATAACCTCAAATAACTAAAAGTAGACCTATCATTTGACCCAGCAATATGACTGGGTTATATCCCCAAATGAGAAAAAGACATTTTATAAAAAAGACACTTGCACTAGAATGTTTATAGCAGCACCATTCACTGTTGCAAAGATGTGAAAACAACCCAAGTGCCCATCAATACATGAGTGGTTTAATACAATGTGGTATATATATATATACCATAGAGTACCACTCAGCCATAAAAAATAGTGAACTAATACCTTTTGTAACAACCTGGATGGAAGTGGTGACCATCCTTGTAAGTGAAGTATGACAAGAATGGCAGAAAAAAAATGATATGTACTCACTACTAAATTGAAACTTATAGAATAAGACGCATGTGCACATATGGTAGTAAAATTCAATGGAAATCAAGCAGGTGGGAGGGGGAAGAGAGGATGGGTAAATTCACACACAACAGGTACAATGTACACTATGTGAGTGATGGATACACTTAAAACATTGACTCAAACTGTACAAAAGTAATTCATGTAATCAAAACATTTATTTTAAAAGAAGATAAAATGAAAGTATTTTATAAAAATCGTCTCTGAAGTGGAAAGTGATTGGAGAACACAATGACACCTAGGCTTCTGGCTTTCCCTGTTAGTTAACTGCACTGTAAATTACCCTTAGGAATACAGTTGGTCATGAGAGGAACATACTGGGTCCAGTGAAGTATATGTAGAACATGTGGTTCCTAGACATCACTCAAGTATGAATACCTAGTAAGTATTTGGAATGCAGGAAGTAATTCCAGTGGGAGACATGTATTTGAGAGTTATCAACCTATAGATAGAAATTAGAACCATAGGGATGGAAATGTTTATCTGAAGAAAAT
This sequence comes from Eulemur rufifrons, assembly GCF_041146395.1. NCBI lineage: Eukaryota > Metazoa > Chordata > Mammalia > Primates > Lemuridae > Eulemur > Eulemur rufifrons. The sequence goes on along the minus strand of NC_090999.1, from coordinate 72,425,645 downwards.
ATAGAGAGGAAAGGATAAGATAACCAAAATGAAGTTCCATAAGATGACTAGATCAGGTTTTAGGAATTCAAATTAAATCTTTAGAGGGATTAGTAGGAACCTTGGTAAACAGATGCAAAGAGTTCAGAATCAGCAGAATAAACAAGTTATATCTGACATATTTTCATTAAATCCATTTTAATAAATAGAATATTAACAGTAAATGAAGAAAAATCTAATTTTAGGACACACTAGTGATACTTTATACTTCCACATGAGATAAATAAAAGTGATAGCAACTACAGGCTAAGAAACACAGAGAGGTATGTCTGGCACATTGTAGGTGCTTATAAAATATTTTTAGGATGCAGAAGTATCTGTAATATATATGAAAGGTATAGCAGATGCACAAAGTTTCTAATAAAGTGGAGTGTTAATGAAGGAGAAACTAGGTCAGCTATAACCCAGGATAGAGGCAATCTCCTACCAAGAATCACCCCACTGATTTTTTTTTCATTTCATGGAATTTATAAATACCAAAATTCTTCTTAAAATAGAATCAAAATAATGGTTAGCATAGGATCATAAAAAAGTAGAGGTAATAGATCTCTTAAACTTATTCTTATGTAACTGAAATTTTTTATCTTTTGATTAACATCTCCCAAGCCTTTGGAAACTACGATTCTACTCTCTGAATTCAACTTTTTTGGATTTCACATACAAGTGAGATCTTATTTAATTTTGCCATTCCACAATGTATACATATTTCAGAACAATGTATTGCATATGATAAATATATATAATTTTACCTGTCAATTAAAAAATAAATTAATAGATTTGTCTATGTTGAACCATCCATGCATCTCTGGGAAGATGTCCACTTGGTCGTGATGGATTATTTTTTTGATAAGCACCTGAAGTCGATTTGCTATGATTTTGTTGAGAAATTTTGTATCTATATTCATAAAGGATATTGGTCTTTAGTTTTCTTTTTTGTTGTTTCATCCTTTCCTGGTTTTGGCATCAGGATAATGTTGGCTTCATAAAACATATTGGGGGGGATTCCTTCCTTCTCGATGCTGTGGAATAATTTCTGCAAGATAGGCACCAGTTCTTTCTAGGTCTGGTAAAATTTGGCTGTGAAACCATCTGGTCCAGGACTTTTTTATTAGGAAAATTTTTTTATTGGTACTTCAGTTTTGGTACTTGATATTGGTCTGTTCAGGAATTCTATTTTTTCCTGATTGAGCCTATGGAGTCTGTGGGTTTCTAAGAATCTGTCCATTTCATCCAGATTTTCAAGTTTATGTGCATAAAGGTTTTTATAGCATGCATAGGTGATATTTTGTATTTGCATGGTATCAGTTGTAATTTCTCCTTTTTCACTCCTGATTGAGCTTAGTAGAGTCCCTTATTTTCTGCTTCTCATTAACCCAGTAACAGATGTGTCAATTTTATTTTTTTCAAAGGACAAACTTTTTGTTTTATTAATATTCCATATAGTTTTTATCAATTTCACTTACTTCTGCTCTGATCTTTGTTATTTCTTTTCTTCTGCTGAGTTTGGGGTTGGTTTGCTTATTCTTTTCCATTACTTGCAGACAATTCATTAGACCGTTGATTTGTGATCTTTCTGTCTTTTGGATGTAGGCATTTATAGATATACACTTTCCTCTCAAGACTGCTTCAGCTGTGTCCCACAGATTTTGATATCTTCTTTCTCCTTTATCATTTAGTTCAAAGAATCTTTTTATTTCCATCTTAATTTCCCCCTTAACCCAATTATCATTCAGCAAAAGGTCGTTTAGTTTCCATGACTTTGTGTAGAGATGAGAGTTTCTGTTGCACTTGATTTATAATTTTATTACACTGTGGTCTGAGAAGATGCATGGTATAATTTTTATTGTTTAAAATTTGCCTACAAATGCAATTCACCAAATAAATAGAAATAAAAAAGACCGTATGATCCTCTTAATAGATGCAGAAAATGCATTCAACAAAATTCAGTACCCTTTTATCATAAGAATGCTTAACAAATTAGGCATAGATGGGACATACCTCAAAATGATTAAAACCGTAGATGACAAACCCACAACCAACATCATACTTAATTGGAAAAATTGAAAGAATTCCCACTTAGGACTGCAACGAGAGAAGGTTGCCCTCTATCAACACTACTATTAAACATAGTGCTGGAAGACCTAGCCAGAGCAATCAGACAAGACAAGGAAATCAAGGGCATCCAAATGGGGGCAGAAGAGGTCAAACTACTACTCTTTGCTGATGATATGATCTCATATCAAGAAACCCACAAAGATTCTGCCATGAGACTTCTGGAATTGGCAAAAAAATTCAGCGAAGTCTCAGGTTACAAAACCAATGTACAGAAATCAGTAGCATTCCTACATGCAAACTACAGTCAAACTGAGAACCAAATCAAAGAAACACTCAATATGCTTCACAACGTCAACAAAGAAAATAAAATACCTAGGAATATATTTAATACCTAGGCATATATTTCACTAAGCAGGTGAAAGACCTCTGCAGAGAGAACTATGAAACACTGAGGAAGGAAATAGCAGAGGATATAAATAGGTGGAAAACCATACAATTCCCAGGGATAGTCAGAACCAACATTGTTAAAATGTCTATACTACTCAAAGTGATCTATAGATTCAATGCAATCCCTACTAATATACCAACATCATTTTTCACAGATCTAGAAAAAATAATTCTATGCTTCATATGGAACCAGAGAAGACCCCTTACAGCAAAAGTAATCTTAAGCAAAAAGAACAAATTGGTAGACATCAATTTACCAGACTTCAAGGTATACTACAATCCTATAGTAACTAAAACAGCATGGTACTGGCTCAAGAACAGAGATATAGACCAATGGAACAGAACAGAGAACCCAGATATAAAATCATCCTCATAATAGCCATCTTATCTTTGACAAAGCAGACAAAAGCACACACTGGGGAAAAGAATCCTTATTCAATAAATTGTGCTGGGAAAACTGGATAGCCACATGTAGAAGACTGAAACAGAATCTGCACCTCTCACCTCTCACAAAAATGAAATCACAGTGGTTAACAGACTTAAACCTAAGGCATTAAACTATAAGAATTCTAGAAGAAAATGTTGGAAAAACTTTTATAGACATTGGCCTAGGCAAAGAATTTGTGAAGAAGATGCCAAAGGCAGTCATAGCAACAACAAAAATAAATAAATGGGACCTGATCAAATTAAAAATCTTCTGTACATCCAAGGAAACTATCATGAGAACAAATAGACAACCTACAGAAGAGTAGAATATATTTCCATGCTACATATCTGAAAAAGGGCTGATAACTATAATTTATATAGATGTCAGGAAAATCAGCTAGAATACAAATCAAACAACACCACTAAAAAGTGGGCAAAGGACATGAACAGAAACTTTTCAAAAGAAAACAGACTAATGGCCAAGAAACATATGAAAAAATGCTCAAGATCTCTAATCATCAGGGAAATGCGAATCAAAACCACAATGAGATATTACTTACCTCCAGTGAGAATGGCTTTTATCAAAAAGTCCCAAAATAATAAATGTTGGCATGGATGTGGAGAGATAGAAAAACTTACACACTGCTGGTGGGACTGCAAACTAGTACAACCTCTGTGGAAAATAATATGGGGATACTTCAAAGAGCTAAAAGTAGAACTACCATTTGATCCAGCAATCCCATTACTAGGTATCTACCCAAAGGAAAAAAAGACATTCTATAAAAAAGACACACTTGAATGTTTATAGCAGCACAATTCACAATTGCAAAGATGTGAAAACACAAGTGCTATCAAAACATGAGTAGATTAATAAAATATGATATATGTATACCATGGAGTTCTATTCAGCCACAAAAAACAATGATGATCTAAGCATCTCTTGTATTATCCTGGATAGAGCTGGAGCCCGTTCTAAGAATTATCACAAGAATGGACAAACAAGCACCATATGTACTCACCATCAAATTGATATTAACTGATCAACACTTAAGTGCACACATAGTAGTAATATTCATCGGTTATTGGGCAGGTGAGGGGAGGAGAAGGGGATGGATATAGTCACACCTAATAGGTCCAGTGCACATAGTCTGGGGGATGGACATGCTTGAAGTTCTGACTTGGGTAGGGCAAAGGCAATATATGTAACCTAAATATTTGTACCCCTGTAATATGCTAAAATAAAAAAAATTAAATTAAATAAATATTAGATGTAGAATCTTTATTCTTTCTCATCTCTTTTAGTTTTATTTTGGGTTGGGAAGGAATGAGCCTTGGATCTATTATATATTATTTAGGTGAGCAATAATAGTTCTCTTTATTTATTTATTTTTTTTTTGTAGTAAATGTTGCAGTTGACCCTTTAACAATATGGGTTTGAACTACAAGGCTCCACCAATAAGTGGATTTTCTGCTGCCTCTGTCACCCCTGAGATAGCAAGACCTCTTTCTCCTCCTCAACCTACTTAATGTGAAGATAATGTGGATAAGGACTTTTATGGTGACCCAATTCCACTTCATGTATAGTAAATACATTCTACTTACTCCTCCTCCAGCCTCCCTGGATCTCCTCCTGTCTTTCTGACTGGTACTTTTCCAGTGCCTATGCCTCAGCTCTCCCTTCATTGTCGGTGATACTCAAGCTCTGTGCTCCTTCTCTACCTTATGATTTCCTTAATAACATTTTGTCTAGCCTACTTTATTATATGAATATAATATATAATACATATAACATACAAAATGTGCGTTAATCAAATGTCTAAATTATTGGTAAATTTTCGGGAGAGTCAAAAGTTTTAGATAAATTTTTGACTATATGGGAGGTGTAGTCAGCATCCATAACCCCCATGTTGTCCAGGGGTCATCTGTACTTTGTTGAAAATTAAAGCAATGTCTTTCAAGTTTCAAGAAGTGTCTTCAAATTCCAAGATTAAATAATAGAATCTGTACCTTTCATGTCTTGAGATATTTTTATCATTTATCTTATTGACCTTGATCTTTTCAAACAAAAATGGTTTGTGGCTTGTTTTTGCTGTTGTTTCATATCCTCAAATGTCAGTGCCTTCCTATAAACTTTGTCATTTTCATTTTTTTTTCTGAACCATCCTATTGTTTCAGGAATTTGGTTCTTTGTGCTTTCTCCCTCATCATTCACTTCAAAATCTACTTTGGGGAAAACAAAGTAAGTCACTTATATTAATATCATAATATACATTTAAGATATTAAAGTACTAATTAACCAATATATTGATATAAATAATATAACTAATTTAACTATGACTATAGGATAAATTCCCCTATTTTCTGGTGTTTAAGGCAGACTGCTAGTGCAGTTTCACTGCAATAACTACACTGCAATTAATGTAATAAGGAGGAGGAAGAAGAATTTTTGTACATTGAAATTATTCTATGTAATATTTACCAATTTGTTTTCATTTGAAGGTATTTTAAATAAAGCTCTTTTCTGCTCCAAGACAGAAAATAACTACTTAATTATGTTTCTCTTATAAAAGAAATATTTCCAACCTAAGTGGATATACCTGAAATGAAGCAGTCCATTTTTTAAAATGTTAATAGAAATATGTTATTCCTCTTTGTTTTAGAACTTATACTTTTTGATTTTCCACATTGACTTTCATTTATCTACACACACACACACACACACACACACACACACTTTGTAGAAGCATCTCAATCATCTGTTGTGGAAGGTGAAGGCCTTTAAGAGGTAATTTATCCCATGCACTTCATTCAAAGATGTATAACCTAACTTCAAACAATTTTGAGGAGTGAACATACCATCACTACATGAGAATACATTTTATAAGTCAGTGTTTTCAAATACATTTATGGGAGATTTACTTTCTTTAATCTAAAGTTTCATTAATGAGTAACTTAAACAAATCCATCTCATTAACCAACTGAATTTATTATTATTCTGCTTCTAAAAATCTATGACTCTTCAAGACAGGTATCCCCTTTCTGCATATGATTTTATATTTGAGATTTTTTATATTTCTAATAAACATTAAGTGGCTTCTTCCATATACATTTAATAGCTAATCCAGCTTTTAGACCAGTACTGTCTTATATGGAAATTGACTGCGTGATGAAGAACACGTTCCACTATACTGTCCAATATGGTCTCCAATAGCCACATGCGCCCACTGGGTATTTGGGATGTCGTTAGTGCCATTGAGAAAATAAATTTTTAATTTTATTTACTTTTAAATAATGCAAATTCATATTTAAATAGATACATGTGGCTAGTGGCTACTATATTGGTCAGCATAGCTTTAGCTGATTATGTTCACAAATTGATAAAAAATCACAGAGACCACATGGTTTTCATTATAACCTTGTAGGGTAGATGGTAGAAGTAGTATCAGAACAGGATAAAGATATTTCACATACCTCTTCCCGCATGCCATTAAATAATTTACTTAGTGAGCTAAATGCACTTTGAAAAATTAGTTTATATAAAATTGATACCCATTGTGATATCATGAAGGGTTCATCAAAATTAACTGCTTTTGTCTTATTTTTCCAGTTTATTCATTCTCCATGTTGTTAAATTGTTTGTTAGCAATTTGTTTTCTCTTAGTTTGCTAATTAGCCATAATATTGTTAAAATTCAAATCCTGGCCAGGCACGGTGGCTCACGCCTGTAATCCTAGCACTCTGGGAGGCCGAGGCGGGTGGATTGCTCAAGGTCAGGAGTTTGAGACCAGCCTGAGCAAGAGCGAGATCCCGTCTCTACTAAAAATAGAAAGAAATTATCTGGCCAACTAAAATATATATAGAAAAAAAAAAAAAATTAGCCGAGCATGGTGGCGCATGCCTGTAGTCCCAGCTACTCGGGAGGCTGAGGCAGTAGGATCGCTTAAGCCCAGGAATTTGAAGTTGCTGTGAGCTAGGCTGACGCCACGGCACTCACTCTAGCCAGGGCAACAAAGCAACACTCTGTCTCAAAAAAAAAAAAAAAATTCAAATCCTATATTTCAACATATAGCTAGGTGTCTTTTTGAGTACAATAAAACACATTTTGTTTTCCTCTGTCCAACTCTCTAGGTTAGAATTTACTGTTAAATAACTCTTATTTTTTTTTCTCTTAGATCTCCCCAAGTGATGTTGACTCACTAGTAATCCATCTTTGTCTAATTTTTCTTTCCTTCCTTTCATCCTCTCTTTTCCCTCCTTCCTACTCTTCTTTCCTTTCCTACTGTCTCCAAATGCTTACTAATGCACACTATGTGCACAATGACATATATGTGTTTTAGCTTTCTATTGCTGCTGTAACAGGTTATCACACACATATCAAACTAAAACAATGCATATTCATTACCTTTCCATTCTAGGGGTCAGAAGTCCTAAATACAAGATGTTGGCAGGGCTACCTTCCTTTGGGAATCTATAGCAGAGAGAGACTTGTCTTTTCCAGATTAGACAATAACTGTATTCTTTGGCTCCTGACTTCTTTCTTCATCATCAGAGCTAGTGGTGTATCATCTCTCTCTCTCTCTCTCTCCCCTCTTCTACTCCTTTCTCTCACCTCTGTTATTGTTGTCACATCTACCTCTGTGACTCTGAGCTTCCTGTGGTGTTTTTCTTTTTCTCACAAGGACACTTGTTATTACATTCAACCCAGCTGGATAATCTCGTCATTTCAATATCCTTAATTTAATCGCATCTGCAAGTTCCTTTTTGCCACGAAGTTAACATAGTCACAGATTCTGGGGATTAGAACATGAGTATCTTTGGAAGATCATTATTCTGTCTACCACAACATGCATTTTATAACTTTTTAAAATACAAAACTTTTAGTATTGTTTTGAGTTTATCATATTTGTGAGTGTATATATATATATATATATATACATATACACACACCAATTTAAAAAATAGTGTTAATTCACAATCGCAAAGATGTGGAAACAACCCAAATGCCCATCAATACATGATTGGATTAGTAAGCTGTGGCATATGTATACCATGGAATATTACTCAGCTATAAGGAAAAATGAAGATACGATATCTCTATGGTTCTCCTGGAGAGAGTTGGAACCCATTATATTAAGTGAAGTATCCCAAGAATGGAAAAACAAGCATCACATGTACTCACCAGAAAATTGGTTTCCCTGAACATCACCTAAATACACATCTGGGAATGACACCAATCGGATATCAGACTGAGGTGGGGGTGGGGGAGGGGATGGGTGTATGCCTACACAATGAGTGCATTGCGCACTGTTTGGGGAATGGTAACGCTTGAAGGTGCTGACTCGGAAAGAGGGGGTGGGGGAGAGGGATATATACCTACATGATGGGTGCAACGCGCACTACCTGGGGAACGTCCACGCCTGGAGCTCTGACTTGGGGGGAAAGGCGGTACATGGGCAACGTATGTAACCTGCAATTCTGTATCCCCCATAACAATAAGATGAAATAAAAAAAAAATAGTGTGCTTATAATAGATATGTCTACATACATTATGTACATATATTTGTGTATATATAACATGTAACAAAGTTAACATATAAATGAATAGCTAGATGTGTGATATAATAAGATGATTGAGTACTTATTCTTATATTTCATAAATTTTCAAGATGTATTAAAAATTATGCTTTAAAGATCCTTGATCAGCTCACATATTTCCTGATACTACAAATTTCTTTTTTTGTATACTGCCAGTTATGCTCTTTTATACTATTTCTAGCAAAGAGAGTACTTAACAATGCTGTTGGGTGATAGTTTGGTGATTCAAGTTGTATTTTACCTAATTTATTGATATGTAAGCAGTATGGCACAAAAGTCTTGCTGCAGTCAAGAAATATTACATTAATCACTTCACCTCTATATATCTGGCCTATTACTCTAATCTAGCTCATCAGATTTGTGTCAGAATGAAAGCTTTCCATCCAAAACCTCCATGTAAACAATCGAGCTTTTCTTTACTGAATAACAGACCAACTTTTGTCATGAAAACGTATGATCACTCTCTTAATTGAGTTTGATTTAAACCACTTAATATGGTATAGTAGAAAGAACATTGGTCTGGAATCAGATTAATATTGATTTAAATCCTGGCTTGGTCACCAGTAGTCTGTAACTTTTGGCTCATTTCTTTATCTTTCTAAACTTTGGTTCCCTCATCTGTAGGATAGAAATAATAGTATTTACTCTCATAGTCCTTACAACAGTGGCTACCTGACACAATGAGATTCTAAGTAAATGATAGCAAGTTTTGTCAAGATTATCTTTAACAGTGGAAAGAAAAGGACAAATCATACAACACTATTAAGTCACTGGTATAGTCAAAAGAAAAGCTAAGAAACAATCTTGTCTGAGTAATCAGATATTAAGCATTAGGTAAATTTCTAAGTAATATACAACTTTACACAGAGACTGAGTTCAGTTTTTTGTTTGCCAGTTATCAATCTACTTTTATATGATTTTAAAGATATCTAATATTTTGTTTTTAATGTTATTTTATTTTTTCTCATCTTATGCAATTTAGAAGGGCTATTCTTATTCTTTTCCTCATTTTCTAAACATTTTTAATGTCTTTTTTATGATGTTATGCATTGGAACAGTAGAGTAAAAAATTCACCATTAGGTCATTTTCATTTTATTTCTAACATTCAAAAATTGGTATTCATTTGACTTTATTTTATATGTTAAATATACATATATTAATATGTACATAAAGTAAAAGCATACAGACAATATTAATATGTGTTTGAGTGTATGAATGTTGTATTTATAAAGCTAAAGGATAACGTATATACACGTATGTTATACAAAACACAAATCATGCATATATCTAAAATTAACACACAAAGTTAAATATATACACATAAAACATAAAATATATTCATAATTATGAAGTACAAACAAAATTAACGAAGACATATATACACAGAGAAATGTATAAACTATGTAAAATCATTATTATCTGTAAAAACATAGACAGAAAGGTACATATCATTTTATTGCTGCTTAAAAAATTGTTAAATACCACCACCACCACCACCACCACCACCGCTCCTCCTCCTCCTTCTCCCCCTCCCCTCCCCCTCCTCCTCCTCCCACCACCACGTAACTCAGGCACTAGCCTAAATTATTTGCACAATGACTATTGAAATATCCTCCTAAATATTACCCTTGCTAGCATAGCAGTCTTATGTATTATTTTCTATTCTAATTTACTCTATTTTTCCAACTGTCAAGATAGTGATCTTTCTAATAGTACCTACTTGATTCTTATGTTTAGGCTTTGGAATTTCTAATGGAACTGCTTTGTTCATGGGGTAGCAAGATGAGGTAACTCCTTGGCATGGCCTACCAGGAACTTTATAATCTGGCCCTCCAGACTTCTCAAACTTAATCCCTGGGCCTCTTCACTAATCTCAGCACTCACAGCCAAATCATACTTTGGTGTTTTTTCCCTCAAAGTGATTCAGCTGGGTTCTTTTCTTTTCTTTTTTTTCTTTTTTTTTCATTGTCCCTCTAACTATCCCCTCTGACTGACTGCCTGGCATAATTTCCATGTACCCATCAAGACTTGTCTCATAATTCTATCCTTCTGGAAAGCTTTCCTTAATTTGTCTAAGCAGCATTAATCATTCTCTCTTTATGCCAGCAGGTATCTACTACTTTCATTCACTTTTCTACTATTTTTCTTTAACATACATGCTTATCACCTATGACCTTACTCATACTTCATGATGCTGCAGGCCATAGTCTTCACCTCCAGCATAGTGTTTTGGACACGGTAGCTACAGAGGAAATATTGAGCTGATGAGTAAATGAGTAAATGAATGAAATTGGCAAGTGGGCTTATGTTTTTAAATTCAAAATTTAAAAAACATCTATCATAATTGCCCTAATAGCATATAAACACATTCTTATTCTAAACAAGGAAACAATATTCCCACTTTATTTCCATCCCTAGAGACATTATACAGACATAAGTATATAAATATGTAGATAGATTTAGATTTAACACTTATACAAATGAGATATATGTATATATCTCTGAGATAGATACATGAGATATGTATATAAATCTGTAGATAGATTTAGACTTTACACTTATACACATGAGCTACACTCTAGAAAATGTACATATCTTGCTCTTTTTGCTCAATACTATTTATTAATGCTCTTCTTTTAACGTTACAAAGAAATCTACCTTGCTTTTTTAACAAAAGATATAAACACTATTATGTAATTAGCTTAATTTATTAACCTATCCTCCACTGATAAACATTTAGATAATTTCTATTTTTTTACTATAACAAGTAATGTTACCATGAATATCTTTACACATACACATCCACACACCCACACATATGAAACGTGAAAACATAAAGATTGCTTAAATTATAATTATTATATCTAAGTGCATGTATTTAAAATTTGAATACATACTGGCATATAATTCTCTAAAATTTTCCCAATAAATATATATTTTTTACAGTCAAAAACTTAAGTAAATTCGTGAAAAAAACTTGAATTCAATAAAATTCTTCCTACTATTTCATTCTCCTGAGAAAATTGGCAAAGGATTTTTATAATTACATTTCAAGAAGTAAGTAGCACTTTTCATCTCCTAAGTAATGTAAGTCTGCATACTGTAATATCTAAATAAACATAGTTTAATTATTTCTGACTGCTGTATGTTAATGACTAAAGGTTACAGTATATTTATACTTTACTTATGCTTAAAATTTACAGTTGGCTACTACTGTATTTGTAGTATAAGATCAGGTGTTTGGATTTAAATTATTTCAAACTAGTAGCTTCATGACAAAATTAGGCTGTACATTTAATCATTATGGCCAAAGTGGAGAATTAGTAGATTTTTGGAATTTCATATATATTAAGGTGCCAAATACTGGAGCATACAAAATTGCAAATTTGGGATGATCTTTATATTCAATACCTATGTTCAATTAATTTGGTTTGAGCACTATAGAAAGAATCATCTGAGTCAAGTAAAAGATGCTAATATTTATGATCAGAGAGCTAACACAAATTATCTTTTGGCACATACTATATCAATTTTAAGAGATCTTAATATATTATTCTTCAGGGTTCAGGCAATACTGATAAATTATATAAACTGTAAAGAAATGGCTGACCTTGTAGACATAAAGACTAAATCCAATTTACTTTAAATTATATTAGTCAAATCTATTGTTTATTTGGCTTAGAAAAAAATCCACCGAAAAAACATTGATTGATATTTGGGAGTTATATCTTTAGTTATAATATTCAATTATATAATTGGCAGTCAGAAAACAAACTAATGATCACGAATATGAAAATGTTATTTCTTATCTTGTTTAAATATAGAATTTATATTCAGTTGGCAAAAATGCTATTATGCAAAGTACTAATAAAATAAGCATATTGGAAACAGACTGAAAATTCACATTCAAATTCAAGATTCTCAGTATTCTGATTTATTTAAATAATAACCAACCAGCTGCCAAAGGATCAAATGGAAGATGTGGGTTAATAGTGGAGCATCTACAAGTACATGGAGATACCTACATTTAACCTTTGCTGCAACATAAAGCATTTGACATTTTTAAAGATATGAAAAAATCTGATTTTGAAAAAGCAATCTCATTGGTAGTGAATTGCCAATTCTTTTTCTCTTTTTTTCTGGCAACCATGAGACCCAGATGCTAAGCACTGGAAGATATTTCTTCCAATAGCAGCATCTGGCGTGCTGGCAGACTCCATAAGCAATTTTGTTTTATGGCTTTAAAGCAGCTTCTGGGTCTATTACATGGTTAATCTGATGGGCTGTCTGGGCTGCCTTGTCCTCCTGGATGCCATATGCCAACAGCTAGAGATGCAGTGAACTGTCTGCCCATTAGGGCTACTATAAAGAGAACACCTGAAAAAAATCAGCTGCAAAGAGTGTGCTCTACTTCTGTTCAGCCATTACAGTATCAGTGATGAGTGACCTGGCGAAAATAGTGCTAAAAACTTGCCAAAAATGTTCAATGCTTTCTGAACACCAGGGAAGACTAGAAAATTGGAAATAATAAAATATTCAGGATATCATTGTATCATTTGATACTGAAACAAGCATTTGCTTTTATTCCTCATGCAAAAGAAGGAAATGAGGATTAGAATTGTGGAGGTAAGAGACACAAATTTGATTACGGCCCTTCTGTGGCAAACATCTCATGAAAAGTAGATTCCCCTAGTGTTAGGAATTCTGTAGAATTCATTTTTATATTTTCAGGATTTACCAGAGTATTTGAATATGGGAGAAATGGAGTAAGTGGTTTTAAATAAATGAAAGCAAATAAAATGAAAAAGCCATTGCTATGGTGCAATACATTTTATAATCTTTAAGCCCTTTGCATCATTTATTTCATATCTTTTAGATATTACATCCTATATTACTTCTTCAGAGAATTTTTTTTTTAACCACCAGACTGGATTTTATTATGCCTTCATACACCCCAGGATCTACAAAAGTATGACTTTATATCATTTAACACCATACCTGTGTGACCATAGTAAATTACATTCTAATCCTTTAATTGAAAACAAGTTAATTTTGGTTTAATTTAAAACATGTCAAAATATAAAAATGTCTTGATTTTTTTCACATGAGAACCAAGGCATATCCTTTAGTTAAGTGGGGGTTAATTCTAAGTTTCTACTCTATTTGATTAATGATTTTCTCCCACATGAGACTTAAGACCTGTGATGGCTGGATCTATTTTCTCCATATGTGTCAACAACACCTATCTCTGTCTCTTCATGGTAATGATGTATGAGTTCAATAAATACTGGTAGGATTAGTTATACTTATTTCTTCAAAACTTAAAAGCTCATATATATCTATTCCTTTTTCGCTAGCCACCTCGTTATCTCATGCTTGATCATATTGATCATTAAAATGAGTTCCATGAGGCCAGGTAGAGTGTCCTGTATTTTTGTAACTTCTATGAAGCTTAGCTCAATACATTTGTTTTATGAAACATTTCCTGTAATTTGACTGTTGGTTCAAAATTCTACAAATCCATAATCTTTTAGGCTTTAAACTTAAATTTCCCTGTCATAATTTTGTTTCTCTCAATCTACTAATTTTATTTCTTATGACTCCTCAGCACAAATTATATGCTTTTGTAATGTTGTTGGTATTTCTTTCATCAAAAAACCGAAGAGCATTATTAAATCTACTACAAGTGCAGCATAGCACAAGGAATCCTGATTTACCACACTAAGATGATAAAACATATTTGAAATCAAGACTAGGCCTAACAGTAGTGACAATATAGTTGTCATGGCCTGCAAATGTGCAATTTGGTCATAACTGTTTAATTATATGATGGGTGTTGATGGTATTATGTGACTGGAAATTAATTGCTGTTTAAAATACCCTCAAAAAGATTATACTCTTATTTAACATTAAAATAAATAAAAATGTTGCATAGCTGTGAAGGCAAAGAATGGAGCAGCATGATAGAATAAAATTTGTCTTAGAGAGCCCTATCAATGAATATAAAATAAACATTTAAAACAATAAAGACTAGGCTTAAGCCAGTAATTAATAGAAAATAAAATAAGAGAGACTGATGGTATTGGATGTCTTTGAGTCAGTTCTTCCTTATCAAGCTCTAACTGCCTATACTAGTTTTCTATTGCTTCCATGACAAATTATCACTAATATAGTGATTAAACAACACAAATTTATTATCTTAACAGTTCTGTAGGGCAGAAGTCTGACATGGGCCTTATCTGGCTAAATCCAAGGTGTTGGCAGGGATGCATTTCTTTCTAGAGGCTCTAGGGGAAAATCCATTCTCTGTTCCTTTCGGTCGTCAGTAGAATTTAGTTCCTTGCTGGTATTTTTTTATATTTTATCACTCTGTTATCATCTGCTCTGGTAAAGGTGCACAGGAGTCTATTTTGTGGGTGATATGATGCTTAACAATTCACAAATGTAATTATGAAAATAAATATAATATTATAGTGACAAAAATATAATTGCTACAAAAATTTTAATTTTAAAATACAATTTTAAATTTAATTATAAAAATTAAAATTTCATAAATATAATCTGTAATTTCATTCAAATAAAACAATCACATAAGAGTTAACTCCTTTATAGTCAAAAATTTATTATTCTACAAATTAAACCATGTTAAAATTTCTTTGCATTTAATGCCTATAGCATACATATAATTTGTTCTTCTCATGTATGTTACATGAGGGAGAAAATGAAATATTTCATTAATTTATATATCTATGCCTCTACAAGTTGATTGTATTGGCTCAGAATCAAAATATTCTGTGAATCTAATTACCTGAAGGCATTAGGGAGTGATTGAGACAAAAATGTTCATTTTCAGAATAGTGTCACATTTATGCTGAGAAAAATGTAGTATACCAACCATATCTTCAAACTTTTGTCCAGAAATAGCCAATAGAAAACACTCGGAAGTTGATAAATTAGGTTTAGGCAAACTTACTGCTCTAGTCTGTATGCTTTAACTTTGTGAAAGGATAATAATTTCCCCCCTGATGCCCACCAAATAAATTTATAATAAACCACTTTAACATGTCTTTATACAAGCAGACCAAATAATAAGACAAAAAAGAATTATGTTGAATTAGTCAAGGAATTAGAGAGATGGTTTGTCAACCCAGAAAATCCAATATTAAAATTACTTAATAATCTTACTGAAAATATATACTTTTAAACCTAAAGCACCCAGTTGCCCTATTCTTCCTTCTGCCTCATAAAGATTCATTGGATAAGTGACCCAAACGGATTCTGTGGTCAGTTTGGCTGAGTAGATCTGGCTTTAATGGTACTCTAGAACCTGTTTGTCATTCTGGGTTTCCAGCTCCACTAGAAGTTTTGGAATCATAAAGAAATTACTTTATTTTTTTTTTCCATTTAACAAACAATGTCCTAAAAAGAATTAGGTGCAGATCATGCTATTGCTGTCAAGCTTCTCTAAATTCTGGTATTCCTTACCCTGGGCATTGGGAAGCCATATTGGTTATGCTCTTGCTCACTGACAATTTTGTTTTTATATTCCTTGGCTTAGGAAAGAGGCTAAATATTTCAGTATTCTTATATTAGCAGGAGTACCTTATTCTACAAGAGACAAATGATTTTAAATAAAGTTGCTTTCTCTGGTTATAAATTTGAAAATTTTCATCCAGAAATTCTATATTAAATAAAGCATATTTTAACTATGTAATATTTTAAACAATTAACCAGAGACTGCCAATTACCAAGCAGAAAACATAAAGTATGACAATTTATTTTGTTCTTAAAAATTGATAGCAAGTACTGTTAAAAGGATGAACATTTCTTTGTCCTTACTCTGTCCTTTCAATCAACTTTTATTGCTGCAATGTTTCTATATTTTGTAACAATCAGACTCAAATTTTAGATGACTACCAAAGAATTGGAAGTAAATAAAAAAGTCTTTGAATTCTAATGTTTATCAAAGTTTACTTGTAATGTTTCACTTCAGATAAATATCAACAAATAACAAAAACCAGAAAGCAAACAACTAGTAATATAATCATCTTATTTCATTCCTATATATTAAAAGATATGTTACTGTACTAAAATATATACACAAAGAAAATCTATGAAGAATTCATCTTTGTTTTGTTATTAATACTTGGTCAATGGCAGCTATTCAGCAGTTCAAGAGACTTTAAGAATTGTTGTAGAAGTTTCCATTTAAAATGTTTTAAAATATGAGAACATTCTTTGAAGGCAATTTTTGCAGAAAATTACTAAGATACATAGAAAAAGCATGTCTTTGTGGATCATGGGTAGAGTTCGCATCTTGTATTATCACTCTCATGCTGTGCTTTGCTTATGATTGGTAGTCCAAAGGTATCGTTTTGGGTGGAATCATATTGTTTAGGACTAGTAACTCATGCTGTTCTGCTACAAAACAATCAGTAACACACACTTCAATTGTGCAAAAGAAAAAGAGAAAGAAATGCTATTATTTTGATAATAAAGATATTAAGAGGGAAGATGAAAGTGGCTTAAACAGAAATTAAATGGACTTTTACAAAATATTTTCTACATACATACTCATGGCCTGATAACTTTATTATTATTGAAACAGAAACCTCGTTTGCCCATGTGTTTTCAGTGATCCCTAGGGAGAGGAGTGTTGGTTCAGCTGCCATAGGTACAGAAATGGCACCCTGGTTTCTATGGTGGTATTGCTCAGGTAAGTGTAGTGGCCTGCCTGTCTTCTTTACAGCTACATATATTGCAACTATCACCAGCAAACTTCATGCCTTCCAGATCCTCAAAGGTATTGTGGGAGCTATCAGGGAAATCAACCAGAAGAGGCATGCAAGTCATCCCCACTCCCTCCTGCAAAAACTGGGTAACTATCACAAAATACAGCAAAGTTGTCAGAATCCTAAAATGCCCATCATGTTAAAATAATTACAAACATTCCAAGCAACAAATAAGACAAGCCCGTCCAGAATCGTCCCTTATGTCCTTGAGAAATCCCAAAGTTTTCAAATGTACACAAGCCATTTTATCAAATATAGTCTATACTTTAAGTTTACTTAAACCCAATTCCAGTCTTTTATTTTCTTTGGATGGGAAAATTTGTTGCTGTTGAGAAATTTTTCAAGTTTTTATGCTATTGAAAGGACACGTTGTCACTAGATTTAACTGAATAATTTTAATTTCCGTTCACATTTTAGCAATTCATTTTATTTTTTGAAGTATATTTCTAAGACCACACTTTTTCTTATATTCTTATATCACTCATACAGGCTGTAATCATTAGGCAATGATTATTTTTGCTATGTATCACAATCAGATCATCTGAGCAAATGTATTCATAGAAATTAAAGTCCTTACAGTATCAGTTAATATTCCATGAATAAATATGTTCATGAGACTATGATTTGAAGGCATAGTTCTTAAAAATAGAAAAATAAATTGATGTTTATTCATTTTAGTTTCTATGAAAGAATAATTCTCATAAATTCTGATATACCCTAGGATAAATGATCTATGTAAAAGTACTAAAATGGTATCTACCCAATTATGTAGAAGTTTTTGCTGTCAAAGCAATAGGTTTTCAAGGCCAATATTAAAATATCAAATAAAACATAATTCTCATTTAAAATCTCACCCATTCAGTTTCAAGACATCTCTGTTAAGATATTAGAATTCTAATGAATATCTACTTTTCCATTATGTAATTATGATACCAGATAAAAGAAAATACAGGGTATAGATCATGTACCAAAGAAGCTAAGAAAATCAATTAATAATGACATGTAGTTTTGTTGAGTATAATATTATATAATTTATATGTTACTTTGCTAAATTATACCTCATATCTAACATAATTTTTAAAATTCGATAGCAGAATTAACAATATATTGGAGCTTTTTACTTTGTCTTTCATTCAAGTAAGCATATGTCAATATTCTTAATTTTAATAATTTTGATTTTAACTCTGAGGTAAACTATGTTTATATAAATCCTCTCAGTGCACATATTATCTTATTTAATTTAATAATTATACATTGTATTAGGGTCTTCCAGAGAAACAGAACCAAGAGGATGTGTATATATGAAGAAAGAGATTTATTGTAAAGAATTGGCTCATACAATTATGGAGCTTGGTAAGTCCAAAGTCTGATGAGAGAGACTCAGGAAAGAGTTGCAGTTTGAGTCTAAAGGCAGTCTACTGGTGAACCAGGAAGAGCCGGTGTTGCTGATGAAGTCAGATTATGGGATACATCATCTATGAAACTGTTGACATCCTGAGGAAATGTTTTATAAGATATCCACTGAAGTATATAGATGTGGTGTACTCAAATTCTTTCTTATTCCACCATACCATACCTTCTAATATCTCAACTAGTTATCACAGAATTGAATTCTCCTTACCCTAACAATAATTCTCCATTCCAGACACAACATGAGAATCAATCCTCATTATTTATTTCCACTACTTTTTTTACTTTGTGTACAGAATTCTTTTGACTAACTGTTCTGTCCCTAGTCTATTACAAAACTCCCTCAAAATTCTTGAAGTTAACTTTAGTTTTCTCAGATCATTCCTTTACATTTCAGAGTTTTGTTTTTGCTTTTACATTTGATCCCGAACACAGATTTTTTTCTATAAATGTTTAATCTCAATTTTATAAGTATTAGTTATATAGTTCATGTTTCTATTAAATCACAGCCTTTGAACTTGAACAAAGGCTCTCCCTGGATCTACAGACTGCCAGTTCACCTTGAACTTTGGGCTTACCAGCTTCCATAATTGTGTTAGGCACATACTTATCATACACACACACACACACACACACACACACATCCTAGCAGTCCTGTTTCTCTGGAGAACCCTATATAAAGTTTCAACACTACTAATTATCATTACAACATTATATACAAATGTCTATCATGTGCAAAAGGCTTTGGGTGATTCCAATATAAATATAACCCAGTTTCATTAATTATGAGTTTATAATGAAACAAGGTAATTCTTGTTGGATGCTTACTGTGTACCAAGTATTTTCCAAACATACTTCTTAGATGCTTCTTTGATGTCCAACACAGTAACCACTAGCCATGGGTAAGCCATTTAAATTATAATTAAAATTTTTTAAATTAGATTTAAAAATTTACCCTCTCAGACATACTAGCCACATTTCAAGTACTCAATGACAAAATGTGGCTAGTGACTACTATATTGTATAGCTCATAGTTAGAACACAATCATCACTAAAAATTTCAGGGCACCCTGGGGCCCTGCAATATCCTCTAAACAGGTATATCTGCTTCTGTGCTTCCTGCCCTGGGTTCTCTTCTCTGCTTAGCAGCCAGAGTAATTTTTTAAGGAATATTTATTTATTTATTTTTAATTGAGAAATAATAATTGTGTATATTTATGGAGCATAACATAATGTTTTGATCTATGCATATGTGTATATATATGTTGATTACATAGTACAAGAGTTCATTTAGACTGAAGGAGTACATTTTAGTATCTAGTGCACTGCATGGTGACCAGTTAATGATAATGTATTGTATATTTCAAAATTCCTAAAATAGTTTTGTTTTGAGATAGGGTCATGCTACATTGCCTAGGCTGGTTGTGAACTCCTCAGCTCAAAGGATCATCCTGCCTCAGCCTCCCAAGTAGCTGGGACTGACTACAGGTGTATACCACCACACCTGGCTCAAACAGACTTTTCAATGGACTGATTCTTTTAAAATAACATCTAGTCATGTTGTTGTTCTTATCAAAACCATTCAACTGCCATTATTTTACCTAGAAGAAATGCCCAAGTCATTACATGGCCTACTATGCCTAGCATAGACTTGCTTTTAGCTGCCAGTCTGGCTTTCTCTTCCATTACTTTCCCTTGCTCACTCAGCTCAAATCACACCACCTGCCTTCTTATACATCAGCTTCCCAGGATGCTCTGCTCAAGGCCTTTGCGTTTACTGTTCTCTCTTCCTGCAATGTCTTTTCCCAGATGACTATATTGTCAGCATGCTCACTTCTTCAGAGCCTGAGACCACCTAATCTCTAAATAGCTCTCCTGGCATCTTGCAACTTTGCTTTATTATCCTTCCTAACATCACCACCGGCGATATTTTGTTTGTTGGTTTATTATCCATCTCCCCTTTCTAGAATGAAAACCTGAAAGCAGGTACTTTGCCTGTTCATTCCTCTATGCCTAATACTTAGCACACCAGTTTTCACAGTGTTAAAGTTCAATAATTATTTGCTGAATGACTGAGTGTACTAATTTATCTAATCTTTCAAACTACTCTGTGATTTTTCCCAAAGTCATCCCACTAGGAAATGGTGGGACTGAAAGATGAACCCATGCAGTCTGGATCCAGATCTCACACTTTTAATCAGAACATAATTAGAAGAAAAATTTAAAACCTCATTAAAATTTTCAGTTATCCAGATTTTATGGAAGCATACTAATGTGGTCAAGAAAACAGCTAAAACATCATTAGTATCTATCATCCAAATCTAGTAACTACGCATAAGTTCTAGGATACATTTTACTGATTTAAAAATATATTTCCACATATACTGAAGGACAAGGAGCTACAGGATAATTTTTGAATAAAGTTTTTGCAAAGATTAGTGTCATGCACAGAAATATTCTATGTAGTTTTTAATTCTAAAATTAAAATTAGAATTAAATTTAGAACTCAAAATTCGTCAACTCAGTTCCATATTATATTAATTGCATATCTTCTATAAAATGAGAGTAATGGATCCTAGTAATTATCTTTCTACTTTGGAACAATATAGATAGAAAATTTAAATAATTTATTCTTTCCAAAAATATACTTTCCTCATGTTTCCTCAGGGCTTATAGTAATAATCTCAGACACGTAGTTATGAAACATATATAAAAACATGAATGTCTAAATCTAGTCTTAAAGTCCAGCCAAAGGCTTTCTCTGTTAAAATATGGTAAAGATGTATAAATTTGATGATACTCTTTCCACATTTAAAGAATTCATGTTAAAAATAATTACAAATATGCATATCTAGATGCATTTAAACTTCACTAACTAAAACCTAGAATATAAAAATATTACTTATATAAATTAAAACCTCAAGAACTAAAAATAATAAAGAGAAATGGCTTACATAGACATAAAGGTAAGTTCTGAGTACATGCAGATAAAAATGCCCTCCTCCCTAACTCAGTTGCTGGAGTGAAACTTTAAATAAGGGATTTTTAAAAAAAATTAGCAAATCCCAAATAATTTAAAGACTAACTAAAAATAGTGTTGTGTAAATGGAGAATTCCAGAAAGATAATTACCTCAGAACAATCATGTGGGGAAAGCCTTAGCCCACTGAATTGGATTAGGTTGGTTGGTAGAATGCGTTTTTATAATATTGTCTATGAGCATTAAAATATAGTTTTAAATTGATGAAATAGGTACTGCGTATGGGCAATAATTTGCAACAGAATCCTTTTATAAAAATTATTTCTCTGTTAGAGAGTTTTAATTATCTTTTTTAAATATCAGGCTAACTCTAATATATCTAGGTTTTTAGAAATTTGATATTTAAAAAGACAAGGGGTTTAATTTCTAAAAACCAATCCTTTAATGCACTATATATATTCTTTCAGTTTCAAGTGACTGAGAAGTGTAGTCATAGTCCCATTTTGCTTAAAGTGAAAAAGTCTTATGGTAGATATTCTTTGAGATACAGCTTGATTTAGGATTTAAATGATGTCACTTAGATCAACATCTACATTTTGCAAGGTCCAGCCTTTACTAGAAACATACTAAAGTTGTCAAGAATACCACTAAAGTATCATTAATCTTTATCATTCAAATCTAGTAACTATGTAAGTTCTGTATACAGTTGACCCTTAACACAAGCATGAATGGTGCAGGTCCACTTAGACATAGATTTTCTTCTGCCTCTGCCACACTGAGACTGGAAGACCAATTCTCCTCTCTCTCCTCTTTCTCAGCCTACTTAACGTGAAGACAATAAGGATGAAGAACTTTATGATTATTCACTTCCACTTAATAAATAGTAAATATATTTTCTCTTATGATTTTCTCAATAACATTTTTTCTCTAGCTTACTTTATTGTGAGAATACAGTATATAATATATATAGCATAGAAAATGTGTTAATCCTTCTATTTATGTTATTGGCTTCCGGTCAACAGTAGGCTATTAGTAGTTAAGTTTTTGGAGAGTCAAAAGTTATACATGAATTTACAACTGTGTGAGGGGTTGGCACCCATAATACCCATGTTGTTCAACAGTCACTGCATTCTATTATGCTTGCAAACACTGACAACTTATTCACATTTGCAAATAGTAGCAAGCAACTCTCAGGGTAAGATAATTCTGCTATAAAATCCAGAATTAAAAAAAAAAATCAATTTTGCCTCATTAGTCCAAGCAAAATTTTGAGAATTCACTCTCCTTAGGAGGGTTGTCTTAGTTCATTGGTGATGCTATAACAAAATACCACAGACTGGGTAATGTATACAGAACAGAAATTTATTTTCTCACAGTTCTGGAGCTTGGAAGTTCAAGGTCAAAGTGCAAGCAGGTTGGGTGCTTCATGAGGGCCGGTTTTCTACTTCCAAGATAGCAATACATTGCTGTTTCCTCACAAGGAAAATGAGATGGAAGGGAAGGAACCCACTTCCTCAAGCCTTTTTTATAAAGGGTAGATACCCTCATTGATGGGCTCTAATCCTATCAGTGAGGGTCCCTACACTCCTGACTTAATCACTCAAAATATGAATTTGGAGGGACAATTTCAGACCATAGCAGAAAGCTTAATTCTTGTGCCCACTCAGTGAATTGTGGTGGCAAAGTGCTAATGGGCTTAGCCAAGGGTCACTTGTTACTCTCGTGGCCCCACCATAAGAATCTGTGTTCCTTAAATAACTTGGACTCAGAATGTGGTGAGATATTATGCTCCTAAAACCACAGAGTATTGTTAAAAGAGAAAAACTTTAGACAAATTAAATTTAACAGAGTCTAATGGAGCAAAGCATGACTCACAAATTAGCCCCCCAGAAAAGAATAGATTCAAAGAGACTCCACCACTGCTATGTAGTTTGAGAGGATTTATGGACAGAAAAGTGGTGTACTTAGAATGAAAGTTGGGTACAGAAACAGCCAGATTCATTACAGCCTGCCATTTGGCTTATTTGAACATGGTTTGAACAGTTGGCTGCCTTTGATTGGCTGAAACAATTCCCCTCTTTTAGTCGACCTCTCAAAATTGAGGTTGACCTTTCAAAACTTGAGGCATTGATGCCACTCTCTCACCCTTGTAAATGTACTTATTTTGTCTCAAATCCCACTGGGAAATAGCAGAACAATGAGTTTTATAAGGTGGGAACAAGAGACTTTAGGTTATTTTTTTGTAACTGTTAGAGCAAAGGGGATTTCCTCATTATGCTGAAATCTCTTGTTTTCAGAAGAAAAAAACGAACTGTTTTGGGATCTCTGTGCTTCCTTAATGTTTAAATTGGAGTATGTCACATTTAGCATGAGTGAGTTTATTTTGGTTTGCTCTGTTCTAATGAGGCCTAGCGCACAAGGTCAGTCCAAAACAATGTCCTCACACAATTTTTGAGAAATAAAAATTAAATCTAAGCTCTCAACAGGCTGAATGAACCTCTCTTGGCCAGGAGACTCCAGAGAAACCTTAAAAACTGAAATCCAGGCCTTGACAGGATGGTAGGTCAGTCAGGCCCCCACCCTTGTTAACAACCGTTAGTCTTTCTTTCCTAGAAGTTAAACAGAAACCAACTCTTTGGAAAGACTTGCTCCACTGCGGATTTCAACCAGACTAGTGATTTCCCCTCCCTTTTATGGTTTCAACACAACTGATTAGCATTCCTTCCTTTTAAGAGACCACTGATCATAGAGTGGTTCTGGCTAATCTACAGAGACTGTGCACAGAGAGTCCTTGGCCCTCTGCTTCACTTTTGACAAAAGAGGGCTAAAAACTCCATCCTCAGATCATGCTAATGTAACTATTTTTTGGAACAAGGGGCCCATGAAGAGGCATGAAGATCTATGGGACATGTGCCTGTTTCTCCTTCCATAAATATTCATGACTCCTCCTATAGCTTATTGAATATATATAGGGTCACCCCACTCAAAATAAATTCCTATTCCCTTTACCCTTCCCGTGAAGTGCTCGCTCTCAGTTTCTGCCTTAGCCCGCAAAATGGCCAGCCAGCAGGATGTAACACTATATGAGAAATAAAGCTCTCCTTTCCAAATGTATGAACCCTGTTGACATTTTGTATAATAATTCCCCCCTTTTGGCCAGGTTGTCACTTAGATGAGAGTGTGACCAAAACTTAGGGTTTTAGCACCACTTCTAGTTGCCATGATTTTTGAGTTTCTGGTCTCAGTATGTCTGTCATTCATAGATTATAGTGTCTCCACAATCATAAGGCATTTCTTTGAGTTTTTGTCATTCCAATTGAAGAGAGACCGTCTGATATTTTACAGATGGCTACATTAAAACTTATAAAACTTTGAGAGAATAATATATTTTGGAGACTACTATTATGACTATCAGGATGATAATACTCAGAGTTTAGAATATGCTCTTTAGTGAGGGTCCCCATGAACCAAACCAACTAAAATAAAATAGATCAAAGAATGAGGTAGATAGTCTGTTCATTAATCACTTACAAATGAATCTCTATAATAACGGAGGTATTCATCCATGTGAAACAAGAAGTGTTAGCGACTGTACAGATTCTTCTCTGTTCAGCCAGTAAGTAATCTAGAACAATTCTATTATCTAGCACAGCTTTAGCAAGAGAATTTAAAGAAGTCTGTTTTGCAACCACAGCCTTTATAGTAGAATCTTCTATAGAGCCTATTATGAGGGACAAATTTCTAATCATTGCCTTATTTACTCCAAATCATGGAAAAGGGGACTTAACAAATGATGCCCCTCAAGAACAAAGGCCTCCTTGCAATGTTCTCTTTAACCTATAATGTAGGTTAAAAGGAATAGACCAATGATCTGTTTTCCAACTATGAAGCAAAAAAGGTCCCATTAAAATTTCTTGCCTATGTTGACCCTTCATCTTACATTTATCAAGACTGTCCATGTATAAGGTGGATGGAAAAATCCTCCACAGATAAAAGTATACCCCATAAGTGCACACAGGACTCCTTTTGCTATTCTATTGTTCATAAAGGCATAAACAAGGGAAAAAGTTAAGAGGAAAAATTCCCCTGATAGCAGAGAAGTCTTGCTCCATGATCTTGGGAAAACTGAACACATCTAGGATGTTTCCTGCTTCTAGAGAGAAACTTTCTATGGTTAGCTTTACCTTAAGTTCCCCAATGGGTTTACAGTTCCAAGAGTCTAGAGGGGCCCTTTTGAGTTTTGAAATTATGGACCCAAGTTTCAAGGTGGCAAAATTTTGCTGCAGTGTGGGTGTCAAGGGCAGACTTTCCCTGAGTAGTTTCCAGAAGACCCAATCTCTAGGTTTTAGACTGTGAAGGGTTTGACTGTCCTCAGTCAGTGGATCATGGTAAGCTTCCTTTACCTGGTGAAAATACACTTTGGCATACTCTATTAAAGACTTGCAGCATTTAGTTACATCAGAGTTTAAGAGCAGAAGATACGTGAGGTTCTATCATTAGGACCATAGACCTTCCAGTGTTTATTTCATAGGGGGTCAACTTACATGTTTTCCATTGAAAGTGGATCTGATTGTCAATAATCTGTAATACTTTGACCAAGCCAATCCAATCGATTCAGTGAGTTTTGTCTAATGCTACTCTATCTGTAATACCTTACTTAACTATTTCACAATTTATCCTGTGAAAGCTTTATCACTGAAGATATCTCCAGGAATTCCCCATGAGGGAAACATATTTCCTAATAACCTATTAGCAATTGTTATAGTGGTAGCTTTCTTGCATGGGAAAGCTTCTATACAACTAAAAACCATCCATTGAAATGACAATTGAATGGAACCTCTTTTTTAATGTTCAGTTGGTCCATCAGGTAACAGAAATGTACCTGAAGTTTTGATTGTCTTTCCAAACTTTGGTCATAACTATTTAAGCAATTTAGAACAATCGCCACATATAGACTGTGAATGTAGAGCTATCTCTATATATCTATATCTATATATCATATCTATCTATATAGACATAATCTTATCTCATCCATGAGAAGTTATGGAGTGCAGAGCTTTCAATAATGGCAGCTTTAAAGACTCAGGAAGAACCAGGAAGCTGTCCAGGCCCTCCATGAATCCACACTAAACATTGGATTTATATCTTCTTAAATATCAATTTTGTTTTTCCAATTCAGATGCATAGCACTATGTATCAGATGGGTCATCATAGGTAATTTGACATAGACCATGGTGTTTATTGAAACTGCATGTATAAACAATTTCAGTACTGGCTGATTTAGCATGAAAATCTGGCAAAGTATTTTCTCAGCATTAAATTAATTAGTGTCCTGCTTGGGTTAGAAGTTTTATAAACTAGTTAATCTCTTCATTAGAGTTCTAGGAATTATTACCCAGCCCAAATGATATGTTCCTAAAGTGATCAGAAACCTGCATTCAAGACTGTGTGTCAATGTTCTTTTTATCCTTTCCATGAACCTCCTTGAAGACACAACGCTCTAGGATTTTACTTACTGGTAAAGAGCTTTCAGAAATGCATCAGAATTAAGAAATTAACTATGAAAAAGCCTTAAAAGGGTCACAGTTAAAGATGCAATTGACAAGGAAATTGGGTTATTTCTGTGGCCTACAATAATTTAACATGATAGCCATAATTATGACTAATAGCATACTAATAACATATCAGAAATTTAGGAATCTAATATAATTTTTGGAACATATATTAATAACATATCCATAAAAATAAAACTCAAAGAAGGGTAAACATTCTTTCTTATTTAGCAATGCTTTCCATGTAATTTAACATATCAAATAAGCCTGTTTATCTCTGTGCTTGATGCTGCAGGGGCCCTCTGTAGCATCCCAACATTAGTTTGAGGTCAAAAAGACTTAATTTTGAATTTGAAATTTGATTTTGGGAACCCTGGCAAATATGTGAAAGGCTTAAAACACTTAATTAAAATAAAATCACAAGTCCCTGTAAAATAATATTTATTTATTTAACCAAAATGATAACTGAAAAGTTTTAAAAAGCAAAGCAAAAAACTCTTTTCTTTGATGGAAGACTCGGGTTTTGCAATCAATAGACTTGAGAAAGACAGCACGAGACAGAATCTGTCTCTCCTTCTCTCTTTTTTTTTTCTTTGCAGTTTACTCAAAAAGTGAACAAAAAACTTTTACTATCCCCTTTTAATACTGCATGAAATTTCTTGTTTAAAAGAGAAAATCAAATTTTACTTTTGTATTAGGGTACTATCAATTCTAAAGCTAATTTTAATAAAACTTTATAAGCAGATACATCCAATCTCAGTCAGCCTTTGACTACACTATATTTCCATAAACTTTTTATAGTTTCCTACAAAATATCTTACTATTCTCTATATCTTTCCAACTTTTTATATTTATTTAGTTTTATATATTTTTTATTCCTTCAATTTGAAACAAATTTTAAGTCACTTCAAACAAGACAAAATTATTTTTTCTCAATAAACTTACATTTTCATGTCTTCATAACTTTTCTCACCAAAGACATAACTTGCTTTGCTTTATACGCTCTGCATACAGAATTGTTTATCTCATGTCTAGTAGTTTTGATTACACATATTAACAACAACGTTAACTCTTAGAAACCCTAATTTCTAGTGAAAACCTTTAATATAATTTTGAACTGTTCTATATCAGTACTTGTAGATGAAAACCATTCCATAATTTTTTAGAAAGATACATTTCTTCAAATTTTTATTAACTATTCAAAATACATTTAGCTTCTATATATCATATAAAAATAAGATGCCAAAGAATGTAAAATTAAACTATGTTTAATAATTAATGTTTCAGTATTTTAACTTGTTTAGAAACAACTCATATTTTATAATTATCTATACTTAATTTAACATAGCATGACTTTAAGCTTTTAATTTACTGAAAAGAATTTTGAAACTATGACACAGGTAGCTTGCTAATGTCTTTCCCAGTCATTTGGGGTCTCAAGTACCCATACGGCACCCAGGACAGCTTTGAAGAGCAGGACTCATACGGGTCCTGAATTGACATATCAAGTATAGATCTCAGGACAGATGACAAAGCTGTGAAGAGGATGCCTGGAGGGTCCAGCTATGTCCAGAATGGCCAAGAGGTAAATCTGGGCCAGGAAGGAAGGGGCCATATTGAGATTGACTCTGCCTTGCTTGTGGCAGTGTAGACACTAGACACTGAGGACATGTCCCCAGGCCTTACCATAGCCACCTATCCAGACCCCAGAATAGAGGCTCAAAACCAAAAACATAATCTCACAGACAAATCAAGCAAGTATCAAAAATATTATAGAAGCAACAATTTTTTACCTTAAAACATATATAGCTGAAACACCCTGAACCTGTTTGACCATTAGGAACTGGCAAAATGTCTGAATTATACTTAACATTGATAATTCTGAAGACATTCAAATTTTATTTTGCCAATTATTTAAAACTACTTTTATTTACCGAAAATTAAGCTGAAAGGCATCTGAGTTACTTTGTTTTTTTTGATAAAATATTTGACTAAGTGATTGCATTTTTTTAAATTAATTAGAATTCTTTTATATATTTGACAGTAAAATATCCCATACACATGACAAATACAAACAAAAAGACATACACATACAGACAGAAGCAGATTTTACAATTTTGTCAGGTTTTCATTTGCCAAGTTTCAAATAGTTCTTTTTTCCTTGTAGACTATCAAGTCCTGAAAATTTGTTAGCTAGAAAATTAAAAATTTGCTCTAAATACATGACTTCTTAAGTAAAAATTTACATCTCAAAGGCACAGAATTTAGATCTAAATATCATTATTCACTGACTCAAAAGAAGGGTTCAAGGAAAAGGTTCACTCAAGACAAGATTGCCAGGGAAAGTATCTTAAAGGTGAGATAAGTTATGGAAACTTTAAACCAATGTGGTCTCTAAAAGTTTCTAGTGGTTAAAATGCAGAGAGGGATATGCCCTTACAAATGGAGATCTCTTTTATAGATGTTAATTTTTTAAACAAAGAGTTTCAAAATAGCCAGCTCAATGCCTGAAAGTGTTTTGGAGACCAATCTAGTTAGGTAGGTGGCTTTTTAAATTTAGCTTCTTTCATGATGAGATTACTGACTTCAGGGCAGAATGCTTTCAGAAATTTTGCAAATAAAGCATTCTCTATGCCTGGACTCAGCAAGGATAGCTCGGAAAAAAAGCAAGTCCACTTTACCTGAGGGCCTACCTTTTATAAACACATTACTCAGATTTTTTATTTCACCTTTGGGCAGGATAGTAACTAAGCCAAAAAATTAGTTAATTTTTCGTATCAATTAATCCATATAATTTGTATTTGCCATTTATAAAGAGTCTTTTTAAAAAGGGAATATACATATTGAAATCTTTTTAGAAGTATCTGCACATCACTAGGAATCCCTGGATAAGATTAATTCAGGGGAAGCCCTTATTTTTAAATGCACTTCTTAAAGTGCAGTGTTGTTCATTTGGAATGTTCCACTATAATTTTAAATTATCTTTAGTAAGATTTTGCCCTTTCTGTAAGTGCTTGCTACTTCTGGGCCTTCATACTTAAGCATGTAAATGCTGGGGTAGCCAGAAGTTAGAGTACTCAGTTCTTCAGAAATTAGGATCCTGTTTTTACATTGAACCTTGGTTTTGGCTCTCAGTTAGAGGAAAACCATTGGTTAAATTGATCAAGGGGATCTAAGTATGCAAGAAAAAGAAACAAAGGGGAAAGAACTTAAAAAAATCTCTACAAATTCCTGAAAGCCAGAGTTTGCACCCTCTGAAGTATTGCCATTTACTGATAGTTTCTGTCTGACCCAGTCAGATACCCAAGGCCTTATACTGTATCTAAGCCAGTTAATCATCGAATCCAATCTAATTCTGGACCCAGTCCAGTTTCTATCACAACTTTGAACCCAGTTTGGATCAAAAATTTTATCAAATGAACTCAGCTCAAAACACAAATCTGTGGAGCTTTGGAATCCAAGAGGGAACTTACCCACAATCCCAACTTGCTGCAAGAGAACAATGGTCACAGTGAGTCTTGCGGGTATCTTGCCTGGTCACACAATGGTCCTGGGGGTCGCTAGAAGCTCAACTTCACATCCCATTTCTGATATCATCTGTTAAAAGAAAAAAGTTTGGACAAATTAAATGTAACAGAGTTGAATTGAGCAAAGAAAGATTTGCAAATTGGGAAACCCCCTGAACCAGAATAGGTTTAGAGAGATTCTGCATGGTCAGAGAGCATATATGGACAGATAAAGAAAAGCCATGTACCGAAAATGAAAGTGAGGTACAGAAACAGCCAGATTGGTTACAGCATGGCATTTGCCATGTTTGAACATGGTTTGATTGGTTAAAACTAGGTGACTGATACAAGAGTAGGTTACAGTGTGTTTACACATTTAGTTAGCTTACATTTCACTATGTACAGAGAAACTTTAGGCTGAACTTAAAATACTTAAGAAGACAGCTGTAGGCTAAGCTTAATTTAACAGTATCATTGCCTTCTCAGGAACAGAGAGTAACTGCTGAGTGTTGTGGCTGACACTGTGGGCTACCTAAAAGCCATACTGAAGATGCAAAGGTCAAACAAGCTCATTGAAACATTGGAAGAACAGTGTGTCAGGTTTTAGTCTGAAACTGTAGGTTCTTGGAGCGCTCATGGCCGAAGAATGACCAGACACGCCAAAGTAAGGCAAGCACAAAAATGAGGTTTATTGAGGAGAGAAAGATAGGATTATAGGACAAGAGCAAAATATAGGTTTGCAGAGCGTGATACATACGCCACAGATGACAACCAGACCCATCGTTGCAGCAGCACAAGCAAAAGGAAGGACAAAAAAAGAGCTTGGCTATGGGCTGCAGTCTTATTTTATAGTGCCTAGATAGGGCCCACCCTCCTGGTTCAGAGGTCACCATGGAACCACTTTGATTGGACAGTTGGGAGTCACATGAGCTGAGCCTTAACTACACCTGTGAGTTCTAGGTCCTATTCCGGACTCTATGCTGCTTGGTGGTGGGCCAGAGAGTCCTCTGCATTTTTTTGGAGCTGGCAGGCCAAGTTCTGATTGGCAGATTCATAGGATATGCTCTCCTCTCCCAGGTGTGGAGAATTAGGGTGGGGCAGGACACAAATGGGGGCAACAGCACCCACTTTCATCCCTAGGAGACTCGGAATCCCTCACTAGCTACCCAACGAAAGTAGCAGGTGTGGTGAAGATAGTGCTGTGTGGAAAAACGAAAAAAAGAAAAAGAGTAGCAGGTGTTCTTGTTTCTTCTTGGACTACTTATGCAGCCCCCTTCCCTCTCCAGCTGCACAGAACAGTCTCTAATTAAAACAGTTTCCACCTCAAATACAGGTGTCTTTCCACTTTTCTTCCTGAAGGTTCTCCCCAGTGCCATGGTAGCTTAGTAAACCCAATGGTAGGGCAACTCAGAAGTGCAGGATAGTTAATGTCCTCAGGGGCAATAATTAAATAGTGAGCTATCGAATTTAGTAGACAAATATCCCAGTTTTCTTTTCTGCATTAGGATAATTTTGAGGTGGGTGTGAAAATATTACTCAGAAGCCCACTCTGCCTTTCTTGGAACTAACTCCTAGTTGCCCACAGCAGAAACCTATTCATTAATGTATACTTTGTTGACAATTTTAATTCTTGCTTTCACTTTTCCCACTAGAATCACTTTCCAAATAAATTACCTGCACCTAAACCATTGCCTCAGGGTCTGCTTTCAGGAGAAATTCAACTAAATAATAGAGTCCTTTGAAGACCTTACGGTTCAATTTCCCTTCTTTACTAATGAGAAATTCAAGACCTAGAGAGGTAAAAATGGCCAGCTCCATGAAATCTGGATCAGAACTGGATTTCTTGCCTTCCTTGTCAAACCTACTACTTCTTCATTCTGTATCTCTAGAAAATGGCAATAGTGCTTTAAGTAAAATATTTAAGTTATTATTTCTGCTTCCAGGTCTGCTTCTCCTCACATTGTTTCCCACACTAGTGCTAAAGTAATTTTTTAAAATACAAATTGAAATATTCTATCGCTATCTCTTTATTGCAAAATTGTTGTGACAATTAAGAACTGCAGAAATAAAGTGCTTAGCACTGTTGAATACTAAATGAGCAGTAAATGTTACATGCTCTGTTATCATTATTCAAATCATAAATATTACTTCTTATTTTATTTCTGAATGAGACCATGTTTCTTATTATGGCATAAAGCCCTCCTAAATCTGATTCTTAACTACCTCTCCAGGTCCATTCCTTCTGACTCATGACGTCTCTTCTATCCTCAACCATATGGAACCCTTTCACTTTCCTGAATTTGCCATGTAATTTCATGATTCAAAGCTTTTGTGTATTACATGTATTCTGCCTACACTGCCCTTCTTTCATTGTCTGATGGATATACCCTTCATATCCCCATAATTCAGGTTAATCATGTCCTTGTGAAGCCATCTCTAACCTACTTAAGCAAAGATGATCTCTCCTTCCTCTGCCTTAACACAGGATTCTAGGGAAAACATCTAATAATGTAATAATTGGTTTACGATTTTTTCTTTTTAATAAGCTTTTGAGAACAGAAACTTTTGAGAACAGAAATGTTCAACCTTGTCTTTGTATCAACCAGTATACTGTTAGTTTATATGAAGTGCATTGTAAATGGGTGATATAAAAATAGATAAATTAACAGAAACTTAGACTTATTACAAGTTCCTGAAAACTCAGTTAATATTCTATGTACCTTTGGTTATAGTAACAGTTTTAAATATTAACAGAGTTACAACAGTAACTCTATGCATGAGTAAAAAATTAAAAAGTGATTGCATTTCTATGAATTGATAAAAGAAATATATTAGAAGCAATATATTGTTTGATACAAAATATTAATCAACAATACAGTGTCTTTACCCAAGAGACCTTTTTCTCTATCCCTACCTGTCAGTCCAAATCCCTCAAATTAAATTCTTGCCCTCTACCAAATTTACTTACTCAGAGCAAACCTGGGAACAGACAAAGAGAACGAGGAAAGTTCCTTATGTACTGTGGATCTGGATTTCTGTGTAATAGTAGGTTTCTAAAAGTATAGCAGCTAAGTGAGAAATTATGCAGAAGGAAGAAGCCAGGTACCCCTATGTCTCTGCCCCACTCTGACCCTAACATGAAAGAGAGAGAGACAGAGACAGAGACTCATCTAAAATACACGGAAAAGAACATGTCCTCAAATAATTTTTTATTATTGACTTGCTAAGTAATCCATATGAGGTCATTGTACCAAAACTTCCCTTCGTCCATATCTTCGACCCCAACAATCCCAGTATCCTTATTACTTATCTAATAAAATTAACTATTTAATTATTAAATTTTCAGACTGCAAAAAAGTAAGTATGTACCTATGTCAACTATGTGAAGGTAAACTAAGCATTTACAAGGTGCTCACTTTTATTTGGCAAAGCACTAGTGGCAGAGATCCTTTCCAAGGAATGTGACGGAAGTTTCATCACTCCCATCAGCTACCCTAAGCTGGCTCAGTAATACATTTTGGACTCTAATTAGGAACAATCTTGACTATATGTTAAAGTCAAAGCTTTTGCTTCTGTGCTTTCCATTGGCAATGACACTTCATGCTCTCCTCCATCCCATTTATGAAACAAATTGTCTTCAAATTTTCAGATATAATTTAATTTAAACTGAATTAAAAATAACTTTAGGTATAAAAATTTTAAAAAGGCACAAATGGGAAAATTTGAAAGGAAGATTTCAAGAAATACAATAATACAATTTAAAACATATAGTAGCAAGGTATAATGATTATAAAAATTTTTATAATATGGAAAAATAAATAATTAAATACATTTCATCTGTATTTCTACTATATTATTCTGAGGGTGCATTTTTCTCTCTTTTATTCCTTCCTTCCTTTCTTCCTTCCTACCTTCTTTCTTTTCTTTTCTTTTCTTTTCTTTTTTCTTTTCTTTTCTTTTCAATAGATGAGCCAAACTGTCACTAAAGACACCTAGCATAACAAAAGAATTTTTCATACATGAAATATAAACATTATATTGAAAATCTACATGGTAATCAACTAAGAAAATCAGTTATAATAATTTAGCTTTCCATAAGTTTTCTGTTTTGGACATTGGCCTGTTTTCAAATTTAGTATTAGTAATGATGCTAAATTGAACATTTCTAGGCATTTAAGTTTTGTTGAATAAGGATGTATATTTATTTATTTTGGTACAATTTAGTTATTTTTAATGTATACTTAATGTCTAATATCACTCATAAAAGCCAAAGGTGTTTTTACCCATAACAATTTTTTCTATTTGTTTTTGTACTGTAGAAGTTTATATTTTATATAAATTTTTTATGCTATTGGCTTATTAATTTATTTTTCTATTTTTTGAGTATTTTTACTCTTTGGTTTTTGGTTTTTTGTTTGTTTGTTTGTTTCAGATTGATTTTTTAAAATATACCCCCATGCTTTTGGACATTTGGGAAAATTCAATTCAATTTAGACATAACAATTTTGCTCAGCTTTCTGGTTTTCTTTTGAGAAAATATTTACCTGCCTAAATGCTTGTCTTGGAATTTTGGATATAGTCTGATTTTTTTTATTTAATCCCTAAATATTTTATAAGCACTGCCCTGAGGCTGACAACACCCACTTCTTTTAGCTCTGCCCTCTTATGTGAATTTTTTTATTTTATGTATGATGTCGACGGGAGAGTTGGAAAGGGAGAGATTTAATGTGTCTGGATTCTCTTTAATTCTTTAAAAGTCTTAAATTTTTCTTTTATTTCTTTCTTTCCTTCTATTGACACTTCTCTGAAGCATAACATCCCTTCTCCATATATCCAATTCTCTCCAGGAAGAAATGCTTGTCTAAACAGCTGTACCATTCAGTCTTGGGCACTTTTAAACCTATTCCCTGTAACCAAGCCCCATCTTTTCTTCAGCATGAGACATTTAATGCAGACTTTCTCTTTTCCTGAGATTTACCTGCTGTATTCTAGTCACCTATGACGTTATATTCTTGTACACAGTCTCTTAATCTCTCTCCTCCTTCACTCCCAGGCTTACAGCAACATGGGTGATAGCTTATTTTTATTTTTCTAAATGTAGTTTATCTCTTCATTTATGGGTATGCTATAATACATTGAAGATAATGTTAAATCTGCCCTCTAGCAATGCTGTTGATTTTGTGATTATTTGGGCAGATTTTGTGGGAAGTTTCAAAACCAAGAAGCTCCCACATCTCCTAGATGTAGTAGTTTTCTGATAAATATTTTCTTTTTCTTCTTTTTTTGAGACAGAGTCTCACTTTGTTGCCCAGGCTAGAGTGAGTGCCGTGGCGTCAGCCTAGCTCACAGCAACCTCAAACTCCTGGGCTCAAGCAATCCTTCTGCCTCAGCCTCTCGAGTAGCTGGGACTACAGGCATGCGCCACCATGCCCAGCTAATTTTTTCTATATATTTTTAGTTGGCCAGAAAATTTCTTTCTGTTTTTAGTACAGACGGGGTCTTGCTCTTGCTCAGGCTGGTCTCCAACTCCTGACCTTGAGCAATCCACTGGCCTCGGCCTCCCAGAGTGCTAGGATTACAGGCATGAGCCACTGTGCCTGGCCAAGATAAATATTTTGAATCTATATTTATGGGTGATATTGATATGTATTTTTTACACTTAAAATCTTAATCACTTTTTGTTATGCTGACATCTTTTTTCTAAGATTTCTACATGAGTTTGTGTATTATTGGCATTAGTTCATTTTTAAATATTTCATAGAATTTAACACTGATACAATCTGGAAATGGAGATATCCTTTTGAGGTTTGTATTATAAATGTTTCTTTAATGGACAGAGATTTATTCAAATCTTCCATTTTTTCTTTTACCAATTTTATTGATTTGAGTTTTTAAAGATTTTGGGCTTTTTTTTTCATTTCATTTAAGTTATGGGCATCAAGTTGTTGACAATAATCACAATAGGCCTTTAGTATGTATGATCTGTGTGAAACCTTTATTCTTGATAATTGTTAAATATGTATTTTCCTTCTGTCTTTCTCATACCTTCACACTTTCATTCTCTTACTCTCCCCCCACCCCCGGCCTCTTTCTGGCCTCTTTCTGTGAGATAGATATGTATGCACATGCTAGAGATTTATAATATTTATTAACTTACTCAATGAAAAAATGTTTGACTCTTGTTAGGGTGTGAAGTCCATACACAGGTGAGAAAGATTTCTCAAAGTTTAGGGTAGATAAAAGCGCAAAGTTTATTTACTCTCTCTCTTCAGAGAGAGAGGGCACATTGCCTAAAATAGAGGCGCTGGCCTTGAGGCCAAATGACTCTCTTTATTAGGCCAGGCTGAGGAGGGGAGGTGGGGGAATTTATGACGGTAGCCCAATCAGCAGAAGATAGCTGAGAAACTGCTGAGTTGGCTTTTTCTGTTTCTCATATTAGCAGATTGATAAGAGAAATTAGTTTCTTCTTTCTTCTTGATAGCTGGAGGCATCCAGTGCCCTCTCTCTTTGAGGAAGTGAGGAGGAGTTCCCACTCCTACTTTCTGTTTGGGAACTTTTTCAAGACTGTTTAAAATACTCAAAAAAACCTTTTTACAGACAGTGAATTTTTGATGACAGTCCATCAGATAGTCTACCCATGGCCGGGCGCGGTGGCTCACGCCTGTAATCCTAGCACTCTGGGAGGCCGAGGCGGGTGGATCGCTCGAGGTCAGGAGTTCGAGACCAGCCTGAGCAAGAGCGAGACCCCGTCTCTACTAAAAATAGAAAGACATTATATGAACAACTAAAAATCTATATAGAAAAAATTAGCCGGGCATAGTGGCGCATGCCTGTAGTCCCAGCTACTCGGGAGGCTGAGGCAGTAGGATCGCTTAAGCCGAGGAGTCTGAGGTTGCTGTGAGCTAAGCTGACGCCACGGCACTCACCCTAGCCTGGGCAACAAAGTGAGACTCTGTCTCAACAAAAAAAAAAAAAAAAAAAGATAGTCTACCCTTTCCTCCCCTCTCCTGGAAACTCTTTTCCCTTTTAAAATGTGAATTGACCAGCTCTGGCGAATGTTAATGAGGATTAACACTTTATTTTGTTTGCTCAGTTACATAAACATCTCTGTAGGAGAGATATTCATGTTACTAAGCTTAGAGGCAGGGGGGTTTATGCTACTTTGAATTTCTACCAGTTAGAAATCTATTTTCTTGTTAGCCTTTAGCAAGACCATTCCTTAAGCTCTTCTTATTTTTCCATTTTTTTATTGATATATAATAATTGTACATATTCATGGATTACATGTTACATCTTGAAACAAGCACACGACATACAATGATCAAATCAGGGTAACTGGGACAAGATTCACCTGAAACATTCATCATTGCTTTATGTTGGGAGCATTTGAAAACTTCTAGCTATTCTGAAATACAGTAAACTATCGTCAACTATAGTTGCCCCATTGTACCACTGAACATCAGAACTTCTTCCTTCTATTAAACAGAATTACCCCTTCACCAACATCTCTTCATTACCCGATCCCGCCACCCTGACCAATCTCTAGTAGCCACCATTCTATTCATTACTTCCTTGAGATCAATATTTTTTTTTAGGTACCATATTTGAGTGTGAAAATGAAATATTTGTCTTTCTGTGCCTGGTTTATTTCATTTAAAATAATGTCCTCCAGATCTATCCATGTTTCTGCAAATGACAAAATTTCCTTCTTTTTCATGGCTAAATAATATTCCTCTGTGTACATACACTACATCATTTTTATCCATTCATCCCTTGATAAACCCTTAAGCCAACTGCCCTTCTATTTATTTTCTTTTTGTCTTGTCAATTTTTAAGACCATTTGTTTCTCAGTTCTGTAATTTTGTGAGATAAAGTCCTCTTTTATCTTTATATTTTAATTAATTTATTAGATTTTTATTTTTATATCCTTATATTACTTCTTAGTCATTACTCTGGTAGTAAAAATGTGCATTATTAAATATAAAGTTATTATTGCATGTCTATATGTAAAATATAAGAAAGTTTTATTAATATAATTGCATTTATATTTCCATATCCTTTGTGCTGTTGTTATCATATATTTAACTTCTTTATTATGCCTTCCCAAAATATATTTAAAAAATTTTTTCTTTAAAAATTTTAGCTTTTAAAGAAATTAAAGTACAAACATCTGTTATATATGGTCATATATTTAATAATTGTGCTCAGTTTTTTTTTTACTGTATGGCAAAGCTTCCTTCTAGCATCACATCCTTTCCATCAGAATAACTTTTTGTCTGATTATCTGACACCATCTTTACTTCACACTCATTTTTGATAGTTACAGTTCACCAGTACAGAATTCTAGTGTGACACCTTCCCCCCCAACACTTGAAAGATGCTGTTCCATCATCTACTGGCTTCCATTAGTTTTGAAAATAAGTAAACTATTTTCTGGTCATAATTTACTTGTGTGTAATATCATTTTTCGCTGGTATTGTTTTTTATTCTCAGATATTTAACTACGATGTTCCCAGATGTGTGGGTGTATGTGTTTATCCAATTTGAAGCTTTCTGTAATTGCACTTCTATAATCTGTACAATTACAGATGCATTATACCACAGAAGGTAGGTTTTTCACTAATTTTTAAAAAATCTTCAGCCTTTTTTCTTCAATTATTTTTATCTGCCCCATTTTTCTCTTTTCTTATGTGGTATTCACTGACATATTTGTTAAACCTTATTTAGGTTTATGTACACACTAATGGATATTGCCCTACAGGTCACTAAAACTGTTTAATATTTGTCTTTAGTATAGCCTCTGTTCTATTAATCTGTCTTCAAATACACTGATTCTTTTTTTAGTTTATAATTTGTTGCTAAGAATATTCTGTGATTATTACTAAACTCTGTGATATTGTACTATTCAACTATAGAATTTTTGTTTCTTATTTAATGTTCTATTTCTTTGATGAGATTTCTCATCTGACTTTTCACTATGTCTACCTTTCCTTATTTACTTAAGCATGTCTAAAACAGTTGTTTTGAAGTTTTTGTCTGCTCATTCTAACATCTAGGTCACCTCAGAATTGGCTTTTATTGATTGCCATTTCCCTTGTGTAAGGGTAATATTTTTCCATTTTTTCACATGTCAAGTAGATTTTAATTGCATAATGGACACTGTTGATTATGCACTATAGATCATTTAGTTTTGTTATCTTTCTGTGAAAAGTATTTACTTTTGCTCTGGCAGGCATTTGAACTGCAGGTAGATTTTTTTTTTTTTTTTTTTGGTATGGTCTCATTCCGTTGCCAGGGCTACAGTTCAGTGGTATGGCATCCACTGCAACCTCAAACTCCTGGGCTCAAGCAGTCCTCCTGCCTTGGCTTCCCAAAGGCCTAGGACTACAGGCATGAGCCAAGATGCTCCGTAACAGGTATATTTTCTTTATCCTGTTAGTCTTTATAGTATAGGTAAGTCTGCTGCAGGTTTTGCTTGTTTCTATAATATACCCTTTACTCCAGAGCATGTTCCTTATTTTTAAGATCTCAACTGATGCTTGATTTTTCAGAAGGTCTTTCCAATAGTTTCTCTCCATAATAAGTGGGCTAAAACTTCCAGTAACATGTTACTTCAGGAATCTTGATTCATTTGTTATCCCAGCAGCAGCTAATCTTTTCTCAACCTTGCTGAGTGTCATCCTGTGAATGAACATCCCAGAAACTAATCAAGAACTCATGGGAAAGCCCTTCATAAATTTCTGGCTAACCTAACCCCGTCACTAACTCTTTTCTCTTCAGAATTCTGCCCATGGATTTCAGTTGCTTCAGTAGTCCAGAAATCTTCTCTATGCCTGCTAACATCAGATAGACTGTCATGCTCTGTTAGTTCCCTCTGCCATAGTCGGAAAAGTGTTCCCAGGCACAAAGCTAGATAGAACCTCCCATATTTCCCTTATGTAAGGGGTTATAGTCCTATATAGCTGGAATTTTACTACTTTTTTTCTTACTGTCTTCTAAACATTCAGATAATTATTATATTTTTAAAATATTGGTATTCTTATTATCACTTATTTGAACCTTCTATTTCTAAGTCTCTGATGGTTAGAAACAGTAACCAACCACACTGTACATACAGACATTCTTACCTCTTTTTACATAATTCTTACAGGGACATAAACTAAAGAAAATACGTGTTACAATAAAATTGTGAAATCATTGAAAAGATGGTAATTTTTCATGTTTATGTATGAAATTTGGGACTGTGACCATATATTTTGCTTATTTTTTTTATTCAGTATGTCATTTACTGTCCTCACTATTTTCATGAATTGCCCTTTCTTTTATTATATTCCTTTCATTTTATTAGTAACCTAAGATATTATAAATGGTTATAGTTATTTTATTTTTATTACTTATTAACATAACAGCAACCTTCTTCTGTCAAAAGTTCCTCCTTCCTTGTATATTTACAGAGAATTTTAAATTCCATTTCAAGCAAAACATATTTGCCCTTGATCAAAATTGCACTCAATACAAGTGGCCTGCAAATTGTATCCCCCCGAAAAACTGTAGGGGGTAATTGCAATTTCCCTACAAGTAAACAAATTCTTCTTTTTCACACCCTAGTTTCTAGGGATTTACTGTCAGTGGGTTTCACAGCATTGAGCTAGAAATACATAATGAAAGGGGGGAAATAAAGAACCATTTAACTTATACTGATCAAGGAATAGAATCATATTTTTCTGCACCGCTGCTATTTCTCAGCAGGTTACATATGTACAGGCTGATATACATTCCAGATCCCACAGGCTCTTGAAACTTAAAGACCTCAGTGTCCTTGGCCTGCTTATGACTTACAAGAGACATAAATACAGTTTGGGGATTAGGGATAGGGGCATTCCTTGTTGCAACTTTTAAATTGTCAATTAAACAGCATCACTGAATTCTGAATAGGACTGCCAAGGGCATGTTCGTCTGTAAAAGGATGGATTAACACAGACAGTCCCCATTGACGTTTAAGATACATATCTGTGATTTGGGACACTTGAGGATGTATATCTAAACAATGTGCTCATATTTAAAGTGCTGAAAGCAATTTTTGTCTTAGTAAACTGAAAAATCCTCAAACAAAGAAACTCTCAAGATATACTTAACTTTGTAAACCTTTTGTCAACATCATTTGCATTCACTATTCATATATGTGATATTAAGCAGATACAAAAATATAGGTCCCTTGGATATAGTTGTATTGAATATAAAAATAAAAGACTGTTATTTCTGCATTTCTGTGGCCTTGTTGTTCGGTGAAGATTGTTTATTTACTTTGCTTTTATGAGTCAAGAT
This sequence comes from Eulemur rufifrons, assembly GCF_041146395.1. Classification (NCBI taxonomy): domain Eukaryota; kingdom Metazoa; phylum Chordata; class Mammalia; order Primates; family Lemuridae; genus Eulemur; species Eulemur rufifrons. Next base: position 72,383,517 of record NC_090999.1, on the reverse strand, counting down.
TAATAAGTAGAAGGTATAAACACTTATACTGAAAAAAATTTTGGAATGTTTTTATGTTTCTACTATCCATACTAATTGTGTCTTTCACAAAAAATAAAGTAAATATAAAATACAAAAAATGACAACTGCAAAATCAGAATAGTAATTCTGTGAGCCTCTGAACAAGGCTACACATTTTCTTTTCATTCCCCCCTCAGGAATTTCTAATATCATTCTTTCCATGGATTGAAGAAAGTTGAGAATGTTTAGTTTAAAAAAATGTTAATTAGAATTTCACTCTATTTCTATAATTCAGTGACATCACAAGGATATATATGATACATATATGACATATGATAATGATATATATATCACATGTGCATATATATGTACACATATATACACACATCACAATGTGATAAATTTGTTGCTGTCTACAATGGGAAATAATAGCATATGATTTAAAGCAGTTTTTAGGAGAATTATGAAAAAGCAATGTTTAAAGGGAAGTGTTTTCAATATTTTTTAAAAAAATATTTTATATTCATGTAAGAAAGATTAATTTCTTTATATTGAGAATCTCTTACATATGTGATGTTTTAGGAATTCGAAATCTCTAGAAAAAACTTTTCACCTTAGAAATTTCTGAAGAATTAGGCTTAGCCAACTTATGATATTAGCATTAATAACAAAATAAAGGCAAGTATTATCTTTTAGGATTGTAACACAAAGCTAGAAAACTCATTGAAGAAAGACAACAGTGATGAGCCATTTTTGATAGACCATTAGATGGTATCTTTTTTTTCTTAAATGAGACAGGGTCTCACTCTATCACCCAGTCTGGAGTACAGTGGCATCATCATAGCTGAGTACAGTCTCAAACTCCTGGGCTTTAGGGATCCTCATATCTTAGCCTCTCAAGTACCTGATACTGCAGGTGTGTGACACCACTCCTGCTAGTTTTTTTTTTAATATTTTGTAAGATGGGGTATCACTATTGCCCAGGCTTATCTTGAACTCCTGGCCTAAAGCAATCCTCCTGCCTCAATCTTCAAAAGTGCTGAGTTTACAACCAGGATTCATTGCACTAGGTCTAGACAGTACCTTTAATTTACCCCATTAAACCACATCCTGGTATTCACATACTGATAAACATTCTTTTTCACTTTGGGTAGATCCTATGACCTACTTTTACCAATAGAATGCAGCAACATTGATATTCTTTCAGTTCCAGACCAAAAACTTAAGAAGGCCTAGCAGGTTCTGCTTGTGAAGTCTTGAAAACTAGCCACCTTATAAGAAGTTCAACGACCCTGAGATCATAATGTTGAGAGGAAGCCCAAGCAGTTGCATAGGGATTTATAAATGGAGAAAAACTAAAGCCCCTTTCACTCATAATCAACTGAGTTCTCAGCCAGAGACTAGGGTCAATTGTCAGTCATATGAGTGAGTACATTTTAAACTCCCAGTCGTGCCACGGCCTCAGCAGAAATGACAATTGCTGAACATCAGGAAAAAACAGAGGTTGAAAGAGTAGACACATCCAGAAGGCCATGGGCCTACCAAATCTCTCCTTGATGCTTCAAGCCTTACAAGACATAGAAAAATCAGGACTAAGATAAATGACGGTAGCCTGGGTTAGGCTAACAAAACATTTTTATGCTTAATATATGAAAGAAACAGCAGGATAAAGTAAAATTTAATTTAAGGGACAATTAAAATATTAAAATCAATTTGCTATCCTCCTCTAAATATTCAAAAAGTTATTTGGTTATAGAATCCTATAAGATATTTTTATTCATAAAAAAAATTTCAAAGAGGAATCTAAAATCTTGATTTTAATATAGAATTGATATTTAAGTTCAAACCAGCCATCTCATTCATTTTTTAGCCATCCTTCCAGATTTAGTGTCCTATATTTATGTAATTTCAACAGTTTCTACCTGTCTTTCTTCCCTTCTTCCCTTCACTGTGCATTTTTGTATGCTGTTACTGGATTAGTCTTCAAGTAGATAATATCATGGCATTTTGTTTGCTCAAAGATCTATAATAGCATTCACTTTATTACAGACCAAAACCTAAAATCATGTATAGGGGACCACATGTATGTTTATTATATAAATATAAATACATATAAAATGTGGTGTAATATACAAGTGTGTGTATTGTGTGTATGTGTGCACGTTTCTACTTCTGTTTCCTTCTTAATAAAATCTCTTCATACCAAGACACCGGGGCTTCTCCTGTTCTCTGAACATCAGAGACATATTTTCACATTTTTTATTTTTTGCCTTAGATACCAATTCACTTTTTACCTAAAATATTCTCCAACAGTGTATTTTATTATTACCTGTCAAAAGTGTTTTGTGGGACACAGTGATCTTCAAACTTTTTTGCTCAAGGACCCTTAAAAAAATGAAAATCAATGCAGCCCTAGCACAATCAAAGCTGATTTAAAAAGTTATAAATTTAAACACATGAAAATGATCCAATTTCCAGAATACTATATATATGGGTATTGTCAAATAAAACAGTTACATAAGAGTTTAAAAAGCATTCAAAGTATGCAGTGAGAAGATGCCATCTTTGAGAAAACTGGCTCTCACGAGACACAATATCTGTAAGTGCCTTGATCTTGGACTTCTCAGCCTCTAAAATAGTGAGAAAAAAAAATTCTGTTTTTATTATCAATCAATAAATAATAAAAAGTATCCAAAGAAATGTAAATGCCTAGTGATTTCAAATCTACCCTAACACATTTTAAATATAGATAAACTTGTTTCTCCTGAATAATTGGAATATTGCATTATTCCATATTTATCCATTTCTATCTCATTTGTCCTACAAAATAATTTTTTAAATATTATAAAGCACATTCTTTTACCAGAAAGTATTTTATTATTGACTATATCAAAATACTTTAGAATACAAATTGAAGTTATAAATTTCTGAAGATCAGAAAATAATTCATTTTTGAATACTATTATATAGTTATTATAGTTTTCTAACTAAGGAAAACCAAAAATATATTATATATTTTTAAAAGTAATTTAAAAATAAAACACAAGATTTCTACCATGCCACGCTGAAGTAACTGGTAAGGGACTTGCCCTCTCATCATTAAAAAAACAGGAACGACAGAGAAAGATGGCTGAATAAAAACCTCCAGCGAGCATCCTTCCACATGGACACCAAATTTAACAACTATCCATATGAGCAAGCAACTTCAGAAGAACCAAAAATCAGGTGAGCAATTATACTACATGGTATTAACACTACATAAGAGACACTAAAGAGGGCAGAAACGATAATCTTGAATTGCCTACACCACCCCTCTCCCATTACCTAGCAGCGCTGCATCAGCACACCAAGTGGAGAGAGAATATGTGTGTCTGGGGAAGGGAGAGTGAAGTGATTTTTAGATGATGAAATAAAACTCAAGGCCACCCTGGCATAACAGAACATAGCACAGGAAGAATTCTCCCGGTGCCCACAGAGGGATCATTTAGACTAGCTGGTCAGAGGGAAATCCTCTGCCCTGAAATCCGAATTTAGGCTAGCCCTACCCACCCCCACCCCCTGATAAAATGCAGTGTGAGGTGTGGATTAAATTCTTAAGGCAGTTGGACCACGAAAGCTGCACTCCTTGGGCAATTACTGTGGCTGTGCTGGCTCTGAACCTGTTGAGTTGGGGTGCATATGACTCAGTGAGACAGCAGAAGTGGCAGCTAAAACACTGTCTTTGTCACCCCTCTCTCAACTACGAGCAATGCAACAATGCAGGTCAGGGAGTTTTCTTACATCTGGGGAAAGGAAAGAGGAGAGTTCAGAGAACTTTGTCTTGCAACTTGGGTACCAGCTCAGCCACCCAGATTCCTGAAGCCCCTGAGTCAGCATTTCTGCACCAACCTTGGGCCAGGAATCCAGTCTTGGAAGCATTCATTACCTGCTAACTAAGGAGCCCTTAGGCTTTGAATAAACATCAGAGGTAGCCAGGCAACAGTCACCATGGGCTTTGAGTGAGATTGGGCTGGCTTCAGATGTTACTTGGAACTGCCTGGCCATAAGAGAGTGCCCATGTCACTCCTCCCATAACTCTAGCAGCCCAGCACAGAGAGTAAGGAAAGACAGTAAGAAACTTTGCCTGGTAATTCAGGGAATTCTCTCACATCTTACCCAAGTCCACCAAGGTGGAGCCACCAGTAGTCTACAACAGTTACAGCAATATTGGGCTTGGAACACCCTCAGAGCTGATATAGCTGTAGAGACCAAAGATTTAGAACACAAAACTCAATTCTTTTTGAATATCTGGAAAGCCTTCTCAAGAAGGATGGGTTCGAATAAGCACAGAATTCAAAGATTAAAATAAATAAGTTACTCTTCAATGTCCAGACGTTTATGAACAACCACAAGCATTAACAATACCCAGGAAAACATGACATCACCAAATGAACTAAATAAGGTACCAGGGACCAACCTTGAAATGATGGGGATATGTGACCTTTCAGACAAAGAATTCAAACAGCTATCCTGAAGAAGCTCAGTGATCTTCAAGATAGCACAGAGAAGGAATCAGAAACTTCTCAGAGAAATTTAACAGAAAGATTGAAATAATTTTTAAAAATCAAGCAGAAATTCTGGAGCTTAAGAATTCATTGACAGACTGAGTGTTGCATTAGAGTCTCTCAACAGTAGAATTAACCAAGCAAAAGAAAGAACTGGTGAGCTTGAAGACAGGTTATTTGAAAATACACAGACAGAAGAGAAAAAAAGAAAAAAAAAAGAATGAAGCATGCCTATAAGATCTAGAAAATACCCTCACATGGGCAAATCTAAGAGGCACAGGCCTTAAAGAGAAAGTAGAGAGAGATTAGGGTCAAAAGTTTATTCAAAAAAATAATAAAAGAAAATGTTCGTAACCAAAAGAAAGATATCATTGTTCAGGTACAAGCAGATCATAGAACACGCAGCAGATTTAATAGTTTCCCAGACAAACAAAAGCTAACGAATTTCATCAACACCAGATTTATTCTACAAGAAATGCCAAAAGGAGTTCTTCAATCTCAAAGAAAAAGTTGTTAATGAACAATGAGAAATCATCTGAAGATACACAACTCACTGTTTCCAGTAGGCACACACATACAGACTACTCTATTGCTATAATTGTGCTGTATAGACCACTTACCGCTTGAATAGGAAGACTAAAAGACAGACCTATCAAAAATAACTACAGCAACTTTTTGAGAAATAAGTAGTTTAAAAAGATGAAAACAAAATGTTAAAAAGCAGGAGGGGGGATGGAGTTAAAAGTTAGAGTATCTGTTAAATTTATTATTGAGTTGTCATATGTTTAAAATAATTGGTTATAAAACATTTTTTGCAAGAATCATGGTAACCTCAATTCAAAAAACCTACAACAAATACACAAAAAATAAAAAGCACGAAATTAAAACCCACTACAAATGAAAATCACTTTTAACAAGTGAAGACAGGAAAGAAGTAAGAAACAAAAAGAGGACCAAGAAAACCCAAAAATCAAACAACATGGCACTAGTAAGTCCTTACCTTTTAGTGATACCATTAAATGTGAAAAGTTAACTACATGATATCTGTAATAAATGCATTTTAAATAAAACATAAAAAATTAGATTTTATAAGCGGAAGAAAAAAATTTGTGCAAACTCTAATAATTGACATCTAACTGACCATATTAATATTAGATAAAGTAGAGGTTGGGGTATAGTACCAGGTTAAAGAGAGCTATTAATGATAAAACGACTAATTTATAAAAAAAAATAAAAATACTAAATGTGTATATACTAAATAATAAAGCTACAAAATATATGAATAAAAAATAGAATTGAGAGGAGAAATTGACAAATTCACAATTATTGTTGGACAATTCAAAACTCCTCATCAGTAGAATAAACAGACCAATAATTGGTAATCATATGGAAGACGTAGACAGCACTATCTACAATTTGACCTAGTTTACATATGCAGAATATCATAGCCAACAATAGAATTTACATTCTATTCATTTGCATATGGGGTCAGGCTGGGTGGCTCAGGCCTGTAATTCCAGCACTGTGGGAGTACAAGGCCAGAGGATCGCTTGAGGCCAGGAGTTTGACACCAGCCTGGGCAACATAGCAAGACCTTATCTCTACAAAAAATAATGAATTTGACCCAGCAATCCCATTACTGGGCATATACCCAAAGGAAAAAAGGTCATTCTTTAACAAAGACACATGTACCCGAATGTTTATAGCAGCACAATTCACAATAGCAAAGATGTGGAAACAACCCAAATGCCCATCAATACATGATTGGATTAGTAAGCTGTGGTATATGTATACCATGGAATATTACTCAGCTATAAGGAATGATGAAGATACAACATCTCTATGGTTCTCCTGGAGAGAGTTGGAACCCATTATATTAAGTGAAGTATCCCAAGAATAGAAAAACAAGCATCACATGTACTCACCAGAAAATTGGTTTCCCTGATCATCACCTAAATACAAATCTGGGGACGACACCAATTGGATATCAGACTGAGGTGGGGGGTGGGGGAGGGGATGGGGGTATGCCTACACAATGAGTGCATTGCGCACTGTTTGGGGATTGGTAATGCTTGAAGGTGCTGACTCGGGAAGGGGGGGTGGGGAAGGGAGGGATATATACCTATATGATGGGTGCAACGCGCACTACCTGGGGAACAGACACACCTGGAGCTCTGACTTGGGGGGAAAGGTGGTACAGGAGCAACATATGTAACCTGCAATTCTGTATCCCCCATAATAAGATGAAATAAAAAAAAAAATAATAATGAAAAAAATTAGCCAGACATGCTGGTGTGTACCGGTAGTCCCAACTACTTCGGAGGCTGAAGCTGGAGGATCACTTGAGCTCAGGAGTTTAAGACTGCAGTGAGCTATGATTGTATCACTGCACTCCAGCCTGGGTAACAGAGTGAGACCTCTCTCCAACAAAAATAAATTTGTATAAACAAACAAACAAACTATTTCACATGGAACATTTACAAAGCTATACTCTATTCTGGGTCAGATAACGACACATTGGAAAAACAAGCATCACATGTACTCACCAGAAAATTAGTTTCCCTGATCATCACCTAAATACAAATCTGGGAACGACACCAATTGGACATCAGACTGAGGTGGGGGGTGGGGGAGGGGATGGGGGTATGCCTACACAATGAGTGCATTGCGCACCGTTTGGGGAGTGGTAACACTTGAAGGTGCTGACTCGGGAAAGGGGGGGTGGGGAAAAAAAATATGAAACTGTTGTTTTTAACTTGCACTGTTCACTTAATAATTTATCATGAATATTTCCCATATCATTTCATATCATTGTACAAGAAACAATGTATACATTATGAGGACATACTGTATCTAACAAGATATACTGTTAGACTCTTTGATTCTGTAAAATTAAATTGAAAAAAAATAAATAAACTTCATCTGGGAAAAAAAAAACGTGAAATAATATAGAGCATACTCTCTGATCAAAATGAATACAAATTAAAGATCAGAAACAAAAACATGTCTAGATCATCCTCAAATATTTAAAATTAATTGACATTCTTTAAAATAAATTTCATAAAGGAAAATCATAAGGGATACTAGAAAACATTTTGTATTAAGTTAAATGAAGTCATAGGATATCCCATTTGTGTGACACAGCTAAACAGTTCTTAGAAGATAATTTACAGCTTTAAATATTTATGTGTGAAAAGAGGAAATGCCTAAAATCAATGTTCTTGGCTTTCACCATGATGTTCCACAATAAGATGATCAAACTAAACCCAAAGTAAGTGGAAAGAAGAAAATAATAAACCCAAGAGCATAAATCAACAAAATGGAAAACAGAAAAGCAACAGAGAAAAAAAAGATAAAACCAAACACTGGTTCATAGTTAAAAAGCAACAAAATTTATGACATTGTACCTAGACTGATAAAAAGCAAAATATAAAGGACAATATCAAAAATTTAAGAGAAGCCATCACTGCAGATCCTTCAGACATTACAGTATAAAAAGGTTATATTGTGAATAACTTTGTGGTAATAAATTCAACTACATAGATGAAAAGTGCAAATTTCTTGGAAAACACAAGCTGTCAAAATTGTCAGGGGATAAATAGAAAAACTGAATTACCTTTTGTGTTTTATAAAACTTGAGTCTGAAATTTAGAACATTCTCGCAAAGGACACTACGAGCCTAGATAGCTTTTCTATTGAAGTCTATCAACATGGAAAAGGAAATAATGCCAAACCTACACAAAATCTTCCAAAAAACAGAGAAGGAACCACTTTCCAGTTCATTTTATAAGATTAACTTGATAGACAAATCAGGTACAGATATTAAAAGAAAAGAGAGTTCTAGGTCAATATTTCCCATGAAGAGATGCAAATATCCTTAATGAAATATAGCAAATCTAATCCAACAAAATATAAAAAGATTATACATCCTGACTAAGCCAAATGATTATTTCAGCAAATACAAAAAAACGTTTCACCAAACTGAACATTCTACCTTGATAAATGCTAAATTTAACAAACTAGCAAGAAAACGATATCCAAATCTTATTGGCCTAATTGCAAATAAGCAGATGTGATGTAAACCAATTTGTTAAGATTTTACTTATTATAGCGAAAATTTTTTCATTACTTTCAAAATTAACTTTTAGCGAATCTCAAATCAAGTTTCTTTTGGGCTTGTGCTACGTTACTTATTTGCCCTAAAATATTAATTGCTTACAATTATGATTTAAAACATACTAAAATTATGAATCATTCATGATTATTTTTGCAACAATTTATGATAAACAATGGTAAATATTTTAACAAAATAAAATTATGCATGTATATATTTTAAGACAAAAGAGAAAATCAAACTACTTATGATATATAACCAAATATCACAAATAAAGTTAACTCTTTTTTCACATTTAAAATAATTTTCAGAAATACTAATAAAGTGCCAGAGTAGCTCAACATCTCCGTCTATTAGGAGCTCAAATATTTGTTAAATGAATACTTCCACTAGAACAAAAGGCAAGTGTTGTGTCTTTTACATACTCCTATCTAAAGATCAAACAACATACTACTAAACTATTGATATTTTAAAGCTACATCTAATCTAAAGCCACATAACACCATTGAATTTGTTTGTTTTGGCTTCATCATGTGTGTGTGTGTGGGGGGGAGGATATGGGTGTGGGTATGGGTGTGTGTGTGTTCCAAATAGAAAATACCTTTTATTTCAGAAATTTCTCTAGTATCTTCTATTGTTTAACAGAATGTGACTGGCTTATCTTTTATTCCTTGGATTTACTTTATCCAATAGGCACCTGAGCACTCAATATATATTGAACAGAATGTTACCTTTCATTCCAATGGGCCCCTAAATTCCTATTTTAAAGTTTTAGTAAGAGCTTTGGCAAAAGCCACTTTGACATCATCATTATTTTTAAATCATAGAGCAACAACCTAAGTGTTCATGAAATTGTACAGCAGATGAGATATGACAAAACAAAGGGGCCCCAGGGAATTTGTAGTCCAGTAGCTCTGATATTTCCAGTATTAAACAAAACAAAAGCATGACTTGTCTAGTCTCTTTGATGTTTACCTATGAGATGTAATTAATGTTTTCATTCAGACACTTTTCACATGATTTAGCACAGCCTGATGCACGATTTTAAATCCATCTGTACATGACACAATTATTGTAACCTGATTTATCCAATCCAAGTGAAAATATAACTCTGGTGATATTTACAAAGTATGCTTTCTTGTTCTGAGACATTAGTTTCTTCATTTCCCCCATTAATGATTAGATTAGAAGCAGAGAGGGAATTTTATATTCTGTAGATAATTGAAATTTAGAAACTGGTAGGTAAATAAGTTTACAATACAAAAGACAAAGCAAGAATTCCGAGAGAAATGGAATATATTAGACAGGCTTTGAAAAATAAACTCTACCCTTCACTTCCACCGTTTTTATTCTTTCCTGCTCAGAAAACAAAATCCTCCATGGGAGTTGCCCTTAAAATTGAGCCATGCATCATAAGGTACCGTTCTGCCCAGGCCAGTCACTGCCCAGGTACCAAAGAGCAGAATCCCCCCTGCACCTTCAAACTGCATGACAAGTAAAGAATCACCCTGTCAGGATTCCTCCGTAGCTCACCCAAATTGACAAAAAATTTCTGAATTACACTGTGCCAGGGCTCCTGCATTGACAGGAGGCAGTCAAGCCTGACAGCCCTTTCCCTCTTGTCTGTTATCTTGAAATCAATTGCACAGCCTGATGCACAGAATAATGGCTGTGGACAATTCTGCAGGACTTGGCCCATCTGGTCACTGAGGAAGACAGCATTGCCGGCTTCCTATCGATCTGGGAGGAGCATGCTGCTACACAGAGGTGACCTCCATCTCTCCACCTGGCCCTGCTATTGAGGAAATCAGTTTCACAAGTGTGCTCATTCAGAAATGAAAACAACTTTTGCACCAAGGCATATCCATCACTGTTTTTAATTAAGAGCTTATGCCTATTTGGGATTAAATAGTGAGGTGTAAGCAAAAGAAAGGGTATGAATTCTGTGTACCAGGAACTTTATTTTAGAGAAGTATCCTAGTTAAAGCCTTGAAATGATAAGACATTTCAATAGAGGGGAAAAAATGAAGTTGGCTATTTTATGAAATCTCATGTATGCCACCTTTGAAGAAAATTATTATATTAGTGAAATATTATTTTTATTACAAAAGTGACTAATGTTATTGCAAAGATTACTATTTCACAAGTTGATTCTCCCAGGTAAATGATCGATTAATACTAATTGTTTGAAGTTGATTACACAGCCTATCTGTTTTGCATTTTAAAAAAATTACCTTACTGGCAAATTATAACAAATGGATCCTGAATTTATGAAAGCTACAAAGTGCTCCTGACTTCTTTATTGGAAAGTAAAATGAAAAAGCAAGGAAACAAAAAGAGAGTGAGAAAGTAAGAAATGAAGACAACAGAAAAGCAAGCAAGAAAGAAAGCTGATTATAATTTTAGCAAAATTATTGATCCTTATTACATTTCCGTAGGTTTATTGATTGATTTTTAAAGACTTTATGTTTTAGAGTAGTTTTAGGTTTAAAGAAAATAGAGGAAGGAAGGTACAGAAATTTCCCACACACCTCTTACCTTCACACATGCATTGGCTCCACAATTATTAACATCCCCACCAGGATGGTACATTTGTTACAATTGATTAACCCACAATGACACATTGTAATTACTCAAACGCTATAGTTTACACTAGGCTGTACTCTTGATGATGCACATTCTATGGGTTTGGACAAGTGTAAAATGACATGCATCCACCATTATTATAATATACAGAGTAGTTCCACTGTCCTAAAAACCCTCTCTGTTCTGCCCTATTTAACCCCAGCCCCTGGCAGCCCCTGATTTTTTACTATTTCCATAGCTTTTCCTTTTCCAGAATGTCATGTACTTGGAATCATATAGTGTATACCCTTTTCAAGTTAGCTTGTTTCACTTAGTAACATGCATTTAAGGCTTCTCAGTGTCTTTTCATGACTTGACTGGTCATTTCTTTTTAGAACTGAATAATATGCCATTGTCCAGATGTTCCACAGTTTATTTATCCATTCATCTACTGAAGGCCATCTTGGTTGTTTCTAAGTTTTGACAAATATGAATAAAGCTGCCATAAACATTCATGTGCATGTTTTTGTGTCAATAGATTCTCAACCCCTTTGGGTAAATAGCAACAAGCACTATTGCTAGATCCTATGGTAAGAGTCTGTTTAGTTTTATAAGAAACTGCCAAACTGTCTCCCCAAGTGTTTGTACAATTTTTGCATTCCCACCAGTAATGAATGAGAGTTCTTCTTGGTCCAGATCTTTGCTATCATTTGGAATAATGATATGAAAACGTGTAGCACATGTGTTACCAGGGAAATGAAAATTAAAATAGCAGTGAGATATCACTACACGCCTATTAGAATAGCCAAAATCCAGAACACTGCCATCATCGTTTTGTTTTTTTATAACTTGGCGTTTCTAATTTTTTACTAGTATTTAAAAAAATTAGCTGTCTTTTATGAAATTTCCTCATGTTTCCACTCTGTAAATTATCATACAGAACTAAACATAAATCATTAAAAAGTTCTGCTCATTGGATCTCCTACCCCATTCTTGTCCTGATACAGCACATTCACTCAGCTTCCCACAGTGATCGTTTAAGAACATAAATGAGATTATGACTCTTTCTTGCTTAAATCCTTCCAGGGCTTCCCACACTACTCAGAATAACAACCAAATTCTCTCCTTTTACAAGGCTTACTATACAATCCATTCCTGCCTGTCTCTCTGACCTTGTCACCCAACCATATCCAAAATAGCTCACTCCACTCTAAATGTAGTTCTACTCTTGCCTCAGGCCTGCACTTTTAAAAACTTTTTATTTTTACAGAGGTAGGGGGTACAAATGAAGTTTTGTTACATGGATATATCACCTAGTGGTGAAGTCTGGTCTTTTTGTTCAACCATCACCCAAATAATGCACATTGTACCCACCAAATGATTTCTCACCCATCATCACCCACCCACTCTCCCACCCAATGTCTATTATTCCACACTCTATGTTCCCCACTGGTACATTGTTTAGCCCCCACTTATGAGAGCATGCAATATTTGACTGTGACTTATTTCACTTAAGATCATGGCCTCTAGTTCCATCCATTTTGCTACAAAAGACATGATTTCATTCCTTTTTGTGGCCAAATAGTGTTCCATGGGGGTATGTGTGAGAGTGTGTGTGTGTGTGTGTGTGTGTGTATGTATGTATCATATTATCTTTCTCCAGTCACCTGTTGATGAGTACTTAGGTGAATTCCATTCATATCTTTGCTATTGTGAATAATGCTGAGATAAACATATGAGTGAAGGCATCTTTCTTATAGAATAATTTGTTTTCCTTTGAGTAGATCTCCAGTGGTAGACTTCCTTGAACAAATGGTAGTTCTATTTCTAGTTCTTAGAGAAATCTCCATACTGTTTTCCATAGAGGTTATACTAATTTACATTCCCACCATTCCCCTTATCTCTGCATTCTTGGCATCATCTATTGTTTGTGTGTGTGTGTGTGACTTTTTCTACTAACTGTGAATTCATGTATTAAAATTCACTTGGTCACAGAATGCCTATTAAAATATTCAATATAATCTCATAGATTACAGGCCCGATGAGGTCAAGGATTTTTTCTGTCCTGTTTACCATTGTATTTATAGTGTCTAATAAAGTATATGTTTAATGAATACAATTAGTTATCATTTGTATCTCACATAAATTCTCTGAGGAAAACGTATAAAAGTCAATAAAAGTGTTTTATTCATTACTATACTCACACCACCTTCGGCAGTTCTTGAATATAGAAGTTACTTAATAAACATTCATTGAATAAAGTGACAAAAATAAATCTATTAGTATAAATGTAATGGAAAACTGGGGCAGAATTCAGGATTTTCACAAAAGTTTCAATAATATGGTCATTTTAATTTAGGGGTAAATTAGAATAGTATCATTAGTAAATTTACACAGCTTAGAGGCATTATAAGACGATGTAATTTAGAGCTCAAAGTCTTAAACTTATATCTGGTCCAAAGTGTCTGCCATTTATTATCTATATGACTTTGGGCCTGTTAATTAAATTAATTTGTTGCTTTTTTTCACAAGTGATACTGAATAATACTTCTTAAGGAGTTAATGTGACAACACTGGTAAAACACTTATTGGAATCCTGATACAGGAATAAAAAGATCATCTATTTATCATCAACCAAAGTATTATATGATATATACTTTTATGTCTGAATGATTATAGTTGTTCGCTTCACTGATGTAGAAGTGTTTTTAAATCCTGCTTGCCCCATCTGTTCATAGCTACAGAACATAATATCTTCTCTGAAGTAGGGTGGAATACTGCGAGGTGGACTACAGTGAGCAATAGAAATAAATTCCTGGTAGGCACAGTGGGATTCGTAAACTATCCTACTTGCTGGGATTTTTATTATGCACTAGACAGTGCATTAAAATCAGGAGAATCACTTTCCACAGGAGAGGGACATGCTTGTAGCCCTGGCTTTGGATGGTGCAAATGCATTACATGTAACCAAAATGTTTGTACTCCCATAATATCCTGAATAAATAAAAAAATAAGAAGAATCAAAATCTTTGTTCTACACAGAAAAAAAAATAATTCTTTTTCTTCTTTGTGTGAATTTAAGAATGAAGCCCCAAGCTAGTACCTTTAACTAACTTACTTAAAATTTAACATTGATAAAGCCTTAAGAAAATGGCCTACTGTGTGAAGCTAATTCACCTGGGCTAATTCACCCAGAAATTTAATGAGTGAAACTCTTGGCTATAAAGTCAACAGAACACAGAAACAAGTTCCAAAAGACTTGAGGATAAGTTTTGATTTTATAAAACATATTCATGCTATTTATGGTAGTACTCTTAACTTGCTGATTGAAGAGTAAATCATGCAAGAAAAGCCAACTTTGACCAAATATACTATTTACTTAATCAGGATTAATTTATAAATTATCAGATTAGTTTACATCACATAGAATCAAGTGAATTGAATTTTCACATTAGAGTGAAGACCATATGTTTCATATTCAAATGATCCATTGCAAAACACTTCAAAATATTTCATGAATTAGAAGTCATAAATGACCAAAATGGGAAAGTCAATTATCACTGTGATGTATGAAATAGAAAGAAAATAACAAAGACTTTTGCTACTGGAAATCACAATTGTTCTGGGAGCCTATAAAGAGATTCTTTTTAAATGATTTTCACTGTTATTATTTATGTGAGTAAATTACATAAGTCTAGAGTTTTTTATTTGTTTGTTTGCTTAATACAGTCTCCTCTTCATTCTGAGAACTGGATCCTCCCCGTCAATGGTTAACGTGGGAATGGCTATTTTATATACTGTGACTCTGCTCCACTGGTCACAGTTGATTGGTCTAAGAATTGGTGGCTGACCCAAGCTGAACTAAGAATAGCATTTTCAGGGAATCTTGAAATGGGAAGTGAGTGACAGAATAACCTGGAAAGTCATAAAACCTCATCCTTGTCAGTAGTCATGTTTGGTACAACATGGACTAGAAAGCCTTGAGGAAAAAT
Source organism: Eulemur rufifrons (assembly GCF_041146395.1). Lineage (NCBI taxonomy): Eukaryota > Metazoa > Chordata > Mammalia > Primates > Lemuridae > Eulemur > Eulemur rufifrons. The sequence goes on along the minus strand of NC_090999.1, from coordinate 72,368,302 downwards.
ATATAAAGTAAATATATATGGAGAGACAGAGTTAAGAGACGAAAAGTTTGGATGCCTTTGAAGTACAGATTTCCACTCTGTTCCTGAAGTCCACGTCCATATCTGTTCTTAGGTCTTGTAAACCATCCCTTTTTGTAACATTTACATTAATACTTAAACTAGTTTGAGTATGGCAGTGACTGCTAGCTAGTTAACACTCAATGATTATTTTTCCCTCTTTTCTTAGTAGTAGAACAGGTATACAGAACTGTCACTAGACAAAAGAATAAATTTCCAAGCTTTCCTTAAAGTTGCGTGCAGCCATGTGATCGAATTCTAACCAATAAGCTATGGGCAGCTTCAGAAATTGTATTTTAAAAGAAGATGTCCTATTAATCCTTCTTCTTCCATTTTACTGGATATAATGTTTTGAGTTTCAAGTAGTCATCTCAACACAGAAGATGGAAGTAAGGCATTGAGTTTGATGGTATAAAACATTATATTGAGGATGATTCTCTGACAACTTTGGAGCCATTCTATCAAGTTTGGACTGCCTATGTTTTTATAAAAAGATAAATAAAATTTTATCTCATTAGACTATTATTTTCCCTGTCTCACAGGCAATGTTAATCTGACCAATTAGTACATTGATTTTCTGTCACTTGGAAACAAAAGAATTCTAATATAGCATTTTAACCATTGATAATCAAAGTTCTGTTTCCACTTGTCATAGAAATAGATGTAATATAAATGACTAATATTTTCACCATCTGTTAGTTAACATTTGACATTTTGCTTAAGCCAAAGTTCATTACTTCATTCTAAATTGAACCATCCTAAAACTGATAGCTTTGACAGTAGTGATGCATTGTGCTCCATGAGCTTTAAACTGAGTTCAGTTGCATTAACATGTAGCCTGTTCATTTTTGTCCAGTTATTCAAACTAATATCAGTTGAACCTTCCCATGTTAACACTGGAAAATTGTGTCCCAATAGAATGGAAGATAGCCATTGAAAAATTCTTCACATGGTATGAGATGACTCTGTTATAAGAAAAGATTTTCATAATAATAAAATAAGTTAACATAAGAATTAGAAGAAAGTATTATATTTGTCTAAAGAAAGATGGAAGCAATACTTTTGTTTTTTCTTTTTATCATTTTCACCTGTATGTTTAAATTACTTAAATAACTTGTTATTTATGGAGAAAACATTTTCTGGAGGCCTACACACTTCACCCCAACCCCTAGTATGCTTCCATCAGTGGTTCATTTCATCCGGTTAGATGCTGTGTTAGTTATTATTTTTCATTCAAAATGGATTTGTACCATCCTTTCTGTCTATATAAACATATAGTTGGTAGAAAAATCAGTAAAACTTTTTTCCAAGAATGATAACTCTAGTCAATCAGACATTTTCATAAATTAGGGACCTGTAGACAAAAGGTCATACTGTTCGCCTAAGACAATATTGAGTGGGGATTTTTCTTTCCCTGGTATTGAGATTAGAGCCTCCAGGTGAAATAAAACCAAGGACACCAATTATCTGCATTCTAAAGAAAGTGACCTATAACTAGGACCAAATATTCTCATTCAAGTCTCCATTAAGAGGCAGAAGAACTGCTTCTACTGCAAACATAGTAAATAACCCACATCCTCCTACTTACAACCCTTGGACAAAATATTCAAAACAGAAGAATAGGGACAAGGAGGAGAAGAGGAAGAGAGAAGTCAGAAGAGTTCTTAACTTCATCAAGCTGGTGAGTAAAATATTCTTTATGAATGAAAATTTCTTCCTTTCTAAATGGGAAAATAGAAGGGTGCTTTACTTTACTGGAAGCCAAATGAGGAGACATTTAAGGAAGTCATTCCTAGATGTTAAATGTCGGCTTAAGCAGAATATTTGTTTTTCCTTTGTGTCTAACTGAGGTGGCTACTGGTTGTAGAGAAAAAGGAAATTGATAAAAACAGAGTAGGTAGACAAGAAGGTGAGAGAAAGAGAGAGAGAGAGGAAGAGAGAGAGGGAGGGAGAGAGAGAATGAGAGAAAAGCTCTTATCACATTGATGTACTTCACAATTTAGTATGGAAAGGGTACTTGAGTTTTCCATGGGTTAAGGGGACAAGTCAGAAGATAGCTATGGGCCATCTCACTGGCATCCCATCCAAGGGGTTGTCTCTCCAATAATGGGATCCCATAAGAAGTAAGATACAAGGGAATATAAATTGATGGGAAAAGATGATTAATAAAGGAAAATGTTTAGAAAGCCAGATCTTCCAAATCAGTGAATTGTATAGCGAGGTGGTGAAGCAAAGTACTCCAAAGAACTCATTCATTCACCCCATAAGAGAGACAGAATTGAGAGACGTGGATGGTGTGGTAGTAATTACAAAGATGTAATTCTCCATCTCCCCATAAAACTCAGTGAAGCATTTCTCCCGCTTCTCCTGTGTAGTTTCTTTCCTCATTGAATCTGAGCTAGTCCTCTGTAACCAACAGAATATAGCAGAAATGAAATTAATAACTTCTGAATATAGTTCGTAAGAACACATACTTGAGCCAAGGTACAAGTCTCTATACAGGTGTTGGGGAGGAAATGAGATTTAAATCAACTTTGAGTTTAGCATTTTAAAACATATAGTATATTACAACTAAACAAGAAAAGACATGAAATCTATCAAAATTTCATTAATCAATGAAAAATGGAGATTCTACAAAGCACAGTAAAATGCAGAGTTTGAAGCATTTGTTTTTCTTTATTCCTCCCTGTACTGAAACTGATCCAAACTGGTTATATTACTATGAGCTTAATCATTAAATTATAATTTGGTCAGAGATTAGATGGGAATGGCACTAGATCCGTTAAACTATTTTAGGTTCTTTATCTTGCCTTACAAGAAGCTTTTATATTTTAATCATGTTCATGCAGGACTACTACATTTATTGGTCAGGAGCTATAGGCACTTAGCATACATTATCTTTCAGCAACTTCAAAGAATCCCATCAAGTAGTCTTTATTATCTCCGCATTATAGGTCAAAAAATTGAGAAAAACCAGGGGGCAATAGCAACATGTTCAAGATTACATAACTAACAAATGACTGATTAAGTTTGGCATTAAAATTGTTTGTTTGTCTAAGATGTCTGTTAACTTGTCTCTCATATTTAATTTAAAAATTTAAATATACTCTTGTCTCTGAGAAGCTATCCACATGACCATAGAAGATATGACAAATTATTTGTTTTCCTGTTACTCCTCCACTAAAAAGCTTTCTAAAATTTTGGTTTGGGGCCCAAAGTTCCAATTTATTCCATCAGGCAATATTGAAATCCCATCTTAAAGAGTTCTATCACAATAAAAATACTTTACATGGAAGTAGTCATTATTAAAAAAAAGTTATGTTTAACCAATTGGACAGAGGTAACCATATTTCAATTAAGGTGAAGTGATAACTCAGACACTGTAATTCATCTTAATTGCTCTACCTGCTCCAAATTAAATAGGTTCTGGAAAGACTATTCTCTTACCAGGGGTAAAAAGAACAAATAAAGAAGTATGCACTCTTTTACATTCAAAAAGAATTATACAGCATAATATATTAAAAATTAACATTATTTATATTATCATGTATAATAGAATATACTATTAATATATATTTAAGTGAGAAATTGTGGCTGTGGATATAAAGACTAAAATGAGGTTTGAATTTACCACTTAACATGGTATTAGATTTTCATGAGATAGAAATATTCCCTTAAAATTTGACCAATAGCTTTAAGTGGGAATCTATTAAGTGAATTGCACTTTCAGAATTAGATTACATAAAATATATACATAAAATAATGTTTGTTTTTTTACTTTTCTTGAATAATAAGTGTCTCATTGTTATTTACTTTAGAAAGAAGGATTTCCTACTTCACTAATTAAATATTGTTTTGATTTCAATTATCCTGCATTAAGAGTAATATTGTTCTCGTCTTTTTATGTTACATACACTTTTCAAAATTTACTCCTGACTAGGCCCTATAGAACATCCTTTCCAGAATAAAGTTTTGAAGGTTTAAAAACAAAGATGTTCTGGCTAACTATAAATACCAACTATTCAAACAATTGCCATTTCAAAGTTAAGGGATGACACTCAGCCCATAGCATAGCCAAGAATAATTTCCCCATTAAACATCTTCCAAGTGTTTATTTGACTCATTGTGTTTTCCACCTTGTCTTTTTCTGCCTCACAATTCTATTGTTGCCATCCTGTTCCTCATTTACTTTACTGAAACCCACTAGTCTCCTTTATTCCCCACTTTAGAATTAAAGCATATTTTGAAAGTCGGAAACATTATCAATTTAAGTTAGTCATCACTGTTTATTTTATACTCTACAAGTGGAGTGCTTCAGATTTAAAATGGTCCTGTAAGACAAATTCTAATGATCGTTTCTTAGTGATTGTTTGGTAATAGAAAACTCCTCATATTTATTTAGATACTACAACTATTGAAAATCATTTTAAAAACAAACAAGACAAAAGAAAACAAAGCACTAATTAGAAAACATTTGAAGATAATACTTTGAGTTGTAGAACTCACAGGCAAAGTATTCTCTGTTGGAATGAAAATTGGATAAAACTTAAGAAGTATGCATGAAATATTTCTTCTTGCAAACTAGCTAATTTGGATCAATTCCCCAAGAGGATATCTGCATATCCAAAAAGGATATCAGTCAAAAGCTTGAAGACATTAGAAAACTAACAGGATACTCAAGAATTACTGGACCAGAACCCATGGAAAGATCGAGGTGTTCAGTTATCTTTTGCTTCATAATGAACTGCCCCAAACTTAGCGGCTTAAAACAAAAACCATTTTATTAAGTCTCTCAGTTATGTGAATCAGGAAGTGTAGCACCATAATTCTTCTGTTTCATGTGGCATGAAACAGCAATATGGCTGGGTGATTAATTTGTTTTGCCTGGCCATGGCAGAGGTCACTTGGTGACATTTAGCAGGTTGATGGGCTGCTTTTAAGAATCCAAAAAAATCATCTTCCTTCACATGTTGGGTGCCCCAGTGGGATGACTGGAAGACTGGGAGCTACTGAGACTATTGAGTGGTGTGTCTAATGTAGTCTCTCTTGCATGATGGCCTGGGGTTTTAATAATTTTACAAAGCAGCTCAGGACTCCAAAAGTGAATATGTCAGCTAGCAAGGTGGGATGACGTGTCATTTTACCAACTAGCCTCAGAAGTTACATAGCTTCACTTTGCTTTATACTTTATTGAATAAAATCAGTATGATTCGGCTCAGATTCAAGAGAAAGAGACAAACACTCCATGTTGTAGTAGGATAAACATGAAAAAATTTGAGACAGTGTCTTAAAACTGCTACAGAAGCCAAGGTAGGTGATCCTTGAGTTTGGGGCCCTTTCCTCCTAAAACCATTGGCTGATTGTTCAGGAAGTTGAGCAGATGTGTCACACTTTAGACAGATTCTCAGGGATTGCAGACCAAGACCCTTCTATGCTCACTCAAGAAATAAGGGTGAATTCAAACAGACCAGCTATCAGTGATGATATCCAGCTCCCCATAATCTCAAGTCTCTGATATTGGGTTAAAGAAATACTGAATCACTAGTATTGAAAATAAATGGAAATTAAGAACTCAATGCATACATATTATAGCATAGTAGACACAGCTGAAGAGAATGTAAATCAGAAGAAAATACACAAAATGAAACAGATACGCGAATGGATAGCAGGTAGAGAAGAAAGGGTAAGAGTCTAATGGGATTTTAATATTGTGTCCTTTGAATCCCAGATAAAGGTGAAGAAAGAAAGACTCAGAAGCAATATTTGAAGAGATAAGACTAAGAATTTTCCAAAGCAGATTATAGATATTCACAAGGCCCCAAAACTAATAAGTAAGATATATAGAAAGAAATATGCAATTTGTCATATTCTGGCAAAATGGCTATAATAAAATACAAAGAGACAATTTTAAAAAGTAGCCAGGAACAAATGACAGAGTATCGTCAAAGGATTGAAACCTAAATGAAAATTGACTCCTTAATAGGAAAAACCAAAACCCAGATAACACTGGAATGTTAATCTTCAAAATTCTGGTGGAAAGAAAACAAAATAAGCAAACAAACAAAATATCTCTCTGTGTAGAATTCTATATCCAGCAAAAAAAAATATTCATAGATAATGAAAGTGAAATAAAGACATTTTAAGACAAAGAAAGAAAAGTAAATGAAATAAAGAAAAGAGATAAAAAAGACAATCTGGGAGACTCACTAGCATCAGGCTTGTACTAAAGGATATTCTAAAGGAAATTGTTCAGGCAAAAGGATATTGATCACAGAAGGAAGCTAGAATCAAGGAAGATAGGAAAAGTAATGAAGAATAAATATATGGCAAATATAACATTTATTGTCAAAATATTAAGCAGAATAATGAGGAGGAGGAGAGGGAGGAAAAGGAGGAGACAAGGACTCATAAGAAGAATGATTAACTTCAAAGCTAGTAGAAAAAATTGAATAATAAAATATGATTCAATCCTAAAGAAGGGAAGAAGACAGTAAAATTAACAAAGAACAGATGGGAAACACAAAAAGGAAACTGAAAGATGATTGATTTAAAAGAAACAATATTGAAATATTCAAAAATAGTATAACCGTTATTTATTGCTTGAACCAAACACTGTAATATAACATTTATCTGCAGGATGGGGTTGGGAGAGTGTTTGTGTGTGTGTGTGTGTGTGTGTGTGTAATGTGTGAGAGAAAATCAGTGGAGGTATTGTTACTCTTTGCCTATCCAAAGGAAATCTCCATCCTGTTCTATGTCCTACTACAGTGGTTCTCAAACTATTTGGTCTCAGGCCATTTTCTTTATTAAATATTATTGAGCACCCCAAAAATGTTTAATGTGGATTGTGTTTTCTAATATTTACCAAAATTGAAATGGAGAAAATTTTAGAATAATACTTATTTAAAATTAATAGTAATGAAATCATTGTGTTACCATAAATAAGTATATTTTTTGAAAATATATATGTGAAAAATAATTATATTCTTCAGAACACAAAAATGATACTTCAAAGAGTGATATTGTCTTAAATTGTGGCAATTCTCTTTCCCATCTTGCTTAATTGAAAGAAAGCTGGATTCTTACATTGGCTCTGCAATTGTTGTGATATTTAAGCCAGTCTATAGTCATAAAGCAGATCTCTGAAAAAGAATCCCTGAGGTTTTGTGTTTGCTAATTTTTGTGGTGCAAATACTTCTTCATGCCCATTCAAATGTACTGATATGAAGTCATTGAAAGTGACCTTCAGAAGAGACATGCACAATTAGGTAATTTCTTCAGCACTTTCTCTCAGTTCACTAATTATACCTTTATTTGTATCTTCTGGTTTAATTCCCTACATTGCATTTTTATTGCAAATATTGTATATATGTATTTTGGTATATTCTATTTGAATCTCTTCAGATATGTTGGCTCATTGTTAATAGTGTTGGCTTGTTTCGGGGTTATTTTTGTTTTACGTTTTCATTAAACACCTTTTCAAGCTGTATTTTATTACCTAAAATATGCGAAAAGTCTATTTTCTATTCTATAACTGAAATTGTTAAAATCTGATTTTTTTTGTGGGGGCAGACAGGAAGTCTGTTTGCTCTCTCTAATATTTACTTTTTCAACCACAGGGCCTTGATTTCTTGTGTTTTTGTTGAACCTGCTACTTTACCTTTCATTAGGGGAAATGTACCTGTAGGTAGAGATTCTTTGAGATCAGAAATGAATGTTCTTCCTCCAGAGCTATTTGCTTATTTCCAGTGACAGAGGAACTCCTGGTTTAGGAAGTCTTTAAATTAAATGGGTGTATCAGGTTTTTTCATTATGGCCAGTGTGAATTCGGGATGCAAATCTTCATGAGAGTTGCTTATGCTTATTTAGTTCCTAGGGGAACAGGGAGAGATTATATTGCTCATTCACTATTAAATCTAGAGTAGCTGTTTTTGTTACCATCTTTATGGATGAAAAAAATTGTTATTAGACTGAATACCTTATGTGGACCCTAAACTTAGTTTCATTTTCAAAACCAGGGAATTAGAAATTTATGTTAATAGATTATGCTAATTTCCCCAAGAGAAAACCAACTGCCATATGCCTTCTATTTATTGGGTCAATGCCTTCAACTTATTTTGGCTTGATAATTCCTTTTTTTTCTGGCTAGTCCATTTATGTTTTAAGAATTGAAAATTTATTTATCCTGCACTATTAGTCATTTGTGTTGATTCTGTGCATAATTGAGATATAGTATTATAATTTTATGTTATATATAAGTATTGTAGTTAATCCCTTTAAGCATCCTTAATAAAATACTCTAAAATTACACTAAAACATATTGACTGAAGCTTTTTTTTACTTCAACTGAGCGATAGTCATCAGAAATTGAAAACTGCTCACAATTGATATTTCTATTATTTATTTTTTAACAAAAATTTTTTTAGAACAGTTACAGAAAAAAATACAGTAAAGACAGCACAGAGGATTACCATTTACCCTACACTTAATTTCTAATATCGTTAACACCATAGTCTATTTTTTAGATATGATGAATCATATTGATACAGTATTATTAAATAAGGCCCACACTTTATTCAGATTTCCTTAGTTTTTAATACATTTTTTTTTTTTGTCTTCCAGGGTATTATCCAGGATAACACATTATGTTTACTTGTCATGTCCCCTTAGGTTCCTCTCAGCTGTGTCAATTTGAGAAACTGTCCTAGATGATGTTAAGAGTTTGAAAAGTACTAGTTAGGTAATCTGTAGAATGTCCTTCAATTAGAATTTGTGGGTGGTATTATAATGTGACTGGTGTTATGAGATTTAGGAAAGGATACCACAGAGGTAAAATGCCAGTTTTATCACATCACCTGAAAGGAACATACTATCAACATGACTTCATTACTCATGTGAAACTTGAACACATGACAGATAAAGCGTTTGTCAGTATTCTTCTCTGTAAAGTTACTGTTCTCTCCTTGGCCATACTATAGTCTTTCAAAAGAAGGCACTATGTGCAGCAAACATGTGAAGAGTGGGGCCTGATGTCCCATTTCTGAGGAGTAGATTATATAAATTTTTTATCATTTTTCTATATAGAAGATTTATTTCTTTTCCATAGTTATTTATTAATTCAATAACTTATTAAAGTAAGTGTGGAATCATGGATATTTATTTTTACTTTGAGTTATAATCCAATACTAATTTATCTTCTTGATCAAATTTTTCCACCTTTTGCCATTGGGAGCTCTTTCAGTCAGTTCTGTGTCCCTCTGACACAGAGCCCTGTCATTGTGTTTTTAGCAATTCCTTACTACTTTCTGGCAGCACAAGAAGCTTTAGCATCATCTCGTATACTTCTTTCCTGAATACTAGAATTATCATTTTTCCAAAATCTCCTTGTTTCTTTTATTGGTGAATGATACTAAAAGTCAAGATTTGGGTCCTAGGAATATACGTTGCTACTAGAGTGTCTTTCCTTTTAGGCCCTCTCAGCTGAGCAAGCAAATACTACTCATACTACTCATGTATTTACACATATATATACAGTATGTATACACTACAAATGTGTATATATGTATAGTATGTCTATATATCTCTCCACCCATCAGTATCTTTGCTAAGCTCAGCATGCTTTCATACTGATGCTTCAAATCCTATTCCATTACCAAATACATCATTCAAGCCACCTTTTCCTGTTTGCCTGTAACCTCCCACTGCGAAGTGAAAACACTGGCTTCCACCACATGTCATTTATTTCCTTAATTATTGAAATCTAATGTAAATATATTGTGGCATCAGAATTGTTAACCCATACCCCTATGAGAAACAATGTTATTAAGTAAAGTACAGCGCTTATGAATAGTTCTGTAGACTTAAGTCTTTGCCTTCTTTTAGTCTTTAGCATTCTTGTTTCTAAGAAACTGCTAAACTGTCTTCCACAGTGGCATTCCCACTTTATTTTATTTTTGTATTCCCATCAGCAATGAGAATTCATATTTCTTTGAATCCTTAGCAGCATTTATTGTCAGCAATTTGGATTTTAAACATTCTAATAGGTGGCCTCTGTTTTAACTTAGTAAAAAATGATGTTGAACATCTTTTTTTAAGATGCTTATGCATCATCTCTATGTCTTTTGGGATGAGATTTCTGTTGTGATCATTTTACTGTTTACTAATTGGATTGCTTGTTTTCTTATTGCAGAGTTTCAACAGTTCTTCATTTACTTTGTTCATAAGTCCTTTAGCACTGCAATCCCCACCCCCAGGCTACAGACCAGTACTGGTCCCTCTCTTGTTATGAACTGGGCTGCACAGCAGAAGGTGAGCAGTGGGCAAGAGAATCTTTACCTGTATTTACAGCCATTCCTCATCACTAGCAACACTGTATAAGCTCCACCTACTGTCAGATCAGCTGCAGCCTTAGATTCTCATAGGGGCATGAACCCTACTGTAAACGGTACATGGGGGAAATCTCGGTTGTGATCTCCTTCTGAGAATCTAATGCCTGATGATCTGAGGCGGAGCTGAGGCAGTGATGCTAATACTGGGGAGTGGCTGCAAATACAGATTATCATTAGCAGAGAGGTTTGGCTGCACAATAAATGTAATGCGCTTGAATCATCCTGAAACTATCCTCCACCCCAGTCCATGAAAAATTGTCTTCCATGAAAACAGTCCCTGGTGCCAAAAAGAGTGGGCACCACTGCTTTAGCAGATATGTGTTTTGTAAACATTTTCTCCAAGTCTATGGCTGCTTTTCATGGGTTTTTTTTTTTTTTTTTTACGGTGTCTTTGTGAACAGAAGACTAATTTTAGTAAAGTTCAATTTCCTAATATTTTCTATCATGGATCATGTTTTTGGTAATATAAGAACTCATCAGCAAACCCAAGGTCATTTAGATTTTTTTCTATTTTATCCTTTAGAAATTTTATGATACTGTATTTTACATTTAGGCCTATGATCTAGTTTAGTTTGATTTTTGTGAAGCTGAAAAGTCTGTGTCTATATTCTTTTTTTTGTTTGTTTTGCATATGTATGTCCAATTTTTCCAGCACTATTTGCTGAAAAGTCCATGCTTTTTCCACTGAATTGCCTTTATAAGCTGACTATATTTGTGTGGGTCTATTTTGGGGCTCTTTATTTTGTTCTGTTGATCTATTTGTCTCGTCTTTTTCCAATGCCACATTGACTTGTTTACTGTAGCTTTTATAGTAAGTATTGAGGTTTGATTGGGTCAGTTCTGTGACTGTTCTTCAATATTGTATTGGCTATTCTGGACCTTTAAGTTCAGTGTTATTTTGCTAGAGCTGCCGTAACAAAATGCCACAGGTTGGCTTGCTTATCCAATGGAAATTGATTTTCTTACAGTCCTGGAGGCTAGAAGTCCAATATCAAGGTGTCAGCAAGTTTGGTTTCTCCTGAGGCCTCTTGTCTTGGTTTGCAGATGGCTGTCTTGCTGTGTCCTCACATGGTCTTAATTTCTGTGCATACAAACCCTAGCATCTTTTCTTCTTAGGAGAACACTAGTCCCACTGGATTAGTGCCCCAGTTTTATGGCCTCCTTTTCCCTTAATTATCTCTTTTAAGGCCCTATTTCTAAATACAGACACACTGGGGGATAGGGCTTCAACAGATGCATTTTGAGGGAACACAATTCAGTTCATAACAACTTTGTATATAAACATTAAAATATGTTTATTGATATCCACAAAAGAACATGCTAGTATTTTGATTGGGATTGTACTGACTCTATAGATTATGTTGAAAAGAATTAACTTTTTAATATTAAAACTTTCTAACTAAGAATGTTGGCTATCTCTGCATATTTAGATCCTTTTTGATTTCTTTCATTAGAGTTTTGTAGTTTCCTAATATAGGGCAAGTACATATTTCTTAGATATATGCCAAAATATTATTTACTTTTAATTTCATTTTTCAGCTATTCAATGCCATTATATAGTAAAGCAATTGAATTGTGTATATTAAAGTTGGTTATCCTGGCTAGAGGTTTATCAATTTTATTGTTCTTTTCAAGGAACCACCTTTTGATTTCATTTATTTCCTTTATTGATTTTCTATTTGCAATTTCATTGATTTTTGCTCTAATTTTTATTTCTTTTCTTCTTGCTTTAGGCTTACCCTATTCTTTCTTTAGTTTGCTAAGGCTGAAGCTTATATTGATTCCAGACCTTTCTTCTTTTCTAATATATGCTTTCGATGCTACAAAATTTCCTCTAAACACAGCTTTTGTTGCATCTCACAAATTTTGATATGTGTATTTTTGTTTTCCTTTAACTAAAAATATTTTTTTAATTTTTCCTGAGACTACTTCCTTGTCCTCTTTGTTACTTGAAGTATGTCATTTAATCTCTAAATATTTTGGAATCTTTTATCTTTCTGTTATTGATTTATAATTCATTATGGCATGAGAGCGTACTTTACATGGTTTCTATTATTTTAAGTTTTGGAAGGTGTGCTTTATGGCCAAGCATGTGGTCTACATTGTTGAATGTTCAATATGAGCTTTAGAAGAATATATATTCTGTTGTTGAATAAAGTATTTTGTAAATGTCAGTTAGATACAGGTGATGTATGGTGCTAGTTATTTCAACTACATTCATAATTATTTTAGACTGCCTCCTCTGTCAGTTACTGGTACAGGGGTGTTGAAATCTTCAACCATAGTAGTGGACATATCTATATTCTTTTTGATGTTCTATCAGTTCTTTGTCTTACGTGCTCTGATGATCTGGTGTTACATGTGTACACAGTAAGGGTTGCCATATCTTCCTGGAGAATTGACCCCATTATCATCATGTTAATGCTCCTCTTTATTTATGATAATTTTCATTGTTCTAAAGACTTTTTTGACTGAAATTAATATAACTACTATAGTTTCTTAAAGGTATTTATTCCTCCATCCACATTTTACCTAGCTGAGTCTTTATATATTGCTTTTTTGCTTATTTGCTTTTTCTTTGTAGAAAACATATAGCTGGGACGTGTGTATATGTGTGTGTGTGTGTGTGTGTTTTATCCACTTTGACAGGCTCTGTCTATAGACCATTCTCATTTAAAGTGATTACTGATATAGTTGGATTAACATCCATTATATTTTTACTATTTTCTATTCCAAGTGCTTGTTTTTTTTTTGGAGGGGGGGCAGTTTGTCTTCCATTCTTTTTTCTGTCCTCTCTGTTTTTAAATGAACATTTTATAAGATGCTACTTTATCTCCTCCATTTGCACATAAACTGCATTTTATTTTAAAAATATTGATGCCTTAGAGTTTATAGGATATGTTTACAATTAGTCTGATGGTACCTTCAAATAACACTATACTGCTTCACATGTAGTGCAGTACCTTAAAACAGAGTATGTCCAATTTTTCCCTCCTATTGTCATTCATGTCACTGACTTATATTCTGTATCACCCAATACATTGCTAGTATATTATTTTAAGCTAACAGCTATTTTTGAATAATTAACAATAAAAATAATAATTTATCTTTATTTTTTCTTTCTCTGGCATTCTTCTTTTTTGTTTTTTATTATTGTTGTCAGAGAACTCTTACCATGAGATCTATCCTTTTAACAAATTTTTAAGTGTAAAATATAGCAATGCCTTTCTCTTTTTCTTGTCTTTCTTTTCATTGATCTGAGTTTCTGACCTATCTAATTTTCCTTCTCCATGAGGAATTTTTTAAATATTTCTTGCAAGGTAGATCTCTTGGCAACAAATTTTGTCTCTTTATTTGTCTGGGAGTCTTTCTCTTTTGATTCTGAAAAATAACCTCCCTAAATATAGAATTCTAGCTTAGTATGTAAGGGTTGTTTTCCTTCTGATGTTTTTAATTTTTCATTCATCTTTCTTATTGTCCACACAGTTTCTGACAAGAAGCATGCTGGAATTCAACATTCTGTACAGGTGAGATATCTTACTCTTTCTGTCTAGCCTCCTTCAAGATGTCCATTTTGTTTTTTGTAGTTTGAATATGGCCAACCTAGGTTTAGGTTTTTGTTGTCTTGCTTGCTGTTTTTTGTTTTGTTTGTCTATATTCCTTGTTGTTCCCTGAGTTTCTATTATTAGTTACTTAGTGTTTGTCATTAATTTTGGAAAATTCTCAGATATTGTTACTTTCAATATTTATTTTATTTCTTTTCTCTATCTCTTCTTTTTGTCTTATATCTATATTCAACTTTGGATATTGTTTCACAAATTTTTGAAGTTCTATTTCATTTTTTGAAATTTTTTTCTTGTTTGCATTTTAGTTTGGGAAGTTTCTATCAACCTATCTTCATCCCACTGATTCTTTCCCCAGCCAAGTGCAGTCTATTGATGGACCCATTAAGGCATTCTTTATTTTTAATACAATTATTTTGATTTCTAGAATATCCTTTTGAGCCTTTCTTAGAATTTTCATCTTTCTGCTTACATTGTTTGTTTGTTATTGCACGTCTACCTTTTCCATTAGTACCCTTCATATATTTATCATAGTTACTTTAAATTTCCTGTCGATAATCCCAGTTGAATAGTTTTTTTAAATATACTTTTCCAGTTTTGAAAAAATCTTAATGAAATTATGGTAGTTCAGCTGTAGATTTCTCTCTCTCTCTCTCTCTCTCCACTCCATCCTTTTTCTACTACAGAATGTCATTTGAGATTCATAAAATAATTTAATGTGGCTTTTCTGATCATTCCCTCTTCTCTCTTTTTTGTATTTATGAATTTTTATCCACTTTGTAGTTGTTCATTTCTAATTTTTAGCCCAGATTTCTGCTAGACATCTATGGCTAGTCTTAGATTCACTATTATTGTTAACAATGACAATGCTGTCAGTTCAGAAGTACAACTTCCATTTGGGTAAATGTTGAGTGAATCACAAGAAAGCAGAGAGCAATAAGAGAGAAACTAGTTTAGTAAATCTTAAAATACATATTAGAGCTGGATAAAGCATTAGTGATAGTGCAATCTTCTCAGCTTAAATACAAGAAAACTGGAGCCTAAGAACAAATAACTTGCTGCTCCCACCATTGTATCAAAGATACTGCCTTACTTTATAACTTAACATGCATTCTCTTCTTGAGAATTTGCATCTATCTCAAAAATGTGTAGTGTAGCTTTACAGTGAGAAACACTAGGTTTTCTGCATTCACAATAAGAAATATGTACTAACAAGTTTAAAAGTGTTCTGCTTGCAGGATAGTTTGAAAGAGTCTGGTAGGTTTGTTTGCTTTTGTAGTTCTGGTTGCTGAAATGTAAAAATAAAACCATTGCCCAATAAGATAAGCTAGCTTGCAATCATGAAATACATGTAATGTATTTTGTTGTTGCTTTTATTTCTTTCCTTTGTATTTTTTATCCTGGGAGAAACAATGGAGCTGTTAAAAGCATGTGTATATTAGATTTATTTTGTTAACTGAGGCAATAAGACATGTAGTGAGCTTAACAATAAAGCATAATTGATATAAAATAACTTAGATCATCCACTTAAGAATTAAAATGCATTCATGTGTGTGATTGTACATGTGTTCTCCTGTCCATTAGACTGTAAGCTGTAATAACAGAACTTCTCTGTATTCTTTTCTCTTGTAAATGTGTTCAGAAACTGCAAAAATAGAACAATGATAAACACATAAATTATTCAAATGACTAAATTTGACGGATTACTATTGAGAAAATTGCCAAAGCTCCAGAAGTTCCTTTATTAAAAGGACAAGGTCTGTGTCTTCCTCATCTTAACTTCCCTTAGAATATTGTCATTCAAAGTATCAAAAAGTAATTCCAGAATACATGGACAGGTAAAGAAACTATTTTGTTTTCAAATTCAAATTATATAAAAATGAACTAGTCACTAGCCATTCACTTTATATTTCCACCTTCTATGTTAGTAAGTATAAAAATTAGAAGCCATATGGCAAAAGTCAATTATTTTTATTATTTGCTTTTTATTTTTTTCCATGAGAAATTAGTCAGCAAGTAGTCTAACTTCCCAGACATAAGTTCATACATTTCTAAAAAGAAGGAATTTGACTCGTAAATCATTTTATGACTCTTTACAACTTTAAAATTTTATGATTCTATAAGTCCAGCGGTTATCTGAGCTGCATGTCTTGACAGTATTCTAAACACTTGATTCAAAATATTTTATATAATTAAAAATTTTACAAATTTATCAAAATTAGAATGGGTTAAAGAAAAGAAATGTACCCTACACTTTTACCCTTGAGAAACAAATTGAAGCTCTGAGATTCATGCTTTAAAGAAAAAAAATGATATTACATTTAAATAGCTATCACAATTTAGGACTTAGTGATGCAAATGCCACAGGAGAGGAAATTTGTAAATTGTGGCAATAATTATGTGTCTTTTATCCTACATTTTTTAAAAAGATTTTAATGAAAATGTTTCATTGTCCTGACCTTTCATTACTAAAATCTGGGTGTATTTCCTCTTTCATCTCAGAGAATAGGACATAAATCACTCTTCTTGGCATTTTGCGTGATCTGCCATGCAGGCAGCCAACTTTTACAGATGTCCTTCCTGGCTTCAAAAAGCAGAAGCCCGCAGGTAGCATAAAATGCCAGGTTTCTTCTCACGCCTGAGGAGGTTCTGTTTGCTGTAGAAGAAACCTGTGTGCGGTGATAAATGCCACTGTGCCGAGTCAGCGTGGTGGGCAGTTTAACTCCATGACCTTCTGCTGGTAGACAGCATCACTCACAGATTGTCTTTGACACAACCTATAACATAGGATGTCAATGCTGGTCTAGCAAGTGGGATTTGCATTCATTTCATTGTGAGACAACCATTCTCAGTGTGGAGCTCAGGTCCCTCACATTCTTCATAATTATTTCCTATATTTTATTCTTTTTTTCATTGGTCATCAATGGATGAAAACTTCATCTATGAGAATCTTCACTGGATTACCCTTATTTTGTCACTTTACATATCAGGTGGGACCCAGTTTCTAGAATCAGTTTATTAAAAAAAAATGTAAGTGTTGTCATTATATTTCCTATCTTTATAGCCAATGGAACAGCTCCTGATTCCATTGCTGTGAATAATTCCATTTAGAATAACTGAATCTTGTCTCATTCAAGTATCAGCAACTGACATGCAGAAGGAGGAAAGAAGAACCACACTAGGGGTAAGTGGATGAGTAAAAAGGTAGCCTCTGTAAATAAGCGTGTACCTTAGTTTTTTCTATATGAAATATATCTACCTAACTTTGAAGAAATTTCTACCCTTTTCTTTCTCTTGCCATGTTTTCTACTCTTTGAAATAATTTGGAACAAAATTTCTTTTCTTTTAAAACCATAGGAGACTCTATTCATTTAAAAAAGTTTCAGTATTCAAAGTATTATTTTACAAAAATACTAATATCTTTTGTTACTGAATTATATAATAGAGTGTGAATTTATATATAAAACAATAGTCTAAAAAAGGAAACTCTCTACTCTGGAAACTCATGTTGAAAATCCACTTCATTTGTATGTATTTTAGAATAACCACCCAGGAGGCCCACACAGAACCACACTTGCCACATTATTTCATCTTACCTTCTTTCTTTCTTATCTTTTAATTAGTATGTTCCTTGTCCACTTTACTGTTATCTACAAACCATGTTATTGTCTATATATCAAGGAAGAAGCAGGCTCTCTGTTTTATGCTCTAAAGCAAAGTTTGGAAAACTACATCCCATGATCTAAATTCAAAGTGCCACCTCTTTTTGTAAAGGACATATTATTGGAATAGAACTGTGCTCATTCATTTTTAGATTGTCTATGACTACTTTCACTCTACCACGGCCAGGGTAGATAGATGCAACAAAGACATATGACCTACAATGCCTAAAATATTTCTGCTCTTTCACAGAAAAAAGTACCAATATCTCTGATCTAAGGTTCTGTTCTCTACCACAAGTAGACAGCAGAAACTAGGCTTGCTGATTTTTATCCACTCTGCCAGTCTATGTCTCTTCAGTGGACAAGTCAATCCATTCACATTTATTGAGAGGATTGATATTTGAGGTAGACTTCCGTTCATATTGCTGGGTAAATTCCTATTGTTTTGTTTTACTCCTTGAGCCATCGTGGAGACCAAAAATGTTTTCATCTACTTTTTCCAAGAGTGGCTTTTATTCATACGGAATGCTGGAAGATATGATTGGCTACAAAATCCAAGATTTTCAATTTTAGAGATTGGGCAATGATGTCACTTTCTGTAACCATTATAATGAACTTGTTTGATCTCAGTATGTAATTCACATTTACAATGTCAAATTAGTTAGATGACTCTTTATGCTTTCATCATGCTTTTGATATTCTATCCATAATTAGATCATTTGACTTACGAAGATGGCTGTATATGAGCATTTAAGACTCTTAAGGGGAAACAACTTATAAAGGAGACTATTATGAAATCTATCAGGAAAATAATACCAAGAAACTAAATTACACTCCTTGGCAGGAGTCTCCTAATCAAAATTTTAAAAACTTCAAAGTTCATACAACAAAGATAATTCAACAGTATTCAAGTTCAATTGGTCATAGTCTTTGACAATTAATGAGCCTAGTTCACTGTAAAATAGCCTGACTTAAAGAAGTATTCATTTAGTAGTACGGCTGGTGATGCAAATCATAGTAACTTGGAGAAGTACTAAAAGAAACATAAAGGTTAGAAAACCTTAATATAGCCAAGCTTGCCATCCACCATTCAGGAGGCCTGCAAATCAAATGTTAGTAGCATCCAAAAACATACCAAGTGTTTCTTTCACCTGAGGAATTTTTTATAATGTATTTGGAGGCAGTGTTTCAAGAAACATGAGTATTAGCCACTTTTTAAATTAAACTCTCTATGATGGTAATATCATGGGAAAGAGAAGGACAACATTCAGTTTTGTTTAGCACCATTCACAATCCCCCAACATGGGCAAAAGGGAGATCTAAAGCTGTTTAATATTCCAATAAGTGCTTTTGTTGAACACAAATGTTTTCATCCACCTTTCAGAGTGTGGCTTCCACCCATCTGAAATGCTGGGAGGTCTGATTGCCTACAAAATCCAAGATTTTCCACAATTAATGTATTAGCTTTAAATTCCATGCAACCAGAATCCCACTACTGCTAAGAGTGCGGCCCCAGGAACCCCACTAGAACATTTCCTCAGTGGAAACTAACTTATCTCCATCTATTTCAAGGTCAGTACTAATTTTGATTATTGACTTTTTTGGCCTCTGATTATGAGAGGTACTATGGGGACTTTTAGGAAAAGCTACACAGGAGGCAGCAGTGAGCCAGATCTACTACTAGCAAGATCTCAACCAATGAGGAGGAAGACTAGAGTAAGCAGATTCTCTGCTGATCCCAATATAGGCCCTCATGGATGGAAACGAGGGCTTCCTAGTGATGTTTGCACTGGTCAGTTAAATTTGTTCATCCATAAGTCTGCATAGCTCCTTGGTTGATACCCTCATCTAGACTTGGTTACTTGTTACAAGTAGTTACCCTCAATTTAGTTTGAAATTTGTTTATGTACAAAGCTAGTTTATAGTTTGTTATGTGTAGAAGCAGATTTAGGACAAATTTAATTTAATTTTATACTTTACTTTCAGAGAAAGAAGAAATTAAGAAAATAATTAAAAATATTACTCTAAAAATAATGCAAAAAAATTAATATCAGTATAGCTTAGAAGTCAAGAGTTTAGGACCTGGGGGAAATTTGTGGTGCCTGGCTGATTCACAATAACCCCTTTAATTGATAGCTTTATTTATTTAGTTGTTCCCTGTATTCCTCACCACCATTAATTAAACCCAAGTGAACTAGTCAGTTTATTCTCTGAAATTTGCAGTAGCAAGACTATTGATCAGTTTCTCATTGTTGCTACATCTATAATACATGAAATGAGAAGAAATGGCTGCTCAACTTCTGTGAATCCACATGGTCCAAGTAGCAGAGAAACTTAATTCAATAAAAAGAAGACTTATGAGACCTATTAGGAAGAAAAAAGGGACACAATATAGAGAGATTTTACTCAAGGTTCTCATTCTCCCTGAAGATATTATTTGTGCTCTTAGATTTTGTCCAGATACCTTTTGAAACCATATATGAATATTATATTTGAATTAAAAGCACCTGTGCCTGAAATATTTTGTGTTGAATATTCCAAATCTCATTACTTTATAATAAAGAAGGCAAAATTCTTATACGAATATGAAAACATTCCAGGTTTATCTTAGATCAATATCAACTATTTTATAATTCATGAACTTGTTTGAATTCATATCTTAAATTTCAAAGATATGGAGCCAATTCTTACATTCAAATTGTTATAAGGAACTACTTTGCTCAATAGGCTATTATTATTTACATCAGAATTACAATCAAACTAATTATTATAACTAGCTTTGGTTACTATAATAATGGTGTAGATATAATTGTTCATATATCATACCCTGAAACTGAAAGCAACTCTCAAGTAAGTTTTGAGCAGTACAAAATGTAATTTTTAAAAATTTTCTAATATATTGCAGTATATTGATTCTAAATTATTCTTCTTACTTATGTGTAAACTCAAGCAGTCACTTCCAAATAAGTAAGCATCAATGGAAAAATGAAGTTTTCAATTAAAGAAAAATTAAAGTCTTTTTAGGAAATTTAGAAATCAGACAAGGAAGGATATAACCTTAATAAACCAAAAAGATAATATTATTTTCTGTCCTGAAACTCTCTCACTTTCCTCTCCCATTTATAAGAGGCTATGACTCTGAGGGTAAAGTACAATCAGGGTAAATTTATAGAAAAAGAAGTCTGATGAACAGTCTAGTCTGTACTAAAGTTTAGGTCTTATACTAAAAGGGGAAAAAGAATTTTTTAGTAAAAGTGTATGAAAATTTTGGAGTAGAAGATTAACCAGCATTCATTCAAGAGTTATTTGTGGAGCTTATCTTTTAGGGAGAATAAATATTAAAATATGTTAGAAGTGATGAATGTTAGGAGTAAATAGAAAATGACAAATGTTAGTAAATGTATGCTTATATGGTGATATTGAGCAAACATATAAATTAGTCAAAAGGTTATGATGTAGAAAGCAAAGAGTTGAACAATAATGTATTAGACAGGAGAGTGAATTGTGAAGGAAAAGAGAAGAGGCATCTTTAGGAAGAAGCTACTATAATAAATAAATTTTGGAATACATAAAATCTTGACTATATTTAACGTGTGTGAGAGATTTCATTAATGATAAAAATTGCATTGTTACTGTTTTACTAGATACTTTATTTTCATTTGATTAAATCCTATATCTTTTGAATGTGAGACCATGATGAAACTGATCACAGTTGACACAGCTTTATTTGGGTGGCACATAATTTTTCCAAAATAATTTTTTGAAGATATATTTCAGGCTTCTGCACTCCTGCTGCTGTCCATAATCACCTGTTTTTTACCAGTGTTTATTTTCTTATTTTCTTACTTTTGTGTTTGTTTGTTGAAGTATAGCATTTTATACTTATTTCAGTTAAACTACACCTTTAGAAATGATAAGCATGTAACTTCAGCTAATCAAAGTCTTTTGATTCTTGTTCCATCATTCAAACTATCAACTAAAATTCCATTTTTCATATCCTCTGAAAATTCTATAGGCAAAATCTATCTTATCTCCCTAAGAAAAGTAATAAAAATTTGAATAATCAATTTAAATAATAGCCAGAAGGCACATTGTCCTCAAAACTCACTTTCAGGTTGGAATGAAACTAATTATTAGATCACTAGTAAACCACTTCAAATATTTCAAATTATGGTATGTCACTCACCTGATTTCTCCATTTTACTCACAAGAGGATTGTGGAAATCTTTTCCAGATTATTTATTAAATTCAAATAGTCTTTTGATGAAGAAATCATGAAAAAAAAAAAAAAAACTATGTTGAATCCATGATGGCCCTCAGTGAGCAGCTTTTCTTTTTGTTTTAAATATTCCCCAAATAATGCATTTCCAAATATCTCTAGCAATAGATCCAAGTGAATGATCCATAATTTAATAAGTAAATAATGTATAATTATTTCTTCCTCTTAATCATTTGTTAGTCTTCCTCATTTCTCCAAGACTTAGTAAATTTAACTGAGTGACATGCCAGTGTCCTCTATGGAACTGCGTAATAAAACTGAGATGAAATTTATTCAGTATTTATTTGAAGCAGTTAAAAGTTGACTTAAAAATTTGCTTATTTATCTAAGGCATCATTTTCATATTACCCTTTTAGTCTTGCTAGTTTCAGCCTGAAAATCACCTTGACAATAGATGGAAGGAAATACTAAATGGATATGACAAAAAAGTATAAGGTTTAATATTAATAAATATAAATAGAGTAGATCATTTATTTATATGACAGTATATATTGAGGTAATGCAGAGGTACAAAATTATTCTAAAGGATTATCTATGCTTTATACTATACTAATCTGTCCTATACTTTATTCTGCTCTACTGTGAAGAGAAAAGTGAGAGTGATCTACCAAGTTATGAATGATGGCAAGTCCCAGTGCATGGAGATGTACCTATCAAAACATACAGAGTAATTCCTTGTCTGTCTTGATGGTAAGGCAGGATTTATAAAGTTATACTTTTTTTATATTTTGTAGAATAACAATTATTTGAAGAAATGATTTGTATGTATTATGTGCTGATTATGAATTTATGATCAAAATCTAAGATGTCCATGACTATAATTAATGCAGAACAGATCAAGTCCTGAATATTCTGATTAATGCTCTCTTACATTCATGACTTGATGCATCTAAAAGTATTATTTTAAAAATAAAAAATCTGTAGTATGAATGTTTTTCAAAAATCACTTATGTTTAAAGCAGACACATGTTTCTCCCAGAGTTGTTCTTGTCCAGGGCTTCTCCAATCATTGCTGTACTTTTCCCAACCATGCATCCCTGCACTTTTGGTTCAACAGACAATAGGGGTGCTGGAACAAACATAATAATATGACAAAAAAAAGAGGGGCCCTATTGAAGTTTAAAACTCTAACAGTCATGTAAAGATCAAAGTTTCAAACTGTCTTTCCACATCTTTGATCTTTAAATTGGTACATTTAGGTTGTGTCCTCATGGGGCTAGAAAATTGACTGTTTTGACTAAATTGGTAACATTTTGTGCCAGTTTTTTTTTTTTAACTTAGTTAAGACTTTGCAGGTTAGTTGAGCCTCTGAAAGAGTTGGTTAATACCATTGTTTGTTTGTTTGTTTGTTTGTTTTATGAAACTATGAAGAGCAGAAACTGCAATTGATCTTAGCCAAAAGGCCTAGAAGCAATTCATTTTTTTTACTGCTCTATAGATATTGCCAGAAAATATAAAGCTGGTTTCACATTTTACAACTGGTTTCATGGTTTTTTTTTGTATTTTCTTAGTGCAAATTTTATTTATGATAAAATTTCTAAAGATTTCATTGTAAAAATTTCATTACAGTAAACCAAAATTTTATTTATTAAATAACTGATGATTTTCATTTTTCTTAATAAAAGGACATAAATATACAACCCATTATGAAAATTTCATTTGGCAATAAATATAATTTGAATGATGAAAAAGATTTCCACTTACCAAAATACTTTCAGGTTCAGGTTTATGCAGATAAATGAAAAGGAAAATATTAGCCAAAGTATTTTTCTGAAAAATTCTTGAATGGAAACATTGATAGCTTCCTCTTCAGCCCATCATAAAATAGATCAAAGGATTTTGAGAGCTGAGAATAATGGAACTCACATTTAAGATAACTACTGGTCAGAGGTACCATGAAATCCATCTCTAACAGTCTGTAAAATGCTCTATTGTATTTGTACCCAAGGACAGTGATCTGCTTTCATCTTATTGGCAGAAAATCACAGTGACCAGATTAAAGTGTGACTATTAAAAATAATTCTCTTTTTAACAGTATATTTTACTTATTTATATATTTATATAGTCATTTGCAAATATATAAAATTTGAATAGTGCAGTAATTAATCCTCAATGGAGATAAGCACATATACCTACATCTTTTACAGTTATATCCATCAATAATTTCATATTCTTTTCCTGAAGGGAATGTAATCATTACCTTATATCTTTTAAAAACTAAATTTATCATATTAAGTGTTTACTATATGTAATTTAGAAATCACTCATACATGAAAAGAAGTAAAAATTTCTGGTAAAGTCCAAACTTCACCATTCAGAGATAAATAACATTAATACTGTTTTGTATAGTTTTCGAGTTCTCTCTGTACCTTTCTCTTTCTCTCTTCCTCTCTCATCATTTATACATATAATTTATATTCCTTTCTTAACGAAACATTATTATATATGTTTAACTTAGAAGTTTTTATATAAAATACATCATTGGCATTATTGCATGTCATCAAATACTATATTGTAATATTATTTTAATCATAGGATTATGAAGTACTTTATAAAGGAGCTTTAACTCATTGTTTAAATTGTTTTTATTCTACATTTTTCTTGTTTTTATTTCTCAGTATTATGAAGATACAAATGTTTTGGCTACATGGATTGCTTTTGTACTATTTGAGTCAATGTTATAAGTGTGCTCATCATGCAGATAGTGTACACTTTACCAGTTAGGTATGATTTCATTTGTCCCCTCCATACTCCTCCCATCTGCATGAGTTCTGTTGATATTCACTTTCATCTGTGCACAAGAATGCTGATCTGTTAGTTCCAATTTAATAGTGAGTGCATGTGGTGTTTGTTTTTCCATTCTTGTGATATTTCACTTAGGAGGATGATCTCCAGTTCCATCGAGATTGTTGCAAAGGGTATAAATTCATATTTTATATAGCTGGTAGTACTCCATGATATACATATATCTCATTTCATTAGCCCACTCATGAATGGATGGGCACTTGGGTTGATTCCACATCTTTGCAATTGTGAATTGTGCTGCAATAAAAGTTCTAGTGCAAGTATCTTTTTGATAAAATGACTTTATATTGTTTGGGTAAATACCCAGTAGTAGGGTTGCTGGATCAAATTGCAGGTCTACTTTTAGTTATTTGAGGATTCTTCCTACTATTTTCCATAGAGACTGCACTAGTTTGCAATCCCACCAACAGTGCATAAGTGTTTCATTCTCTTCGCATCCACACTAGCATCTATTGCTTCAGGACTTTTTGATAAAAGCCCTCTCCTTGTGGTTTTGATTTCCATTTTTCTGATGATTCGTGATGTTGAGCATTTTTTCATATGTTTATTGGCCATTAGTCTACCTTCTTTCGAAAAGCTACTGTTCATGTCTTTGCCCATTTTTTAATGGGGTTGTTAGATTTTTTTTTTTTTTTTTTTTCTGATTTCATGAGCTCTCTGTAGATTCTGGTTATTATCCCTTTCTTGGATATATATTTTTTCCCATTCTGTAATTTGTCGATTTGTTCTGTTGATTGTTTGCTTGGCTGTGCAGAAACTTTTTAATTGAATCAAGTCCCATTTATTTACTTTTATTGTTGCCGTGATTGCTCTTGAGATCTTCTTCATGAATGCTTTGCCCAGGCCAATATCTAGAAGAGTTTTTCCAACATTTTCTTCTAGAATTCTTATGGTTTTATACCATAAATTTAAGTCTGTGATCCATCTTCAATTAATTTTTGTTAGTGGAGAGAGATGTGGATCCTGTTTCAATATTCTACATGTGGCTATCCAGTTTTCCCAGCAGTATTTATTGAATAGGAATTTTTTTTCCCAGTGTATATTGTTTTGTGCTTGTCTAAGATCAAATGAGAATATGTGGATGGTTTTAAGTCTAAGTTCTCTCTTCTGTTCCATTAATCTATATCTCCATTTTTTTGTCAGAGCCATGCTATTATAACCTTGTAGTATAGCATAAAGTCGGGTAAAGTGATGCCTTCAGATTTCTTCCTTTTGCTTAGGGTTATTTTGGCTATTTGAGTGCTTTTCTTGTTCCGAAGATCTCTTAAAAATGACATTAATATTTTGGTGGGGATTGCATTGAACCTGTAAATCACATTGGGTAGTATGGACATGTTAATAATGTTGACTCTGCCAATACATGAACATGATATTTTTCTTTATTTTTTACAGCCTCTGCAATTTCTTTTTCAATAATTTGTAGTTCTCTTTGTAGAAATCTTTCACCTCCTTGGTTAAATATATTCCTAGGTACATTATTTTCTTTGTAGCTATTGTGAGAAATATTTTATCTTTGACCTGGTTCTCAGCTTGTCTCTTGTTGGTGTAGGGGAATGCTACTGATTTGTATACATTGATTTTATAGCCTGGTATTTTGCTGAATTTATTTATCAATTCCAAGAGTCTCCTTAGCAGAGTCTTTGGGGTATTGCAGATATAAGATGATATCATCATCAAAGAGTGATAGTTTGACCTCCTTTTTCCTGATTTGGGTGCCCTTTATTTCCTTCTCTTGCCTGGTGGCTTTGGCTGGAACTTCCAGCACTATGTCCAGAAGTGGTGACAATAAGCATCCTTATCTTGTTCCAGTTCTAAGTGGGAGTGCTTTCACCTTTTCCCTATTCAGCATGATGTTGGCTCTGCATTTGTCATATATGGCTTTTATAATTTTGATGTATGTTCCATCTATACCCATTTTGTGAAGAGTTATTATCACAAAAAGGGTGCTGAATTTTGTCGAATGATTTTTCTGCATCTATTGAGATAATAATATGATCCTTGTTTTTGCTTCTGTTTATGTGATGAATCC
The DNA here is from genome assembly GCF_041146395.1 of Eulemur rufifrons. NCBI lineage: Eukaryota > Metazoa > Chordata > Mammalia > Primates > Lemuridae > Eulemur > Eulemur rufifrons. The sequence continues at coordinate 72,341,519 of NC_090999.1, read as the reverse complement.
CATTTATGGATTTACATATGTTGAACCATCCTTGCATCCCTGGGATAAAACCCACTTGGTTGTGGTTGATTATTTTTCTGATGTGTTGCTGAATTCAGTTTGCTAGAATTTTGTTGAAGATTTTTGCATTTGTATTCACAAGGGATATTGGTCTATAGTTTTCTTTGTTGTTGTTGTTGTTGTGTTCTTTCTGGCATTGGTATCAAGTTGATAATGGCTTTGTAAAATGAATTGGGAGGATTCCTTCCTTCTCAATGTCATAAAATAACGTTTGCAGTATGGGTTTCAATTCTTCTTTGTAGGTGTGATAAAATCTGGCTGTGTAAACATATGGTCCTGGATTTTTTTGTTGTTGTTGGAAGATTTCTTATTGCTGCTTCAATTTCATTGCTCATAATTGGTCCATTCAGGAGTTCTGTTTCTTCCTGACTGAGCCTTGGGAAGTGGTGCATTTCCAGGAATTTCTCTATTTCTTCAATGTTTCAAGTTTATATGCATAGAGATTTTTATAGTAGTCACAGATGATATTTTGTATTTCTGTAGTATTAGTTATAATATCTTCTTTTTCATTTATGATTGAGCTTATTTGTGTCCTTTCTTTTCTATTTCTTGTTAATCTAGCAAGAGGTCAATCATTTATATTTATTTTTTCAAAGAACCATCTTTTTGTTTCTTTAATCTTCTATTTTTTTTTTGTTTGTTTTCAATTTAATTTACTTTTGCTCTGACCTCAGTTATTTCTTTTCTTCTGCTGGGTTTGGGATTGGTTTGCTCTTCCTTTTCTTGTTCCTTGAGACAATTAATCAGAATGTTGATTTGTAATCTTTCTGTATTTTTGATGTAGCCATTTAAGGCTATGAATTTTCTCCTTAGGGTTGCTTTTGCTGAATCCTGAAGATTTTGATAACTTGTATCCACTTTATCATTTAATTTGAGGAATCTTTGATTTCCACCTTAGGTTTCTCCTTGACCCAATAATTATTCAGCAGTAGGTTGTTTAATTTCCATAACTTTGTGTGGAATTGAAAGTTTCTGTTGAAGCTGATTTCTAATTTTATTGCACAATGGTGTGAGAAGATACAAGATATAATTTCTACTTTTTGAATGTGTTGAGACCTATTATGTGGCCTAAGATATGATCAATCTTAGAGGATGTTCAGTGTGCTGATGAGAAGAATGTATATTCAATACTTTTTTAGTAGATGTTTTGTAAATGTCTCATAGCCCCATTTCCTCTAGAGTCCTGTTTAAGTCCAGTTTTTCTTTCTTTATTTTCTGCTTGGAGGATGTGTCCAATTCTGTCACTGTGGTGTTTACATTCCCAGCAATTATGATGTTGCTATTAATTACTTTATATAGATCTATTAGGGTTTGCTTTATGGATCTGGGTACACCTGTGTTAGCTACATAAGTATGTAAGATTGTTGTGTGTTCTTGATTAATTTCTCCCTTTGCCATTATATAATAACCATCTTTGTCTTTCTTCACCTACTGTTGATTTGAAGTCTTTGTTATCTGATATGTGAATGGCTATACCTGCTTTCTTTTGATTTCCATTTGCATGGACTATTGTTTTCCATCTCTTCTCCTTAAGTCTGAATAAATCCTTGTGGGTTAGATGTGTTTCCTGGAGACAGCATATACTTGGCTTATATGTTTTTATCCATTCACCCAGCCTATGTCTCTTGAGTGGGGAATTCAAGCCATTCACATTTATCAAAATAACTGATATGTGGGATGTATTTCTTTTCATCCTGTTGAGTAGAACCTTACTGCATTGTTTTACCTTTGAGCCATCATTTTATAGGGGTTCTGAACTTTATCTTTTGGATGATTTTACACTGGTAAAATATCTATTGTGCTGTTCTATGTATACGCAGATCTGAGTACTTCTTGCAGGGCAGGTCTGGTCTTGATAAATTCTTTAAGTGTTTGCTTGTCTGAAAGTCTTTGTTTATTTCTATTATAAGAAATTTAGTTTTGCAGGATATAAAATTCTAAGCTGGCCATTATTCTTTTTAAGAATATTGAAGATTGGGCCCCAGGCCCTTCTGGCTTATAAGGTCTCAGTTGAAAAGGCTTGTCATCTAGAGCAGCTATCACTTCTTATTTTTGTAGTTTCTTTCATTTAGATAGGGCTTTTTCCCCTCACCTCACTCACATGGATATGTTTGTAATGTATGTTGGATAAGAGCCTTTGGCTTCAACTTGTGAGCGTTTGATGGTGATCTAGGTTTTGAATGGATGTCTTGGCTATAAATTTTCTTGGTTCAGTGGTTTTCTCAATTTCTAGGTGTTTGTAGGCTGTTGGTGTGGTGAGCTATGTGAGTGTGCAGATTCCTGTCTCTCTTTGATGAGGGAGAATGGAGGCATTTGAGATGCTTTCTCTTTCCCCAGCCCTTTAGTCTTCTTAACAGTGTGAATTGTAATGACACACTCAATTTATTCACTGAGACAGTAGGTGGTGTTTGTTGGTGAAGATCAACCTCACCCTGTATAGTTGAGTCAGCAAATGTTGTAAAGAGCATGCACAGTGACCTCTCCATCAATACATGGTGCTAGCTGAAAGGAACATGCTTCAGTGCTGTTCTTGGGTCCTGTGACCAGCTCTGGTCCCCCAGGAGAAGCACTTGAATGCCCCAGGTGGTGGCTGGGGTCCTGGGACTTCAGGTGAGTTCTTATTCTCTGCCACAGCAAATAGTGTGTGGGAGTGTGGCTGGGTGTGGCTGGGTTGGTTGGGCTTGCCCTCAGACTTCATGAAAGCTTGCAAGGTATTTGTTTCAGCAGGGGTAAAATGTCTGCTCCCAGCTTCTGGGCAAAGCCACCAGGGAGGAGCTGAAGTGGCCCAACCAAATCAGCAAGTCTTCTTGGGGTAGTGAGGCTGTCTGAGATTCACAATCTGGCTGTCTGGAGCAGGCCTCGTCCTCCTCTGCTCCACAGTTTCCCCCCAGCATCTGCTAGCAGGCATGAGCTCAAGCCAGTTAAGCTCCCCCATGCCTGTGATGCAGACCTGGTGGTTCCCTGCCCAGAATCCTGGCCTGAGTAGTGAGCATGGCCCTCCTGTGGTGGAAGAGGTGCCCTGAAAGCATGCTTCATGCTTCAGCTAGCACCAGCACTGCACTCTCCCCACTCCCATCTGCCCATTGCAGGCTCTCTTGCCTCTTGAGTCTAATTCACAAATCTCCCCTCTGTGCCCCTGAGCACTGTGATTGGGGCCTGGAGATACGGAATCTGGCCTGTGGGCCCATCCCTGGATTCCCAGAGATCAATCCCTGACCATGCCAGAGACAAGCACCCTGTTCCCATGTTGCCCACAGCATGCCCAAGCAGGTTCAATGTATTTCTGCCTTAGGGCATTCCCCATTCTGATGGGTTGCCAGGCAAACAGCACCAGGGAGGGCCAGTGGGCAGGGAGCTCACAGTCTGAGCACCCTTCAGCCTGCTGCAAGACCCCAAGAGGAAAGGTCTGAGCCCCACTCTCTGTGGAAACCTCAGTGTGATGGCTCAATTATCTCTCTTAGCAGCCATTGGAGTGGAAGGGGAAGAGGAGAAAAAGAATCTGAATGGAGGAAAGCTAGCACTCTGGTCTTGTCTTTCCTTCACTCCAGGAGGCTTCCTGCCCAGAATGTCCAGGTACTGGAGTCATGCAGATCACCTAGGATCCTCTGGACTCCTTTGGCTCCTGCATTCTGGGCCTGAGTTGGGAAATGTCTGTGTGGATATGAGCAAGATGAAACTTGAGAAGATGAAGCCCCCTGGGGAGGACAAAGGTGCACAGTAGGTAAAGAAGTTATATGGCACTTGCCATCCTAGCTTGGGTCTGTGGAGATAGGAGGCACCCTGGAGGGGTTAGGATCCTCAGGCTCTTTCCACAAGAAGTTCCCAGCTCACTGGTGGCAGCAGCCTCTGGGCTTGTGTGGGCAGAAAGTCTCTCTACCAGCTCAGGAATCTACCAACTGTCAGAGATGCGAGGGAGGGAGAAACAAACCACTCCACCTACCCTTCTCACTGAAAGTCTCTCAGGGGTTGATCTCTGCTGATATCTTGCTCCTTCCTGTTCTGCTCCATAACTTCTTCCCATGGAGCCTCCTTAAAGTTCAGGCACCCTTCCCTCAGATCCACACCTGATCTCTATTTGTCTGTTTGTTCATTTTTTCTGTTTCATCTAAAACCTACCCTTCTTACTGAGATGCTCTGGCAGCTGGTGTCTATGGTCAGCCATCTTGAGCCCCTTCTAAATTTATTACTATAATTGATTTAACAAATATTAAATAAACACACAACCTTATAAGAACTTAAGAAATTTACTTTTTGTTATAAACATGTAATCCTCATTTTATGCTATGTATTAAAGAGCTTAGAGTAAAAAAAAAAAAAGGTTTGCAAGTGGTTCTTATTTACTGCATCCATAGGAACTGAATCTGATATCCTCCCTAAAGAATATACATCTGCTTTAAATAGCTTTCCTTCATTATGACACCATCTGATATCCTGAGAAACTCAAACTTCTATTCAAAGTTATTATACCTTTCATCCAAGAATCCCAAAGTTCAGTGAAAGCACTCCCTGGCTGTTTTCCCGTGGGTCCTTCTAATCTTTTTGTGCAAGTTTGGAAAACCGTCGGCAGTTATGACATCATTGATACCTTGTCCAGTTTTAGAAGTCACAGGCTCACCTGGTTTACTTCCTCTAGTGATTCCTACATTATCTTCTTCAGAAGCTCATTTGGAATTCAGCCACAGAGGAAGACTCTGGACCATTTATCCATTTATCTTTCTTTCACTCTCTGTCTCCTTGTCTTTCTCTCTGTTTTTCCATCTCTTTGCTTTGTCTGTCTCTTTCTCTGTCCATGTCTCTCAGTTCTGTTACATTTGGACTGTAGGTGAAAATATTGTCTTTATTATTTCTGTGCACTTATTAAGTTCAACTTATTTCAGACTAACAAAACATTCAAACTAGATATCCTTATTAAAACACATTTTTATGCTGTATCTATTCCTGAGTACTTGTCTTACTGCCTTTTTTTAAAAAAACAAAATAGAAAGAATGATTTTACTGGCTTTCTTTAACTAATGTTTCTATTAATATTATGACTTTTGCTATAAATTCAGAATATAATGAATGTTTTACATATTCTCAGATTTTATTCATAGCCTGCATGTATGTGAATTTGATCTCTATTCTTGATATTAAATAGTTAGAATTCAGAAATTAGATCTCCTTATTTTTCTCACTTTGAAACTGGAAGACAAAAATGAGTGCCATGTGCACTGTCTGCGGAATGGACACGCTTGAAGCTCAGACTCAGGAGGATGGGGGGGTATGGGCAATGTATATAACCTGAACTTTTGTACCCCCATAATGAGCTGAAATAAAAAAAAAATAAAACAAATAAAAATAGAAAAAAATATTTTATATGAATAAAATTAGAGAAAAATTTATATATTTATATGTTTTACTTGTATATATGTTTACATGTTTATAGACTATTTTATTTGTCACTAACAGTTTATCATCCATAGTGACAATGATGTAAACTGAGAATTAATTTTACCATAATTTTGAATTCTGTAATATCAGGAATTCTCACAGAAAAATATATTTTCCTCTAGGTAAGTAAACATCAAAGAATATTTTATATTTTCCATAGGTTAGAAATAAAAGGTATGGGCCGGGCGCGGTGGCTCACGCCTGTAATCCTAGCACTCTGGGAGGCCGAGGCGGGTGGATCGCTCAAGGTCAGGAGTTCGAGACCAGCCTGAGCGAGACCCCGTCTCTACTAAAAATAGAAAGACATTATATGGACAACTAAAAATCTATATATAAAAAAAAAAAAAATTAGCCGGGCATAGTGGCGCATGCCTGTAGTCCCAGCTACTTGGGAGGCTGAGGCAGTAGGATCGCTTAAGCCGAGGAGTCTGAGGTTGCTGTGAGCTAAGCTGACGCCACGGCACTCACTCTAGCCTGGGCAACAAAGTGAGACTCTGTCTCAACAACAACAACAACAACAACAAAAAAAAAAAAAAAAAAAAAAGAAATAAAAGGTATGGGTCTTTAAATGGCTATCTTTATATCACACCTCTTTATTTCTTCCTGGGACCCCAGTTGGCTTCTGCATAAAGTAGGCAGCCAGGGAGGCTCCTTGGGTTATGTATGAAGCAAGATCAATTACAGATGGTTGTATGTAGGAAGATTGAGAGAGAATCAGTTCCGTTTCCTTCATGTGATATCCTGGCCTTGGCTATTGACCATAGTACATCTTACCTAGATTAGTTTTCATATAATACCAATACAGGTGCAGAGTTTGGTAATGTGGGCTTTGGAATCAGACTGGACCAGATTGACTTCCTAACACTTAGTGCCTGCATGGACGGGGCCACATGATTGAACTTCTCAGTACTTCAGTTTATGCTCTGCAGAATTAGAGTAATAATAGCACCCTTCTTAACGTTGTTCTGACAAGTAAAACAGTTAATCTGTGAAATATGCTCTACCATAGAAAGTACTGAGAGATGTCAGTATTATTTATCAATTTCAAACAGACAACTTTTCTCTTAGGCATCTGAGAATGTAAAACACCAAGAACTGGAATGGAAATGATTTCTATTCACTTGCTTGCTGTAGTAGACTCTTTAGTGATCCAAATGCCATTGTTTTATTTTATTTTGTTTTTAAGTTGCAAAATTGAAACTTTATGAAAAACTTCATATTTATAAGATTTTAAATACTGATCTTATTCAACAGTATCTTGCTAACTGCTCATCTTGCTTAATTTGGATTTGTGTTTCCAAATGTCAGCAGGCCCTACATTTTTCTTTATTCCTATCTATTAAATCCATAGTTTACTGTAAATATGGTCATAAAAGACCATATAAATTTAATTTTCAGCTTTTCCTGTTGTAGTGGGACCCACATTTAGTGTTATGGTTACAAGCTCTTGCTGTGCATTGGAATCACCTGGAAAAACCGTAAAAATACCTCTGTTCTGGCCCGCACCCAGACCAATGAAATTTGAATCATTAGGAGTAGGACCTGGAAGTTGTAACTTTTTTCTGTATCTACAGGTAATTTAAATATGCTGTCAAACTTGAGAACCACTGATGAAGCGACAATTGAAAAGACTGCCTCTCCTTCCAAGGAGGAGTATAAAAATTTTAGCAACTGTTCATTATGCAAAAAATTGAGTTTACCAAGACAGAAATTGGAATATTGTTGACTCTCAGCAGTCTGGTTAGCTTTAAGACTAAAGAATCCAAAAAGAAAAACCATTTAGATTGCTCTTGAGTTATTAGAAATTTTTAAAGATTTTAAGAATTTAAAAGACAATGCTATATATTTACTCCATGTATATTGCAACTCAAACAAAAACAGTAAAACCACCTTTCAGTGTGATACAAAAATGTGCCTCAGAGTAACTTCCAGCTTATTCCTGTTTCATGTCTTAGGCTGCATCTGGAGTAGGCTCCAGCCATATATGTTGCAATTGCATTGTGATCAGTGTATGCCTGGTGCACAACTGCCCATCATAAATAATGAAAAAAAAGACAAACCAACTTTATAGATAACATAATTACCTACTTTAGGACCAATTAAAACAGTTAAGATGTTAAATTTACCTGATGTTCCCATTAATTTGGTACATGGTCCCAAACAACTAAATGCCACTGTACAAAAAGATTCAATTTACCATATGTTGCAATTTTAATGTAATTGCCATTGATCACTAAGTCACATTCTCTTTGTTGGATGATTAACAAGTGAGGTAACACTCTTGCTACTAGTCATGTACAGTATAAAGTGAGAGGCAATGCTTATACATTGCTGCTATATGAGAAACCATTTACTCTGTCAATAGTGACTGCAAAATACATTTTAAAATTGATCCACTTATCTATTAATTTTTGTCTTTATCAAGAACTCTTTATTACTATTATTCCAATTTCTATTATGTGGAGGAAAATAAGATAATATTTCTTTGAATTTTAATAGCCCATTTTCACATTTAAAAGGCATCAGACATCTTTGTAGGAAAATATTTCATGTCACAGCAATAATATAATGAATCAACTCATCTCCAACTAAATGGTCTCCCACTGCATCAAATGCACACTGACTGCTAATATGCAGCCCAGAAAATTTAATGAACCTATCGCAATATTTAAAATATATGATTGCCTCTGGCCCCTATGTTTTTATAAAGTAGTTAGTCTAAGATCAGTTAGTACATTTTACAAAGTTCAAAGCTGAAATTCAGGAAGTTCTAATACCATCTGTGCCCTTCTCCAGAAGATCTTCATCCCAGGTTGCTGTCATTAGTATGCAGTCAGGCGAGGAAGACTCTTCATCAGCTCTAGCTGAAGAAGGGATAATTGTCAGCAGCATGTGCAAGTGATCAGGCACACATTTTGCGTAAGTTCACTTTTTATATGCTCAACTAAGAATTCCACAGCTCGCTGTTATTAGCAGGTGAAAGTGTCCAAAGAGGCCCTCATATGGCCAGCTGGCTTCATTGAATCATCCTGTGATGGTAACACCAGCTAGAAAAATCCCTGACTTAACCTCTGTTCTCTAGCATTAAAAAAAAGTGAGTGTTGGATTTTAAAAAGAAAAGAAGATGAAACATCTTTCAGGCTGTGTAGCTGGCATCTAGCAAGGTAAGAGGACCTTTGTCGGGTCACCAAATCCCAGAGCTCTTCCTGGCTTTGCAGGTAATAAAACTCAGTTTAGTCAGTTCACCCAAGGATGATTCAATGTCTCTATTCCTTGTTTAAGTGTGGCTCCTCATTTTTAAATTTCTGCACTGTCATTGTCCTCATCCGGAGTTCCATATTTCTTTGACCTAAATTGCTACACTATCATCACAGGGCAGTGGGTCTCCCTGCTTTGTGCATGTCTCCCTCTCATCCATTTTATATCATGTAATCATAATGACCAATCTGAATTTCAAATCTGATCATGATATTTTACTGGTTAAATATTTATAGCCCCCAGTTTGGCTTTGGACAAACTCCAAAAGTACTACCGAGGTTTACAGGGCCCTCTTGTGTGGCTTCTACTTTTGCCCTTCCCTCCTTATCCTGTTTGATCTAGATATGTCATCTGTTTTTCCATTCTCCATTCCCACCATGTCCTCCGTCAGGGAGCCCTCACAAGTGTTGTTCCCTCTTCTTCCTCCTGCTCCTTTCTTATCTGTATATCTTGTACTAATCTTTCTCATTTTCTCAATGGTTACTTCTTCTGAGAAGCTTGTTTCTCATGTTCTTCTATGTAATTTTCCTTGTTTCTTTTATGTGATTCTATAGCTCCCTGTGATTCCTATTTCAAGGTACTTTTCCCACTCTGTTACAATTATATGTTTGCATATTGATCTCTATCAATAATTATAGGCTCTTGAAGGGCTTATGTTTCTCAGCACTATATCCCCATGACCTAGAACAGCATATAGTATATTGTGAGTATTCAATAGAAATTTTTTGAAAGCCAAAAAGAATGAATAACATGTATTTGACAAGTTGAAATGTATCAGTGCTTCTTAAGGTCTGTTTCTTGATATAGTTTCATGAAACTTCAGCTCAAGTCATGCTCTTTGAAGCATTTGTATATATTCTTGGAGCAGATGTTTTATAATCAATAAAAGAAAACTTTTAATGATGATGAATTGTTAAATATAAAATATATTTTACCAAAATGTATATTATATTAAACATAATCTTTTATTCTGCATTCAACCTATTATATTTTAATTTAACCAATTTTTGAAAAATAACTGGTAACCAATGGGTATATAATATACTAACACATGGATATACCAAAGATTATTTAACTTTTTCTCTATGATTATTAATTTAGATTATTTACAATTTTGAACTATTATAAACAGCACTTGGACATTTATTTATTGCTTTATTAAACACAAGTTATAACCTACTTTAAGCTTTCCTAGAAGACAACATAATGATCTTTAACTTCAATTACTATACAATGTTGTAATACTAATTATGCTTTTAGGTAAGAATTACTTCACTTTCTGGAAGTATTCTTATGCTATATAGCCCAGAATTTGCTCAAGTCTTTATGTTTGATTTATTTTTATTATTTCTTTGATTCCACCCATAGTGTGGAGTCTACCGAGGGTTTAGAAGCCAGATCATGAGGCTTGGAAGAACTATTTATAACCATAAATGAATGATCTGATTTAAGTACTGGTATAATACTTAAGCTTTTACTCATTACTTTGTAATATATATACAGGTATACATATACAAATGTATTATACAAATATAAATCCTTAGAAGTATTTTCATCAATTTTACACATTTCTATGCTTTGTATTTGAATTGATTTGAACCATTAACAATAGTCATTTAAATTTGCATATATTATAATGTAAGCTTTAGAGCTACAGGTTAGTAGAAATAACTACTCAGTGATTCAATAAGACAATTCAATAATTTTCCAATGGTACAGATTTTGGTTTTCAAAGGGTGTAGATTACTTTACAACTTCTATTGTCTACTCGTGGAACATGTTTGATACCACTTTGAACAAAATCTGAAAAGTATTAAGAAATAAAATTGTATTAGATCAACCATGTTGTATTTAAGTCATTTATAAATCAACGTATCAATATAGAAACTTGTGCCTTTTACCAAACCATGCATGAAATTTGCATCTTATTTTAATGTATTACATCACTAAGGCTTTAGTAATGACTAAAGAAATCAATTGCAGATGGGTTATGCTTGTGAAAACATTCTTATGCAGCCACAGTTCACAGTAGCAACAACCACCTTATACCTGTCCATCTAAACTACTGTGACACATAGCAGATACTTCTATGAATGGGTAAATTGTGCATCTTTAATAAATGCCAAAAAAGATGCCATCCTCCTAAAACATCAGACTTTATTTTCATAAAGACCTGAAATGAAAAGCATCACCACATTGTCTTTAACTTCTATTATCACATAAATGCTTGCATTTAATTTTAGTTTGGGGCATAGCAGATGAATGCAATATTATCAAATGCTTTGTGTGCCTTTGCTGCCCCCTTAAGACAAGTAAACATAAATAAAAAAGCTAGTAAGAACCTACAGTTTCCTCAATTAGCTTCTTCAGAAATCTGTTCCTACATCTCTTAAACATGTGCGCACACACACATGCACACACACAGAGAATCACCTGAATGAAGAAATTGATTGCTTAAAGATTATCAGACAATTAAATCAGTGTTTTGCTCAATTCTGCTCCATAATCAATAAAAATATTAGTTTTGTTTAATGGTCTGAGAAAACCATGTTGTTCTCTATAGGCAACTAATATACCACTATAGTTAAGTTTTATAAAGTCTGAAATTGAGTACCTATTTTTTTCTGATATATTTTTATGATTTTTCTTGTGGTAGATTGTTGAAGAAAAAGACATTACTTTTTATTTTTATTCTTTAATTATAAAAATTGAACTCAAGTCTTTAATATAATTATAAATCTTAGCCATCTAAACAAAAATATATTCCTCATAAGTGTTTTTTATAAGGATTAATGAGAAGAAACTGTATATTTAAAATGATGCATGAAATAATATATTCTAAATTAAAAAACAAAAGTAGGTTAACTGCTTGTAAATTTCAAAATGGGAAAAATTTTGATGCGATATACACTATTGGATTTACTTCAAATACAACAAACATTAGAATAACTCTGGGCACCATTTATCCTTTAAACTAGGTTTTCTCTGTGCAATGTATTAAGTATTACTGAGAACAATATTTTGATTTTATTTAAAAGTAATCAACAAATTTTAATCAATAAATAAACACTCAGCAAAGCATTGTAGTTGAAACTGAGTTATTGTAAGGAGTCCCTGTCTTTATTAGAAATATGATATAATTTTGAAGAGATCTATAATTACTAATAAGATACACTGAAATTTTCCAGTAATATGCTATTATTATTATTCTGGTAAAATCAGAAGCCATGTTTGTCTCATTTTTCTTTTAGCTCCAATAATTTAACTTATTATTGATGTAAATAGGAATATTTTATAAAAAATACGATTTTTAAAGAGTTAAAAGTTTTTTAAAATTTTTATTTTGGTTGATGTGTATATGGAGCACATAACAATAAATTTGAAAGATATTTATTCAAAATATGTATTATATTATTTTGAGGACTAAAAAGTGTTTTTTTATTGAAACAATAAGATTTATGCATAAAGGCAATTGCAACTTAGGTCTGCCAAAACAGCTCCTTTGTTGTTTCTACTCTATTATCTAAATAACTCTGTCATGAATGAAAACGATGTAAGTGATTCATATTTATTGCTCAAGCAGAAATGTCTTTAAAATAATTTGCTTTGCAATTCCATCCTGAAAATGAAAAGAGTGATTTAGAAAGAAAGGGGTGTGTGTATGTGGGTGTGTGTATGTGACTTCAGGAGTTAGTATACTGACCAGGGCTGGAAAAAGAGTGGGGTGTGGAAATTCTCATAGTGGAACATGTCAACCTGAAGGAAGACCCTTTCATTCATCAAAAATATTGGTCATGAAAGGTGCTAGAAGGCCAGGACCAGCCTGATTCATAATGGTGATAGGGGTTGATGGTGGAACTAAAACCAACTTGAATTATATTTGTCCTGGGTTTTCTGATTTTTAGGTTCAATCCCTGTGGTGAAACCACTATCTCCTTATTGCTGTCATTGCCTCTCTCTTATCATGTACAGAAGATTAAAAACGGCTGTCAGAGCTGGGCATGCCCAATAACCACAGGCAGGCTTTGACTGCAAGCAAAAAGCTGCATCAATTCCCCTTTACATCTGCATCAACTACCAGAGAGCAATCAGATGTATCAGCGGGAAGCCTCACCTCAGTGTGAATAGACTGACCAGTTCAAGCAGGATGATTTCTGCAATGTCTTGCCGGGATGTTCAGGGCAGCCAGTGGGGCTTTTCAGTTCTGCCACTAAACTGACACTTCTCAAAATGATTTGTTATTTCCTTCAGTGGATACTTTGTCTTCTACACACAAAACTTTAATAATATAATTGTGACATCAATGCCATATCTTGTAGTATCTTGTACAAAAGCAGTAGGTTTTCTTGACCCACAATTATTTATAAGGCTATTATAATGTTAATTCAGAATTTTGGAATGCAGTAGTCTCTTCTACCCTCAGTTTCCCATCCACAGTTTCAGTTACTTGGCATCAAACACAATCTGAAAGTATTAAATGGAAAATCCCAGAAATAAACAATTTGTAAGTTCTATATTGTGTGTCATTTAGAGTATTGTGATGAAATCTCACACCCTCCCACTCTGTCCTATGCAGCATGGCCCAGGACATGAATCATTGCTCTGTCCAGCATAGATAGCCACACTATATACACTACTGGTCTATCAATCATTGGCATTGTCTGTTCCTGACTTTCAGCTCTCAACATCCACATGACTGGATGGTCCAGGATCACCTGAAGCAGGTGATTGTCCTTCTGACCTATGGTCAGTTTAATGCTAAGTCTCAGTGCTTAATTCATTCACCTCACACAGGCATTTTATTATCTCATATCATCACAAGAACTGTGAGTACAATACAATAATGTATTTTGAAAGAGATAAAGAGGAAGAGAGAGAGGGACCACTTATTATAGTGTTATAATTGTTTTATTTTATCCTCACTTGTTAATCTCTTATTATGCATAACTTATAAATTTAACTCTATGTTATCTATCCATACATAAGAAAAAAATAGTATATATTGCATTCAGTACTATAATGGTTTCAGGTTTCCACTGGGGGTCTTGGAATGTATGCGGGGGGGCTACTGTGTAAGGAACATTTTAAAACGTATTGTCTCATTTATTATTATACCAATTGCATGTGGCATAAAAGAAAGGTATTAACATTGTTTCAATATTATGAAGAGGAAACAACACAGAAACTTCTTAAAATGGAAATATGAAATATATAAATCCAAGCCAATAGCCTTCAGAGTGGAAACCACTTTTCTTGGTCTTGACCATTGTATTGATCAGATTAAGATATGTTATGTTGTGGTAACAAATGACCCCCAAAGTTTTAGTGAAATTCAATGGAAAGTAATTTTGTTTCTTTTTCATCCCTCATATTACATGTCTATCATGGTTCGGCTGAATGGTTTTTACTATGGTACCAAGACCTATGAAACAATCCTATCTACATTATCACTGAAAGAAACAATTATAGAAAGAACTGATAATTCTTTTTTATTTTTGATTATTGTGGGTACATAATAGCTGTATATTTATGTATCCAAACATCACATGTATCCAAACATGTGGCATACAATGTGAATGAATCAAATAGGGGTAATTGGAATATCCATCACCTCAGGGATTTATCAATTCTTTGTGTTAGGAATATTATAATTCTACTCCTTTATTTATATAAATGCATACCCTAATTGTTAATTTGTTGTACTATCAATTATCATTCATTCTATCTAACTATATTTTTGAACCCATTTACCATCTCCACTTTATCCCCCACTCCTCGCTAACCTTCCCAGCCTCTAGTAACCATCATTCTACTCTCTATCTACATGAGATCAATTGTATTTAGTGTTTGGTCCCCACATAGGGCTGAGAACATGCAAGATTCCCCTTTCATCGCTTGGATTATTTCACTTAACATTCTCCATTTCCATCCATGTTGTTACAAATGGTAGAATTTCATTCTTTTTTGTGGCTATATATTATTCCATTGTGTATATGTATCAATTTCTTTATTCATTTATCCACTGCTGGACTCTTAGGGTTGATTCCATATCTTGGCTATTGTGAATGGTGCTCCAATAATCATGGGAATGCAGATATCTTTTTGATATGCACAATTCCCCTCCTTTGGATAAATACCTAGTAGTGAAATTACTGGGTCACGGCAGTTCTATTTTTAGGTTTTGAGGAACCTCCATGCTGTTCTCCATAGTGATTGCATTTTTACATTCCAACCAACAGTGTAGAAGAGTTCCCCTTTCTCCACATCTTTGCCAGCATTCTGTATTGCCTGTTGTTTTGATAAAAGCCATTTTAACTGGGGTGAGATGAAATATCATTGTAGTTTTGAACTGCATTTCCCTGATTTCAAATGATGTTTAGGCCAGGTGCGGTGGCTCACACCTGTAATCCTAGCACTCTGGGAGGCCGAGGCGGGTGGATCGCTCAAGGTCAGGAGTTTGAGACCAGCCTGAGCAAGAGCAAGACCCTGTCTCTACTAAAAATAGAAAGAAATTATCTGGCCAACTAAAATATATATATATATAGAAAAAATTAGCTGGACATGGTGGCACATGCCTGTAGTCCCAGCTTCTTGGGAGGCTGAGGCGGTAAGATCGCTTAAGCCCAGGAGTTTGAGGTTGCTGTGAGCTAGGCTGACGCCATGGCACTCACTCTAGTCCGGGCAACAAAGCGAGACGCTGTCTCAAAAAAAAAAAAAAAAAAAATCAAATGATGTTTAGCATTTTTTCATATATCTGTTGGCCATTTGTATGTCTTCTTTTGAGAAATGTCTCTTCAGATCCTTTGCCCATTTTTAAATTGGATTATTTTATTTTTTCCAATTAAGTCTTTGGAGCTTCTTATATATTCTGGTTGTTAATA
Organism: Eulemur rufifrons; assembly: GCF_041146395.1. Classification (NCBI taxonomy): domain Eukaryota; kingdom Metazoa; phylum Chordata; class Mammalia; order Primates; family Lemuridae; genus Eulemur; species Eulemur rufifrons. Next base: position 72,325,890 of record NC_090999.1, on the reverse strand, counting down.
CCTTGTCAGATGGATAGTTTGCAAATATTTTCTCCCATTCAGTAAGTTGTCTCTTCACCTTGTTGATTGTTTCTTTTGCTGTATGGAAGCTTTTTAGCATGATGTGATCCCATTTGTCTAATTTTGCTTTGGCTGCCTGTGCTTCATAGGTATTACTCAAGAAGTTCTTGCCTAGACCAATGTCCTGAAGTATTTCCCCAATGTTTAATTTTAGTAATTTCATTGTTTCTGGTCTTAGATTTAAGTCTTTAATCCATTTTGGTTTGATTTTTGTATATGGTAAGAGTTAAGTATCTAGTTTTATTCTTCTGCATATAGATATCCAGTTTTCTCAATACCATTTATTGAAGATACTGTCCTTTCTCAACTGTATGTTCTTGGCAACTTTGTCTAAAATAAGTTCACTATAGATATGTAGATACATTTCTGGGTTCTCTATTTGGCTCCATTGGTCTATATGTGTCTGTTTTTATGCCAGTACCATGCTGTTTTGTTTACTACAGCTCTGTAGTATGATTTGAAGTCAGGCAATGTGAATCTTCCAGTTTTGTTCTTTTTGCTCAGGATGGCTTTGAATATTATGGGTCTTTTGTGGTTCCCCATAAATTTTAGGACTGTTTTTTCTATTTCTATGAAAGATGTCGTTGATATTTTGATGGAGATTGCACTGAATGTGTATATTGCTTTGGGTAGTATGGTCATTTATCAATATTGATACTTCTGATGGAATATCTTTCTATGTTGTGTGTCCTTTTCAATTTCTTTCATTGATGTTTTATAGTTTTCAATATAGAGATCTTTAACTTATTTGATTAAGTTTATTCCTATTTTATTTGTAGCAATTGTAAATGGGATTACTTTTTTAGTTTTTTTGTCAGATTGTTGACTGTTGGTATATAGAAATGCTACTAATTTTCTTATGTTGATTTTGTATCCTGAAACTGTACTGAATTATTTATCAGTTCTGATTGTGTGTGCGTGTGTGTGTGCACACATGTGCGAGCACATGAGCATGTGTATGTGGAGTCTTTAGGTTTCTATAGACAGGATCATATCATCTGCATACAAGGATATTTGACTTTTTCCTTTCCTATTTGGGTGAATTTTATTATTTTCTCTTGTCTGATTTCTCTAGCTAGAACATCCAGTATTATGCTGAATAATAGTGGTAAAAATAGGCATCCTCGTCTTGTTCCAGATCTTAGAGGAAAGGCTTTCAGTTTTTCCCCATTCAGTATGATCTGAGCTCTTTGTCTGTTATATATGGCTTTTATTATGTTGAGGTAAGTTCCTTCTATATTCAGTTTTTTGAGAGTTTCTACCATGAAAGGATGTTGATTTTTGTTGAATGCTTTTTCAGCATCAATTGAAGTCATCATATAGTTTTTGTCCTTTGTTCTATTGATATGATGTATCACATTGATTGATTTGTGTATGTTGAACCATTCTTGCATCCCTGGGATGAATCCCACTTGATCATGATGAATAATCTTTTTAATATGTTGTTGAATTCAGTTTTCTAGTATTTTATTGAGATTTTTTGCATCTATATTCATCAGCAATATTCACCTAAAGTTTTCCTTGTTTTTAATGTCTTTGTCTGGTTTTGGTATCAGAGTAATGCAGGGCTATGAAAGAATTTTGGGAGTTTTCCCTCCTCCTCAATTTTTTGGATTAGTTCAAGTAGAATTTGTTTTAGTTTTTCTTTGAATACTTGATAGAATTCAGCAATGAAGCCATTGGATCCTGGCCTTTTCTTTGATGGGAGACTTTGTATTACTGATTCTACCTTGTTACTTATCAGTTTATTCAGATTTTGGATTTATTACTGGTGTAATGTAGGTAGGTTGTATATGTCTGAGAATTTATCCATTTCTTCTAAATTTTTCAATTTATTGGTATATATTTGCTCATAGTAGTCTCTAATAATCCTTTGGATTTCTGTAGTGTCATTTGTGATATCTCTTTTTTCATCTCTGATTTTATTTATTTGAGTCTTATCTCTTTTTTTCTTAGTCTGGCTAAAGGTGTGTCAATATTGTTTATCTTTCAAAAAAAAACAAAACAAGTTTTCATTTTGTTGATCCTTTTTTGGGGTTATTTTGTTTCTTTTTAATTTCATTTTTGTGTGTGTCTGCTCTTTATTATTTCTTCTACTAATTTTGGGTGTGATTTGCTCTTGTTTTCTAGTTCTTTGAGATGCATTGTCAGGTTTTTTTTATCTGCAGCTTTGCTACTTTTTTGATGTAGGCACTTATTGCTAGAAACTTTCCTCTTATTACTGCTTTTTTTTTTTCTTTATCCCATAGGTTTCAAAATGTGGTTTCATTTTCATTTGTTTTGAGAAATTTTTAAATTTCCTTCTTAATCTCCTTATTGCCTCACTGGTCATTTAGGAGCATATTGTTTAATTTCAATGTGTTTTTGTATTTTCCAATGTTCCTCTTGTTATTGATTTCTAGTTTTATTCCATTTGTGGTCCAGGATAATACCAGTTATGATTTCTATTTTTTTAATTTATTAAGACTTTTTTTGTGGCCTAAAATATTGTCTATCCTTGAGAATGATCCATGAGCTGGGGAAAAGAATGTGTATTCTGCATCTGTTGGATGAAATGTTCTATAAATATTTATTAGATTCCTTTGGTCTAGAGTGCTGATAAGTGCAATGTTTCTTTGTTGATTTTCTTTTTTTTTTTCTGTTTATCAAATAATTTTATTAATACAAAAAGTGTGAAAAAGCAAACCACATAAACCTACAAGTAAAAAACTTAAAAAAGATAAACTTAATACAAAAACAATTAAAGGAAAAGAATAGACAATCTACAGAAGATGAATGGCAAATAGACACAAGAAAAGATGCTCAGCCTCACTAGAAATTAAGAAAATGCAAATTAAAACAGCAACCATTAGATTGGAAAAAAACTTTAAAGTCATAAAATTGATTAGAGGAGAGGATATGAGAAATAGGTTTGATACCCTAGGGATATTAATATAAATTATTATTATTTTTTTTAAGTTGTTAAAAATTATTCTCAATTTTCTTTTTTTTTTTTTAGTTTTTTTTTTCAATTTAATTTTACAGAATCAAAGAGTCTAACAGTATATCTTGTTAGATACAGTATGTCCTCATAATGTATACATTATTTCTTGTACAATGATATGAAATAATATGGGAAATATTCATGATAAATTATTAAGTGAACGGTGCAAGTTAAAAACAATAGTTTCATATTTTTTTCCCCACCCCCCCTTTCCCGAGTCAGCACCTTCAAGTGTTACCACTCCCCAAACGGTGCGCAATGCACTCATTGTGTAGGCATACCCCCATCCCCTCCCCCACCCCCCACCTCAGTCTGATGTCCAATTGGTGTCGTTCCCAGATTTGTATTTAGGTGATGATCAGGGAAACCAATTTTCTGGTGAGTACATGTGATGCTTGTTTTTCCATTCTTGGGATACTTCACTTAATATAATGGGTTCCAACTCTCTCCAGGAGAACCATAGAGATGTCGTATCTTCATCATTCCTTATAGCTGAGTAATATTCCATGGTATACATATACCACAGTTTACTAATCCAATCATGTATTGATGGGCATTTGGGTTGTTTCCACATCTTTGCTATTGTGAATTGTGCTGCTATAAACATTTGGGTACATGTGCCTTTGTTACAGAATGACCTTTTTTCCTTTGGGTATATGCCCAGTAGTGGGATTGCTGGGTCAAATGGCAGGTCTACTTGAATCTGTTTAAGATACCTCCATAATGCTTTCCACAAGGGTTGCACTAGTTTGCAGTCCCACCAGCAGTGTATTAGTGTTCCTGTCTCTCCACACCCACGCCAACATGTGTTGTTTTGGGTTTTTTTGATAAAGGCCATTCTCACTGGGGTTAAGTGATATCTCATTGTGGTTTTGATTTGCATTTCCCTGATGATTAGAGATGTTGAACACTTTTTCATATGTTTGTTAGCCATTTTTATATCTTCTTTTGAAAAATTTCTATTCATGTCCTTTGCCCACTTTTTGATAGGGTTGCTTGATTTTTTCTTGCTGATTTTCCTGAGTTCTAAATAGATTCTTGTTATCAGTCCTTTATCTGATGAGTAGTATGCAAAAATTTTTTCCCATTCTGTAGGTGGTCTGTTTATTCTCTGGACTGTTTCTTTGGCTGTGCAGAAGCTTTTTAATTTAATCATGTCCCATTCATTTATTTTTGTTGCTGCTGTGATTGCCTTGGGGGTCTTCTTCATAAATTCTTTGCCTAGGCCAATGTCTGTAAGAGTCTTTCCTACATTTTCTTTTAGAATTCTGATTGTATCACGCCTAAGGTTTAAGTCTGTTATCCACCGTGATTTGATTTTTGTGAGAGGTGAAAGCTGTGGGTCCTGTTTCAGTCTTCTACAAGTGGCTAACCAATTCTCCCAGCGCCATTTATTGAATAGGGATTGTTGTCCCCAGAGTATATTCTTTCCCGCTTTGTCAAAAATTAGGTGACTATATGAGGATGTGTATCTTTATAGGTGAAATATATTTCTTGCAGACAACACATAGTTAGCTCTTCTTTTTTTTTTAATCCATTAAACCACTCTATGTCTTTTGATTGGAGAGTTTAGTTCATTCACATCAATAATATTAATGATAGGGATGGACTTCTATTGACATGTTGTTATTTGATTTCTGATTATTTTGTGGTCTTCTCTTTTTTTGTTACTTCCTTCCTGTCTTCCTTTGATAACAGTAATTTTCTTTGATAGTGTCTTTTAATTTCTTGCTTTTTATTTTTTTGTATGTCTATTGTAGAAGTTTTTTTCATTGAGGTTACCATGAGGCTTGCAGAAAACATTTTATAACCAATTATTTTAATCATTTGACAAATAAACAAGCAAACAAATGAACAAGCAAGGAAAATCTAAGAGAAATTCTACTCTTTAACTCCATGCCCCTCCTACTTTCTTTTTGTTGTTTTCATTCATATCTTTTTGCACTACTTATCTTTCAAAAATTTATTGTAGTTATTTTTGATAGGTTTTTCTTTTTGGTCTTCGTACTCAAGATATATGTGATTTTTACATTGCAGTTACAGCAATAGAATATTCTATATTGCTACCAGTGAGTTGCATACTTTCAGTTGATTTCTCTTTGTTCATTAACATCCTTTCCTTTTCTTTCACAGTGAAGAACTCCTTTTAGCATTTCTTGTAGGACAGAACTGATGTTGATGAAATTCCTTAGCTTTTGCTTGGGAAAGTCTTTATTTTTCCTTCTTGATTGAAGAATATTTGGATAATTTTGCAGGATATAACATTCTAGGATTAAGGTTTTTTTTCCTTCAACATGCTGAATATGCCATGACACTCTCTCCTGGCCTATAAGGTTTCCACTAAGAAGTCCACTGCCACATGTATTGGAGCTCATTTATATATTATTTTTATTTTTTTTTCTAGCTTCCCTTTGGACCTTTTCTTTATTTATGACCTTTGGGAGCTTGATTATTAACTATATTGAGGCAGTCTTGTTTGGGTTAAATCTGCTTGATGTTCTATGACCTTCTTTTACCTTAATATTGATATCTTTCCTTAGGTTTGGAAAGCTTTCTCTTAATATTTCTTTGAATAAAGGTTCTACTCTGATATCTCTCTCTCTCTCTCTCTCTCCTCTTTACAGCCTTTAATTCTTAGATTTTCCTTTTTGAGGCTATTTTCTAGATTTTATAGGTATGCTTCATTCTTTTGTACTCTTTTTTTCTTTTTTCTCTTCTATTCATTTATTTTCAAATAGGCTGTCTTCAAGCTAATTTTTTCTTCTGCTTGGTTAATTCTACTGTTGAGAAACTCTGACACATTTCTCAGTTTGTCAATTGACTTCTTAAGCTCCATAATTTCTGCTTGTTTTTTTTTATTATTTAGATCTATTTGTTAAATTCCTCTGATGGGCTTCTGAGTTCCTTCTATTTGTTGCTTTGAACTTCATTGAGCTTCTTCAGTACAGCTATTTTGAATTCTTTGTCTGAAATATCAAATATTTTCATCATCCTGGTACTGATCACTGGTACTTTATTTAGTTCATTTGGTGAGGTCATGTTTTTCTGGATGTTCCTGCTGCTTCAGATGTTCATCAATGTCTGGGCATTTAAGGTTTAGGTTTTTATTTCAATCTTCATAGTCTAGGCTTGTTTGAACCTATCCTACTTGAGAAGGCTTTCCAGATATTCAAAGAAAATTGAGTGTTGTTATCTAAGTCTCTGGTCACTGCATCTGTATCAGCATTGGGATTCCCCAAGCCCAATAATACTATGACTCTTGCAAACACTTTGTGGTACTGCCTTGGTGACTAATTTTTGGTTCTTCTGAACAATTCTGCTTGTGTGGATAGTTGTTGAATTTGGTGTTTGTGCAGTGGGAAAATAACTAGATATTTCCTTTATTTTTTTTCCACTGGGTATTTCTATTTAGCCATCTTGCTCAGTCTCCTCTCATTCCAGAATTGATAATATTTTGAGACCCTGCTCAGAAGTGGCAAATATCCTTTCTCTTCGTATTTCATTACTTCCAAGTCACAGGAACAAAACTGATATCACCAGAGTGGGTTAAGCATTATCCTCATAGGGAGGGTCACCATAAGTCACATGGCCACATTGCCATGCCTGCCTGACAGGGTAGTGAAACGTAATTTTTTTCACAGGGAGAGAAGAAACTTTGAGAACAGTAATACTATGATCCACAATCATGAAGGTATTAAGATAGCCAAGAAATAATTCCTAATTTATAAATGCCAGGATAATATTCTCCATATGAAGTTAGGCTTGGATTTGGAAGGAAAAAATCTGAGTAAGATATTGTAAATTCATGTCACAATTTCAGGCCTAACATAGAAATGTTTAGCAAGAATAAGTTGAGTCTGTGTGGCATTTATATACCCAGGAGGGAACTTGATATGGTAAGTTCTAAAACTCTATATTGGAAGCCCCACTATTTTATAGATATGTGATTTGTGCCAAATGCCTATTTTTTTCTTTATTGTCTTTAATAAAGTTCTTTGGGAGTTTCAAATGTCTTCTATTAAACAAAGCAGTTTTTGTATACCACTGGGGCAGACAGTTAAAGAGTGAGTTGTGCATCCCAGGCAGACTGCTTGTTAATGGCAGGGAAAACAAATGAAAGACATCAAGGGAAGATAAATTGCAGAGTGACAGAGCTAGTGCCACTTGTTCCTGCTACTTTATTTCTGGAAATCCTCCTTTCACTGTTAAACATTAGAAAATCTACTTTTTATTTATTAATAGAGGCAGCGTGAACTCACTTTCCCTTGGGGATTGAAATTGACCCCATAAACATAATGAGATATATAATTTTAATCACAACATTTTATGATATTTGCGTTTTTAGGATGATGTTTACAAAAGGTTAAGAAAAAATATCTATGTTTTGCCTTTACAATAATTATTAGAAAATATAGGATTCTTGTAATATTTTTAACATCTCTTCTCTTTGTATGTGAAACAATGACTGACAAGGCATAGGAGAGCAATTCAAATAGAAAAGCTCATTTTTGCAATTGTACCTTTTTTTTTTTTTTTTCAATTATAAGTAAACTCAGGTTTCCATCATTTCCAGGCTCAAGGTTCCCAGAAAATCTGACAATAATTTTTATCAGGGCCAAATATTTCCAAGTGTTCATGCTCAGAGAGCTCCCTTAGCACAGGCCTGTTCTACTCTTAATATCTTTCAGATTTTAACCCTCTTTTGATACAGTTGCTGAACGGAATGCAGCTCATAAAAATGAAACCTGGGAAGGTCTAGGTATAACTCACACTAAGGAGCATAATTGAGCTTAGCATTTCACACTGTTCTAATTATATATATTCAGTTTTCTTGATGCTTGTAAAACTTGGAACTCTGAATCGTGACTATTTCGCCAGAAAGATAGACAGTTCTCAGACATTCATATTAGGATAAATATTTGGGCGTGCGTCTGTATTAAGCATTTGGAAAGACAGGTATATAACCTTTAAAACAAATATACATATCTATTATACAGATACTTGATATAGGTATGCATCCATCACGTTAGAGTTGATAAGTTTTGAATATGCAAGTTTTGTCAAATACAATCAAAGGCACTTCATAGCACTAAACAATAAGAATGATAAAGTGTAATTTCATATTTGTACCTTTATTCTTTTGTTCATTTGATTGTAAGCTTGTGATTTTACTAAGAAATATTAAGAAATGAAAAAATGCTATAATATGATTTAAAATTTGATATAGAAGAGAATATGTTTGTATCAATATTTCTTAGTATACATCACTAATCAATGTTGCACACAAAAATATTATTGAAAAATTCATTTTGGAAAAAATGTGCTAGGCAAATATTGCTGAAGTACATCTTAGAACTTTTAATTTATTAATATATAATTCATGTTTTTAAAAAAAGATACTCAATGCAGTATTTCTCAATTTCCCTTTCCTCACAAAATATTTTTCCTACGAAACAATCTTTGGTAAACATTATTCTGGGAATATATTATGGTAACCCACATCTCACAACCATACCCAGAGGTGATACTCCAAAGACAAGTTTGGCTGTAGCTCTAAAGACTGGAGTGATGGAGAGTCTGTGAAAATCCCTCTGCCTCCCAGAGGCCATTCCTTGTTTCAGGAATACTGAGAAAGTCTACACTTTAACCAGGAAGAATTGAATTGGATATTCTATTCTATTCTAAGACAGGAAAAGCAGTTCAAATTTTGTCTTCTTTTTAACCAGGCTGCTTATTTCTCTTAAAGCAGAGTTGAGCCTTCAGATCCAGTCTAAAACTGCCCTAGCTCTTCAGTACTTCCAGCATAGAAATGACCTTGCAATAGCTTCAATGGGTAGTATTTTCTACCCCCTTATATATCTACTGCATCCACCTGTAGTCTATGCTACTTACTCATGAGGACTTATATGTAAACTTGAATTACAAGTATTCCATTGCAATTAAGAGGATGTGCTGTCTTCAGTCACATAATCTGACTTAAAATATTAGTTCCATCACTTACTAGCTACATAGTAATGGATAAATTACTTGACCTCAATTTTCTTATCTGTGAAATGGATATGGGATTCCTAATAGGAAAGAAGAGATGGACAAACAAATAGCCACAGCAGTGCCTTCATAAATCCTGAGTAAAAGAACCCTTTACATATAAAGATACCTGGCTTAACACTTACATATAATAGGATAGAATAAAGAAAATCCCTTATGGAAGTTTCACAAGCAAAAACCTTTATTATTAGGTGTTATAAAGGCTAACATATTTTCAGCTATAAGTGAAATAAAACCCAATTTGAATTGGCATAGGTCAAAAAAAGTAATTTACTGGCTAACATAAGCGACAACTCATGGATAATTCTGGTTTCAATGACGGTTCGATTTAGGCCTCAAACAAATGTGCCCATTTTCATTTCTTAGCTCTGCTTTGTCTATGTAGGCAGCACTCCTCACTCCCATCCCCCTTCACCTGTCCTTAGCTTCAGGATACCAAGCTCATAATATTAATACAGTAGAAAAATATAATCTCTTTTGGGATATAACCCACCCATGTCCTAGAATTTATTGTTTTTTGATGGACCAAATAGTTTCATATCATTATCAATAATTACTGATTGCTTTAGGCCTAGGTCTCAGGGGCTTCATGGGATGAGAACTACATTTAACTGCATAAACGAGAGAGGTGGAGATCTGTTGCCCTCTAAAGAGAGAGAAGATATAGTTAAACAGAACAATTGTCCAGTTCAGGTCTGCCTCATGTTCCATGTGCTTGTAGGCAATACACGGGAAGATGACAAAGACAATTGGCCGATAGCCTGTGGCCACTACAGATTCTCCCAACCACTCAATTGCTTTTGCAAAGATATGGATAATTCAAATAGTTCAGTTTGTATCAGAATAATTAGTTGTTATTTTGAGATATTTTTCTATATCACTTTTGCTCTGTTTAATGTTTTAGTTACCTTTAATTTCTAAATTCCATGAAAATTATAATAATAGAAACTGAAAGAAAGAAGTATGGAATTATATGGTATCAAAGAAATTGTATTTTAGTATTAAATTATTGTATAAGTAAGCATCAAATTAATACTTAACAATAAATTACTCTCTCAATGGTGTATAGATAATACAACTTTAGAGAGTTTCACTTCTCTATTGTGGTATGCAATGTTGTTAAATTTTGTTCTATTATGTCAAATAATGTGAAACAGAGAGATATGGAAGAATATATTAGAAATAAAGCAGATACTCCTTGTCTGTTTATGTATATGTGTGACTAATGGCTAACAAAAAGGAATACATATTAAAGATTAGTGTATAAAAATTGTTGGAGAAAAAATTTTAATTTAATAATTTTCATGAGTTATAAAATTTTCTGTTACATGTTTATTATTTTGTATGCATAAGCATCTTACATCTATTGAAAATGGATATCCTATTTAGTTGATAAGACATTTAATTTGCATTAAAATTTAAAATAAATTGGAAAAAATATTTGGTCAGAGAGATTCCAAACATAGGAATCCAAAAAAGATATAAAACAAATGGCATAAAGTTTATTCATTCATTTGTTCTTGCATTTACTCAATAAAGATTCATGAGGACCCCTCTATGCCAAGTCCTGAATATATACAAGGAATTCACTAATAAGACATGCACAGCACCTACTTTGAAGTCTGTTTTCTAGCGGATCATTACCTTTTGCTGAGTGCTTCCTGTATGCTAAGCATTATGCTTAGCTCTGAGTCACAGTAGTTCCCTTCAATCAACTGACAGTAAGTAAGAAGAGTGCAGGGTCATTGCAGAGGTAATAAGCGTAGTACTTGAAGGCTGAAATGATGGACGTGTTTTCTGACATAACCGAGTTATAGAGAAAGAATAGGAGATCTCTAGGATAAGAAAAGGAATGAAATGTTCTAGGTACTAGGGGCAACATTAAAGAGAAATAGTCAAATATTAACTTACATTATTGGACAGTCTTCAAAAGTCTAACACAACTGAATCATGGAGTGCAAAGAAAGATATGGGAGAGACATAACCAAATTAGAGGAAACTTCCCAGCCACTCCAAGGAGGTTACTTTGAAGCTATAGTAAGCCACTGAGATTCTTAAGCTGAATAGCATTTGTATATGTGGAAGATCAGGCTGATAATGTCATAGCCGCTGAATTGAAAGTCAGGGAGTAAAAACAGAAATATGATTATTTATTAGAAAGATATACCAGTTATTCAAATGATAAGCAATTGGGATGGGAACTAAGCCAGAAATTGGGGAATGGAAAGAAATAGGAAAAAAAATCAAGAAATATTCATGAATGATATTTGAATTCTATGGGGTTAGAAAAAGGAAGAAGTTAATGGTTGTTTCTAGTTTTCTAATGTGATAAGGATAATGTCTTCCCCTTGTATGGCAATTAAAGAGCAATCAAGGGTCTTGGGAATAGAAGCCAGTTAGGAACTTAGGAGAAATGCATTATTTACAACAAGAGAGAACAAGGTTTACTAGTGACCAATTAGACTTGAAAGATTTCCTGCCTTCTGATCTTAGTATTATTTTGTTAAAAGTATTCATGGTATATTTTTGACTTTTTAAGTGCAATGATCAAAGGAATGGCTTTAATAAATTCTACAAAATAGTATTAAACAATTTAATATATTTAATCAAATCTAAGTGACCTTGTCCAAGGTGTCTTCCCTTTCATTGATCTATTTAATTTTTAGTTCTTTGCCTTGAAGTCATATTTCAGAGGTGCACACAGATACTTCTCTTTTTCCTTTGTGACAATGATAACATTAGGACATGAAAGAAGACATTAGACATGAAAGAAGACATTAGACATGAAAGAAGACAGGAAATAGTTTAAAGCAAATTTTATTTTCAAGTCCTCATTTGATAGTCATTCTCCCTGACTGCTCCTAAACCACAAGCAAATGCCCAGGTGTAAGAGAGACCAGCTGTGAAAAATCAAATGAAGGTGCATAACTTCTGGTATGCATCTACTTTCAAACCTATAGTCAGGACCTCACTAAAATATAAGCTGAGGCTGGGCTAAAGTAAGCACAATGGACTTTTACTATTTTAAGACTTTATTTTTTTAGGACAGTTTTAGTTTCACAGTGAAATTGAGAGGAAGGCTCAGAGATTTCTCATTTCCCTCCTGCCCCCATACAGGGACAGCCTCCGCTATTATCAATATTCCCCCCAGAGTGGTACATTTGTTGTGATTGATAAGCCTACACTGACATATCATATTCACTCAAAGTCCATCGCATTAGGGTTCACTCTTGGTGTTATACATTGTATGGGTTTGGACAAATATATAATGACACGTACTCACCATCACAGCATTATACAGAACAGTTTCACTAACCTAAAAATCCTCTGTGCTCCACCTATTCATCCCTCCCTCCCCCAAACCCCTGGCAACCATTGATCTTCTCATTGTCTCCATAGTTTTTCCTTTTGCAGGATGTCATATAGTTCAAATCATATAGCATGTAACCCTTTCAGATGAGCTTCTTTCTCTTAGTAATAGGCATTTAAGGTTCATCCACATCTTTTCATGGCTTGTTAGCTTATTGCATTTTAGTGCTGAATGATATCCCATTATCTGGATGTACCACAGTTTATTTTTTCACTCACTTACTAAAGGATATCTTGATTACTTCTAAGTTTTGGCAATTTTGACTTTTTTTAATTTGCCAGGAAATAATTGCTATTTTAGGTTGTTTGAATATGTAGGGTCTCTACACGGTGGCCAAAAATGACTATAAATTCATTAATGAATCTGGAAAAAGTTTATTGGGCCAGTAAGCACTGAAGTACAACTTCACTGTGTTTATTATTCCCAGTAACTACTCAATTAGTGTTCCTATTTCAAAAACAAATGTTAAATATAAGACCAAGCGGCACCTGGTTAGTTGGCTAGTTAAGTAGTCCTTTAATGTAGTAAATTTATGTATTGGGCCTGGCTGTCTCTGTCTGTCACTGGGACCAAGCCATTGTCAAACTTACCATGCGCTGCAGAATAAAGTTTCATTCATGATTCAGTGAAAAATGCAAAAATGAGAATTTAGGGTCTGGAGTACCACAGAAATTTCTGGTCCTAACAATACAGTATTTAGAGGGTTGTGTTAGGAGGAAGAAGGGTGGAGGAAGGCATATGAGGAAAAAAAAATCAAACTTAAATTAGTAGTTGATCATTGGCCATGCCTCTTGTATGTACTGAGGATGTTTATAACAGACATGCTTAATTTGATTAAGGACCATGTCAGGTGGGTATTTTGTTGATTGGTAGAAACTTTATCAAACTGAAAAATTGTGAAGGTGGCCAAAAACATTTAAGATCTGTTAAATGTTCCCTTTGCACAAAGAAAATTCCCCATTTCTGTTTGTATGTGTGTTTGTGTGCGTGTATGTATATATATGATTCTAAGATTACTAACAAAGATTTCCTGTATCTTCTATTCATGAAACTATGCAAATTCTTAACACCGTACTTGGAGTAGCAAGCTCAACGTGATTGAATCAGTATGAGTTCTAGACAATATTAATTTTCAGCTGTGAATATGGTTAGACTACCTACAGCTTCACATCCGGAAAGTGTTGCCTCTTGTCTTTTATAATTAATCTGCTCCGTAAGTACGTGCTCTCAAAGTTCATGATATCAAGATGATTTCTGAAATTATACTATCAATTTGAATAGTTTCATAAGAAGAAAGGAGTTTAATATTTTCACGTTTAACTCAATGAATAATTAGTTTGTAAACATGGCTACATTTTTAGACAGTCTGACTTTGCATTATCTGACATCCAATAAAACTTATTTAATTACACAAATTCTTGAATCAAGCTGCAAAGCGGCTTGCCCTATTTTATTGTAATAAATACAAATATTTTTATTTATTATTTTAGAAATACTTTCATACCATTGCCCCTTTCTGTTACAAAGTTTTACTGTTTTAAAATCTTATTTCAATCATACCAATAAAATTATGGCAGACACTTGGAAATATTTTTAATGGAAAAATAAAGGTTTTAAAATAAAATATATCTGGACAAAATGAGATAATTTTTCACACTTTGGACCATGTTGTCATCATACAGTCAGGCTTTCTACAAAAATGTGGTTGTTTAAAGACAAAACAAAACAAGAAATAAGTCCCACTGTCTAGAATGCTTAATGATACTACCATGTCTACCATATTAGGTTATTTATAAGATATTGACTTATCCCTTTCCAACTATTAAACTGTGATGTTTTCTAGGACTGTAGTTGTCTTGCCACTTTGAGGATTTCTGATCATCCAGAGACCCAAATACATACATGCATAAAAATAATTTGTTAATTAAGAAAAAAATGATTCTGAATAAATAAAGAGAATTTCTATAAATTTTTCATCTATAGTTTGTCTGATCTTTTTATTATCTTTTAAGGCATAGACAGGCTGCCCTAATTTTGTTTATGTTTTAAGGCTTACTGATATGTTATTCACTTCTGCATTGAGTCTAATTGATATTGCTCTCTAGGCCTTGTAGATTATCATTGTCTAGGGAGGAAGTTATTCCACGGTGGTATATATGGAATAAATAGCATTCTTGGCAGAAAACATCAATATCTAAACCTAAGGAAGAAGCTGTATTCTGTCTTGTTATTCTGAAAATGGTTGAACTAGGGAGAACATAAGTTGAGTAGTTACAGTATATGAAGATTTCTGAAAGCTTAATGTACAGAAGTACTGAGATACCCTGAAAAAGAAGGAAAAAAAATAAAAGGAAAAGAAAAAGTAGTCATTTCAGCAGGTAAGTGCTTGACATGGAAAGGACTTAATCTGAAGTGGCCAGAGACTGAGTAGATCTTCAAAATCATTTTCAATGAACAAGGTGGCAAAGGGATTTTACACTTTAGGAATATGAATGAGAACTTCAGCCTTTTTCAAAATTTATTGCACATCTCCTTGCTTCAAAATGTGCCTTTTTCCCATCAGAAAATGATTCTTTCTAGATTCTAAATGAAGATATTGTTTTTCGTGGTTGTTTCACTCTGCACGTAGTAATGAAAATGTTCAGTCTTAAAAACATAGCATAGTCAAACAGTAAATAATAGTTCTACTTTTATATTTGAACATGTAAATAAATACTCAGAGACATACAGAAACAAATAAAATTGTAATATATTCAATTCTAGGATATGCTTCCTAAATTCTCCATGCAAATATAAATATCATGCCTTAACCCACAGTAATTGTTGCTATGATATCATAGATGACCTGCAATTTAATTACAGCATTTTGGTCTGCAAGGGGTTTTAAAAAATGTGTTTCCTGTTCTCTCCAAATAAATCTCATCCAGGAGTGTTTCTTACCACTTATGTGTGACACTTACTTGTTTTGTGCATTTTGACTGTCTCCATTCTATTTGGGAAACCAGAAGCATTTGAAAAATTATCAAAAAGGTTAATTTAGAGAGTCACAGCATTTAGATTGAGAAGGGCCAGTAGAGATCATCTACCTCTACCTCCACATTTTACAGAAGGAATGATTTAGGCCTGGAAGACATTCCAATGATCAAATAGTGTTACAAGATTTCCAGGAGTAACATTTTATATTAAGATTTTAATTAAAATGTAGATGTCATAGAAATAGTAACACGTATTTTTCTTGCCCTGGATTTAGAATAGGAGAACGAAAGGGTAAAACTTTGCTGTTTATATTCACATTAAAGAAAGTGAAATATACACTGACCTAAGAAATGATGTAGAAAGAATACATGAGGATCATATAATTTACATTAAACCTAATGATAAAAAAAAATTAGAAGCCCCAAATAAGTGATAAGAATATCAGGCTTCCTATTATAACATACCACAACATGCCAACAAATAAGAGTATTTTTTTATAATAAACTATCTTGACCTCCACAAAAAATTAAATATCGTTCCCAAATATTACACACATGTATAGTAATTTTAGTACTCTGAATACTATTTTTAGTTATTGCCATTACTGTTATTTTCAAAGTGATATAACTTTAAATTTTCCCAGTGTTTAATAAATTCATGATTTTTAAATTCAACATTTTATTTTGAGATGATTGCAGAGTCAGGTGCAGTTGTAAAAAATAATAGTGATCTCATGGACCCTTAACCCACTTTCCAATAATGGTAATATCTTGACAAATTACGGTGTCTTATCACAGTCAGGACTTTTACATGGCATTCGAGATGCAGGAAAGTTCTATTACCATCACAATCCCTTTTATTGTCTTTTTATAGCTACACTCACCCACCCCCATTTCTCCACAGTGTCTCTAATCACTGGCAACTACTAATTTGTTCTCTATTTCCATAATTTTTAAAGCCACTTTTAACAAAAGGTATAAAGATAGCAATATTTGAAAGAAAAACTAAACTTCTAAAGTAGCAAATGATACCTTTCATTACTGTTCTCTCAGTATATAAAATTCATATTATTCTAAACATTACCTTTAAGTTAGATTGTTAGATTATCTATCAATATACATTATTCTTATCTCTTATTAAATAAGACTTCTTTATTGTTTAAATTGTGGGTAAAATTTCAAGAATTTAAGGGAAAATGTTATGAAATACAAGAGCAATAAGTTGGAATTTGGGGACTGGATAATATTATTTCTCAGTGAACTTTGTATGGAGAAGTAAATTGTCTCTTTGGGCCTATGTTTTCTCATATAAAGAATTTCAGGAGTTCTAATGGTCCTTAAGGCATAATGCATGTTTCCATTTATAGTAAGATGAAATAATTTATTGAGATGGTATTGTAATCTTCTCCACCACAAAGGCAGTTTTGTTTCTCTCTTTTTTTATTATAAAGCAGAGGATCTACAAACTAGAAATAAATAAATATTAAATATGTTTGACATGCAGCAGATTTGACTGGCACTCACTAGTGACTATCACCGGATTTCAGACACAAGTGATGTATCTGGCCAATTACTGGGAGAACCCACCTGTGATTAATTTATGTTTTCATGAGTAGAATCTCCAGAAAGAGATTTCATCTTATAAAAAAGGGGGGTCAACTTATGTCATTATAATGCCATCATACGGGTGGCAAATTTCAGAATTTAAATGTTATGATGTATATCACTCACATACGTGTCTTGACATATACTCTTCCCCATCCTTCTGCAACATGGATTAATATCTGAATCTAAGGGGAGAGAAAAGACTGTGAGAAAAGAAAAGTAAAAAAAAAAAAAAAAAAAAAAAAAGCCATGCCTCTAAAAAATGTGTAAGACAGTCTTTCATTCTTTCAAAAGTAGTGGCTAATGTATGCCAGGCATTTTTCTACATGCTGGGAATATAGCAGTGAACAAAACAAGAAAAATTCCTTCTCTCTAAGAGCTAACATTTATAACACCACAAAAACAGCCTTAGTTGGTTATCTATGTGAAGAAGAGCAACACTAAGAAAGGAAGAGAAGGTCTTTTTTTTTCTTTTTCTTTTTTGCAGTTCTATAGGGAACACAAATTGACTTCAATATTTTGGTAGATGCTGCCAAGCACAAGTCTATCACTAGTATAGTTGGTCATGGTGATTTGTTGGAAATTATATGACATCTAGTGGAAATACGAGCAATATCAGGCAATAGTTCTTTATGAGCTCAGGAGTAAACCAGCAGAAGTGCCTAACAAAGGGAATTATAACTAGACTGTGTAGCTGAGTGACTCAGTGCTTCCTGAATACAGCAGTACCCATTAGGCAGAGTGGTGACACATTGTGGGGTTAAAGTAGAATTTTTAAGAAATTGGGTACTGTCTGGTACCCTTTCTGTCTGGTACCCTTTCTCTCTGGTACAGAAATACATGTAAAATACCCTTTAGGAACTCCAGAACTACCTAGGAGGGCTTTGAGTAGACTGGTGTTGACGACCAGTCTATTGGTGACCACAGCACATCTCCTTGAGTCATGCCTGACTTTAGCTGAGAATAATTCTTGTGATTGCTGACCCCCTTCCCACTACAACCTCAGTACCATTCAGCTTTTTGTTTCTTTGGGCCTTAAAATGCCTGCAATGTTGCTCAATCTGTGTCTAGAACTTGAGAGTGTTAACACTTTCAATGCACTCTCCAACCAGTGAAGAATGTGAGCCAGTAGATAAATGTTCCAGCCTCTCTTGTTTCAGAAGGACCATTCTGACGTGCATTCTAAATGGCTTCTGAGAAATTCCTCATCATGATAGATTCCTACTTGTCCAGAGATGTAACTGATCAATAATGTATCTCATTCCCCACCTGTTCCTTTTTTTCCTCTCTCTTTCTCCTTGTTCCTTCATGTCAACTTCCTGAGATGACCTTACAATAAATGCTATTTACTCTGGGAAACCTAAATGCAATTTGAGAATCTTCATTACAGGTAAAGGGACTGTCAATAAAGCACCAGCTGCATGCATATGTTTGAGTCCATCCATATTCTAGTTTCATGCTATAACAATTGAGGAATCCAGGTAAGCAATCCAGCTATGCATCTGCTCTTAACTACTTTGTATGAAAAAAAGACATGTAGATTATGGGTAAAATATTAATTTTGAAACAAAATTGCTTATAACATACAATTAATGAGATCATAGGTAATATTTCTCTGTAAGTTAGTTACCTAACGTGGACTAGTCTCTTCATCATGAAACTGTATGTGGAAGAATTTCTACTAACAGAGGTGTAAAACAATGCCTGAATTTGGAACTGAGGATAAATCGCTTGGAATCCACTGAACACATTTTTATTGAATATAGCCTATATACTGAGAACAAGACGGAAATAAAAAGTAGCATGATGCCTATGTTTTACACAGGAGAGACACATGTTATATATGTGCAAATATCATAAGACAAAACAGTAGAAATATATAATATATGGGGTATAACTAGACACTTAGAAGGTCAATGCCCAAAATAGGAAAGTTCAGTTATAATGTTCAAAGAAGGAATGGTGAAGAAAGAATCATTCGTAATAGATTTTTGTTGCTGGAGAGAATATTGGGGGGAGGCAAAACTGCTGTAGGCATAGGAAGTAGTATGAATAAAAGTGCCAATTTACAGTAAATCTTAAGGAAATGGTGAATCAATCAGATTAACTGGAATAATATGCTTGCTTGGAAATGATTAAAACATTTGTCTGGGGCAATATTGAGAAATTCTTTAAAAATTATTGATGTGTTACTTTATTCCAAAAGCAATGCAAAACCATTAAATTATCCAGACTATTTTATCCTCAGACTTAATCTTTATGTAGTTTTACCTAAGGTCAACAGGAAAACTGGTTTGAAATAGAGGCAAATTTTTAGTTACGGGAAGCACAAAAGAACCAGTATTTGCTATAGGCAAGAAATAGTTAAACCTTGGCCTAGGACTAAACATTGGAAATAAAGAGTAGTAACTGCTGTGTGAATGTAGTTCTCCTAATTATCCATCATGGAGCCCTGGTTACCTTGCACACCTCCACAAAAGTCAGACATAGGCAAGGCTCAACCATAGTCTGATCTGAGTCTGGGTTAAATGCCCTGAGATCTTCCTTGGAACATGGTGGGAATCATAAACAATTTACCTCCCTGTCTTTTGGAAACTCTGTATCTTGTGGAAGGATGCCATGAGGATATTGGTCTTCCACTTACCATCCATTACTGACCCTTCCTTCATTGGGTTTTGCTGTAGACTATAAAACTTCTTGGTTGTGACTTAGAGCTGGCTACTCAATGGCAAAACGAGCCACCACTGATGTCACATGTCATCTGGCCTCTTCAGTTTGGTTTCCTGTAGGACTAGGGATGTAGGGACCTGACACCATAGTGGTGTTGCTTTTCTGTATTTGTAATAACCTGTTTAAATCCACTAAAAAAAGTAAGGGTATGAAACTGTTCTCAAAGAAGTATGGAGTTAATAATTTGAGAGAGAGACTGGAGAATTATGATGATGGAGATGACTCAAGATCGAGGATTGTCAAGTTGAAGACTACGGTATAATTTTTGAGTGGACCTTAAAGAATAGCTACTCATGTCTCCAAGGTTGGAAAACTGACGTGGACTTTCTTAAATGTAAAATGTCTAGAAGACAAAGTGATGGGGCAGAGGAATTAAATTACTAAAGATTATCTTGAGAGACTCAAGAAAAACTTACTCAGAGTGAAAAATAGGAAGAGGTGGAAGTGAAGAAAGTTGAGTTGAGAAACAGAACTCCAAGATGGGAAATCTCAATGGTGAGCTCCAAGAGCCTATTAGCTATCTTAATTACCATTTTATCCCTCGTGCATGATATAAAGTAGATAATATGTAGTTGATAAAAGAACAAGTGTATGCTCCACATACCTGCCATATGGACCTTTTTAATGATAACCTGAATTTACTCATGTTCAAGCCTCTAATATATTCCCATATCACTAAGAATGAAATCTAAATTCCTAACTGAGCCTTGTGTGGTTCCAACTATTTGGTCTCAGGTTACCTCTCCAATCTCATCTGCCACTCCCTTCTTATTCACCACTCCATTCACACTGGTCATATTATTATACTATTCTCCAAACACAGTAGTCATGTTCCTATCTCCAGGCCTTGGTCTTTCCTGTTCCCTCTGCTTGCATCGCTCCTTCCCAGAGATGTCCATATAGTTTGTTTCCTCATGTTACTCAGCTCTCTGCTTTAGATTTGTCACAGTTGCCCTCCCTGACCGCTGCATATAGAGCCACACGCTTACCTGACTGCCAGTTTCTTATTCTACTATGTTTTTCTTCATAACAATTATCACCGCAAAATACATACTATGAGTTTCTTTGTTTATTGGTTATTTCTCATCACTAGAATATAATCTTCATGATAGTAGAGAGTTTGTCTGCTTTCTTCAAGCATGTATTCCCAGAACTTAGAATAACGCCTGCTAAGAGTTGATCAATGTATATATTGTGAAGTAATGAATAAAATGTACATTTGTGTTACACAGAAAAATAACAGTGACCACCATATCAATATAGAAAGTCCTCACTTCATGTCCTTGATAGGTTCTTGGAAATTGTGCCTTTAAACAAAACGATATACTGTTTATTGAAACTAATTTTACTGCAGGCTAATTGATATAAGTAAGAGTTAAGTTCCCTTGACATATTTCTTTTCACAAAAGTCTCACCAAACTTCTAAAAAAAGACCCAAAATACTTCTAATATTAAACATTTAAAGAAATGTGAGTTATAAATACATTTAAGAAAGATTAATAAAAACAAAGAAGATAATTACTCATTTTTTTGTGAATCGGTGAGTGATAGCAGTTGTAGTGGTGGAAGGTCAAATTAAAGAATAAATGTTTGCAAAGCGAAATTGTCAGCAGCACCTCCTACCACCTCTCAAGTTCAAAAACAATCATGAATATGGCAGTCCACTGAGAGCACTATCATATTGAAGCACTTATTGTCATGTATTTGTATGATTATCATAGATTTTATAAATTTTTATTTCACAATAATTTTCATTCATTTACTCATTTGTTATTTTTTTTTTATTTCATCTTATTGTTATGGGGGATACAGAATTGCAGGTTACATACGTTGCCCATGTACCGCCTTTCCCCCCAAGTCAGAGCTCCAGGCGTGTCTGTTCCCCAGATAGTGTGCGTTGCACCCATCATGTAGGTATATATCCCTCCCTTCTCCACCCTCCCTTCCCGAGTCAGCACCTTCAAGCGTTACCATTCCCCAAACAGTGCGCAATGCACTCATTGTGTAGGCATACCCCCATCCCCTCCCCCACCCCCCCCACCTCAGTCTGATATCCGATTGGTGTCGTTCCCAGATGTGTATTTAGGTGATGATCAGGGAAACCAATTTTCTGGTGAGTACATGTGATGCTTGTTTTTCCATTCTTGGGATACTTCACTTAATATAATGTGTTCCAACTCTCTCCAGGAGAACCATAGAGATGTCATATGTTCATTATTTCTTATAGCTGAGTAATATTCCATGGTATACATATACCACAGCTTACTAATCCAATCATGTATTGATGGGCATTTGGGTTGTTTCCACATCTTTGCTATTGTGAATTGTGCTGCTATAAACATTTGGGTACATGTGTCTTTGTTACAGAATGACCTTTTTTCCTTTGGGTATATGCCCAATAATGGGATTGCTGGGTCAAATGGCAGGTCTACTTGAATCTGTTTAAGATACCTCCATAATGCTTTCCACAGGGGTTGCACTAGTTTGCAGTCCCACCAGCAGTGTATGAGTGTTCCTGTCTCTCCATATCCACGCCAACATGTGTTGTTTTGGGTGTTTTTGATAAAGGCCATTCTCATTGGAGTTAAGTGATATCTCGTTGTGGTTTTGATTTGCATTTCTCTGATGATTAGGGATGTTGAGCATTTTTTCATATGTTTGTTAGCCATTCTTATATCTTCTTTTGAGAAGTTTTTATTCATGTCATGTCATTGATAGGGTTGTTTGATTTTTTTCTTGCTGACTTTCCTGAGTTCTAAATAGATTCTTGTTATCAGTCCTTTATCTGATGTGTAGTATGCAAAAATTTTTTCTCATTCTGTAGGTGGTCTGTTTATTCTCTGGACTGTTTCTTTGGCTGTGCAGAAGCTTTTTAATTTAATCATGTCCCATTCATTTATTTTTTTGTTATTTTTATTTTTTGAGACAGAGTCTCACTCTGTTGCCCGGGCTAGAGTGCCATGGCATCAGCCTAGCTCACAGCAACCTCAAACTCCTGGGCTCAAGCAATCCTCCTGCCTCAGCCTCCCGAGTACCTGGGACTACAGGCATGTGCCACCATGCCCGGCTAATTTTTTCTGTATATATTTTTAGTTGTCCGGCTAATTTCTTTCTATTTTTTTAGTAAAGACGGGGGTGTCACTCTTCCTCAGGCTGGTCTCGAACTCCTGAGCTCAAACAATCCGCCCCCTGGGCCTCCGAGAGTGCTAGGATTACAGGCGTGAGCCACCGCGCCCAGCCTCATTCATTCATTTTCTAGCCCACTATTCCAGTTAAGGGTCTCTGGTGGCCAGATCCCATATTGGCAGCTCAGAGCATGAGGCAGGAACCAGCCCTGGATAGGACGTCATCCCGCAACAGGGTGCACTCACACACACCCCACACTCACACTGAGACCATTTAGATAAGCCAATAAACCTAACATGCACATCTTTGGGATGAAGATGGCAGCCAGACTACCCGGAGAAAACCCACGTAGACATGGGGAGAACAAGCAAACTCTGAATACACAGTTGATTGATTGAAAATCAACTTTTTTTCTCCCTTTATCAAAGTTATAAGAAAACAACTTTGAATGAAGTGATGTTATTTGAGGACGGACTGTATGCTGATATTGTTACCCCTGCGCTCAGACTGTGATAGAGTTGAGTCAATAAAAACTAAGTATAATTGTATGACAGGCAAAAAATGAAAGAAATTAATTTCAGAAGTAGATTGGAATTAGTATGATGATTTAGCTGTCTGCTAATTCAAAGTGTCTTTTAGAGGGGGAATAGTAACAGAGAAAGAATCTGGAGGACTCCTATAATAAGGTTTAAAGGCTGAAAGATTAGCCTGAAAAGATGCAACTGCTGCGTAATAGTAAAGTAATTAAGGGTTTCTAGAATTTGAATATGCCCTTGAAATCTTTACAGGAAAAATTAAATTTTCACCTGGTTAGGAAATTTCCTGTTGTTGATATTGTTTCTTAATCCTTGATATGTTAGGAAAGAAAATTTATTCTACCAGAAAATGCATTGAGTGTAAAATGAAAAGGAAAGTCTAGACAAAAAGAGTTAGCTCTCAAAGAACAAGTGATTCCTTCAAAAAGGAAAAGGCATAAAGAAGAACATCTAAAAAACTTAAAATATCTTCAAAATCGGAGAAAAAGGACAATGGTGAAGAACCCAAACCCAAAGGAAAATAAATTAACTATTCTATTAGACTTAAAGTTCAAGGAAGCTGTATAATTAACTTGAGAAGATTGCTGTGGTCAGAGAAGGTACATGATAGCTAGTATATCAAATTACAGCTTTTGCCTTCTTTCTTCATTTGTCAAAGACAATTAATTAATATCAATGCCATACAATTGTTTTGACAATAGAATCTATGAAGTATTTATCTATGAAATAATTACATCAGTGCCTTGGCAAATTTTAAGCTATCAACAAATTAGCTATAATTTCCTTGGCAAAGTTAAGAAATCAAATGTCAGAGATTTTATGATTCTGATATGAAGTATACATACTCAAATATTTTCTTACTCCTTGTTTACATTTTGTCACCTTATTCCCTTTTCACACCAAAAAACAAAAAACAAACACTACTACTTCCATTTTTCTTATGATGGAATTTGCATATTTTGATAGATAGTAAAAACTTAGTAATGAAATAAAAAATCATATGTAATAAAACAACATGAAATTCTGCACTATTAATATAAACACTTTACTGAAGTTATCTGTATTAACTCTTATAGGCAAAGACCCTTTTGTGAACTTTGTCAGAATTAATAATAGTTTTTAATAAGATTTAAAAAAACCTTTAAACCATATTCTTCTAACATTCGTAGATATTGTAGGTTTGTGAGTACTGGCAAGCATTTGCTGAACAATACTAATAATTACTATTATGAGCAATAGCATGAATTCCTTAATAAGCAAAGCTATTTTTATGAATTTTTTGTTGATAAAAATGAGTTAGTAATTAAAATGAATGAGTATAAGATTTTTATTTTTACTCAAATGTGTAATACATGTTAATTATCTTTGACGTCTAAACATGTTACCATGTGTCTACGCAGTTGATGTCTTTCCAAAGTAGCTTTACATTAAAGTGCTCAGTGAAAACAAATAGTAGTCAGTAAAAAAGCCTGCAGTATAACAATGCAATCTGGTGTGTGAGAGGACTTTCAGGAAAAAAGCCATTCATTCTTTAAGTAAGGCAAAATCTGAAAGTTGATTTTTCTCACTTGTCAGTAGATAAGCATAATCAAAGTAAAGTCCTCCTTGGTGAGCTGTGACCATAATGGAAAAGAAAGTCATATGTTTACCATGCTGTAATAGAATATTTTGTAATAACACTCATTTTGAAGCATTGCCAAGGTTTTTGTAAAAAGTAATGAAAATGCTGTGTCAGTATGAATAAGAAACACTGATTCTCTTAAGCAATAATAAATGAATGATAGAATTCTTTATTATCATTGCCAAAAAATTTATACTGACAAGTATACCCATATAATTTATGGCATGACATAGAACATTGGTATTGTCTTGTCAAATAAGGGAGCATTTTAATTTAAAATAAATTGTACATTATGAGCTGGTACAGTCTTCAGAGATCATTGATCAAAGTTATAATCATTAAGACGGATTTTTAAAAAGTTAAAAATGAGTTTTCAAATATTGCGATTACAAAAAAAAATTTAACTAGTAGCCGTGTTTTTAAGATGATAATCTGGATAATTAAAAAACAGATGTATCCCAAGAATGGAAAAACAAGCATCACATGTACTCACCGGAAAATTGGTTTCCCTGATCATCACCTAAATGCACATTTGGGAATGATACCAATCGGATATCAGACTGAGGTGGGGGTTGGGGGGAGGGGATGGGTGTATGCCTACATGATGAGTGCGTTGCGCACCATCTGGGGAATGGTCACGCTTGAAGGTGCTGACTCAGGGAGGGGGGGATGCGAGGAGGGGATGGGTATATACCTACATGATGAGTGAGATGGGCACTGTCTGTGGAATCGGCACGCTTGGAGCTCTGACTCGGGGGATAGGCGGTACATGGGCAACGTATGTTACCTGAACTTTTGTATCCCCCATAATAAGCTGAAAAAAAAAAAAAAAAAAG